>NC_135233.1:998991555-999614305 GCF_051348905.1 Ranitomeya variabilis | reverse complement strand
TGCTCATTGTTGTGTGGTTTTTCATTTTTGCCTTCTTGGCCTTTTTTCAGTGAATATGAATGATAATACCAAAGCTTTTTCTCCACTCATGGTTAGTGGTTCTGTGCATGTTATCAAGCCAAAATCACCAGGGTATGTGAACTTTTGACCAGGGTCATTTGGATGTTTTGGGTTGTCATTATGATTTAAAAAGAGAAAACACAAGTAGTTTGACAATAAACGGCTTCACCCAACCACTAACCATGAGTGAAGAAAAAGTTTTGGTGTTATCGTTCATATTCTCTGACAAAAGGCCAAGAAAGCAAAAATTGGCCAAGAAAGCACAACTGTATATATATATATATACAGTGTATATATATATATATATATATATATATATATATATATATATATATATATATATATACTGTATATGGCTTGAAAAAGGTTCTCTTTTTCTTAACTGAAACGTCACCATGATGGGCTAATAAACCGAAGCTCCTTTTTCACTTTGAATGGTGTGCTGCCTCCGATTTTTAAGTTTCTAAATTAAGGTTTGGTCATTGCTTGGGTGGCTTTGCACCCCAATTTGTTTTTTTTTGTGCTGCTCTAACTTTTTTCTTGTCTCTCTCTCTCTATATATATATATATGTATATATATATTTGAGAACACTCAAGGGAAAAATACACACACAATGTTCACGGCAATACATAATATATATAATAGTAGGAAAATACCTACGCCTCAATGTGTGTATACATGGATAATTCAAAAAAAGGGGACAAATCCGAAAATATAATCATTAGCAAAGAAGAACACCCGGGATACGTCCAGAAATAAATGAAATTTTTTTTTTATTATTAAGACAAAAAAATAATAAAAAATATAAAAAGGTGGGGACAATACCAGAACTTGAGGGGCACACCGAAGGGACAACCAGACTGCACAATGTTCAATTACAATATACTGGAAAAAGTTCATAAAATTAGGAAACGGCAGTGATCATGTGCTTGGAATATTTAATAGAAAAATGTTCCAAATATATTGCCAAGTCAAAAATAAATAAATAAAGAACAGCAGTGAACATGTGCTAAAAATAATTAGCAGACAAAAATATCAAATATACTGCCACTCCAAAGAGTAGTTATAAGACAAGTGCAAAAAGTGACATGTGCAAAGTGTGCAGTGCAAGAAATATATATATATATATATATATATATATATATATATACATACTGCTAAAGTGCATATGCTTAATAGAGCGGAGAAACAAAAGAAGAGGGAATGAGAAAAAATCAGCACAATCGCTGAATGATGCAATAATCTAAGGTAATGCCATATAAATATATGTAGCCCAACGAAAAAGCACCAAATGAAATCTCCAGATAGATACCTTAATGCACGCTGCTGAGTCCCTAGGATGCGACCGACCCCGACACGCGTTTCGGCGTCTGCCTTCGTCAAGGGGCATAGGCAGCATCAATAATAAAAAGTTCGCCCTGGATGTGGCGGCACACTGGCACTGACTTGAGGAGAGTATGGAGGGGCCAATTCGCTGCCGGACTAAGCCTGTCACTGATTGGTCGCAGCCGGCTGGCCGTGACAAATCAGTGACGCGGGATTTCCGTTACAGACAGACAAACAGACGGAAGTACCCCTTAGACGATTATATAGATAGATTAGAATATCATCAAAAAAAGTTCATTTATTTCAGTTCTTCAATAGAAAAAGTGAAACTCATATATTATATAGAGTCATTACAAACACAGGGATCTATTTCAAGTGTTTCTATTTCAATGAAAACCCAAAAGTCATTATCTCAGTAAATTAGAAAACTTTATAACACCAGCTTGAAATTTTTTTTTTTAAATCTGAAATGTCGGCCTACTGAAATGTATGTTCAGTAAATGTACTCAATACTTGGTCGGGCTCCTTTTGCATCAATTACTGCATCAATATGGCGTGGCATGAAGGCAATCAGTCTGTGTCTCTGCTGAGGTGTTATGGAAGCCCAGGTTTCTTTGATAGCAGCCTTCAGCTCATCTGCATTGTTGGGTCTGGTGTCTCATTTTTCTCTTGACAATAAGGTCAGGCAAGTTTTCTGGCCAATCAAGCACAGTGATTGTTTTTAAACCAGGTATTGGTACTTTTGGCAGTGTGGACAGGTGCCAAGTCCTGCTGGAGAATTAAATTTCCATCTCCAAAAAGCTTGTCTGCAGAGGGAAGCATGAAGCTATGTAAAATTCCCTGGTAGACCGCTGTGCTGACTTTGGTCATAATAAGACACTTCTGGTGTTGTCTATTGGTCATGAGTGGCTTGACACAAGGAATACGACACTTGTAGGCCATGTCCTGTATACATCTGTGTGTGGTGGCTCTTGAAGCAATGACTCCTTGTGAATCTTCCCAAATTTTTGAATGGCCTTTTCTTAACAATCCTTTCAAGGCTGCGGTTATCCCGGTTGTTTGTGCACTTTTTTCTACCACACTTTTTCTTTCCACTCAACTTTCCATTAATATGCTTAGATACATCACTCTGTGAACAGCCATCTTCTTTAGTAATGACCTTTTGTGGCTTAACCTCCTTGTGGAGAGTGTCAATGACTGCCTTCTTGACATCTGTCAAGTCAGCAGTCTTCCCCATGATTGTGGAGCCTACTGAAACAGACTAAGGGACATTCTTTTTAAATGCTTTGGAAGCCTTTGCAAGTGTTTTTTGTTAATTATTCTAATTTACTGAGATAATGACTTTTGGGTTTTCATTTGCTGTAAGCCATAATCATAAACAGAAATAAACACTTGAAACAGATCACTCTGTAATGACTCTATATAATATATGAGTTTCACCTTTTGTATTGAAGAACTGAAATAAATTAACTTTTTGATGATATTCTAATTTTGTGAGAAGCACTTGTATATACATAATACTAATGCAGTCCAAAACACGGGCAGCATGTTTCCGGTACGGTTTATTCATTGGTGGTATCTATGTTTTACTCTGAGATACTTTAATCTCCCCGGGGACAATTGAGAAGACTTGTCCTTTGGTCCATGCAGGCTTCTCCCCCCAGCTCATCTCAATTGATCCGTCTCAGAAAATTGGTTTGAGGACAGGAACCAGTAAATCCAGTGAAGCCGGCAGGAAAAAGCCTGCAGAGATCAGTCCAAAATACTTTTCTTTGTATTCCCGAATCCTTCTTACTACTTTTGCACAATACAAGACACTAGAAAATAAATCATTAGTTTGTATGCTGTCCTATTCTTAGAACCAAAAGTGTTAAGACTTGGTTTTTGAGTGAGAGGAGTTGATATTTTCATTGGTAAATTTTTTAAGGACATCCGATTTTTTTAATTGCATGTTCTGATTTTGATCTCTAATAGATGTACAAAGAAACAAAGATCTTTGTTAGGCCCCAGATGCCATTGCAATCCATATGCACACCTTACATAGTTACATAGTTATTAAGGTTGAAGGAAGACTGTAAGTCCATCTAGTTCAACCCATAGCCTAACCTAACATGCCCTAACATGTTGATCCAGGGGAAGACAAAAAAAACCCATGTGGCAAAGAGTAATTCCACCATGGGGAAAAAAATTCCTTCCCGACTCCACATACGGCAATCAGACTAGTTCCCTGGATCAACGCCTTATCAAGGAATCTAGTGTATATACCCTGTAACATTATACTTTTCCAGAAAGGTATCCAGTCTCCTCTTAAATTTAATTAATGAATCACTCATTACAACATCATACGGCAGAGAGTTCCATAGTCTCACTGCTCTTACAGTAAAGAATCCGCGTCTGTTATTATGCTTAAACCTTCTTTCCTCCAGACGTAGAGGATGCCCCCTTGTCCCTGTCTCAGGTCTATGATTAAAAAGATCATCAGAAAGGTCTTTGTACTGTCCCCTCATATATTTATACATTAAAATAAGATCACCCCTTAGTCTTCGTTTTTCCAAACTAAATAGCCCCAAGTGTAATAACCTATCTTGGTATTGCAGACCCCCCAGTCCTCTAATAACCTTGGTCGCTCTTCTCTGCACCCGCTCCAGTTCAGCTATGTCTTTCTTATACACCGGAGACCAGAACTGTGCACAGTATTCTAAGTGTGGTCGAACTAGTGACTTGTATAGAGGTAAAATTATGTTCTCCTCATGAGCATCTATGCCTCTTTTAATACATCCCATTATTTTATTTGCCTTTGTAGCAGCTGCCTGACACTGGCCACTGAATATGAGTTTGTCATCCACCCATATACCCAGGTCTTTTTCATTGACGGTTTTGCCCAGAGTTTTAGAATTAAGCACATAGTCATACATCTTATTACTTCTACCCAAGTGCAAGACCTTACATTTATCCCCATTAACGCTCATTTGCCATTTATCAGCCCAAGCTTCTAGTTTACATAAATCATCCTGTAATATAAAATTGTCCTCCCCTGTATTGATTACCCTGCAGAGTTTAGTGTCATCTGCAAATATTGAAATTCTACTCTGAATGCCCCCTACAAGGTCATTAATCAATTTGTTAAAAAGAAGAGGGCCCAATACTGACCCCTGTGGTACCCCACTGCTAACCGCAACCCAGTCCGAGTGTGCTCCATTAATAACCACCCTTTGTTTCCTATCCCTGAGCCAGCTCTCAACCCACTTACACATATTTTCCCCTATCCCCATTACTCTCATTTTATGTAACAACCTTTTGTGTGGCACCGTATCAAAAGCTTTGGAAAAGTCCATATACACTACGTCCACTGGGTTCCCTTGGTCCAGTCCGGAACTTACCTCTTCATAGAAGCTGATCAAATTAGTCTGACATGAATGGTCCCTAGTAAACCCGTGCTGATACTGGGTCATGAGGTTATTCCTCTTCAGATGCTCCAGCATAGCATCCCTTAGAATGCCCTCCAGGATTTTACCCACAGTAGAGGTTAAGCTTACTGGCCTATAATTACCGAGTTCAGTTTTTGCCCCTTTTTTGAATATTGTCACCACATTTGCTATACGCCAGTCCTGTGGTACAGACCCTAGTCTTTAAAGATTAAAAATAATGGTCTATCAATGACTGTACTTAGTTCCTGCAGTACTCGGGGGTGTATCCCATCCGGGCCCGGAGATTTGTCAATTTTAGTTATTTTTAGCCGCCGCTGTACTTCCTGCTGGGTTAAGCAGGTGACATTTAATGGGGAATTTTTATCACTAGTCATTTTGTCTGCCATGGGATTTTCTTTTGTAAATACTGATGAAAAAAAGTCATTTAGCATATTGGCTTTTTCCTCATCCTCATCCACCATTTCCCTCAGATTATTTTTAAGGGGCCAACACTGTCATTTTTTTAGTTTCTTACTATTTATATAGTTAAAGAATATTTTGGGATTATTTTTACTCTCTCTGGCAATGAGTCTCTCCGTCTCAATCTTTGCTGCCTTGATTTGCTTTTTACAGAATTTATTGAATTTTCTGTATTTATTTAATGCCTCCTCACTACCTACTTCCTTTAATTCTCTAAATGCTTTCTTTTTGTCCCTTATTGTGCCCCTTACAGCTCTATTTAGCCATATTGGTTTCCTCCTATTTCTAGTATGTTTATTCCCATACGGTATATACTGTGCACAGGTCCTATCCAGGATGCTAATAAACGTCTCCCATTTTCTTTGTGTATTTTTGTGTCTCAGGATATCGTCCCAGTTAATTGCACCAAGATCCTCTCTCATCCGTTGGAAATTTGCCCTCCTGAAGTTTAGTGTCCTTGTCACCCCCCTACTACCCATCTTATTAAAGGTTACATGAAAACTTATTATTTTGTGATCACTATTCCCCAAGTGACCCCCAACCCTTATATTTGATATGCGGTCTGGCCTGTTGGTTAATATTAGGTCTAGCAGTGCCCCCCTCCTTGTTGGGTCCTGAACCAGTTGTGAAAGGTAATTGTCTCTCATAGTTGTCAAAAACCGATTACCTTTGCTGGAACTGCAGGTTTCTGTTCCCCAATCTATTTCAGGGTAGTTGAAGTCCCCCATAATAATGACTTCTCCTTGAGTCGCAGCTTCATCTATTTGCTTTACGAAGATATTCTCCATTGCTTCCATTATTTTTGGAGATTTATAACAAATCCCTATCAGTAATTTATTATTTTTTCCCCCTCCCCTTATCTCCACCCACAGGGACTCTACATTTTCATTAAATTCACCTATATTATCACGCAGGATGGGTTTTAAGGAAGATTTTACATATAGACACACCCCTCCCCCTCGCTTATCTGTACGGTCATTTCTGAACAGGCTATAGCCCTGCAAGTTAACTGCCCAGTCATGGCTCTCATCCAGCCACGTCTCAGATATCCCCACCATGTCATAATTATGCTCCAACAACATTAGTTCTAATTCATCCATTTTGTTGGCGAGGCTTCTGGCATTAGTATACATGCACTTGATGTTACTCTCTGTACCTCTATTCTTTCTTAAATTACTAACTGTTCTAACCCCACCCCCCATGCCACCGCCACCCCCAACTTCCTTATTTGTGCCCAGGTCTCTATCTGCACTATCTTCCCCTCCTATAAAATGAATACCCTCCCCCCCAATCCCTAGTTTAAACACTCCTCCAACCTTCTAACCATTTTCTCCCCCAGCACAGCTGCCCCTTCCCCATTGAGGTGCAGCCCGTCCCTAGCGTAGAGCCTGTAGCCAACTGAGAAGTCGGCCCAGTTCTACAGGAACCCAAACCCCTCCTTCCTACACCAATTCTTGAGCCACTTATTAACCTCCCTAATCTCCCGTTGCCTCTCTGGCGTGGCACGTGGTACAGGCAGTATTTCGGAAAATACCACGTTGGAGGTCCTTGCTTTCAGCTTGCAGCCTAATTCCCTGAAATCATCTTTAAGGACCTTCCACCTACCTCTAACTTTGTCATTTGTGCCAATGTGCACCATGACCGCTGGGTCCTCACCAGCCCCTCCCAGTAATCTGTCCACCCGATCAGCGATGTGTCGGACTCGAGCGCCAGGTAGGCAGCACACCGTCCGACGATCCCTGTCTTTGTGACAGATTGCCCTATCTGTTCCCCTAATAATTGAGTCCCCCACTACCAGCACCTGTCTGGCCTGCCCTGCTCTCCTATTTCCCTCCTTACTGGAGCAGTCACTCCTCCGGCTTTCAGAGGACATGCCTGGCTGCAGCAGTACTACCCCTGTACTGGCACCCCCCTCATCTGCCAACTTAGCAAACTTATTGGGGTGTGCCAGATCAGGACTAGCCTCCCTGGCACTCTTCCCTCTACCCCGCCTTCTATCTGTCACCCAGCTAACTGCCACACTGTCCTGCAGCTCCATCCTACCATCCCTCTCCTCATCTATCCCATTGAGCGTCTGCTCTGTGAGCAGAAGACTCCTCTCCATATTGTCTATGGATCTCAGTGTTGCCAGCTGCACATTTAGATCCAGTATCTGGGTTTCCAAATGCACAATGTGCTCACATCTCGCACAGCAGTATGCACCCTCGACCAGCTGGTCAAGGACTGCATACATGTGGCAGTCCTTGCTTGCATTATGTGGGGTGCACAGTGGGGGGACTAGAGGAACCCCTGTCTTCTATCCAGCTATGTAGTCAGTATTATGACATTTAAGATGTGAAACAGCCAGTATCAAAGTTATCTTCATTCCAGGCAGGTGTGATAAGAGCCCAGAAAAATATAAGTCCAATAGCAAATAGTTAATTTTTAGCTTCCGAGTTCTTGACTTTAGCTTTTTGACCAGATGTTAATGAAAGTGGTTTAAGGTTTGTATAGGATTTGAAAAACATGGCTGATTTCTTCCAGAATCACCAACACAACTGATTTGTGTCTGACTTTGCCGTTCAGCTCGATGAAAGTAAATGTGATTTTTGTCCAAGAAGTTAGGTATCAAAGGACAGTTGTGTCACCGTTTTTCAAAAGCTCAGCCATCTTTATGTAAACTAGAACAACCCCTTTAATACATATAAAAATATTCTCTTTACTATTCCTATTTTTATAAGTACAGTACTTGAAATGATCAAATAATAGAACTCCGCATTTTGCTATCTTTAATCCCTTCTTTCCCGATCCAATTTTTGCTTTTGTGCTTTTTTTCCCCTCCTCTTCTTTTAGAACCATAACTATTTTATTTTTCCAAGCCAATGAGGGTTTGCTGTTTTGCAAAATGAGTTATAGTTTTGAATGAAGCCATTAATTTACCATTTAATGTACTGAACATTTTTAAAAAAATTCCGATGTGAAATTGGGAAAAACATGCAATTCCGGCATGATTATTGTATTTTGTTTTAGTTATACTGTACATTCAGTGATAAAAGTTATTCTGAATCATGAATGTTCAGGTCAGTACAATTATGTCAATGCCAATCCTGTATAGATTTATTTTATTGAAGAAAATTTTTTGTTAGTGTTACCCTTTTCCAAGACCCATAAGATTTTTGTTTTCCCATATTGTAAATAAACATAGAAGAAAGTCCTTTAATTGAAAGAATGACACAGACTCCTTTAATGAATTTAAATTAAACCATATTCATCTCATCACCCAGTCCACAGAAGCCATAATCTCCTGTAACAGAAGTAAAATAATAAACAACAATATTCCTTACGTGAGTCATCTTATTTTAAATAATTAAAAAAAAAAAACAGTGTGGGACTCCACTACGCTAGATAACCAGCCTTGCTAATGCTGACAGCTGAGGGTTGCAGTTTTGCCTGGCTGGTTATCAAAAATACAGGGGAACCGAAGTCAATTTTTTTAAATTATTTATTTATAGCGCTATTGATGGGTCAATTGATGCCACTTTTCCTGGTGTCTGCCCCCTAATTTGAGCTGTTTTGGCAGCTTTTTGGGCGCCACTGAAGGTGTTCATCTTTAATTTTGCCTCCTACTGAATTGAATGGTGATCAACCCCACAATCACTTATATGTATGTGATATTGAGTTAAGGACTTAATTACATTACTCTTGCAACATTTCATGTTAGTTAGGCTGTTTCCCTGAGGAAGGAGAGTACTGCACAGGAGTGAAGATGCAATTGGTGTAACCTGTGAAACTGCACAGTGGTCCAAGAGGTAAGGGGCCCATTACCAACTCCAAAGCAGGCAGAATTGTGCATTTTGATGAGCTATTGGACTACAAAAGGCCTACATATTGTTCTTGCATAGGGGCCCTCTTCTACTCCTGGTACTACACATGAGCGATTGTGGATTGGACAAGACTTCAATAAAGGCCAAGGGGGAAGCTTTAGGTAGGGTATAGTTGGGAGAGCAGGCACACTTTGTGGGAATAAAACTTTCCTTCATATATGAAAAAAGCTAATTTCCTCTGCAATGCTAAGTATGTGTACAGCCATGTAGGTAGATTTGAGCTTATAGACAAGGCAGGCATTAGATGGGGAAAAACAGGGCCCCCCAGCATTTTCAGCAGAAATTACATTGGTAATAGCTGTTTTGTATTATCAGTGTATTTTCCAAGGTTGAGAGTGCTTTAGACCTTTGAGTTCACAGTCATGTGACCGTGATGTCGCCACAGGCCCTGTGTCCTGTGGGAGTCTGGAAGAACTGAAGAAGAGGATACAGACTCCTAAGTTGCGTGTGTAAACATAGAGTATTATTAAGATTACTTATTATTATTATTATTATAGCGCCATATATTCCATGGCGCTTTACATGTGCAAAGGGGTGTACATAACAAAAAACAAATACAATAATCTTGACCAAAATGAGTCACCGACTGGCACAGAGGGAGAGAGGACCCTGCCTGCGAGGGCTCAGTCTACAAGGAATGTGTGAGGATGCAGTAGGTGAGGGTAGAGCTGGTCATGCAGCAGTTTGATGGATCGGTGGTTACTGCAGGTTGTAGGCTTGTCGGAAGAGGTAGGTCTTCAGGTTCCTTTTGAAGGTTTCGATGGTTGGCGACAGTCTGATATTGTTGGGGTAGAGAGTTCTAGAGTTGGGGGGATGCACGGGGAAAATCTGGTATGCGATCGTGGGAATAGGACATAAGAGGGGCATCAAGTAGAAGATGTTGTGAGGAACGGAGTTTGCATACAGGTAAGTGGATGGCTTTGTATGCCATGGTTAGGGCATGTATGTACTCTGCATTTACATGTGTGTGAGTGCTATGTGCACATACACATGTATATGTAATATGCATTGTGTGTATACGTCAGTGTAACAAACTGTGTTTATATCATATACGGTGTATGCATGTAGTATACACATTAATAAATCTCAGCAACGCAAACGAGAGTTTCTAGATGCAAACATAATGGCAATCATCCAACAAACAAGCAATATGCTGCTTATTGAATTGGGTGATTGGATTGTTTATGACGTAACAAAAATCACTGTCCTCAGCAGCACATCGCCCGCTGTAAACTGCAGATGTGCTGCTGATAGCACAATACTGTATGTGGACAGACTGATCTACTAGTGATCATTCTGTGGCCATCATTCTTCGTATTCCTGTATAATTAGGCAGGTAAACAAGTGCTGAACAACTTGAATATTGTCGATTGCGCTAATTTAATGGTCTTAACTGAGTGCATGTAAATACAAACAAAATATATTTTTTGTGATGGTGCAATATGCTAGCAATAGGGGTCCCACTTTTAACTTTTGCCCAGGAAGTGAAGGAAATGTTCATCAAGTTGTGTACCTGCTATCTACTCTATATAATCCCTACCAAGTTCCCATTCAGTAAAAAGTTTATTTTTGAATAGTGGTGCCCCTTGATGAACTGTGAAACACCTGGTCCCGACAAACCAGCGTCATCGGTTACACCTGGACTACATGGACGTAACGCTCACACAGCACAAGTCCACACACTTAGCTAGAAGCCCACCTTCATGTAATGTTCCAGGGTGGAGGAGATGACTATCTCACCTACGGGTACCACCCTGAGCCATGTTACAATTGTCTATTCCAATTTTGAATGATTACCAATAATATAATAGCAAGGGGCCTCTTAGGGGTCCTATAAGATCATTTAAGAACTATAGGATGGGTTTGACTGTTACTTCAGTCTCTCTATAGCTACATTCTCGTAGCCAAGTCATGATGGCATTTGTGAGGCAATGAAAATCATTACCTCTGCCTATTATAGGACCAAATAATCTGTTTTACACTTGAGATGATTACCTATGTATGTCATGTAGAAGGAACTGTTGGTGTATTTGAATTTCATTTCATGCAGTAAAATCTTGTTTTTTTCCAACCGCCCCCATTCTCGGCAGGTGAGCGAGTTGCAAATATTTATGTCATATATTCTCCTTGGTTTAAATTCTTTGAAAATGGATGTCCTGATGTGACCAGTGGGAAGCAGTAAACTATCTAAAAGCTTTCTACTGTTTTCAACTATTTGATTTTGGGATGTCAATAGGTCTGATTGTCATTGAAGCTCAAAAATTATATGCTGTCTGGAGGTCGTAACACGTCTAATGATGTACGAACCACTGACCATTGCTGGTGTGCAGAATCCGATTTTGTGTAACTGGTATAGTTATTTTCATAAAGAAAAGATAATTTGTATATAAATATATACCGTGCTTGCTGACTTTTACGGTGATAGCCCAAAGAGAGTAGTGACATGTCTTTCTTGACCACTGCATCCCTTTGCAGCTCTGTCTCTTCTATACCTCCTCAAGTACCCCCTGAATGAGTCTTGGGGTGCTGGGATCACATACTGATGTTACACACAAGACACCAGAAAGGTTGACTAGGTAGTAAGGTTGGTACAATTACAGTAATGTAGGTGTCAGACAAATAAAAGTTTTCCTGACTAAAGATATTAATGACCAATCATTAGGGCTATGACGATAAATGACTACATGACTGTAAAAATTGGACCAGTGTTATCCATCATTTTGACAGATAGCACTATTCCCCATGTTATTCAATGTGGCCATGCACTTTTCTGATTTTTTTTCCTCAGACCGAAAAAAAAAAAAAATCACAACAAGCACATTTTGCCTCCCATAATCGGCCATTCAAGTGTATAGGTCCGTGAAAAAAATCAGGCCACACTCAGAGAACAAACTTCTTTTTTTTTTTCATCCGAGAGAATCAGATCACACTCTGATTTGCATTTTTGGACCGATTTTTTTCGGATGAGAGTAAGATGGTCATGCGGCTGTAGCCTTAGCCAGTACTCGATAAAGACCTTCACCCGGGACTTTCAAGTCTTTCACTACTTACTTGATTATCTTCAATTGGTTCCTTTTAGTTTTCGACTTTCTGTCCATTGATAGGGTGTTGCTGGTTACTTTCTTCATTCCTGTTCTAGCCTTAGGATATATCATTAATATCAGATTGATGGGGGTCCAACACTTGACACCCCGCTGATCAGCTGCTATCAATTCTGGTGTTGGTCAGATGTAAACAGTGAACGGAGCTGGAACATCACAGCTCTGTAGACTGTAAATTAGCCATTCTCAGTATCTGCAGTTCAGCTCCTATTGATGTGAATACTGACTGAGATGCATGACCCAGAATCGGCCACTATTCAGTAAAGGAAGCTGCACTCTTCCTGATCCGTACACTGTATATATCTGATCGACGTCAAAGCTGATCACTGGGGGTGACGGGTCTCAGCGTCTCTATCAATCCTTTATTGGTGACCTATCATGACGAAAGACCATCAATATTGTATGCCTTTAAAAAAACATTTGTAAGGGGGTGAAGAGGAAGATGAGCCCAAAGGCGGTTGCTTTCCCTGCTCCTTACCTGGAACCACTTAGTCGGACAGCTGGGTTGTTGGGGGGAGGACTTTCTGCCCTGGACAGAGGAGACCATGTGCCTGCTGGGGGCAGAGAGGAAGAGAGAGGAGTGTGGTCAGAAAAGAGCGGGAAACCAGAGCACGCGGGACAGAGGGGACAGCGTGCGAGAGAGAAAGCAGGCTGCAGTGCCGCCCTCCCCACGAGAGAGTCCTCCCCGTGAGGGCACTGAGGCTGAGATAGCACCATAGTGAAGGCTGTATGTGAGGGTGTGGACTCAGAAGCCTCCATAATCAGAGAAGACTTTTCCCCTGACAGTGCAGAGACAGTGACCCGAGCGCACAGCCCCGGTGACCACAGTGACAAGCCAAGACCCCTGAGTGTGATAAGTAAACTGCTCAGTATGTGTGTAGCATCACTACTGCAGAGAGACTGCCTGCCCAACATACAGAGACTCATGTAGCAGTGTGACTGTGCTACTTCCTGCTTCTAGGTTTATTCTGTGAAAAAGACTGCAAATATTTAACCCCGGAGTCTCCAGTTCCCAGGAGACAGAGGAGAGACTTCAGGATCTTCAAGTGCTGCTGGTGACTGTACCCACGTTGGAATAAGGACCCTCCAGTCAGGACCTCGCTGGACTGATAAGTTACAAGAACACACTTTAACCATTTCTATTCCGCTTAACCCCTTAAGCCCCAAGGGTGGTTTGCACGTTAATGACCGGGCCAATTTTTACAATTCTGACCACTGTCCTTTTATGAGGTTATAACTCTGCAGCGCTTCATCGGATCTTGGCGATTCTGACACTGTTTTCTCTTGACATATTGTACTTCATGATAGTGGTAAAATTTCTTCGATATAACTTGTGTTTATTTGTGAAAAAAATGGAAATTTGGCAAAAATGTTGAAAATGTCGCAATTTTCCAACTTTGAATTTTTATGCCCTTAAATCACAGAGATATGTCACACAAAATACTTAATAAGTAACATTTCCCACATGTCTACTTTACATCAGCACAATTTTGGAACCAAATTTTTTTTTTGTTAGGGAGTTATAAGGCTCTGTAAACTGTAGGCCTCTATTCACACAGCATACATTTTGTAGCACTGGGCAGCCCGCCTGTATGTGCGTTAGTAATAGGCTGTAGACCAGATGCTCTGCATTGCCTGTGTGAACAATGCCACATACAGACTATTATCTCTTATCTTTTTGTGCACTAAGGGTACTGTCACACAGTGCCATTTTGATCGCTACGACGGTACGATTCGTGACGTTCTAGCGATATCGTTACGATCTCGCAGTGTCTGACACGCTACTGCGATCAGTGTTGTGAATTTGCTTTTTGCTCCCTCTAGTGGTTACTAGTTTTTTGACTCTGGTTTTTCTGTCATTCCTTTTATCCGCACCTGGGTCGTTAGTTAGGGGTGTTGCTATATAAGCTCCCTGGACCTTCAGTTCTATGCCTGGCAACGTAGTTATCAGAGCTAGTCTGCTGTGCTCTTGTCTACTGATCCTGGTTCCAGTTATATCAGCTAAGTCTGCCTTTTGCTTTTTGCATTTTGTTTTGGTTTTGTATTTTTGTCCAGCTTGTTCCAAATCTATATCCTGACCTTTGCTGGAAGCTCTAGGGGGCTGGTGTTCTCCCCCCGGACCGTTAGACGGTTCGGGGGTTCTTGAATTTCCAGTGTGGATTTTGATAGGGTTTTTGTTGACCATATAAGTTACCTTTCTTTATTCTGCTATCAGTAAGCGGGCCTCTCTGTGCTAAACCTGGTTCATTTCTGTGTTTGTCATTTCCTCTTACCTCACCGTCATTATTTGTGGGGGGCTTCTATCCAGCTTTGGGGTCCCCTTCTCTGGAGGCAAGAAAGGTCTTTGTTTTCCTCTACTAGGGGTAGCTAGATTCTCCGGCTGGCGCATGTCATCTAGAATCAACGTAGGAATGATCCCCGGCTACTTCTAGTGTTGGCGTTAGGAGTAGATATATGGTCAATACAGTTACCACTGCCCTATGAGCTGGATTTTTGTATTCTGCAGACTTCCACGTTCCTCTGAGACCCTCGCCATTGGGGTCATAACAGTTTGCCAGGCCAGTATTAAATGTTTAATGCATTGCAGAAGAGGGATTATAAGAAAGAAGATTCTGAGTTTTTTTTTTTTTTTTCTTCTTCCCCTTTACCTCAGAGTGGCTATGCTTGCTGCAGACATGAATGTCCAGACCTTGATTACAAGTGTGGACCAGCTGGCTACTCGTGTGCAGGGCATACAAGACTATGTTATCAGAAATCCTAGGTCAGAACCTAAAATACCGATTCCTGAACTGTTTTCCGGAGACAGGTTTAAGTTTAGGAATTTCGTGAATAATTGTAAATTGTTTTTGTCCCTGAGACCCTGTTCATCTGGAGATTCTGCTCAGCAAGTAAAAATTGTGATTTCGTTCTTTAGGGGGCGACCCTCAGGATTGGGCTTTTTCGCTGGCGCCAGGAGATCCGGCATTGGCTGATCTTGATGCGTTTTTTCTGGCGCTCGGTTTACTTTATGAGGAACCCAATCTTGAGATTCAGGCAGAAAAGGCCTTGCTGGCTATGTCTCAGGGGCAGGACGAGGCTGAAGTGTATTGCCAAAAATTTCGGAAATGGTCCGTGCTGACACATTGGAACGAGTGTGCACTGGCCGCTAATTTTAGAAATGGCCTTTCTGAAGCCATTAAGAATGTTATGGTGGGTTTTCCCATTCCCACAGGTCTGAATGACACTATGGCACTGGCTATTCAAATTGACCGGCGGTTGCGGGAGCGCAAAACCGCAAATTCCCTCATGGTGTTGTCTGAACAGACACCTAATTCGGTGCAATGTGATAGAAAAACCGCAAATTCCCTCATGGTGTTGTCTGAACAGACACCTGATTTAATGCAATGTGATAGAATCCTGACTAGAAATGAGCGGATAATTCATAGACGCCGGAATGGCTTGTGCTACTACTGTGGTGATTCTACACATGTTATCTCAGCATGCTCTAAACGTATAGCTAAGGTTGTTAGTCCTGTCACCGTTGGTAATTTGCAACCTAAATTTATTCTGTCTGTAACTTTGATTTGCTCACTGTCATCTTATCCTGTCATGGCGTTTGTAGATTCAGGTGCTGCCCTGAGTCTCATGGATCTCTCATTTGCTAAGCGCTGTGGTTTTACTCTTGAACCATTAGAAAATCCTATTCCTCTTAGGGGTATTGATGCTACACCATTGGCAGCAAATAAACCGCAGTATTGGACACAGGTTACCATGTGCATGACTCCTGAACACCGCGAGGTGATACGTTTCCTGGTTTTACATAAAATGCATGATTTGGTTGTTTTAGGGCTGCCATGGTTACAGACCCATAATCCAGTCCTGGACTGGAAGGCTATGTCAGTCTCAAGTTGGGGCTGTCGTGGTATTCATGGGGATTCCCTGCCTGTGTCTATTGCTTCTTCTACGCCTTCGGAAGTTCCGGAGTATTTGTCTGATTATCAGGATGTCTTCAGTGAGTCTGAGTCCAGTGCACTGCCTCCTCATAGGGACTGTGACTGTGCTATAGATTTGATCCCAGGCAGTAAATTTCCTAAGGGAAGACTGTTTAATCTGTCGGTACCTGAACATACCGCTATGCGTTCATATATCAAGGAGTCTCTGGAGAAAGGACATATTCGTCCGTCTTCGTCCCCTCTTGGTGCGGGATTCTTTTTTGTGGCAAAAAAGGACGGATCTTTGAGACCTTGTATTGATTATCGGCTTTTAAATAAGATCACTGTCAAATTTCAGTATCCTTTACCGCTGTTGTCTGACTTGTTTGCCCGGATTAAGGGTGCCAAGTGGTTCACCAAGATAGACCTTCGTGGTGCGTACAACCTTGTGCGCATTAAGCAAGGTGATGAATGGAAAACCGCATTCAATACGCCCGAAGGTCATTTTGAGTACTTGGTGATGCCTTTTGGGCTCTCCAATGCGCCTTCAGTTTTTCAGTCCTTTATGCATGACATTTTCCGGAAGTATCTGGATAAATTTTTGATTGTTTATCTGGATGATATTTTGTTTTTTTCTGATAATTGGGATTCGCATGTGGAGCAGGTCAGGTTGGTCTTTAAAATTTTGCGTGAAAATTCTTTGTTTGTCAAGGGCTCAAAGTGTCTCTTTGGTGTACAGAAGGTTCCCTTTTTGGGGTTCATTTTTTCCCCTTCTGCTGTGGAGATGGACCCAGTCAAGGTCCGAGCTATTCTTGATTGGACTCAGCCCTCGTCAGTTAAGAGTCTTCAGAAGTTCTTGGGCTTCGCTAACTTCTACCGTCGTTTTATCGCTAATTTTTCTAGCATTGTGAAACCTTTGACGGATATGACCAAGAAGGGCTCCGATGTAGCTAACTGGGCTCCTGCTGCCGTGGAGGCTTTCCAGGAGTTGAAACGCCGGTTTACTTCGGCGCCTGTTTTGTGCCAGCCTGACGTCTCACTTCCCTTCCAGGTTGAGGTGGATGCTTCGGAGATTGGGGCAGGGGCCGTTTTGTCGCAGAGAGGCCCTGGTTGCTCTGTTATGAAACCTTGTGCCTTTTTCTCTAGGAAGTTTTCGCCTGCCGAGCGAAATTATGATGTGGGCAATCGGGAGTTGTTGGCCATGAAATGGGCATTTGAGGAGTGGCGTCATTGGCTCGAGGGTGCTAAGCATCGTGTGGTGGTCTTGACTGATCACAAAAATCTGATGTATCTCGAGTCTGCTAAACGCCTTAATCCGAGACAGGCCCGCTGGTCATTGTTTTTCTCCCGCTTTGATTTTGTTGTCTCGTATTTACCAGGTTCAAAGAATGTGAAGGCCGATGCTCTTTCTAGGAGCTTTGTGCCTGATGCTCCTGGAGTCGCTGATCCTGTTGGTATTCTTAAAGATGGAGTTATCTTGTCAGCTATTTCTCCGGATCTGCGACGTGTGTTGCAGAGATTTCAGGCTGATAGGCCTGAGTCTTGTCCACCTGACAGACTGTTTGTCCCGGATAAGTGGACCAGCAGAGTCATTTCCGAGGTTCATTCCTCGGTGTTGGCAGGTCACCCGGGAATTTTTGGCACCAGAGATCTGGTGGCCTGGTCCTTTTGGTGGCCTTCCTTGTCAAGGGATGTGCGGTCATTTGTGCAGTCCTGTGGGACTTGTGCTCGAGCTAAGCCTTGCTGTTCTCGTGCCAGCGGTTTGCTCTTGCCCTTGCCTGTCCCGAAGAGACCTTGGACACATATCTCCATGGATTTCATTTCTGATCTTCCGCTATCTCAGGGCATGTCCGTTATCTGGGTGATATGTGATCGCTTCTCCAAGATGGTCCATTTGGTTCCTTTGCCTAAGCTGCCTTCCTCTTCCGATCTGGTTCCTGTGTTTTTCCAGAACGTGGTTCGTTTGCACGGCATCCCTGAGAATATTGTGTCAGACAGAGGATCCCAGTTCGTTTCCAGGTTCTGGCGATCCTTTTGTAGTAGGATGGGCATTGATTTGTCGTTTTCGTCTGCTTTCCATCCTCAGACTAATGGACAGACGGAGCGAACCAATCAGACTTTGGAGGCTTATCTGAGGTGTTTTGTCTCTGCTGATCAGGACGATTGGGTGACATTCTTGCCGTTGGCTGAGTTTGCCCTTAATAATCGGGCTAGTTCCGCCACCTTGGTTTCGCCTTTTTTCTGCAACTCTGGTTTCCATCCTCGCTTTTCTTCGGGTCATGTGGAGCCTTCTGACTGTCCTGGGGTGGATTCTGTGGTGGATAGGTTGCAGCAGATCTGGAATCATGTGGTGGACAACTTGAAGTTGTCACAGGAGAAGGCTCAGCGCTTTGCCAACCGCCGCCGCGGTGTGGGTCCCCGACTACGCGTTGGGGATTTGGTATGGCTTTCTTCCCGCTTTGTTCCTATGAAGGTCTCCTCTCCCAAATTTAAACCTCGTTTTATTGGGCCTTACAAGATATTGGAAATCCTTAATCCTGTATCTTTTCGTCTGGATCTTCCTGTGTCGTTTGCTATTCACAATGTATTTCATAGGTCCTTGTTGCGGCGGTACATTGTGCCTGTAGTTCCTTCTGCTGAGCCTCCTGCTCCTGTGTTGGTTGAGGGAGAGTTGGAGTACGTGGTGGAGAAGATCTTGGATTCTCGCCTCTCCAGGCGGAGGCTTCAGTACCTGGTCAAGTGGAAGGGCTATGGTCAGGAGGATAATTCCTGGGTGGTCGCCTCTGATGTTCATGCGGCCGATTTAGTTCGTGCCTTTCATGCCGCTCATCCTGATCGCCCTGGTGGTCGTGGTGAGGGTTCGGTGACCCCTCACTAAGGGGGGGGTACTGTTGTGAATTTGCTTTTTGCTCCCTCTAGTGGTTACTAGTTTTTTGACTCTGGTTTTTCTGTCATTCCTTTTATCCGCACCTGGGTCGTTAGTTAGGGGTGTTGCTATATAAGCTCCCTGGACCTTCAGTTCTATGCCTGGCAACGTAGTTATCAGAGCTAGTCTGCTGTGCTCTTGTCTACTGATCCTGGTTCCAGTTATATCAGCTAAGTCTGCCTTTTGCTTTTTGCATTTTGTTTTGGTTTTGTATTTTTGTCCAGCTTGTTCCAAATCTATATCCTGACCTTTGCTGGAAGCTCTAGGGGGCTGGTGTTCTCCCCCCGGACCGTTAGACGGTTCGGGGGTTCTTGAATTTCCAGTGTGGATTTTGATAGGGTTTTTGTTGACCATATAAGTTACCTTTCTTTATTCTGCTATCAGTAAGCGAGCCTCTCTGTGCTAAACCTGGTTCATTTCTGTGTTTGTCATTTCCTCTTACCTCACCGTCATTATTTGTGGGGGGCTTCTATCCAGCTTTGGGGTCCCCTTCTCTGGAGGCAAGAAAGGTCTTTGTTTTCCTCTACTAGGGGTAGCTAGATTCTCCGGCTGGCGCGTGTCATCTAGAATCAACGTAGGAATGATCCCCGGCTACTTCTAGTGTTGGCGTTAGGAGTAGATATATGGTCAACCCAGTTACCACTGCCCTATGAGCTGGATTTTTGTATTCTGCAGACTTCCACGTTCCTCTGAGACCCTCGCCATTGGGGTCATAACAGATCAGGGACCCTGCTGAGAATCGTACGTCGTAGCAGCTCGTTTGAAACTTTCTTTCGTCACTGGATCTCCCGCTGTCATCGCTGGATCGTTGTGTGTGACAGCGATCCAGCGATGCGTTCGCTGGTAACCAGGGTAAACATCGGGTAACTAAGCGCAGGGCCGCGCTTAGTAACCCGATGTTTACCGTGGTTACCAGCGTAAAAGTAAAAAAAAAAAACCGTACATGCTCACCATCTGATGCCCGTCAGGTCCCTTGCCGTCCGCTTCCCGCTCTGACTGTCTGCCGGCCGGAAAGTGAGAGCAGATCACAGCGGTGACGTCACCGCTGCACTCTGCTCTCACTGTACAGCCGGATCTCAGTCAGAGCAGGAAGCGGACGGCAAGGGACCTGACGGACATCAGATGGTGAGCATGTACGGTTTGTTTTTTTTTACTTTTACGCTGGTAACCACGGTAAACATCGGGTTACTAAGCGCGGCCCTGCGCTTAGTAACCCGATGTTTACCCTGGTTACCCGGGGACTTCGGCATCGCTCCAGCGCCGTGATTGCAACGTGTGACCACAGTCTACGACGCTGGAGCGATAATCATACGACGCTGCGACGTCACGAATCGTGCCGTCGTAGCGATCAAAATTGCACTGTGTGACAGTACCCTAATGCCAAACAGCCAACACTGGATTGAAAGTGGTTGTTTCATCGGTATTTTTTGCACCTGTGTTTTTGCCTTCATTTATTGGGTCCGCTGCACCCTGATAGTGCATTTGCTTGGAGGCTTCAGCAGGTAATCATCTCTGCTTTTTTTTCAGGTTTTTTTTCAATTTTTTGGAGGATTTTCAAGTCCTCTTTTGGTGTCTGTGAGCTTTTACTCAATGTTTAGCTTTAGGACTGGCAAAATGTAAGGACCCTTGATGCGGTTGCCAGCTTACGTATTTAGGCCCCAATGTAAACTAATACCTTACATACATTGCACCTGTGTTTTTGCCATCATTTATAGGGTCCGCTGCACCCTGATAGTGCATTTGTTTGGAGGCTTCAACAGGTAATCATCTCTGCTTTTTTCTCAGATTTTTTTTTCAATTTTTTGGAGGATTTTCAAGTCCTCTTTTTGTGTCTGTAGGGAGTTATAAGGGTTAAAAGTTGACCAGCAATTTCTCATTTTTACAACACCATTTTTTTTAGGGACCACATCTCATTTGAAGTCATTTTGAGGGGTCTATATGATAGAAAATACCAAAGTGTGACACCATTCTTAAAACTGCACCCCTCAAGGTGCTCAAAACCACATTCAAGAATTTTATTAACCCTTCAGGTGTTTCACAGGAATTTTTGGAATGTTTAAATAAAAATGAACATTTAACTTTTATTCACACAAAATTTATTTCAGCTCCAATTTGTTTTATTTTACCAAGGGTAACAGGAGAAAATGGACCCCAAAAGTTGTTGTACAATTTGTCTTGAGCACGCTGATAACCCATATGTGGGGGTAAACAACTGTTTGGGCGCATGGTAGAACTCGGAAGGGAAGGAGCGCCGTTTGACTTTTCAATGCAAAATTGACTGGAATTGAGATGGGACGCCATGTTGCGTTTGGAGAACCCCTGATGTGCCTAAACAATGAATGCCCCCACAAGTGACACCATTTTGGAAAGTAGATCCCCTAAGAACCTCATCTAAATGTGTGGTGAGCACTTTCACCCACCAAGTGCTTCACAGAAGTTTATAATGCAGAGCCGTAAAAATAAAAAATCATATTTTTTCACAAAAATGATATTTTTGCCCCCAATTTTTTATTTTCCCAAGGGTAAGAGAAGAAATTGGACCACAAAAGTTGTTGTTCAATTTGTCCTGAGTACGTCGATACCCCATATGTGGGGGTAAACCACTGTTTGGGCACATGGCAGAGCTCGGAAGGGAAGGAGCGCCATTTGACTTTTCAATGCAAAATTGACTGGAATTGAGATGGGACACCATGTCGCGTTTGGAGAGCCCCTGATGTGCCTACACATTAAAACCCCCCACAAGTGACACCATTTTGGAAAGTAGACCCCCTAAGGAACTTATCTAGATGTGTTTTGAAAGCTTTGAACCCCCAAGTGTTTCACTACAGTTTATAACGCAGAGCCGTGAAAATAAAAATTCTTTTTTTTTTTCACAAAAATGATTTTTAGCCCCCAGTTTTGTATTTTCACAAGGGTAACAGGATAAATTGGACCTCAAAAGTTGTTGCCCAATTTGTCCTGAGTACGCTGATACCCGATATGTGGGGGGAACCACCGTTTGGGCGCATGACAGAGCTCGGAAGGGAAGGAGCGCCATTTGGAATGCAGACTTAGATGGATTGGTCTGCAGGCGTCACGTTGCATTTGCAGAGCCCCTGATGTACCCAAACAGTAGAAACCCCCCACAAGTGACCCCATATTGGAAACTATACCTCCCAGGGAACTTATCTAGATGTGTTGTGAGAACTTTGAACCCCCAAGTATTTCACTACAGTTTATAATGCAGAGCCGTGAAAAAATTTTTTTCCACAAAAATTATTTTTTAGCCTCCAATTTTGTATTTTCGCAAGGTTAACAGTTGAAATTGGACCCCAAAGTTGTTTTCCAATTTGTCCTGAGTATGCTAATACCCCATATGTGGGGGGGGGACCACCGTTTGGGCACATGACAGAGCTCGGAAGGGAAGGAGCGCCATTTGTAATGCAGACTTAGATGAATAGGTCTGCAGGCGTCATGTGGCATTTGCAGAGCCCCTGATGTACCCAAACAGTAGAATCCCTCATAAGTGACCCCATATTGGAAACTAGACCTCCCAAGGAACTTATCTAGATGTGTTGTGAGAAATTTGAACCCTCAAGTGTTTCACTACAGTTTACAACGCAGAGCCGTGAAAATAAAAAATCTTTTTTTCCCACAAAAATGATTTTTAGCCCCCCAAATTTTTATTTTCCCAAGGGTAACAAAAGAACTTGGACCCCAAAAGTTGTTGTCCAATTTGTCCCGAGTACGCTGATACCCCATATGTTGGGGTAAACCCCTGTTTGGGCGCATGGGAGAGCTCAGAAGGAAAGGAGCACTGTTTTACTTTTTCAACGCAGAATTGGCTGGAATTGAGATCGGACGCCATGTCGCGTTTGGCGAGCCCTTGATGTGCCTAAACAGTGGAAACTCCCCAATTCTAACTGAAACCTGAATCCAAACACGCCCCTAACCCTAATCCCAACGGTAACCCTAACCACACACCTAACCCTGACACACCTGTCATGATCTCCATGGCCAGAGAACTAGCATAAGCCTCAATAGGAACAAGCTCTTGGAAGATGTAACTGTACTGACCATGAACTAAACCTACCGCATCATCTAGAAGTAGCCAGGTAGCATGTCCTACTTTTTATCCCTATATGCCCAGCGCCGGCCGGAGAACTAAATAATGCTAGCAGAGGGAAATATAAGACCTGACTCACCTCTAGAGAAATGCACAAAAAGGAGACAGAAGCCCCCCACATATATTGGCGGTGATATGAGATGAAACAACAAACGCAGCAGGAAAATAGTTTTAGCAAATTTGAGGTCCGCTTTCTAGATAGCAGAAGACAGAAAGCATACTTTCATGGTCAGTAGAAAACCCTAACAAAACACATCCAGAAATTACTTTAGGACTCTGGCATTAAC
The DNA here is from genome assembly GCF_051348905.1 of Ranitomeya variabilis. NCBI lineage: Eukaryota > Metazoa > Chordata > Amphibia > Anura > Dendrobatidae > Ranitomeya > Ranitomeya variabilis. The sequence continues at coordinate 999,590,838 of NC_135233.1, read as the reverse complement.
TCATAATACCAGAGTGGCAATTCCTGATCAACAAGAGCTTTCCAGACACAGTAACGAAACTGCAGCTGTGAACTGGAACCAAAATACAAAAACAAAACATGGACGAATGTCCAACTTATCTAGTAGATGTCTGGGAGCAGGAACAAGCACAGAGAGGCTTCTGATAACATTGTTGACCGGCAAGCATCTAACAGAGAAGCCAGGTTATATAGCGACACCCAGATCTAATCAGAACAGGTGAACAGGGAAGATGATGTCACAAGTTCAATTCCACCAGTAGCCACCGGGGGAGCCCAGAATCCAAATTCACAACAGTACCCCCCCCTCAAGGAGGGGGCACCGAACCCTCACCAGAACCACCAGGGCGATCAGGATGGGCCCTATGAAAGGCACGAACCAGATCAGAGGCATGAACATCAGATGCAGTGACCCAAGAATTATCCTCCTGGCCGTATCCCTTCCACTTGACCAGATACTGGAGTCTCCGTCTGGAAACACGGGAGTCTAGGATTTTTTCCACAACGTACTCCAACTCACCCTCAACCAACACCGGAGCAGGAGGCTCAACGGAAGGCACAACCGGTGCCTCATACCTGCGCAATAACGACCGATGAAAAACGTTATGAATAGAAAAGGATGCAGGGAGGTCCAAACGGAAGGAAACAGGGTTAAGAATCTCCAATATTTTATACGGACCGATGAACCGAGGCTTAAACTTAGGAGATGAGACCCTCATAGGGACAAAACGAGAAGACAACCACACCAAATCTCCAACACAAAGCCGAGGACCAACACGACGGTGACGGTTGGCAAAAAGCTGAGTCTTCTCCTGGGACAACTCCAAATTGTCCATCACCTGCCCCCAGATATGATGCAATCTCTCCACCACCGCATCCACTCCAGGACAATCCGAGGATTCCATCTGACCGGAGGAAAATCGAGGGTGGAACCCCGAATTACAGAAAAACGGGGACACCAAAGTGGCAGAGCTGGCCCGATTATTGAGGGCGAACTCCGCCAATGGCAAAAAAGCAACCCAATCATCCTGGTCAGCAGACACAAAACACCTCAGATATGTCTCCAGGGTCTGATTAGTCCGCTCGGTCTGGCCATTAGTCTGAGGGTGAAAAGCAGACGAAAAAGACAAATCTATGCCCATCCTAGCACAGAATGCCCGCCAAAATCTAGACACAAATTGGGTTCCTCTGTCAGAAACGATATTCTCAGGAATACCATGCAAACGAACAACATTTTGAAAAAACAGGGGCACCAACTCGGAAGAAGAAGGCAACTTGGGCAGGGGAACCAAATGGACCATCTTAGAAAAACGGTCACACACCACCCAGATGACAGACATCTTCTGAGAAACAGGCAGATCTGAAATAAAATCCATCGAGATGTGTGTCCAAGGCCTCTTAGGAATAGGCAAGGGCAACAATAATCCACTAGCCCGAGAACAACAAGGCTTGGCCCGAGCACAAACGTCACAAGACTGCACAAAGCCTCGCACATCTCGTGACAGGGAAGGCCACCAGAAGGATCTTGCCACCAAATCCCTGGTACCAAAAATTCCAGGATGACCTGCCAATGCAGAAGAATGTACCTCAGAGATGACTCTACTGGTCCAATCATCAGGAACAAACAACCTATCAGGCGGACAACGATCCGGTCTATCCGCCTGAAACTCCTGCAAGGCCCGCCGCAGGTCTGGAGAAACGGCTGACAAGATAACTCCCTCCTTAAGAATACCTGTGGGGTCAGAGTTGCCGGGTGAATCAGGCTCAAAACTCCTAGAAAGGGCATCCGCCTTAACATTCTTAGAACCCGGTAGGTACGATACCACAAAATTAAACCGAGAGAAAAATAATGACCAGCGCGCCTGTCTAGGATTCAGGCGCCTGGCGGTCTCAAGATAGATCAAATTTTTGTGGTCAGTCAATACCACCACCTGATGTCTGGCCCCCTCGAGCCAATGGCGCCACTCCTCAAACGCCCACTTCATGGCCAAAAGCTCCCGATTCCCAACATCATAATTCCGCTCAGCGGGCGAAAATTTACGGGAAAAGAAGGCACAAGGCCTCATCACGGCGCAGTCAGAACTTTTCTGCGACAACACTGCCCCAGCCCCGATCTCAGAAGCGTCGACCTCAACCTGAAAAGGAAGAGTCACATCAGGCTGACGCAACACAGGGGCAGAAGAAAAACGGCGCTTAAGCTCCTGAAAGGCCTCCACAGCATCAGGGGACCAATTAGCAACATCAGCACCCTGTCTAGTCAAATCGGTCAATGGCTTAACGACATCCGAAAAACCAGAAATAAATCGACGATAAAAGTTGGCAAAGCCCAAAAATTTCTGAAGACTTTTAAGAGAAGAGGGCTGCGTCCAATCACAAATAGCTTGAACCTTGACAGGATCCATCTCAATGGAAGAGGGAGAAAAAATATATCCCAAAAAGGAAATTCTCTGAACCCCAAAAACGCACTTAGAACCCTTGACACACAGAGAATTAGACCGCAAAACCTGAAAAACCCTCTTAACTTGCCGGACATGAGAGTCCCAATCATCCGAAAAAATCAGAATATCATCCAGATACACTATCATAAATTTATCCAAAAAATCGCGGAAAATATCATGCATAAAGGACTGGAAGACTGAAGGGGCATTAGAAAGACCAAAAGGCATCACCAAATACTCAAAGTGGCCCTCGGGCGTATTAAATGCGGTTTTCCACTCATCCCCCTGCCTGATCCGCACCAAATTATACGCCCCACGGAGATCAATCTTAGAGAACCACTTGGCCCCCTTTATGCGAGCAAACAAATCAGTCAGCAACGGCAATGGGTATTGATATTTAACCGTGATTTTATTCAAAAGCCGATAATCAATACATGGTCTCAAAGAGCCGTCTTTTTTTGACACAAAGAAAAAACCGGCTCCTAAGGGAGATGACGATGGACGAATATGTCCCTTTTCCAAGGACTCCTTTATATATTCTCGCATAGCAGTATGTTCAGGCACAGACAGATTAAATAAACGACCCTTTGGGTATTTACTACCCGGAATTAAATCTATAGCACAATCGCACTCACGGTGCGGAGGTAGTGAACCCAGCTTGGGTTCTTCAAAGACGTCACGATAATCAGACAGGAACTCAGGGATTTCAGAGGGAATAGATGATGAAATGGACACCAAAGGTACGTCCCCATGAGTCCCCTTACATCCCCAGCTCAACACAGACATAGCTCTCCAGTCAAGGACTGGGTTGTGAGACTGCAGCCATGGCAATCCTAGCACCAAATCATCATGTAGATTATACAGCACCAGAAAACGAATAGTCTCCTGGTGATCCGGATTAATACACATAGTCACTTGTGTCCAGTATTGTGGTTTATTATTAGCCAATGGGGTGGAGTCAATCCCCTTCAGAGGAATAAGAGTCTCCAAAGGCTCTAAATCAAACCCACAACGATTGGCAAAGGACCAATCCATAAGACTCAAAGCGGCGCCAGAGTCGATATAGGCGTCCGTAGTAATAGATGACAAAGAGCAAATCAGGGTTACAGACAAAATAAATTTAGACTGTAAAGTGCCAATGGGAACGGATTTATCAAGCTTTTTAGTACGCTTAGAGCATGCTGATATAACATGAGTAGAATCCCCACAATAGAAACACAACCCATTTTTCCGTCTAAAATTCTGCCGCTCGCTTCTGGACAGAATTCTATCACACTGCATGTTTTCTGGCGTCTTCTCAGTGGACACCGCCAGATGGTGCACTGGTTTGCGCTCCCGCAGACGCCTATCGATCTGAATGGCCATTGTCATGGACTCATTCAGACTTGCAGGCACAGGGAACCCCACCATAACATCCTTAATGGCATCAGAAAGACCCTCTCTGAAAGTAGCCGCCAAGGCACACTCATTCCACTGAGTAAGCACAGACCATTTACGGAATCTTTGGCAGTAAATTTCAGCTTCATCTTGCCCCTGCGATAGGGACATCAAAGTTTTTTCTGCCTGAAGTTCCAAATGAGGTTCCTCATAAAGCAAGCCCAAGGCCAGAAAAAACGCATCCACATTGCGCAACGCAGGATCCCCTGGTGCCAATGCAAAAGCCCAATCTTGAGGGTCGCCGCGGAGCAAGGAAATCACAATCCCAACCTGCTGTGCAGGATCTCCAGCAGAACGAGATTTCAGGGACAAAAATAACTTACAATTATTTCTAAAATTCTGAAAGCTAGATCTATTCCCTGAGAAGAATTCCGGCAAAGGAATTCTCGGCTCTGATACCGGAGCATGAACAACAAAATCTTGCAAACTTTGTACTTTCGTGGCGAGATTATTCAAACCTGCAGTTACACTCTGTAGATCCATTATAGACAGGTGAACATAGAGCCATTCAAAGATTAGAAGGAGAGAGAAAAAAAAGAAAGACTGCAGCATAGACAGACTGGCAAGTGATCCAATTAAGAGCACACTAACTACTAGAGAGAAAAAAAAAAAAAAAAAAAAAATTTTCAGCAGACTTCTTATTTCTCTCCTTTCTCAGCCAAGGATTTTAACCCTTTAGTGGGCCGGTCAAACTGTCATGATCTCCATGGCCAGAGAACTAGCATAAGCCTCAATAGGAACAAGCTCTTGGAAGATGTAACTGTACTGACCATGAACTAAACCTACCGCATCATCTAGAAGTAGCCAGGTAGCATGTCCTACTTTTTATCCCTATATGCCCAGCGCCGGCCGGAGAACTAAATAATGCTAGCAGAGGGAAATATAAGACCTGACTCACCTCTAGAGAAATGCACAAAAAGGAGACAGAAGCCCCCCACATATATTGGCGGTGATATGAGATGAAACAACAAACGCAGCAGGAAAATAGTTTTAGCAAATTTGAGGTCCGCTTTCTAGATAGCAGAAGACAGAAAGCATACTTTCATGGTCAGTAGAAAACCCTAACAAAACACATCCAGAAATTACTTTAGGACTCTGGCATTAACTCATAATACCAGAGTGGCAATTCCTGATCAACAAGAGCTTTCCAGACACAGTAACGAAACTGCAGCTGTGAACTGGAACCAAAATACAAAAACAAAACATGGACGAATGTCCAACTTATCTAGTAGATGTCTGGGAGCAGGAACAAGCACAGAGAGGCTTCTGATAACATTGTTGACCGGCAAGCATCTAACAGAGAAGCCAGGTTATATAGCGACACCCAGATCTAATCAGAACAGGTGAACAGGGAAGATGATGTCACAAGTTCAATTCCACCAGTAGCCACCGGGGGAGCCCAGAATCCAAATTCACAACACACACCCCTAACTCTAATCCCAACCCTAATCCCAACCGTAAATGTAATCCAAACCCTAACCCTATCTTTAGCCCCAACCTTAACCCTAACTTTAGTCCCAACCCTAACTTTAGCCCCAACCCTAACCCTAACTCTAGCCCTTACCCTAACCCTAACCCTAGCTCTAACCCTAGCCCTAACCCTAGCCCTAACCCTAGCCCTAGCCCTAACAGGAAAATGGAAATAAATACATTTTTTAAATTTATTATTTTTCCCTAACTAAGGGGGTGATGAAGGGGGGTTTGATTTACTTTTATAGCGCTTTTTATAGCGGATTTTTATGATTGGCAGCTGTCACACACTAAAAGACGCTTTTTATAGCAAAAAAGTTTTTGCGTCTCCACATTTTGAGACCTATAATTTTTCCATATTTTGGTCCACAGAGTCATGTGAGGTCTTGTTTTTTGCGGGACGAGTTGACGTTTTTATTAGTACCATTTTCGGGCACGTGACATTTTTTGATCGCTTTTTATTCCGATTTTTGGGAGGCAGAATGACCAAAAACTAGCTCATGAATTTATAAAACTATTCATGAATTTATTTTGGGGGGGGGGGCGTTTATACCATTCCACATTTGGTAAAATTGATAAAGCAGTTTTATGCTTCGGGTCAGTACAATTACAGCGATACCTCATTTATATCATTTTTTTATGTCTTGGCGCTTTTATACGATAAAAACTATTTTATAGAAAAAATAATTATTTTGGCATCGCTTTATTCTGAGGACTATAACTTTTTTATTTTTTTGCTGATGATGCTTTATGGCAGCTCATTTTTTGCGGGACAAGATGATGTTTTCAGTGGTACCATGGTTATTTATATTCATCTTTTTTATCGCGTGTTATTCCACTTTTTGTTCAGCAGTATGATAATAAAGCGATGTTTTTTGCCTCGTTTTTTTTAAAAAATTTTTATGGTGTTCACTGAAGGGGTTAAATAGTGGGACAGTTATATAGGTCGGGTCTTTACAGATGCAGCGATACTAAATATGTGTACTTTTATTGTTTTTTTTATTTAGATGAAGAAATGTATTTATGGGAATAATATTTTTTTTTCGTTATTTAGGAATTTTAATTTTTTTTTTTTTTACACATGTGGAAATTTTTTTTTTAACTTTTTTACTTTGTCCCAGGGGGGACATCACAGATCACTGATCTGACAGTTTGCACAGCACTCTGTCAGATCAGTGATCTGACTTACAGCGCTGCAGGCTTACCAGCGCCTGCTCTGGGCAGGCGCTTGGTAAGCCACCTCCCTGCAGGACCCGGATGCAGCCCCGCGGCCATTTTGGATCCAGGGCCTGCAGGAGAGGAGGTAAGAGATGCTCGGAGCAACGCGATCACATCGCGTTGCTCTGAGGGTCTCAGGGAAGCACGCAGGGAGCCCCCTCCCTGCGCGATGCTTCCCTATACTGCCGGAACACTGCGATCATGTTTGATTGCGGTGTGCCAGGTGTTAATGTGCCGGGGGTGTTAATAGCGCCAGATGTCAGCTGCGATAGTCAGCTGACACCCGCCCGCAATCGGCCGCGCTCCCCCCGTTAACTGTTTCATAGCTTCAGTTAGCTTGCTGTGTATTGTTATACTGTTTGCTCTTTCTCTATTTACCCCCTCTGTTTTCTCCCTGTGAGGAGAATCTTACTCCTGTTAATAAATCCCCCTCAACAGTTGGTCTGTCTGTTCCGTGGTGACATACTCTACCCTGCACTCTAGTACACATTTATTCAACAGTTTTCTCCTGAACAATATCTGGCAAACTAAAGGCTAGAAGTTATAGGAAGGTTTCACTTTAGCCATGTAATTAATGGAGTTCTAAACACTGGGATGTCTGTGTGCTCCAAGAGTTATGCGCTCCCAACCTACAGCCGCAGTGCAGGAATAGTTCCTTTTTGATTGTAAAGTCCTCTGCAATAAATGTACAGACAGTTGTGCGCTAATGAAAGATTTGTAGCCCTTATGTGCATTGTACATGGTTATGCACGTGAAGTCCATGCCAATGGTTGAGGAGCATATCAATGGCAAAACTGATGATTTTCTTTCGTTCAGATTGTGACTAAAACTATCTCTGTTGCAGAATAAAGAATGATCTAGAAGTCATGCAGAAGTGTGCTTCTTTATTTTTTTTTTTTTTATAAAAAGTAAGGCCATGTTCACATCACATATGTGTCACCAGTTTTTTTATGCTTGAGACACATACAGCTGATGAAAAAGTTATACATTTTATGCACCGGTCCAGTGTCCATAGGTGGTACAGAATAAAAAAAACATTGAACACTACTTTTGTGGTTTAGAACCTGGGCCTATTTGAGATGTGCCGGCTGGATGTCAGAATTGATTGTATTAAAAAAATGGAATTAGTACTGGCATCAGTTTCATTCTGGCATTTATGTACCACACCAGAGAAAAAAACATCAGAGAATGCATGGCGCTTGAACCATTAATCAAGGAATGAGAAATTAGGCAGGGTTTAGCGGGGAGAGCTTCAGCACATCTGCTTTGGAGGCAGATTATCAGGGGGATCTATGTCCGGCCCATAGATCTTAGCAGCTCATTTACAAATTAAAGAAAATGTGGGTCTCTTTGGAATAAGAAATCAAATCGCAGATATCAAGGTATCATTTTATTCAGCTTCCTATGATCTACATGCCCATATAGATGGTTTAGGAGGATAGATCCTACTGACCGATTCCCTTTAAATAACTCATCAAATCAGGTCGTCATTTCCTACATAAGCATAAATAAAATAAACCTGGAATCTGATTAGATGTAACCAATACTGACTCTTTTTTTTTTATAATACTTTCATGTGGGGACTAGTGAGTCAGTTTTCTGGCTCAGGAAAGTGTTAGGTTTTTGCACAACCTGCTTTTGTACAAAAAAAATGTCTCATAGCAGCATCTCATAGTAGCATAATTTAGAGACCCTGAGTCCAGCGATGTATCACTTACTTGGCTGCTTGCTATAGTTTCAATAAAATCAGTGTTTTATCACCAACAGATAATCACTAAAGAACTAGTGCCTTGTGCCCCTTTTGTCCCCCTGCTCTGTGAAACCCCACCCCCAACATTAATTAGCAGCTTTCTGCCTATGCAGAGAAAGCTATCAATCAGTGATATGGGCAGAGTCATACATACAGTATCAATAAAAAATGTACAGTATGCCTCAGCTGTATACCAAAAAGTGTGCACAGAGCCTGAATCATGTATTTTATCATCTCTGGCAGAGCTGAAGTTTTTCTATGGTACGAAAATCATCCACGAGAAGAATGAGCATGTCCTTTTCCTGTGGGGATCAGTGGCACATCCTTGGCAGAAATACTAGTGTCTCACTTTGATTTCTACTACGGATCTTCTTGTAAAATACATGATAAGTTATGGAATCCAATAAACGACAGCAGTTCAAAATAGATCTACTTATCCTTTATACAAACTGGAGAGATTACGATGTGAAAAGTCTGATAATAACATAGACAATGACACAAGAACTATAGCATTTTTAAAGGTTTCCTGCAAATTTTATACTACCTTTCAATTTGCCGGAGCAAATCCTATAATTACAATGTGTAGACAAACCCTAATCTCCAAATCTAATCTAAATAATGGCACGAGGACACAACCCTTATGTGCGTAATAGCCTTTTTTTACTTTCCGATGTTTTCTTTCCTTCTGAGACTTGACAATAATGTTATCTAATTATCCAAAACCGTAATTTAGCACACACCTAAAATCTATAAAGGTGCAAAACACACAAAGCACCACATGTAAAAAAATAATCACTGTGATATATGCAAGATACAAAGAAGGTATTAGTTTACATGAATTTAATCTACATTGCGTGTAGCTAGACTGACATGGAGATGGTAATTGTAGCACCCGCCATGTGCTAATTCATTCTGTGAAAAAAACACCTGCTCTTAGTAATACAAGCTACAATGCCCGTTCATCTACTTCCCAAGGCTAGGGGAACCTCTGTGGTGTAGCGTTATACTCCTTGGTTGTGGGCAAGGATGCATCCTTGGATGCAGTTATCAGGATAGCAGGTAGAGCAGCTGGGACCCACCAAGTAGGAGGTGATGAACATGGCAATGAAGGAAAAATATAATAATTTGTTATCCTTAGCTCAAAGGACATTCATGCTGGCGTTCATCTTCACTGAAGGTTTACCTTCTTCATTTTTACTTTTTTCTGGAGTCGTAGAAGGCAAAAGTGCACGGCTATAAAAATAACATTCGAATTGACCTAGGTCCAGGCTTTTGGACAGCTCCGTTGGTGGGACCAAGTTATGGTGTAAGACAGACAGTGGCAAAACTTGAAATTCATGTGCCCCAAAGCAAAACTATATAGTGGCATGTACAAGTTTGGGCACCCCTGGTCAAAATTACTGTTATTGTAAACAGTTAAGCAAGTTGAAGATGAAATGATCTCTAAAAGGCCTAAAGTTAAAGATGACACATTTCCTTTGCATTTTAGGCAGAAATGTATTTTTTTTTTCATCTTTTACATTTTTAAAATTACAAAAAGGAAAATGGGTTAATGGAAAAGTTTGGGCACCCTGCATGGTTAGTACATAGGTGCACCCCCTTTTGAAGGTGTCACAGCTTGAAAACGCTTTTTTGTAGCAAGCCAAGAGGCCTTCATTTCTTGTTTGAGGGATTTTCATCCATTCTTCTTTGGAACATTCTTCCAGTTCTGTGAGATTCCTGGGTCGTCTTACATGCAGTACTATTTTGAGGTCTAACCACAGATTTTCAAAGCTGTTCAGATCAGAGGACTATGAGGATCAGGGCCGGCTCCAGGATTTTGTGGGCCCCAGGCGAAAGAGTCTCTTTAGCCCCTTTAACACATCCCACGATTCATGATGCAGCGCCAAAGAATTCACTTACTTCTTACATTACATGAGTGATGTAATTGTAAATTCTTCAATAGATAAGAATTCTGCAAATCCTCGCAGCGCACAGCGCACAGAGTGACTGCAAACTTATCATTTTAGACCAGACAGTATAGTCCTCCAATAGTATTATGGGCACCACATAGTCCTATATACAGTATTATGGACACCACATAGTCCTCAATACAGTATTATGGGCACCAAATAGTTCTCCATACAGAATTATGGGCACCCCATAGTCCTCCATACAGTATTATGGATGCCATATAGTCCTCTGTTGTGATCAGCTTTTTGGGCTCCCCTAGTGGTGGCTAGTGGTACTGGAGACTTGTGTGTTCTTTTCTGCCTCAGCTCACCTGCTTCCATCAGTTTTGGGAGTTCCCTATTTAGCCTTGCTCTCCAGTCACTTCCTTGCCGGTCATCATTGTAACCTGAGTCTTTCAGTTGCATGTTCCTGCTACCAGTCTGCTGATCAGCTAAGTGGACTCTTGTCCTTTTTGTTTTGTATTTTTTGTCCAGTTTACAGTTTGTCATTTCCTGTTACTGGAAGCTCTTGTGGACTGAAATTGCCAATCCTGTGTCATGAGTTGACACAGGAGTCTTAAAGTAATTTCAGGATGGGTTTTTGAAAGGGTTTTTCAGCTGACCGTGAAGTCCTCTTTTGTATCCTTCCTCTATCTAGTAAGTGGACCTCGCTTTGCTAAATCTACCTTCATACTGTGTATGTCTTTTCCTCTGAACTCACCGTTAATATATGTGGGGGCTACTATCATCTTTGGGGAATTTCACTAGAGGTAAGCCAGGTCTGTTCCTTCCTCTTCCAGGCGTAGTTAGTTCTCCGGCTGGCGCATGGCATCTAGGCAGCCGTAGGAATGCTTCCTGGCTACTGTTAGTTGTGTGGTAGATTTAGGTCACGGTCAGCTTGAGTTTCCATCACCCGAGGGCTAGTCTGTTATTTTGTGTTTCTGATGTTCCCATGCCATTGGGGAATCATGACAGTATGACCGGCCACTGTTAAAGTAATTGGCAGAAGAAAGGAGAGTAAAAGAAGTCTGTAGATTTTTTTTTTTTTTTCCTCACATGTTTGCTACTTAGTTGGCTCAGTTGTATTTCTGCTCTATTTACAGCCTTGCCTTTCTCTCCTTCTAATCCTTGAATGGCTCTGATCTCTCCGGTTTAAGGATGGACTCTCAGAGTTTGGCTGCAGGTTTAAATAATCTTGCTACGAAGGTTCAGAATTTACAAGATTGTGTTATACGTACTCCTATTTCTGAACCTAAGATTCCTACTCCAGAGGTATTTTCCGGAGATAGATCTCGGTTTCTGAATTTCAAATGTAATTGTAAATTATTCCTTTCTCTCAGACCTCACTCCTCTGGAGATCCTGTTCAGCAGGTTAAGATTGTGATTTCTTTGCTGCGAGGTGACCCTCAAAATTGGGCATTTTCATTGACACCAGGGGATCCTGCGTTGCTCAATGTGGATGCGTTTTTTCTGGCTTTAGGGTTGCTGTATGAGGAACCTAATTTGGAGATTCAAGCTGAAAAAGCTTTAATAGCCCTGTCTCAAGGGCAAGATGAAGCTGAGATATACTGCCAAAAATTTCGTAAATGGTCTGTGCTTACTCAGTGGAATGAGTGTGCCCTAGCGGCAATTTTCAGAGAAGGCCTTTCTGATGCCGTTAAGGATGTCATGGTGGGGTTTCCTACGCCCACAGGTCTGAATGAGTCCATCACAATGGCGATTCAGATTGATCGGCGTTTGCGGGAGCGCAAACCCGTGCACCATTTGGGGGTATCTTCTGAAGGGACGCCAGAGAAAATGCAATGTGACAGAATTCTGTCAAGAAGCGAGCGGCAGAATTATAGGCGCAAAAATGGCTTGTGCTTCTACTGTGGTGATTCCGCGCATGTTATATCAGCATGCTCTAAACGTACTAGGAAGGTTGACAAGTCTGTTTCTATTGGCACTTTACAGTCTAAATTTCTTCTGTCTGTAACTCTGATTTGTTCATTATCAGTTATTACCGTGGATGCCTATGTGGACTCTGGCGCCGCTCTGAGTCTCATGGATTGGTCCTTCGCCAGGCGCTGTGGGTTTGATTTGGAGCCTCTGGAAGTTCCTATACCTCTGAAGGGTATTGATTCTACACCTCTGGCTTGTAATAGACCACAGTTCTGGACGCAAGTGACTATGCGTATGACTCCAGACCATCAGGAGATGATTCGCTTCCTCGTGTTGCATAATTTACATGATGTGTTAGTGCTTGGATTACCATGGTTGCAATCTCATAACCCAGTACTGGACTGGAAAACTATGTCTGTGTTAAGCTGGGGATGTCGGGGGGCTCATGGGGACATACCTTTGGTTCCTATCTCGTCATCTATTCCCTCTGAGATTCCGGCATTTTTGTCGGATTTTGGGGATATTTTTGAAGAGCCTAAAATTGGTTCTCTCCCTCCCCACAGAGAGTGTGATTGCGCCATAGATCTGATTCCAGGCAGTAAATTTCCAAAGGGTCGTTTGTTTAACCTATCTGTACCTGAGCATGCTGCCATGCGAGAGTATGTTAAGGAGTCCCTGGAAAAGGGACATATTCGTCCTTCTTCATCACCTTTAGGAGCTGGGTTTTTCTTTGTCTCTAAAAAGGATGGCTCGCTGAGGCCTTGTATTGATTATCGACTCCTGAATAAAATTACTGTCAAATATCAGTATCCGTTGCCGCTGCTTACTGATTTGTTTGCTCGCATAAGGGGGGATAAGTGGTTCTCCAAGATTGATCTCCGTGGGGCGTATAATTTGGTGCGAATTAAGCAAGGGGATGAGTGGAAAACCGCATTTAATACGCCTGAGGGCCACTTTGAGTATTTAGTAATGCCTTTCGGCCTTTCTAATGCACCTTCAGTTTTTCAGTCCTTTATGCATGATATTTTCCGTGAATATCTGGATAAATTTATGATTGTGTATTTGGACGATATTTTGATTTTTTCTGAGGACTGGGAGTCTCATGTTCAGCAGGTCAGGAGGGTTTTTCAGGTCTTGCGGGAGAATTCTCTGTGTGTAAAGGGTTCTAAGTGTGTTTTTGGGGTTCAAAAGATTTCCTTTTTGGGGTACATTTTTTCCCCTTCTTCTGTTGAGATGGACCCTGTCAAGGTTCGGGCTATTTGTGACTGGACGCAGCCTACTTCTCTAAAGGGTCTTCAGAAGTTCTTGGGCTTTGCTAATTTTTATCGTCGATTTATAACTGGTTTTTCTGGTGTTGCTAAGCCTCTTACGGATTTGACTAAGTAGGGTGCTGATGTTGCCAATTGGTCCTTTGCCGCTGTGGAGGCCTTTCGGGAACTTAAGCGCCGCTTTTCGTCTGCCCCTGTGTTGCGCCAGCCTGATGTCTCTCTCCCCTTTCAGGTTGAGGTCGATGCTTCCGAGATCGGAGCGGGGGGCGGTTTTGTCGCAGAAGAGTTCCGATTGCTCAGTGATGAGACCTTGTGCGTTCTTTTCTCGAAAATTTTCTGCCGCCGAAAGAAATTATGATGTCGGTAATCGGGAGCTTTTGGCCATGAAGTGGGCATTTGAGGAGTGGCGTCATTGGCTTGAGGGTGCTAGACATCAGGTGGTGGTTTTGACTGATCACAAGAATCTGATTTATCTTGAGTCTGCCAGGCGCCTGAATCCTAGACAGGCGCGCTGGTCGTTGTTTTTCTCTCGGTTTAATTTTGTGGTCTCATATCTACCAGGTTCTAAGAATGTGAAGGCAGATGCCCTTTCTAGGAGTTTTGAGCCTGATTCCCCTGGTGATTCGGAACCTACAGGTATCCTTAAGGATGGGGTGATATTATCCGCTATTTCCCCAGATCTGCGACGTGCTTTGCAAGAGTTTCAGGCGGATAGACCTGATCGCTGTCCACCTGGTAGACTGTTTGTTCCTGATGATTGGACCAGTAGAGTCATCTCGGAGGTTCATTCTTCTACGCTGGCGGGTCATCCTGGAATTTTTGGTACCAGGGATTTGGTGGCTAGATCCTTCTGGTGGCCATCTCTGTCTCGAGATGTGCGTGTTTTTGTGCAGTCTTGTGATGTGTGTGCTCGGGCCAAGCCTTGTTGTTCTAGGGCTAGCGGGTTGTTGTTGCCCTTGCCTATTCCGAAGATGCCTTGGACGCACATCTCGATGGACTTTATTTCTGATCTTCCTGTCTCTCGGAGGATGTCTGTTATCTGGGTGGTGTGTGACCGTTTTTCTAAGATGGTTCATTTGGTGCCATTGCCGAAGTTGCCTTCCTCGTCTGAGTTGGTTCCTTTGTTTTTTCAAAATGTGGTTCGCTTGCATGGTATTCCTGAAAATATCGTTTCTGATAGGGGTACCCAGTTCGTTTCTAGATTTTGGCGGGCATTCTGTGCCAGGTTGGGCATTGATTTGTCTTTTTCGTCTGCCTTCCATCCTCAGACTAATGGCCAGACGGAGCGAACTAATCAGACTTTGGAGACGTATTTGAGGTGTTTTGTGTCTGCGGATCAGGATGATTGGGTTGCCTTTTTGCCGTTGGCGGAGTTTGCTCTTAATAATCGGGCTAGTTCGGCCACTTTGGTTTCCCCTTTCTTTTGCAATTCGGGGTTTCATCCCCGTTTTTCTTCTGGTCAGGCGGAGTCTTCGGATTGTCCTGGAGTAGATGCTGTGGTGGATCGGTTGTATCGGATTTGGGAACAAGTGGTGGACAATTTGAATTTGTCCCAGGAGAGGACTCAGCGGTTTGCTAACCGCCAGCGTCGGGTTGGTCCTCGCCTTCGTGTTGGGGACTTGGTGTGGTTGTCTTCCCGTTTTGTCCCAATGAGGGTTTCTTCTCCTAAATTTAAGCCTCGGTTCATCGGTCCCTATAGGATTTTGGAGATTATTAACCCTGTTTCCTTTCGTTTGGACCTCCCGGCATCTTTCGCTATCCATAATGTGTTCCATCGGTCGTTGTTGCGGAGATACGAGGTGCCGGTGGTTCCTTCTGCTGAGCCTCCTGCTCCTGTGCTGGTTGAGGGTGAATTGGAGTACGTTATAGAGAAGATCTTGGACTCCCGTATTTCCAGGCGGAGACTCCAGTATCTGGTTAAATGGAAGGGCTATGGTCAGGAAGATAATTCTTGGGTAACTGCCTCTGATGTTCATGCCTCGGATTTGGTTCGTGCCTTTCATAGGGCTCATCCAGGTCGCCCTGGCGGTTCTTGTGAGGGTTCGGTGCCCCCTCCTTAAGGGGGGGGTACTGTTGTGATCCGCTTTTTGGGCTCCCCTAGTGGTGGCTGGTGGTACTGGAGACTTGTGTGTTCTTTTCTGCCTCAGCTCACCTGCTTCCATCAGTTTTGGGAGTTCCCTATTTAGCCTTGCTCTCCAGTCACTTCCTTGCCGGTCATCATTGTAACCTGAGTCTTTCAGTTGCATGTTCCTGCTACCAGTCTGCTGATCAGCTAAGTGGACTCTTGTCCTTTTTGTTTTGTATTTTTTGTCCAGTTTACAGTTTGTCATTTCCTGTTACTGGAAGCTCTTGTGGACTGAAATTGCCACTCCTGTGTCATGAGTTGACACAGGAGTCTTAAAGTAATTTCAGGATGGGTTTTTGAAAGGGTTTTTCAGCTGACCGTGAAGTCCTCTTTTGTATCCTTCCTCTATCTAGTAAGTGGACCTCGCTTTGCTAAATCTACCTTCATACTGTGTAGGTCTTTTCCTCTGAACTCACCGTTAATATATGTGGGGGCTACTATCATCTTTGGGGAATTTCACTAGAGGTAAGCCAGGTCTGTTCCTTCCTCTTCCAGGCGTAGTTAGTTCTCCGGCTGGCGCATGGCATCTAGGCAGCCGTAGGAATGCTTCCTGGCTACTGTTAGTTGTGTGGTAGATTTAGGTCACGGTCAGCTTGAGTTTCCATCACCCGAGGGCTAGTCTGTTATTTTGTGTTTCTGATGTTCCCATGCCATTGGGGAATCATGACAGTCCTCCATACAGTATTATATGCCCCATATATTGCTCTATACCGTATAATGCCCCCATATATTGCTCCATACAGTATAATGGGTTCCATATATTGCTCCATACAGTATTATGGGTCCCATATATTGCTCCATATAGTATAATAGGTCTCTTATATTTCCATCGACATGGTCAATTTACTTTAATGAACCTGACGGTTTCACTTTGTGCTTTGCCTGACCTCATTTTCAACAGTGTCAACAGGCAAGCGCAGAAAGAAATCAATCACAATTCTGTGCCGCCTCAAAGGTTCAGCACAGCTGAAAATCAGGTGTAAGACTAGGTTCACAATTGCGTATGTGTCCGCAGCATATCATCTGCATACGCAAACGCATGCAAAAACGCGTGCAAACACATGCTTACACAGCATTTTTTATCCGCATCAGCTTACGCATGATGAAAAAAAAACCGCTGCGTGTAAATTCGTTTGTATGCGCTTTTGCCTGCGTTTGTGTTTTTATGGGCATGCGTTTGCTATTTCCAGGTTGGCATGTCTCAATCGGTTTCTGGATATGCGCAGTTCGAAGTACGCAAGCGCATTGAATGCTTGCGTGCGCAAGGACATGCATGCATTCCCATAGACAGTTTTGTGGTTTTTTAATGCACTCATCCGCATGCGCATGCCTGCACATATTTGATGGATTTTTGACGCCTCCAAAAATGCAACATGTTGCTTTCGCCAGACCCCGCCGCACACCGAGAAAAGACGCATGTGTACACAGACGCATGTGAACTGATGCAAACGCATGCCCCTATGTACACCATGTTAAAGATAGGCAAACATGACGCATACGGATTGCTGCGGATGAAACGCTGCGCAAACAGACGCAAATGTGAAACCAGCCTCATAGAGCACAAAGACCCTACCTACTTCTTTAAAGGTAATGGCCCTGTTGGCCAGAATCACATTTTTTAGTGATTCACACAGAAGTCCCAACAGGGCCTCTAACGTGCAGCTAAAAAGTAACATGAGCCTGGCCTTGCCTGAGTCTTGAGCTGGTGATAACGTTGTTATGCATGAAAACTTTATAGCATCTTACATTTTTGCTAACTCTTCATTTTCATCAGGACCAGATGGCAGACCTCCTTGGTTTTCATGTAGTTGTGAAGTCTGCAGGTAGTACAGAACTGAGAAAATATGCTCATTCAGCAGAGAAAATCAGACAGTGTGGGATAATTTTTGGATTTCTGTAAAAAAAAGATGAGGCAGTGATGATTAATAATTTGGGCTAACAATGCAATCACTTCCAGTTGTTTCGTCAGTATTAGAAATACTGGAAAACTCGGAATGAAAATAGTACTTTTTTCTTTACTTTTATTTTTCCACTATTTTTATATTCAAGTTTATATTGTTTAAAAAAGTTTCAAAACCAAGTAGACATTTACTTCCAATTCTGAAAAGTTTGTATGATGAATGTGCAAAGTTACTTTTATAGCAGAAAACAATTACTTTCTGGGGGAAAAAAATGAAACTTTTAGTAGTTTTGCAAGTAGTGAAATATTTCAGAAATGTAAATATTTAATGAGGCAGCTCTAACTACTGATTCAGGTAGCGAGATGAACAGAAAAATAAAATAACAATAAACTGTATAGTCTAGTTAAAAGTCACCTCGCAGACCTGTGACCATATAAATGCATGAGGCTGGAGGCTACTTGCCTCTATAAAGGTCATGGTACTTCGAGGTGACATAGAATAGCCTTAGTATTTCACAATTGAAGGGTTCACAAACCTCCTGTTTAAAAAAAAAAATGTCTGCAGCAGACAGCCTGTATTTTAATGTTTTGGTTAAACTGGGACACAAAACAACTGTAAAATACTCCAGCACACACTTATTTTTTCCTAGCTCGGCCATTAAGTTTGAAAACAGGTGAATTGCTTAAATAGTAACCATTAGCTACTCCAAATAAGATGTATATGACAAAAAAAGGGAAAGGAGGTTTTTTTTGCTAAAAATACATACACTAGATGGTGGCCCGATTCTAACACATCGGATATTCTAGAATGCACAGCCACATAGTATATAACACAGCCCACGTAGTAAATAGCACATCCATGTAGTATATAACACAGCCCACGTGGGTATATAGCATAGCCACGTAGTATATTGCACAGCCCACGTAGTATATAGCACAGCCATGTAGTATATTGCACAACCACATAGCATATTGCACAGCCCACGTAGTATATAGCATAGCCACGTAGTATATTGCACAGCCACGTAGTATATTGCACAGCCACGTAATATATAGCACAGCCCATGCAGTATATAACACAGCCACATAGTATATTGCACAGGCACATAGTATATAACACAGCCCATGTAGTATATAACAGACCACACATTATATAACACAGCCCATTCAGTATATAACACAGGCCACGCAGTATATAACACTGCCAACATAGTATCTAACACAGCCACGTAGTATATAGCAATGTGGGCACCATATCCCTGTTAAAAAAACAATTAAAATAAAAAATAGTTATATACTCACCTTCCGTCGGCCCCTGGATCCAGTCGAGGCCTTTACCAATGCTCCTCGCGACGCTCCGTTCCCAGTAATGCTTTGCAGCAATAACCCGTGATCATGTAGCTGTCTCGCGAGACTGCCACGTGATCTCGGCTCATTGCCGCAATGCATTCTTGGGACCGGAGCGCGAGGAGCGGGAAAGCTGGCGCGGACGGCGGCGGACTTCAGAAGGTGAGAATGTAATGTTTTGGGGCTTTTTTATTATTTTTAACATTCTATATTTTTACTATTGATGCTGCATAGGCAGCATCAATAGTAAAAAGTGAAGCGGTGTTTAAATCCCGCCCCAATCTCGCTGATTGGTCGCGGCCGGCCGTGACCAATCAGCAACCCAGGATTTCCGTTACAGACAAACAGATGGAAGTACCCCTTAGGCAATTATATATATAGATTCAGTAAACTAAAAGCATAAAGGACCACACAATCCTGGACATTGGTAACAGAGCAGTGCATGTAATGTTGTAAAAGTAGGTACAGTAACTATGAATGCATAAGGCTTTCAAACAAAGAGCACAGTGGTCAAAGATATGAATTATATGTAGAAACATACATATGTCAATTCATAAGTAAAGTCATGGCCAAAAATGTTGGCACTCCCAGAAAATTATTGCAATTACACATGTTTTGTTATACACATGTTCATTCCGTTTTTAAGCATTGGAACAACATAAAAAAAGGAGGAAAAAAAGTAAATTGTACATAATTTCACACAAAACTCCAAAAATGGGCTAGACAAAATAGTTGGCACCGTTCTAAAATTAAACAACTTTGTTTCAAGCATGGAATGCTCGATCAAACTCACTTGTGGCAAGTAACAGGTTGGGCAATATAAAAATCTCACTGAAATCAGATAATAAGGGTAAAGATGACTCAATCTTTGCATTGTGTGTCTGTTTGTACCACACTAAGCAAGGAGAGCAAAAATAGAAAAGAGCTGAGAACTTGAGAACCAAAATTGTTAAAAGATATATCAACAATCTCAAGTCTCCAGAGATCTTGATGTTCCTTTGTCCATGGTGCACAACACAGTCAAGAAGTATACAACCCATGGCACTATAGCTAATCTCCCTGGATGTGGATGGAAGAGAAAAATTGATGAAAGGTTGCAACTCAAGATAGTCTGGATGGTGGATAAGCAGCCCCAATCAAGTTTCAAAGAAATTCAAGCTGTCCAGCAGGCTCAGGGTGCATCAGTGTTAGCGCGAACTATCTGTGCTATGGCGGGAGACCCAGGAGGACCCAGAGACATAGAGACATAAAAAAATCTAGACTGCAGCTTGCTAAAATGTGTACGAGTAAGCCAAAATCCTTCTTGGAAAGCGACTCGTAGACAGATGAGACCAAGATAAAGCATTTTGGTAAAGCACATCATTCTACTGTTTACCGAAAATAGAATGAGGCCTACAAAGAAAAAAACACAGTACCTACAGTCAAATATGGTAGAGGTTCAAAGATGTCTTGCTGCTTCTGGCACTGGGTGCCTTACGTATGTGCAAGGCTTCATGAAATCTGAACATTACCAAAAAATTTTGGGTCACAATGTCCCAGTGTCAGAATGCTGGTTTTGCATCCCAGGTAATTTGTCTTCGGGCAGGACAATAACCCCAAACATACTTCAAGAAGCACCCAGAAATAGATGGAAACAAAGAGCTGGAGAGTTCTAAAGAGGCCAGCAATGAGTCCACATCTAAATCCCATTGAACACATGCGGAGAGATCTTAAAATTGCTGTTGGAAAAAGGCGCCCCTCAAATATGAGAGACCTGGAGCAGTTTGTAAAAGAAGAGTGGTCCAAAATTCCATTTGAGAATTGTAAGAAGCTTCTATTGGTTATAGGAAGCAATTAATTTATTCTAAAAGATATGCAACCAAATATTAAGTTGAGCGTGCCAGCAATTTTGTTCTACCCATTTTGGGGGTTTTGTGTGAAATTATGTCTGATTTACTTTTTTTAAGTTTTTTTTTTGTGTCGTTCCAATACAGACAAAGGAAATAAACATGTGTAAGACAAAACAAGTGTAATTGCAATAATTTTCTGTCAGAAATACTTCATTTTCTGAAAACAGTTCAAAGGTTCCAACACTTTCGGCCATAACAGTATATGGTAAAGATTCTATGACTCATAATATAGTGCAGACAGCAAAAATATCACGTAAACAAAATCTACAAAGCACGTTCCGCATGTTTAGTTTTCTCAGGGGGTAATTCCTCATGTACTTTCCCTTTTTAGTTACGCTCTGTATATTTTTTTCTATGAAAACCTATAGGAAATTGCAAAAAAATGCCACAACTAGAGCATTCTGACCCCAAAATTCCTGAGAAACAGGTAAAAAATAACACAAAAATGATAATTCTGGCTCTCATTGACTTGCATTGAGAGCCTGTAATATAGCTTCCAGCCAGTCAAAAGCTCTGCTCACATGATGGCGCCATGAGTCTGGAGTGGCACCGAAAAATGGTGAAGACGCCGGAGGGTGGGTATATGCCTGGGAGCAGGTGACTTTAGTACCACTCCAGCGGTGAAAAAACACAAACAATTGATTGTTGCTTTAAAGTCCGATCTGTGATGTGGTCCTAGATGAAGTCTCTATTATGGCATCTGTCCTCGAAACAGGATTCTGTATTTTGAGAGTTGACCACAGCTTCTATTATTGTCCTCAAACGACGCTTTATCAAAGGACGGCGAGAGAAGCAGGGCAAGTGACACCGGCGCTGCCCCCTGTCGACTATTAACTTAAGGGTAGATTCGGGACATCTTCAAAAGGTGGTAATGAAAGAAGCTGTGATAAGAGACTGTGGGGAAATCAGTGCAGCCCCAGCCTCCTGATGACACCTCATTTGACACTCCTCAATCGAAAATGTGAAGTAAAAAACACATTTAAGTATTAGCTGGATAGTGAGAAGAATAAGGAATTTTATAATAATGCAAATCGTTAAGTTGTTTAGCTTGTTTTTCCAAACAATTTTATTAACATTTTCAACCAAAACAAGACCTAGAGAGAGCACGGTTAGCATAAATGCAATGGCATGAAACAGTCAAGAAGCATAGAAGTAAAAATAGAATAAAATAAAACAATAAATACAGTAAATTCTTATGGAAATATTTCCAGCCAGCGGAAACCATAGCCCTTCCATTTCACCAGATATTGAAGTCTCCGTCTGGAAACACGGGAATCCAAGATTTTCTCCACCACGTACTCCAATTCACCCTCAACCAGCACAGGAGCAGGAGGCTCAACAGAAGGCACAAGTGGTACCTCATACCTCCGCAATAATGACCGATGGAAGACATTATGGATAGCAAAGGATGCTGGGAGGTCCAAACGAAAAGACACAGGGTTAAGAATTTCCAAAATCTTATAAGGACCGATGAACCGAGGCTTAAACTTAGGAGAAGAGACCCTCATAGGGACAAAACGGGAGGACAACCACACCAAGTCCCCAACACGAAGACGAGGACCAACACGACGATGGCGATTAGCAAAACGTTGAGTCCTCTCCTGGGACAACTCCAAATTGTCCACCACCTGCCCCCAAATACGATGCAACCTATCCACCATGGTATCCACTCCAGGACAATCCGAAGACTCCACCTGACCAGATGAAAAACGAGGATGGAACCCTGAATTGCAAAAGAAAGGGGAGACCAAAGTGGCAGAACTGGCCCGATTATTAAGGGCAAACTCAGCCAACGGCAAAAAGGAGACCCAGTCATCCTGATCAGCAGACACGAAACACCTCAAATAAGTCTCCAAGGTCTGATTAGTACGTTCCGTCTGGTCATTTGTCTGGGGATGAAATGCAGACGAAAAAGACAAATCAATGCCCATCCTGGCACAAAACGCCCGCCAAAATCTGGACACAAACTGGGATCCCCTGTCGGAAACGATATTCTCCGGAATACCATGCAGCCGAACCACATTCTGAAAAAACAGGGGCACCAACTCAGATGAGGAAGGCAGCTTGGGCAAGGGCACCAAATGAACCATCTTAGAAAAGCGGTCACACACCACCCAAATGACGGACATCTTCTGAGAAACAGGGAGATCAGAAATAAAATCCATAGAGATGTGTGTCCAAGGCCTCTTAGGAACAGGCAAGGGCAACAACAACCCACTAGCCCGAGAACAACAAGGCTTGGCCCGAGCACAAACATCGCAAGACTGCACAAAAGTACGCACGTCCCGAGACAGGGAAGGCCACCAGAAGGACCTAGCCACCAAATCTCTGGTACCAAAAATTCCCGGATGACCTGCCAACGCAGAAGAATGAACCTCCGAGATGACTCTATTGGTCCACTCATCCGGCACAAACAATCTACCAGGCTGACAACGATCAGGCCGATCCGCCTGAAACTCTTGTAAAGCACGTCGCAGGTCTGGGAAGACAGCAGACAATATCACCCCATCCTTAAGTATACCCGTAGGTTTAGAATCACCAGGGGAATCAGGTTCAAAACTCCTAGAAAGGGCATCCGCCTTCACATTCTTAGTACCTGGCAGATACGAAACCACAAAATTAAACCGGGAGAAAAACAACGACCAGCGCGCCTGTCTAGGATTCAGACGTCTGGCCGACTCAAGATAAATCAAATTTTTGTGATCAGTCAAGACCACCACCTGATGTTTAGCACCCTCAAGCCAATGACGCCACTCCTCGAATGCCCACTTCATCGCCAAAAGCTCCCGATTACCGACGTCATAATTTCGCTCGGCGGGCGAAAATTTTCGAGAAAAGAACGCACAAGGTCTCATCACTGAACAATCTGAACATTTCTGCGACAAAACCGCCCCCGCTCCGATCTCGGAAGCATCAACTTCCACCTGAAAAGGAAGAGAAACATCAGGCTGGCACAACACCGGAGCAGAAGAAAAACGGCGCTTAAGCTCCCGAAAGGCCTCCACAGCAGCAGGAGACCAATCTGCAACATCAGCACCCTTTTTAGTCAAATCAGTCAAAGGCCTGACAACGCTAGAAAAACCAGTTATGAATCGACGATAAAAGTTAGCAAAGCCCAAAAATTTCTGAAGGCCCTTAAGAGAAGTCGGTTGCGTCCAGTCACAAATAGCCCGAACCTTCACAGGATCCATCTCAATAGAAGAGGGGGAAAAAATGTACCCCAAAAAAGAAATCTTCTGAACCCCAAAAACACACTTTGAACCTTTAACAAACAGAGAATTGGTCCGCAAAACCTGAAAAACCCTCCTAACTTGTTGAACATGAGATTCCCAGTCATCCGAAAAAATCAAGATATCGTCCAAATACACAATCATAAATTTATCCAGATATTCACGGAAAATATTGTGCATAAAAGACTGAAAGACCGAAGGGGCATTTGACAGACCAAAAGGCATCACCAAATACTCAAAATGGCCCTCGGGCGTATTAAATGCGGTTTTCCACTCATCCCCCTGCTTAATTCGCACCAAATTATACGCACCGCGAAGATCAATCTTAGAGAACCACTTCGCCCCCTCAATGCGAGCAAATAAATCTGTCAGCAATGGCAAAGGATACTGATACTTGACTGTGATCTTATTCAAGAGTCTATAATCAATACAAGGTCTCAAAGAACCATCGCTTTTAGCTACGAAAAAGAACCCCGCTCCAAGAGGAGACGAAGAAGGACGAATATGTCCCTTTTCCAAGGACTCCCTAATATACTCTCGCATGGCAGCATGTTCAGGCACAGACAGATTGAATAGACGACCCTTAGGAAATTTACTGCCAGGGATCAAATCTATGGCGCAATCGCAATCTCTGTGAGGAGGAAGAGAATTAAGAGTAGATTCCTCAAAAACCTCACGATAATCAGACAAAAACTCAGGAATTTCAGAGGGAATAGATGAAGCAATGGAGACCAAAGATGTGTCCCCATGATTTCCCTGACATCCCCAGCTTAGTACAGATGTTGTTTTCCAGTCAAGGACTGGGTTATGAGTTTGCAACCATGGCAATCCCAGCACCAACACATCATGTAGATTATACAGTACAAGGAAGCGAATCACCTCTTGATGGTCTGGAGTCATACGCATAGTCACTTGTGTCCAGTATTGTGGTTTATTACTAGCCAATGGTGTAGAATCAATACCCTTTAAAGGTATAGGAACTTCCAGAGGCTCTAGATCAAACCCACAGCGCCTGGCAAAGGACCAATCCATAAGACTCAAAGCGGCGCCAGAATCCACATACGCATCCGCAACAATAGAAGATAACGAACAAATTAGAGTTACAGACAAAATAAACTTGGACTGCAAAGTGCCAATAGCAGAGGATTTATCAACTTTCTTTGTTCGTTTAGAGCATGCTGATATAACATGAGTAGAATTTCCACAATAGAAGCACAAATGATTTTTGCGCCTATAAATCTGTCGTTCGCTTCTGGACAGAAAGCTATCACATTGCATACTCTGTGGTGCCTCTTCAGAAGACACCGCCAACTGGTGCACAGGTTTGCGTTCCCGTAAACGCCGATCAATCTGAATTGCCATTGTCATGGACTCATTCAGACCAGTAGGCGCAGGAAATCCCACCATGACGTCCTTTACAGCATCAGAGAGACCTTCTCTGAAAATTGCCGCCAGAGCGCACTCATTCCACTGAGTAAGCACAGACCATTTTCGAAATTTTTGGCAATATATTTCGGCTTCATCTTGCCCCTGAGAGAGGGCTATTAGGGCTTTCTCAGCCTGAATCTCCAAATTTGGTTCCTCATAAAGCAACCCCAAAGCCAGAAAAAATGCATCCACATTGAGCAACACAGGATCCCCTGGTGCCAATGAAAATGCCCAATTTTGGGGGTCACCCCGCAGTAAAGAAATAACAATTTTTACTTGCTGGGCAGGATCTCCAGCAGAATGAGATCTCAGCGAAAGAAACAATTTACAATTGTATTTAAAATTTAGAAAACAAGATCGATCTCCAGAAAAAAACTCCGGTATAGGAATTTTAGGTTCAGACCGAGGAGCATGTAACAAAAAATCTTGTATATTCTGAACTTTAGAGGCAAGATTATTCAAATTGGTAGCCAGACTCTGGGGATCCATATTTCAACAGATAAAGTCTGAGCCATTCAGGAGTTAAGAGGAGAGGAAAACAGGAGACTGCAATTAGAGCTGGAGTGCAACTTCAGAGGAAGGAAAAAAAAAAAAAAAAAAAAAAGGTTTCACACAGTTCCTTTTCTCTCCTGCTTCAGCCCAGGGGCGGACTGGCCCGGGTTGCAGGAATGCATATGCCCCCCGGGCCGGTGCCTGAGCAGGTGCACAGGGCCGCTGGAGGACCGGCAGCGATTTAAATACATAGCGCTCCGAATCCCTCCAGCCGGCCCTTTAAAACTCAGCCAGGTCCTGTGTGCGCGCATTGCCCGAGCCGATAAGTGCCGCGGCGGCCCACGCTAGTGCGCGAGCACGGCCGCGGTCCTGAGTCCTGCGCGTGCTCGTCTGCTGCCAGTGTCAGCGCGGGCAAGCAGGAGACCACGCGCGCACATGGAGATATTTGAAAAGTCCGGCGCGCATAGGGCGCCTCCACCTGACTGTCTGACGCTGGCCGGTCTGCACCAGCGTCGGAGAAGACTGCTGCTCACCAATGCCTGGGATCGTCTTCACCGCCGACGCTGGACAGGACCCGACCCACCTCAGCTCTTCATCCTCCCCACCTCCCCCCCCATCTCAGGGACCTGGGTGAGTCCCAAGATGATTTTTTTAATGTATGTACAGCAGTTGCACTTATATAATGTGTATAGACTGCTATATATATATACATTATATAGGTGATGCTGCTGTATATAATCACTATACCACCTATATTATGTATGTATAGCAGCCTATATCTTATATAGATGACACTGCTACTGATGCGTATATACATTATATAGGTGATACTGCAGTGTGTGTGTATATACACACACACGTATGTATACACATATATGTACATGTATGCACAGCAGTATCACCTATATAACGTATGTACACATCAGTAGCAGTGTCACCTATATAAGATGTAGACTGCTATACATACATTACATAGGTGGTATAGTGATTATATACATCAGTATCACCTATATAATGTATATATAGCAGTCTATACACATGATATAGGCAATACCGCTACTGATGTGTACACTGATGTGTATATAGGTGATACTGCTGTGTATATATGTCGTTATATAGGCGATACTGGTGTGTATATACACAAACACGTACATATATACACAACAGTATCACCTATATATAACGTATATACACATTGGTAGCAGTATTTCCTATATAATGTGTGTATATATATACAGTATAGACTGCTGTATACATGATATATAGGTGATACTATCATTATACAGCAGTAGCAGTATCGCCTATATATCGTGTATCCAACATTTGCAGTATCACCTGTATAATGTATAGACTACTGCATATACTGTACTTTGTATAGGTGATACTGCTGTGTATAGTTGCACTATCTATCTGTGTCTAATATATATATATATATTTTATTTTATTTTTTTCAGTTTCATCTATATAATGTGTGTACACCAGTCACAGTATCACACACAATACATAGGTGATACTACAACTATACACATCGGTCGCAGTATCAGCTATATATTGTATATACAGTAGTTTCAATGTAATATATATTCAGCAGTCGCGGTGTCTCCTATGTGATGTGTGCATCATAATCTATATATATATATATATAATTGTCTAAGGGTTACTTCCGTCTTTCTGTCTGTCTGTCTGTCTGTCATGGATATTCATTGGTCGCGGCCTCTGTCTGTCACGGAAATCCAAGTCGCTGATTGGTCCTGGCAAAACGCCCACGATCAATCAGCGACGGGCACAGTCCAGCAGCGAAATGGCCGCTGCTTACTACCCTGCACTCAGTGTCCCGTCCATACTCCCCTCCAGTCAGCCCTCACACAGGGTTAATGGCAGCGTTAACGGACCGCGTTATGCCACGGTGTAACGCACTCCGTTAACGCAGCTATTAACCATGTCTGAACAACTTTTTACTATTGATGCTGCCCATGCAGCATCAATAGTAAAAAGATCTAATGTTAAAAATAATAATAATAATATAAAAAAAAAATGGTTATTCTCACCTTCCGACGTCGCCCGCTGTCCATGGCAGTGCAAGCGGATGCCAAGGATGCTATGCACGCAGGACCTGGAATGACGTCATGTGACCGTGATGTCATCCCAGGTCCTAAGGGCATAGCAACCCTGGGACCGGAAGCCGCCGCGTGCACCGCAGAGTCGCCAGGACTTAAAGGGGCCTTCGGAACACGAGCATATGTTTATTTTTTATTTTAATTCTTTTTTTTTTTACCACGCATATAGTGCCCACATTGCTATATACTGCGTGGGCTCTGTTATATACTACATCTCTGTGCTATACACTATGTAGCCGGGCAATACACTAAATCGCTATGCTTTATACTACATAACCTGTGTTATATACTACTTCTATGTGTTATATACTACGTGACTGTGCAATATACTACGTGACTGTGCAATATACTACGTGACTGCAATATACTACATGGCTGTGCAATATACTACATGGCTGTGCAATATACTACATGGCTGTGCAATATACTACGTGCTCTGTGCAATATACTACGTGCTCTGTGCAATATACTACGTGCTCTGTGCAATATACTACGTGCTCTGTGCAATATACTACGTGCTCTGTGCAATATACTACGTGGCTGTGCAATATACTACGTGGCTGTGCAATATACTACGTGGCTGTGCAATATACTACGTGGCTGTGCTATATACTGCGTGCGCTGTGCTGTGTTATATACTTCGCCGGTTGTGTTATATACTACGTGACTGTGCAAAATAGTACGTGGGCTGTGCTATATACTACCTACATATTCTAGAATACCAGATATGTTAGAATCGGGCCACCATCTAGTATAGTATAATGCTGTCCTAATTACCGTATATTGTAGAGATGTGTGTGTGTTTGTGTATATATATATATATATATATATATATATATATATATATAGAGAGAGAGAGAGAGAGAGAGAGAGAGAGAGAGATGTTTATATAGTATGGCGCTATGTATATAGTGTGGAATTCACACTATATATACACTGCTGCCACATCTATACACTATATAATATATACACTGCTCTATATTCCTTAACACGGTATATAATATGCCGCTGTGTATTTAATAGATTGTAGTATACCATATAAACTCGTGTATAAGCCGAGTTTTTCAGCATATTTTTTTTTTGTGTGAAAACACCCCCCTCGGCTTATATACGAGTCATTGTCCCAAAAAAACGGTGGGGGCTGTGGCTAAAGCCTGGGCTGCTGCTAAGGAGGAATGAATATTCACTGCGCTGGCAGTGAATATTCATTTCTCTTATAGCGTTCACAGCCACAGCCTTCTAGCACACATCCCACTTACCTTCCCTGCGCACCCTCGCTGCATCTCGTTCCGGCGCCAGCAGTTCTTCAGGCCGAGCGATCACGTGTCTTCCGCTCATTAAGGTAATGAGTATTCACCCCTCTCCACTCCCATAGGCGTGGGTAAATATTTATTACCTTAATGAGTGGGGGACACGTGATCACCCGGCTACAGGAGCTGCTGGCACCAGAACGAGATTCTGCGCGAGGGCATGCAGGGAATGTAAGTAGGGTGTTTTTTTTTTTATTTTTTTTATCGGAACCATGCATACATGAACAATGAAGGAGCCATGCATACAAGGACGGGGATAAGGAGCCATGCATACAAGGACGGGGATAAGGAGCCATGCATAAAAGAATGGGAATAAGAGGCCCATGCATACAAGGACGGGGATAAGGAGCCATGCATACAAAAATGGGAATAAGAGGCGAGGGAGCCATGCAGACAAGGATGGGGATGAGGAGCTATGCATACAAGGACGGGGATAAGGAGCCATACATATAAGGACGGGGAAGCCATGCAGTCAAGGATGGGGATGAGGAGCTATGCATACAAGGACGGGGATAAGGAGCCATGCATACAAGGACAGGGACGGGGGAGCCATGCATACAAGGACGGGGATGTGGGGACAATGCATACCTGGCTTATACTCCACTCAATAAGCTTTCCCAGTTTTTTAAGGCAAAATTAGGTGCCTCGGCATATACTTGGGTCGACTTATACTCAAGTATATACGGTATATTGGGAGCTGTGTATACTTCTACTGTCCTGCATAAATGGTGTAATTCTCAGTATCTATTCTTATTATGTATGTGTGTGTATCTGTCTATCTATCACTCTGATTAATTGTGAGAAAAGTAGCGTACTCTTTATTGGCCCATGTGGCAACATTTCGGATCCATAACTGCACATTTCTCTGATATGGAAGTGAAATGTTGCCACATGGACTAATAAAGAGTATAAAAAAAAAAAACTGTTCCATTTTCTTCCACAAAAGTAGTACGATTCTCTTCTCACTTGCTGTCCGTGTGCAGTAGTTTTTTTTTTCTCAGCAGATGTTGCAGTCTGATACACGGCGAGTCAGACCATTGAGGAGATGGAGAAATTAATTTCTCCGTCTCCTCCACACCTGTGCTGCGAGAGCATTAGAGCACGGACACTTGGCTCACGCTCACAGCAGAGCAAGAGCCAAGTATCATTGGCAGATCACATCCAATGCCATATGCTGCTGTGATTCCACCCTAATGAGCACCTGTATTAAAGGGAACCTGTAACCCCCCCAGGTGTTTTTAATTAAAAGAGCCACTTGTGCAGCACTACTGCTGCATTCTGTGAAGGTGGCTCTTTTAGTTCGGGTGAAATACCGTAATCGTTTTTCGAATTTGCCTGTCATACCTGTAGTTTGTCAGGGGGGCATGTCCTTTCCCCCCTGACACAAACGCCTTCCAGCCATCACTCAGTACTCTGCGTGCCGGGCGCCACCTCCTCTTCCTCCATTAGCGTCCCTGGCGCCTGCGCTGTAAGTTTTTTTTCGGGCATGTGCAGTTTGTGCTGCCCTTCAAACATACAGCGCAGGCGCCGGGGATGCTAATGAAGGAAGAGGAGGTGGCGCCCGGCTCCGGAGCAGAGACTGCTGGGCGGCAGGAGGAGCGCTGGTCCCCTGTGAGGGAGATGCCACCTCTGCTGTGACTCCTCTGCAGAGTGGTCACTGGGCGCTGTGCTCCTCAGTCCTCTGCCATCCTCTGGGCTCTCCTCGTCCCCAGGGTGTCCCCGGCGCCTGCCTGCAGTGTAAAGAGCACCATGTACATGGACCTGTGGTCGATCATGCGCACTGCGGCGCCATTCACATGTGGCTCTTCAAATAACGCCTTTAAGAGGAGTGTTGAGGGGCAGGACAAAGCATAGCAAAATTCACTGATCGGGATGGGGAGTGTTATAGTATGTGGGCTGGTGGGATTTGTGTGGCAGGGCTGTTTTTTTGTCCCAGTCCGGCCCTGTCTGTGTGTCATTATACAGTGAGGCTGTGCGTGAGACTATACAGTGGGGCTGTGCGTGTCATTATACAGTGGGGCTGTGTGTTATGGTTACCCCAATGACCATGGGAAAAAATACAAAACGGACTAGCTCTCGGGTGATGGAAACTAAGGTCGACCGTGACCTGAACCTGACCCAACACTTACAGTAGCCGGGGGATGTACCTACAATGCCCTAGACACCACGCGCCAGCCGGAGATCTAACTACCCCTATAAGAGGAACATACAGGCCTGCCTTACCTCCAGTGAGGAACCCCAAAAGATGATAGTAGGCCCCCACAGATATTGACGGTGAGTTCAGAGGAAATGACATACGTAGGATGAACAGCAGATTTAGCACAGTGAGGTCCGCTTACTAGATAGCAGAAGGACAGGAAAGTGTTACTTCACGGTCGACCTAAAAATCACTATTCAAAAACACCATCCAGAAATTACTTTAAACTCCAGTGACAACTCATGCCACTGGAGTAGTAATTTTCTGTCCACAAGAGCTTCCAGCACTGAAGAGTCACATTGCAGATAGCTGGACAAAAATAGCAAAACAAGAAACAAAATTCAACTTAGCTGAACTGGAACTTGAGGCAGGTGAATGCAACAGAATGCTACTAGCACATTGTTGACCGGCATGTGACTAACAGCCAAGCAGCCTTAAATAGGAAACTCCCCAAGAGGGTGGCGACAGGAAATCATAGATGGAGGAAGGCACATAAGAGACACTACCATAACAGACCACCGGGGGAGCCCACAAACCGAATTCACAACAGTACCCCCCCCTTAAGGAGGGGGCACCGAACCCTCACCAGAACCACCAGGGCGACCTGGATGAGCACTATGAAATGCACGAACCAAATCGGGAGCATGAACATCGGATGCTGTCACCCAAGAATTATCCTCCTGGCCATAACCTTTCCACTTAACCAGATACTGAAGTTTCCGTCTGGAAACACGGGAGTCCAAGATCTTTTCCACCACATACTCCAATTCACCCTCAACCAACACAGGAGCAGGTGGATCAGCAGAAGGAACAACCGGCACCTCATACCTCCGCAATAATGACCGATGGAAAACATTATGGATATTAAAAGATGCTGGGAGGTCCAAACGAAAGGACACAGGATTAAGAACCTCCAGAATCCTATAAGGGCCGATAAACCGAGGCTTAAACTTAGGAGACGAGACCTTCATAGGAACAAATCGAGAAGACAGCCACACCAGGTCCCCAACACAAAGACGAGGACCAACACGCCGATGACGATTAGTGAACTGTTGAGTCTTCTCCTGGGACAACTTCAGATTGTCCACAACCTGTCCCCAAATCTGATGCATCCTATCAACCACAGCATCCACTCCAGGACAATCCGAAGACTCCAATTGACCGGACGAAAACCGAGGGTGAAACCCTGAATTACAAAAAAATGGAGAAACCAAAGTGGCAGAACTAGCCCGATTGTTAAGGGCAAACTCTGCCAATGGCAAAAAGTCAAGCCAATCATCCTGATCAGCGGACACAAAACACCTCAAGTAAGTCTCCAAGGTCTGATTAGTACGCTCAGTCTGGCCATTAGTCTGAGGATGGAATGCAGACGAAAAAGACAAATCGATACCCATCCTGGCACAGAACGTCCGCCAAAATCTAGACACAAACTGAGTACCCCTGTCAGACACTATATTCTCAGGAATACCATGCAAACGCACCACATTCTGAAAAAATAGAGGAACCAACTCAGAGGAGGAGGGCAATTTGGGCAAAGGTACCAAATGAACCATCTTGGAAAAACGGTCACAAATCACCCAGATGACAGACATCCTACGAGAAACCGGAAGGTCAGAAATAAAGTCCATAGAGATGTGCGTCCAAGGCCTCTTAGGAATAGGCAAGGGCAACAACAACCCACTGGCCCTAGAACAGCAGGGCTTGGCCCGAGCACAAACATCACAAGACTGCACAAACATGCGCACATCTCGAGACAAAGAAGGCCACCAGAAGGACCTAGACACCAAATCCCTGGTGCCAAAAATTCCAGGATGACCTGTCAACGCGGAAGAATGAACCTCCGAGATAACTCTACTGGTCCAATCATCAGGGACAAACAGTCTACCAGGCGGACAGCGATCAGGCCTATCCACCTGAAACTCCTGCAAAGAACGCCGCAGGTCTGGGGAGACAGCTGACAATATCACCCCATCCTTCAGGATGCCGGTAGGTTCGGAATCACCAGGCGAGTCAGGCTCAAAACTCCTAGAGAGGGCATCCGCCTTCACATTCTTGGACCCAGGCAGATATGACACCACAAAGTTAAATCGGGAGAAAAACAACGACCAGCGCGCCTGTCTAGGATTCAGACGCCTGGCCGACTCAAGATAAATTAGATTCTTGTGGTCAGTGAGGACCACCACCTGGTGTCTAGCACCCTCAAGCCAATGACGCCACTCCTCAAACGCCCACTTCATGGCCAGAAGTTCCCGATTTCCCACATCATAATTTCGCTCAGCGGGCGAAAATTTTCGGGAGAAAAACGCACATGGTCTCATTACTGAGCAGTCAGGATCTTTCTGCGACAAAACTGCACCTGCTCCGATCTCCGAAGCATCCACCTCAACCTGGAACGGAAGTAACACATCAGGTTGGCGCAACACAGGAGCGGAAGAAAAGCGGCGCTTAAGCTCTTGAAAGGCCTCCACAGCCGCAGAGGACCAATTAGCAACATCAGCACCCTTTTTGGTCAAATCAGTCAAAGGTTTAGCAATGGCAGAAAAACCCGCTATAAATCGGCGATAGAAATTAGCAAAACCCAAGAACTTTTGCAGACTCTTCAAAGAAGTAGGTTGCATCCAATCACAAATAGCCTGGACCTTGACAGGGTCCATCTCCATAGATGAAGGGGAAAAAATATATCCCAAAAAGGAAATTCTCTGAACTCCAAAACTACACTTTGAGCCCTTTACAAAAAGAGAATTAGCTCGCAAAACCTGAAAAACTCTCCTGACCTGTTGAACGTGAGATTCCCAGTCCTCCGAAAAAACAAGAATATCATCCAAATACACAATCATAAACTTATCCAGATATTCACGGAAAATATCGTGCATAAAGGACTGAAAAACGGAAGGGGCATTTGCGAGACCGAAAGGCATTACCAAATACTCAAAATGGCCTTCAGGCGTATTAAATGCGGTCTTCCACTCATCCCCCTGCTTAATCCGCACCAAATTATACGCACCACGTAGATCGATCTTAGTGAACCACTTAGCCCCCTTTATACGAGCAAACAGATCAGTCAGTAAAGGTAACGGGTACTGGTATTTAACTGTAATCTTATTCAAAAGTCGATAGTCGATACAAGGTCTCAATGAACCATCCTTTTTACCTACAAAGAAAAATCCTGCCCCTAGTGGAGACAACGAGGGGCGAATATGACCCTTTTCCAAGGATTCTCTGATATACTCCCGCATAGCAGTATGTTCAGGTACAGACAAATTAAACAAGCGACCCTTAGGAAACTTACTACCGGGGATCAATTCAATAGCGCAGTCACACTCTCTGTGGGGAGGGAGAGAATCAACTTTAGGCTCTTGAAAGACATCATAAAAATCTGACAGAAATGCTGGGATCTCAGAGGGAGTAGATGAAGAAATAGGAACCAAAGGTGCATCCCCATGAATACCCCGACATCCCCAGCTCAACACAGACATAGATTTCCAGTCCAAGACGGGATTATGAATCTGTAACCATGGTAATCCAAGCACTAAGACATCATGTAGGTTATATAATACAAGGAAACGAATAATCTCCTGATGGTCTGGGGTAAGACGCATAGTCACTTGTGTCCAATATTGTGGTTTATTGCTAGCCAAAGGTGTAGAATCAATACCCTTCAGGGGAATAGAAACTTCCAACGGCTCCAAATCAAACCCACAACGCTTGGCAAAGGACCAATCCATGAGACTCAGAGCGGCGCCAGAATCCACATAAGCATTCACAGTCACAGATGATAAGGTACAAATCAATGTCACGGACAAAAGAAATTTTGACTGCAAGGTACCTGTAGAAAAAGATTTATCAACCTTTTTATCAACCTTATTTATACGTTTAGAGCATGCTGATATAACATGAGCTGGATCTCCACAGTAGAAGCACAATCCATTTTTGCGCCTGTAATTTTGACGTTCGCCTCTAGACAAAACACGATCGCATTGCATATGCTCTAATGCCTTTTCAGAGGTCACCGCCAAATGGTGCACAGGTCTTTGCTCAGAAGACACCGCCATATGGTGCACAGGTTTTTGCTCAGAAGATACCGCCATATGGTGCACAGATTCTTCCTCAGAAGACCCCGCCATATGGTGCACAGATTTGCGCTCCCGCAAACGCCGATCAATCTGGATAGCCAATTTCATGGCATCATTCAGACCTGTAGGCACAGGGAACCCCACCATGACATCCTTCACGGCATCAGAGAGACCTTCTCTGAAATTAGCTGCTAGAGCGCACTCATTCCATTTAGTAAGCACCGACCATTTACGGAATTTCTGGCAGTATATCTCAGCTTCATCTTGCCCTTGGGAAAGAGCTATCAAGGCTTTCTCAGCCAAAATCTCCAAATTAGGTTCTTCATAAAGCAACCCCAAAGCCTGAAAAAACGCATCTACATTTAACAACGCAGGATCCCCTGGCGATAATGCAAATGCCCAACTTTGTGGGTCGCCGCGCAGTAGAGAGATAACAATTTTAACTTGTTGAGTCTGATCACCAGCAGAGTGAGATCTCAGAGACAAAAACAATTTGCAATTTTCTCTGAAACTCAAAAACCGGGATCTGTCTCCGGTAAAGTATTCAGGCAGAGGAATCTTAGGTTCAGACATTGGAGCACGTATAACAAAATCTTGTAGGTTCTGTACTTTTGTCGCAAGGTTATTCAAACCCGCAACTAGACTCTGTGGATCCATGTTTCAAATGGGTGTAACCCAAGCATTCAGAGGTTAAGAGGAGAGGAGAAAAAAAAAAAGGCTGAAGACTGCAGTTTAAGCAAGGAATACAAATGATCAAACTAAGGTGCACTTTCAAACACAGAAAAAAAAAAAAAAAAACCTTTTCTTCTCCTTCCTACTTTAGTGCATATTTTAACACATAGATTTTTTACTGGCCGGTCAAACTGTTATGGTTACCCCAATGACCATGGGAAAAAATACAAAACGGACTAGCTCTCGGGTGATGGAAACTAAGGTCGACCGTGACCTGAACCTGACCCAACACTTACAGTAGCCGGGGGATGTACCTACAATGCCCTAGACACCACGCGCCAGCCGGAGATCTAACTACCCCTATAAGAGGAACATACAGGCCTGCCTTACCTCCAGTGAGGAACCCCAAAAGATGATAGTAGGCCCCCACAGATATTGACGGTGAGTTCAGAGGAAATGACATACGTAGGATGAACAGCAGATTTAGCACAGTGAGGTCCGCTTACTAGATAGCAGAAGGACAGGAAAGTGTTACTTCACGGTCGACCTAAAAATCACTATTCAAAAACACCATCCAGAAATTACTTTAAACTCCAGTGACAACTCATGCCACTGGAGTAGTAATTTTCTGTCCACAAGAGCTTCCAGCACTGAAGAGTCACATTGCAGATAGCTGGACAAAAATAGCAAAACAAGAAACAAAATTCAACTTAGCTGAACTGGAACTTGAGGCAGGTGAATGCAACAGAATGCTACTAGCACATTGTTGACCGGCATGTGACTAACAGCCAAGCAGCCTTAAATAGGAAACTCCCCAAGAGGGTGGCGACAGGAAATCATAGATGGAGGAAGGCACATAAGAGACACTACCATAACAGACCACCGGGGGAGCCCACAAACCGAATTCACAACAGCTGTGCGTGTCACTATACAGTGTGTGTGCGTGTCACTATACAGTGGGGCAGTGTGTGTGTCATTAATTATACAGTAGGGTTGTGCGTGTGTGTCATTATACAGTGGGGTTGTGCCTGTCATTATACAGTGGGGTTGTGTGTGTGACTGTCACTATAGAGTAGGACTGTATGTGTCAATAAATAAATATATATTCGCATGCTTGCAGTAACAAGACCGCCTGTTCCCGGTGCCGGCACCAGAGAATCCTCAGTGCGCACGATATGAGGATTCACACATAGTGACTGTAGACATGTAGCTTAAGATCCGACAACCCCTTTAAGGATGGGCCGCGACTCATGGGCCACTGCTGTGTGCTTGCCCCCCAGGCTAAAATTTGCCAGCCAGCCCCTGCTTCAGCCTATAGATTAAACATTTGGGCTGGCCATACTGTTATGGTTTCCAATGGCAAGGAAACATCAGAAGCATAGAATAAACGGACAAGCTCTCGGGTGATGGAAACTAGAGCTGACCGCGATGCTAAACCTACACACCACACTAGAAGTAGCCAGGGGGCATTCCTGCGTTGTCTCTAGATGCCGCGCGCCAGCCGGAGAACTAACTACCCCTGGTAGAAGAAAACACAGTCCTGGCTTGCCTCCAGAGAATGTCCCCACAGGAGATAGCAGCCCCCCACATATAATAACGGTGAGAGCAGATGAAACGACACACATAGTATGAAAGCAGATTTAGCACAGAGAGGCCCGCTAACTAAATAGCAGAAAGATACAACAGAGGACTTCGCGGTCAGCTGCAAAACCCTTCAAAACACCATCCTGAAATTACCTTAACTCATGTGACAACTCATGACACCGGTGTGGTAATTTCAGCCCAACAAGAGCTTCCAGCTGCAGAGATTCACATAAGTGCAAACTGGACAAAACATACAAAAAATAGACTTAAGGACTAAAGTGTCCAACTTAGCTGAGCAGAAAACTGGGAGCAGGAACATGCAACAGGATCACTCTGAATACATTGATGGCCAGCATTAGAATGACTGAGGAGCAAGGTTAAATAGGATACTCCCACATCCTGATAGGAACAGGTGAACTGAGAAGGCAAAGCTTGCAGGACACCAGTACCACAAGAGACCACCGGGGGAGCCCACGAACCGAATCACAACAGCTCCGCTCCCCCGTCCTCCTGTCCGCTCCCCCTGTGCTCCTATGCCACCCCCCTGTGCTCCGACGCCCCCCGTGCCCCGATCTCCCCCCCTTATACTTACCGAGGCTCCCGGTGCCTGTCCGTCTTCTCCATGGGCGCCGCCATCTTCCAAAATGGCGGGCGCATGCGCAGTGCGCCCGCCGAATCTGCCGGCCAGCAGATTCGTTACAAGTACATTTTGATCGCTGTGATAGGTTCTATCACAGCGATCAAAATAAAAAAATAATAAATAACCCCCCCTTTATCACCCCCATAGGTAGGGACAATAATAAAAAAAGAAAATATTTTTTTTCTTTTTCCACTAGGGTTAGAACTAGGGTTAGGGTTAGGGTTAGGGGTAGGGTTAGGGTTAGGGGTAGGGTTAGGGGTAGGGTTAGGGTTAGGGCATGTGCACACAGTGCGGATTTGGCTGCGGATCCGCAGCGGATTGGCCGCGGATGTGCAGCGGATTGGCCACGGATCCGCAGCGGATTGGCCGCTGCGAATTCGTAGCAGTTTTCCATGAGGTTTACAGTACCATGTAAACCTATGGAAAACCAAATCTGCTGTGCCCATGGTGCGGAAAATTCCGTGCGGGAACGCTGCGTTGTAGGGCTAGGGTTGGAAATAGGGTTAAGATTAGGCTTGTGGTTAGGGTTAGGGTTAGGGGTGTGTTGGGGTTACAGTTGTGGTTAGGGTTGGGATTAGGGTTAGGGTTGGGATTAGGGTTAGGATTAGGGTTAGGGTTGGGATTAGGGTTACGGCTGTGTTGGGGTTAGGGTTGTGGTTAGGGGTGTGTTGGGGTTAGGGTTGTGATTAGGGTTATGGCTACAGTTGGGATTAGGGTTAGGGGTGTGTTGGGGTTAGCGTTGAAGTTAGAATTGAGGGGTTTCCACTGTTTAGGCACATCAGGGGTCTACAAACGTAACATGGCGCCACCATTGATTCCAGCCAATCTTACGTT
Source organism: Ranitomeya variabilis (assembly GCF_051348905.1). NCBI lineage: Eukaryota > Metazoa > Chordata > Amphibia > Anura > Dendrobatidae > Ranitomeya > Ranitomeya variabilis. The sequence goes on along the minus strand of NC_135233.1, from coordinate 999,551,590 downwards.
CAAAAAGTCAAATGGTGCTCCCTCCCTTCCAAGCCCCGACGTGCGCCCAAACAGTGGTTTACCCCCACATATGGCATATGGGGTACCAGCGTACTCCGGACAAACTGGGCAACAACTATTGGGGTCCAATTTCTCCTGTTACCCTTGCAAAAATAAAAAATTACTTGCTAAAACATAATTTTTGAGGAAAGAAAAATTATTTTTTATTTTCATGGCTCTGCATTATAAACTTCTGTGAAGCACTTGGGAGTTCAAAGTGCTCACCACACATCTAGATTAGTTCCTTGGGAGGTCTAGTTTCCAAAATGGGGTCACTTGTGGGGGAGCTCCAATGTTTAGGCACACAAGGGCTCTCCAAACGCGACATGGTGTCCGCTAATGATTGGAGCTAATTTTCCATTCAAAAAGCCAAATGGCGTGCCTTCCCTTCCGAGCCCTGCCGTGCGCCCAAACAGTGGTTTACCCCCACATATGGGGTATCATCGTACTCAGGACAAACTGGACAACAACATTTGGGGTCCAACTTCTCCTATTACCCTTGGGAAAATAAAAAAATTCCGGGCTAAAAATCATTTTTGAGGAAAGAAAAATTATTATTTATTTTCACGGCTCTGCGTTATAAACTTCTGTGAAGCACCTGAGGGTTTTAAGTGCTCACTATGCATCTAGATAAGTTCCTTGGGGGTCTAGTTTCCAAAATGGGGTCACTTGTAGGGGAGCTCCAATGTTTAGGCACACAGGGGCTCTCCAAACGCGACATGGTGTCCGCTAACGATTGGAGCTAATTTTCCATTCAAAAAGTCAAATGGCGCTCCTTCCCTTCCGAGCCTTACCATGTGCCCAAACAGTGGTTTACCCCCACATATGAGGTATCAGCGTACTCAGGACAAATTGGACAACATCGTTCGTGGTCCAGTTTCTCCTTTTACCCTTGGGAAAATAAAAAAATTGTTGCTAAAAGATCATTTTTGTGACTAAAAAGTTAAATGTTCATTTTTTACTTCCATGTTGCTTCTGCTGCTGTGAAACACCTGAATTGTAAATAAACTTCTTGAATGTGGTATTGAGCACCTTGAGGGGTGCAGTTTTTAGAATGGTGTCACTTTTGGGTATTTTCAGCCATATAGAACCCTCAAAAAGACTTCAAATGTGAGGTGGTCACTAAAAAAAATGGTTTTGTAAATTTTGTTGTAAAAATGAGAAATCACTGGTCAAATTTTAACCTTTATAACTTCCTAGCAAAAAAAAAATTGTTTCCAAAATTGTGCTGATGTAAAGTAGACATGTGGGAAATGTCATTTATTAACTATTTTGTGTCACATAACTCTCTGGTTTAACAGAATAAAAATTCAAAATGTGAAAATTGCAAAATTTTCAAATTTTTCGCCAAATTTCAGTTTTTTTCACAAATAAACTCAGAAATTATCGACCTAAATTTAACACTAACATGATGCCCAATATGTCACGAAAAAACAGTCTCAGAATCGCTAGGATCCGTTGAAGCGTTCCTGAGTTATTACCTCATAAAGGGACACTGGTCAGAATTGCAAAAAACGGCCAGGTCATTAAGGCCAAAATAGGCTGGGTCATGAAGGGGTTAAATATAAATACATAATATATATGTGTGTGTGTCTCAATGACATATATATATATATATATATATATATACTGTATATATGTTTTAACGGACATTTGAGCACATAAAGCCATTAGATGTCGGTTTTGCAAGCCTGCGAGAAAATATCGCAGTATTACGGCCGTAAAAAAACGGACCGTATTGTCTTACGCTGAGTGTGACATAGTAACATAGTAACATAGTAACATAGTTAGTAAGGCCGAAAAAAGACATTTGTCCATCCAGTTCAGCCTATATTCCTATATTCCATCATAATAAATCCCCAGATCTACATCCTTCTACAGAACCTAATAATTGTATGATACAATATTGTTCTGCTCCAGGAAGACATCCAGGCCTCTCTTGAACCCCTCGACTGAGTTCGCCATCACCACCTCCTCAGGCAAGCAATTCCAGATTCTCACTGCCCTAACAGTAAAGAATCCTCTTCTATGTTGGTGGAAAAACCTTCTCTCCTCCAGACGCAAAGAATGCCCCCTTGTGCCCGTCACCTTTCTTGGTATAAACAGATCCTCAGTGAGATATTTGTATTGTCCCCTTATATACTTATACATGGTTATTAGATCGCCCCTCAGTCGTCTTTTTTCTAGACTAAATAATCCTAATTTCGCTAATCTATCTGGGTATTGTAGTTCTTCCATCCCCTTTATTAACTTTGTTGCCCTCCTTTGTACTCTCTCTAGTTCTATTATATCCTTCCTGAGCACCGGTGCCCAAAACTGGACCCAGTACTCCATGTGCGGTCTAACTAGGGATTTGTACAGAGGCAGTATAATGCTCTCATTATGTGTATCCAGACCTCTTTTAATGCACCCTGTCATGATCTCTGCAGGCAGAGATCATAGCAAGCCTATAGAGGGACAAGCTCTCGGAAGATGGAACTATACTGACCATGAACTAAGCCTGCCGCGCAACTAGAAATAGCCAGGTAGCATTTCCTATTTATCGCTAGATGCCCAGCTCTGGCCTAAGACCTAAATAGCTAGCAGAGGGAAATATAAGACCTGGCTCACCTCTAGAGAAATATTTCCAAAGAAGACAGTAGCCCCCCACATATAATGACGGTGAGTTCAGATGAAACAACAAACGCAGCAGGAAAATAGTCTTAGCAAATTTGAGGTCCGCTTACTAGATAGCAGAAGACAGATAGTACACTTTCATGGTCAGCAGAAAAACACTAACAAAACACCATCCAGAGATTACCTTAAACTCTGGCATTAACTCATAACGCCAGAGTAGCAATCCCTGATCAACGAGAGCTTTCCAGACACAGTAACAAAACTTCAGCTGTGAACTGGAACAAATAGGCAAAACAAAACATGGACAAAAGTCCAACTTATCTAGTAGTTGTCTAGAAGCAGGAACAAGCACTGAGAGGCATCAGATAACATTGTTGACCGGCAAGAAACCACCAGAGAAATGAGCTTAAATAGCGACACCCACTACTGATGGAACCAGGTGAAACAGGAAAGAGGATGACAAGTCCAATTCCACAAGCGGCCACCGGGGGAGCCCAGAATCCAAATTCACAACAGTACCCCCCCCTCAAGGAGGGGGCACCGAACCCTCACCAGATCCACCAGGGCGACCAGGATGAGCCCTATGGAAGGCACGAACAAGATCAGAAGCATGAACATCAGATGCATTGACCCAAGAATTATCCTCCTGGCCGTAACCCTTCCAGTTGACCAGATACTGGAGTTTCCGTCTGGAAACACGAGAGTCCAAAATTTTCTCCACCACGTACTCCAACTCACCCTCAACCAACACCGGAGCAGGAGGCTCAACTGAAGGTACAACAGGTACCTCATACCTGCGCAATAACGACCGATGAAAAACGTTATGAATGGAAAAGGACGCAGGGAGGTCCAAACGGAAAGAAACAGGATTAAGAATCTCCAATATTCTATAAGGGCCGATGAACCGAGGCTTAAACTTAGGAGAAGAGACCCTCATAGGGACAAAACGAGAAGACAACCACACCAAATCTCCAACACAAAGCCGAGAACCAACACGACGATGACGGTTGGCAAAACGCTGAGTCTTCTCCTGGGACAACTTCAAATTGTCCATAACCTGCCCCCAGATGTGATGCAATCTCTCCACCACCGCATCCACTCCAGGACAATCCGAGGATTCCACCTGACCGGAGGAAAATCGAGGGTGAAACCCCGAATTACAGAAAAACGGGGACACCAAGGTGGAAGAACTGGCCCGATTATTGAGGGCGAACTCTGCCAATGGCAAAAAAGCAACCCAATCATCCTGGTCAGCAGAGACAAAACACCTCAGATATGTCTCAAGGGTCTGATTAGTCCGCTCGGTCTGGCCATTAGTCTGAGGGTGAAAAGCAGATGAAAAAGACAAATCCATGCCCATCCTAGCACAGAATGCCCGCCAAAATCTAGACACAAATTGGGTACCTCTGTCAGAAACAATATTCTCAGGAATACCGTGCAATCGGACAACATTCTGAAAAAACAGAGGAACCAACTCAGAAGAAGAAGGCAACTTGGGCAGAGGAACCAAATGGACCATTTTAGAGAAACGGTCACAGACCACCCAGATGACAGACATTTTCTGGGAAACAGGCAGATCTGAAATAAAATCCATCGAGATGTGTGTCCAAGGCCTCTTAGGAATAGACAAGGGCAACAGCAGTCCGCTAGCCCGAGAACTACAAGACTTGGCCCGAGCACAAACGTCACATGACTGCACAAAGACTCGCACATCTCGTGACAGGGAAGGCCACCAGAAGGATCTTGCCACCAAATCCCTGGTACCAAAAATTCCGGGATGACCCGCCAATGCAGAAGAATGTACCTCAGAGATGACTCTGCTGGTCCAATCATCCGGAACAAACAGTCTATCAGGCGGACAACGATCCGGTCTATCCGCCTGAAACTCTTGCAAGGACCGCCGCAGATCAGGAGAAACGGCCGACAAAATTACTCCCTCCCTAAGGATACCTGTGGGTTCAGAATTACCAGGAGAGTCCGGGTCAAAACTCCTAGAAAGGGCATCTGCCTTAACATTCTTAGAACCCGGTAGATATGACACCACAAAATTAAAGCGAGAAAAAAATAAAGACCAGCGCGCCTGTCTAGGATTCAGGCGTCTGGCAGTCTCAAGATAAATCAAATTTTTGTGGTCAGTCAATACCACCACCTGATGCCTAGCCCCCTCGAGCCAATGGCGCCACTCCTCAAACGCCCACTTCATGGCCAAAAGCTCCCGATTCCCAACATCATAATTCCGCTCTGCGGGCGAAAATTTGCGAGAAAAGAAGGCACAAGGCCTAATGACGGAGCAGTCGGAACCTTTCTGCGACAACACTGCCCCAGCTCCGATCTCCGAAGCGTCAACCTCAACCTGAAAAGGCAGATTCACATCAGGCTGACGCAACACAGGGGCAGAGGCAAAACGGCGCTTAAGCTCCTGAAAGGCCTCTACAGCATGAGGGGACCAATTAGCAACATCAGCGCCTTGTCTGGTCAAATCAGTCAGTGGTTTAACGACATCCGAAAAACCAGCAATAAATCGGCGGTAAAAGTTGGCAAAGCCCAAAAATCTCTGAAGACCCTTAAGAGAGGAGGGCTGAGTCCAGTCACAAATAGCTTGCACCTTGACGGGATCCATCTCAATGGAAGAGGGAGAAAAAATATACCCCAAAAAGGAAATTTTCTGGACCCCAAAAACGCACTTAGACCCCTTCACACATAAAGAATTAGACCGCAGAACCTGAAAAACTCTCCTGACCTGCTGGACATGAGAGTCCCAGTCATCAGAAAAAATCAGAATATCATCCAGATATATTATCATAAATTTATCCAGAAAATCGCGGAAAATATCATGCATAAAAGACTGGAAAACTGAAGGGGCATTAGAAAGACCAAAAGGCATGACCAAATACTCAAAGTGGCCCTCGGGCGTATTAAATGCGGTCTTCCACTCATCCCCCTGCCTGATCCGCACCAAATTATACGCCCCACGAAGATCAATTTTAGAGAACCACTTAGCACCCTCTATACGAGCAAACAAATCAGTAAGCAATGGCAATGGGTATTGATACTTAACAGTGATCTTATTCAGAAGCCGATAATCAATACATGGTCTCAAAGAGCCGTCTTTTTTTGAGACAAAGAAAAACCCAGCTCCCAAGGGAGAAGAAGATGGACGAATATGTCCCTTTTCCAAAGACTCCTTTATATATTCCCGCATAGCAGCATGTTCCGGCACAGACAAATTAAACAAACGACCCTTTGGATATTTACAACCCGGTATCAAATCTATGGCACAATCGCACTCACGGTGCGGAGGTAACGACCCAAGCTTGGGTTCGTCAAAGACGTCTTGATAATCAGAGAGGAACTCAGGGACTTCAGAGGGAATGGACGACGAAATAGAAACCAAAGGTACGTCCCCATGAATACCCTTACATCCCCAACTCAACACAGACATTGCTCTCCAGTCCAAGACTGGGTTGTGAGACTGCAACCATGGCAATCCCAGTACCAAATCGTCATGTAAATTATACAGCACCAGGAAACGAATAATCTCCTGGTGATCCGGATTGATACGCATGGTTACTTGTGTCCAGTATTGTGGTTTATTATTAGCCAATGGGGTGGAGTCAATCCCCTTCAGAGGAATAAGAGTCTCCAAAGGCTCTAAATCAAAACCACAACGATTGGCAAAGGACCAATCCATAAGACTCAGAGCGGCGCCAGAGTCAACATAGGCGTCCGTGACAATGGATGACAAAGAGCAAATCAGGGTTACAGACAAAATAAACTTAGACTGAATGGTGCCAATGGAAACAGACTTATCAAGCTTCTTTGTACGCCTAGAGCATGCTGATATAACATGAGTAGAATCCCCACAATAGAAACACAATCCATTCTTCCGTCTAAAATTCTGTCGCTCGCTCCTGGACAGAATTCTATCACACTGCATACTTTCTGGCGTCTTTTCCATAGACACCGCCAGATGGTGCACCGGTTTGCGCTTCCGCAGACGCCTATCAATCTGAATAGCCATTGTCATGGACTCATTCAGACCTGCAGGCACAGGGAACCCCACCATAACATCCTTAACGGCATCAGAGAGACCTTCTCTGAAAGTTGCCGCCAAGGCGCACTCATTCCACTGAGTAAGCACAGACCATTTACGGAATTTTTGGCAGAAAACTTCAGCTTCGTCTTGCCCCTGAGATAATGCCATCAAAGTTTTTTCTGCCTGAAGTTCCAAATGAGGTTCCTCATAAAGCAAGCCCAAGGCCAGAAAAAACGCATCCACATCGCGTAACGCAGGATCCCCTGCTGGCAATGAGAAGGCCCAATCTTGAGGGTCACCCCTGAGCAAGGAAATCACAATCCTAACCTGCTGAGCAGGGTCTCCAGCTGAACGAGACTTCAGGGACAAATAAAGCTTACAATTATTTCGGAAATTCTGGAAGCTAGCTCTATTCCCTGTGAAGAACTCCGGCAAAGGAATTCTCGGCTCAGATACCGGAGCATGTACCACAAAATCTTGTAAATTTTGTACTTTCGTGATGAGATTATTCAAACCCGCAGTTACACTCTGGAGATCCATTATTGTCAGGTGCACACAGAGCCATACAGAGATTAGGAGGAGAGAGAGAAAAAAGACTGCAGCAAGGCAGACTGGAGGAAAAAAAAAAAAAAAAAAAAAAAAAAATCCAGCAGACTTCTTATAACTCTCCTTTCTCAACCTGGGTCTTTAACACTTTAACGGCCGGTCAAACTGTCATGATCTCTGCAGGCAGAGATCATAGCAAGCCTATAGAGGGACAAGCTCTCGGAAGATGGAACTATACTGACCATGAACTAAGCCTGCCGCGCAACTAGAAATAGCCAGGTAGCATTTCCTATTTATCGCTAGATGCCCAGCTCTGGCCTAAGACCTAAATAGCTAGCAGAGGGAAATATAAGACCTGGCTCACCTCTAGAGAAATATTTCCAAAGAAGACAGTAGCCCCCCACATATAATGACGGTGAGTTCAGATGAAACAACAAACGCAGCAGGAAAATAGTCTTAGCAAATTTGAGGTCCGCTTACTAGATAGCAGAAGACAGATAGTACACTTTCATGGTCAGCAGAAAAACACTAACAAAACACCATCCAGAGATTACCTTAAACTCTGGCATTAACTCATAACGCCAGAGTAGCAATCCCTGATCAACGAGAGCTTTCCAGACACAGTAACAAAACTTCAGCTGTGAACTGGAACAAATAGGCAAAACAAAACATGGACAAAAGTCCAACTTATCTAGTAGTTGTCTAGAAGCAGGAACAAGCACTGAGAGGCATCAGATAACATTGTTGACCGGCAAGAAACCACCAGAGAAATGAGCTTAAATAGCGACACCCACTACTGATGGAACCAGGTGAAACAGGAAAGAGGATGACAAGTCCAATTCCACAAGCGGCCACCGGGGGAGCCCAGAATCCAAATTCACAACAGCACCCCATGATCCTGTTTGCCTTGGCAGCTGCTGCCTGGCACTGGCTGCTCCAGGTAAGTTTATCATTAACTAGGATCCCCAAGTCCTTCTCCCTGTCAGATTTACCCAGTGGTTTCCCGTTCAGTGTGTAATAGTGATATTGATTCCTTCTTCCCATGTGTATAACCTTACATTTATCATTGTTAAACCTCATCTGCCACCTTTTAGCCCAAGTTTCCAACTTATCCAGATCCATCTGTAGCAGAATACTATCTTCTCTTGTATTAACTGCTTTACATAGTTTTGTATCATCTGCAAATATCAATATTTTACTGTGTAAACCTTCTACCAGATCATTAATGAATATGTTGAAAAGAACAGGTCCCAATACCGACCCCTGTGGTACCCCACTGCTCACAGCGACCCAGTTAGAGACTATACCATTTATAACCACCCTCTGCTTTCTATCACTAAGCCAGTTACTAACCCATTTACACACATTTTCCCCCAGACCAAGCATTCTCATTTTGTGTACCAACCTCTTGTGCGGCACGGTATCAAACGCTTTGGAAAAATCGAGATATACCACGTCCAATGACTCACCGTGGTCTAGCCTATAGCTTACCTCTTCATAAAAACTGATTAGATTGGTTTGACATGAGCGATTTCTCATAAACCCATGCTGATATGGAGTTAAACAGTTATTCTCATTGAGATAATCCAGAATAACATCCTTCAGAAACCCTTCAAATATTTTACCAACAGTAGAGGTTAGACTTACTGGCCTATAATTTCCAGGTTCACTTTTAGAGCCCTTTTTGAATATTGGCACCACATTTGCTATGCGCCAGTCCTGCGGAACAGACGCCGTCGCTATAGAGTCCCTAAAAATGATATAATGGTTTATCTATTACATTACTTAGTTCTCTTAGTACTCGTGGGTAGTGTTGAGCGATACCGTCCGATACTTGAAAGTATCGGTATCGGAAAGTATCGGCCGATACCGGCAAAGTATCGGATCTAATCCGATACCCGATACCAATACAAGTCAATGGGACTCAAGTATCGGACGGTATCCCTGATGGTTCCCAGGGTCTGAAGGAGAGGAAACTCCTTCAGGCCCTGGGATCCATATTAATGTGTAAAAGAAAGAATTAAAATAAAAAATATTGCTATACTCACCTCTCCGACGCAGCCTGGACCTCACCGAGGGAACCGGCAGCATTCTTTGCTTAAAATGCGCGCGTTTACTTCCTTCCGTGACGTCACGGCTTGTGATTGGTCGCGTGCCGCCCATGTGGCCGCGACGCGACCAATCACAGCAAGCCGTGACGTAATTTTCAGGTCCTCAATGCCTAATTCTAGGCATTCAAGATTTTAAAATTACGTTCCGGCTTGTGATTGGTCGCGTCGCGGTCACATGGGCGACGCGACCAATCACAAGCCGTGACGTCACGGGAGGCAGGAAACGCGCGCATTTTAAAATTACGTCACGGCTTGTGATTGGTTGCGTGCCGCCCATGTGACCGCGACGCGACCAATCACAGCAAGCCGTGACATAATTTCAGGTCCTGAATGCAGAATTAGGCATACAGGACCTGAAATTACGTCACGGCTTGCTGTGATTGGTCGCGTCGCGGTCACATGGGCGGCACGCAACCAATCACAAGCCGTGACGTAAATTTTAAAATGCGCGCGTTTCCTGCCTCCCGTGACGTCACGGCTTGTGATTGGTCGCGTCGCCCATGTGACCGTGACGCGACCAATCACAAGCCGGAATGTAATTTTAAAATCCTGAATGCCTAGAATTAGGCATTGAGGACCTGAAAATTAAGTCACGGCTTGCTGTGATTGGTCGCATCGCGGCCACATGGGCGGCACGCGACCAATCACAAGCCGTGACGTCACGGAAGGAAGTAAACGCGCACATTTTAAGCAAAGAACGCTGCCGGTTCCCTCGGTGAGGTCCAGGCTGCGTCGGAGAGGTGAGTATAGCAATATTTTTTATTTTAATTCTTTATTTTACACATTAATGTTGTTTCGATACCGATACCCGATACCACAAAAGTATCGTATCTCGGTATCGGAATTCCGATACCCGCAAGTATCGGCCGATACCCGATACTTGCGGTATCGGAATGCTCAACACTACTCGTGGGTGTATGCCATCCGGACCCGGAGATTTATCTATTTTAATCTTATTTAGCCGGTTTCGCACCTCTTCTTGGGTTAGATTGGTGACCCTTAATACAGGGTTTTCATTGTTTCTTGGGATTTCACCTAGCATTTCATTTTCCACCGTGAATACCGTGGAGAAGAAGGTGTTTAATATGTTAGCCTTTTCCTCGTCATCTACAACCATTCTTTCCTCACTATTTTTTAAGGGGCCTACATTTTCAGCTTTTATTCTTTTACTATTGATATAGTTGAAGAACAGTTTGGGATTAGTTTTACTCTCCTTAGCAATGTGCTTCTCTGTTTCCTTTTTGGCAGCTTTAGTTAGTTTTTTAGATAAAGTATTTTTCTCCCTATAGTTTTTTAGAGCTTCAATGGTGCCATCCTGCTCTAGTAGTGTAAATGCTTTCTTTTTACTGTTAATTGCCTGTCTTAATTCTTTGTTTAGCCACATTGGGTTTTTCCTATTTCTAGTCCTTTTATTCCCACAAGGTATAAACCGCTTACAGTGCCTATTTAGGATGTTCTTAAACATTTTCCATTTATTATCTGTATTCTTATTTCTGAGGATATTGTCCCAGTCTACCAGATTAAGGGCATCTCTAAGCTGGTCAAACTTTGCCTTCCTAAAGTTCAGTGTTTTTGTGACTCCCTGACAAGTCCCCCTAGTGAAAGACAGGTGAAACTGTACAATATTGTGGTCGCTATTTCCTAGATGCCCGACCACCTGCAGATTTGTTATTCTGTCAGGTCTATTAGATAGTATTAGGTCTAAAAGTGCTGCTCCTCTGGTTGGATTCTGCACCAATTGTGAAAGTCTAAGCCTAAGACTCATGAATAGTGTTGAGCATTCCGATACCGCAAGTATCGGGTATCGGCCGATACTTGTGGGTATCGGAATTCCGATACCGAGATCCGATACTTTTGTGGTATCGGGTATCGGTATCGAAACAACATTAATGTAAAAATGTGTAAAAGAGAGAATTAAAATAAAAAATATTGCTATACTCACCTCTCCGACGCAGCCTGCACCTTACCGAGGGAAGTGGCAGCGTTCTTTGTTTAAAATTCGTGCTTTTCTTTCCTTACGTGAAGTCCCGGCTTGTGATTGGTCGCGTGCCGCCCATGTGGCGGCGACGCAACCAATCACAGCAAGCCGTGACGTAATTTCAGGTCATTCAGTATTTTAAAATTACGCTCCGGCTTTGTGATTGGTTGCGTCGCAGTCACATGGACGACGCAACCAATCACAGCAAGCCGTGACGTAATTTCAGGTCCTTAAGGATTTTAAAATTACGTCCCGGCTTTGTGAATGGTTGCGTCGCAGTCACATGGGCGACGCAACCAATCACAAGCCGTGACGTCACGGGAGGCTGGACACGCGCGCATTTCAAAATGCCCGCGAGTCCAGCCTCCCGTGACGTCCCGGCTTGTGATTGGTTGCGGCGCGGTCAACCAATCACAAGCCGGGAGGCTGGACACGCGCGCATTTTAAAATGCCCGCGAGTCCAGCCTCCCGTGACGTCCCGGCTTGTGATTGGTTGCGGCGCGGTCAACCAATCACAAGCCGGGAGGCTGGACACGCGCGATTTTTAAAATGCCCGCGAGTCCAGCCTCCCGTGACGTCCCGGCTTGTGATTGGTTGACCGCGCCGCAACCAATCACAAGCCGGGACGTCACGGGAGGCTGGACTCGCGGGCATTTTAAAATGCGCGCGTGTCCAGCCTCCCGGCTAGTGATTGGTTGACCGCGCCGCAACCAATCACAAGCCGGGACGTCACGGGAGGCTGGACTCGCGGGCATTTTAAAATGCGCGCGTGTCCAGCCTCCCGTGACGTCACGGCTTGTGATTGGTTGCGTCGCCCATGTGACTGCGACGCAACCAATCACAAAGCCGGGACGTAATTTTAAAATCCTTAAGGACCTGAAATTACGTCACGGCTTGCTGTGATTGGTTGTGTCGCCCATGTGACTGCGACGCAACCAATCACAAAGCCGGAGCGTAATTTTAAAATACTGAATGACCTGAAATTACGTCACGGCTTGCTGTGATTGGTTGCGTCGCCGCCACATGGGCGGCACGCAACCAATCACAAGCCGGGACTTGACGTAAGGAAAGAAAAGCGCGAATTTTAAACAAAGAACGCTGCCGCTTCCCGCGCTGAGGTTCAGGCTGCGTCGGAGAGGTGAGTATAGCAATATTTTTTATTTTAATTCTTTCTTTTACACATTAATATGGATCCCAGGGCCTGAAGGAGAGTTTCCTCTCCTTCAGACCCTGAGAACCATCAGGAATACCGTCCGATACTTGAGTCCCATTGACTTGTATTGGTATCGGGTATCGGTATCGGATTGGATCCGATACTTTGCCGGTATCGGCCGATACTTTCCGATACCGATACTTTCAAGTATCGGACGGTATCGCTCAACACTACTCATGAAGAGCCATGGACATGGTGGCAGAATAAGTCAAGGACATGGCCATTTCCCAATCATCTAAAGCTACAGAAAGATTCAAAGTAGATTCCCATTTGCTCATGTATGGGCATTATAATTTTGAAATTGTTATTAAACCACTGGTAGATATATTGAGTAGACCAAAATATGCTATGACTGACCGGAGTTGCATAAAATATTAATCGCCGGCTCCGATAAAGGAGGGCGACCAGGAACCAGTGGCCTCAAAAAATCCTTTAAAATAGTAAACTGCATAAAAGCCTATGAGGGAACACCAAACCTATCTTTAACCCCTTCATGACCTTGGGATTTTCCATTTTTCCGTGTTCGTTTTTCGCTCCCCTCCTTCCCAGAGCCATAACTTTTTTATTTTTCCGTCAATATGGCCATGTGAGGGCTTATTTTTTGTGGGATGAGTTGTTCTTTTGAACGACATCATTGGTTTTAGCATGTCTTGTACTAGAAAACGGGAAAAAAATTCCAAGTGCAGTGAAATTGCAAAAAAAAGTGCAGTCCCACACTTGTTTTTTGTTTGGCTTTCTTGCTAGGTTTTTTAAATGCTAAAACTGACCTACCATTATGATTCTCCAGGTCAGTACGAGTTCATAGACACCTAACATGTTTAGGTTATTTTTTACCTAAGTGGTGAAAAAAAATTCCAAACTTTGCTATAAAAAAAAAAAAAAAAAAAAAATTGCGCCATTTTCCGATACTCGTAGCGTCTCCATTTTTCATGATCTGGGGTTGGTTGAGGGCTTATTTTTTGCGTGCCGATCTGGCGTTTTTAATGATTCCAATTCAGTGCAGATACGTTCTTTTGATCGCCCGTTATTGCATTTTAATGCAATGTCACGGCGACCAAAAAAAGTAATTCTGGCGTTTCAAATTTTTTTCTCATTACGCCGTTTAGCGATCAGGTTAATGCTTTTTTTTTATTGATAGATCGGGCGATTCTGAACTCGGCGATACCAAATATGTGCAGGTTTGATTTTTTTTTTATTGATTTATCTTGATTGGGGCGAAAGGGGGGTGATTTAAACTTTTATATTTTTTTTATTTTTTTCACATTTTATTTAACTTTTTTTTAACTTTTGCCATGCTTCAATAGCCTCCATGGGAGGCCAGAAGCAGGCACAGCATGATCGCCTCTGCTACATAGCAGCGATCTGCTTTTTGATGCTATGTAGTAGAAAATCAGGTGTGCTGTGAGCGCCGACCACAGGGTGGCGCTCACAGCTGCTGGGGATCAGTAACCATAGAGGTCTCAAGGACCTCTATGGTTACAATGGAGAAGCATCGCCGACCTCCGATCATGTGACAGGGGTCGGCGATGCGCTCATATCCGGCCGCCTGGCCGGATGCGGTAGTTAAATGCCGCTGTCTGCGTTTGACAGCGGCATTTAACTAGTTAATAGCGGCGGGTGAATCGCGATTTCACCCGCCGCTATTGCGGGCACATGTCAGCTGTTCAAAACAGCTGACATGTCCCGGCTTTGATGCGGGCTCACCGCGGAGCCCTGCATCAAAGCAGGGGATCTGACCTTGGATGTACTATCCCGTCTGAGGTAAGTAAGGGGTTAAGGTGGATAAATGAAACAAACTTGTTACCATCAAAGATGTCATGTAGTTTAGAGATTCCCCAGTCGGCCCAACTTGAATGCAGATCAAATGAGAAAACAGTAGCCAAAAAAGAGAGGGGAAGTCTCAGCATAAATTCCATCCTAGAGAAACCACTTTTAATTTTGAGAAATTTCCGCCATGCCTCAAGAACAGCTACAAATATCGGATGATCAGACCGAAGCTAAGACTTAGAGGTGAATAAATTGATAATAATATTACAAGGTGGAGAATTTCTATTAAAATATAATTCCAATTCCACCCATGAAGGTGTATGATCTGCAGACCACCAACATAGACTCTATTTAATTAAATTAGAGAAACAATGGGCCGAAACATTAGGTAGACCCATACTCCACGCAATTTATGTTTATACAGTTGACTAGAGGCTATACGAGCTCTCTTGTTACCCCAAACAAACAGACTGAGGTGTGCCTGCAAACTGGTCAAATAGGAAGTAGAAACAAGTAAAGGAAGGGACCTGAAGATATAGAGGATCTTGGGAAGAATTATTGATTTTACAATAAGGCACCTTCCCCACCACAATAATACTTTATCATCATAAAATCTAAGCTCTTTAGAAATGGAAGCAATAAGAGAATCCAAATTGCTGGGAATCAAGGAGCTAAGGTTTCTAGAAAATCTCAGACCCAAATAAACAATATCCGTCTCCGCCCAGCCCCAGGGCGAAATATCCTTTATACTCCGGATTTGAGAATCAGTGAGCTTAAATTGAAAAATTTTCGACTTGGACTCGTTTATTTTAAAATGCAAAAAAAATGAAAGTTTTTTAAGAAGGGTTCGCAAATGTGGAATAGAACGACAAGGATTGGTAAGGGACAGGAGAATATCATCAGCATATAAACTGATTTTAAATTCCTTACGATCTGTGCAAACTCCCTCTATGGAGGGATTATCTCTAATGAGCTGAGCTAATGGCTCTATGGCAAGGGCAATAAGCAGTGGAGAAAGGGGGCAACCTTGCCGGGTACCATTAGAGATTGGAAATGGGGAAGAAAAGTGATTATTAATATAAATTTTTGCCTGAGGATCGGAATATAAAGCCACAATTTTATGTATAAAGTCCAAATCAAAGCCAAATTTTTGCAGGGAACATTTGAGAAAAGTCCAATTTAAGTGATCAAACGCTTTCTCTGCATCAAGGGAAATTAAAATGGAGTTAATTTTTCGGGAATTAATTAATTTAATAATATTTATCAGCCTCCTGGTACCTTCAATGGATTGCTGGTGCTTGATAAATCCAATCTGGTCCGTGGAAATTAATTTGGGCAAAATAAGGTTAAGGTGGTTAGCTAAGACTTTGGAATAAATTTTGAGATCAGTATTAATTAATGAAATGGGACGGTAATTAACTATTTGATCAGGACTAGTATGAGGCTTGGGAATAAGTATAATTTTGCATCCAAATTTTCCCTAGGGAAAGAACCAATGGACACAACGGCATTGAAAATTTGAACTAAATGGGGGACAAGAATTTCACAGAATGATTTATAATAATTATTGCTATAACCATCAGGTCCAGGGGCCTTATAAGATTTCAATTGTTTTATTGTGTCACTAATCTCTTCTGCAGTAAAAGGAGTAGCCAAAAAGTCTGCATCCATGGAATCAAGTTGTGGAAGACTGACAGAAGACAAAAAGTCATCAATAGATCTCGCACCTGGAATGGGAAGAGAGGGATCAGACCGCAAATTATATAATTGATTGAAATATTGTGCAAATTCATTTGCAATGTCCTGTGGGTGGGTGAGAGAAATGCCCTCAGGGGAAATGATCTTGTCGATTCGGTTACGTATTCTAACCTTTTTAATTCTATTAAACATAAAACGAGTGGGCTTGTTAAGGGACATATAGTGATTGATTTTTTATTGTTTGACAGCAGAGTCATGAAATGAAAAAAAATGTGGCCCTCAATTCATTCCTAAGATGGGATAAATCAGTCAAAGTTTTGGAACAAGGGGTGGGGCTATTGGTCAATGCCAGCTCCAACTCCTAGTCTTTAATCAAGGCTTGTAAACGTTTAATCTTTTGGCTGTTAAAATTTTTAATACGGGAGGAAATATGAATGAGAGCACACGTAGAACCGCCTTGTGCACGTTCCACTGGAGGAATGGCTTGGAAGGGTCATACACATTCTCAGAAAAATAAAGGTTAAGAGATCTAGAAATTTCCTCATGGGATGTAGGATTTTGAAAAATAGAAGCATTACGCTTCCACAACGGTTGATTATTGATAGAGTGACCTTCAGTCGATTTGGCAATGACAGGGGCATGATCCGAAATGGATTTATTACCAATGGATATAGAGGAAAATCTAGGAAGGGAGAACACCTCTGATAATATCAAATCAATGCGAGAAGCTGACAAATGGGAGTCAGAAAAATATGTGTATTCCCTTGAAGTGGAGTTTAAACATCTAAAGATGTCTCATAAAGTTTGTGAGTAAAAAGCCAATTATTTAAGGAGGGGAAGTTAAGCCTATTTGAGGATGAGGGATCAAGTATATTATCAGGGACCAAATTAAAGTCTCCTAAAAGAATGCCTTTTTTAAGTGGTTAAATTTTTTTCAGCAACTTATCTAAAAAGGTAATTTGACCCTTATTAGGAGCATAAATATTTACAATTGTGTGAATTTGGTGTTGTGAATCAACCAATTCCTCCAACAGTTCAAACGACAAGGAGTCTCTGATCAGGGTCATAACGTCTGCCCCTTTAGAGGGACCCGAGGCTTCAAAAACATGTGGGTAATGTTTTGGGGCAAATGCAGGATGATTATGCATCTTAAATTTAGTCTCTTGCAGGCACACCACATCGGCAACAGATTTATTAATTTCCCTCTGAAAGGAAAAACGTCTATTCGGGCTATTAAGACCCCTCACATTATAGGTAACCAAAGTAAGCACCATGAAAGAAAAAAGAAAGAAAAAATTGGCGTTAGTAGGCAATCACCGGCTGGAAAGTAGCAAGAAAAAGAAATCACTACCAAGACTAAATAGACAAAGAAAAGTACAAACCTTAAACTTTACAGTACTAGAGCATTAGAGGGAAACCGAGAAAATGGCTCTCCTTCTTGTATCGGGGGGAAAAGTCCGTGCAGCGCAAGGCCAAGAAGACCCTCATTAGTACCAATAACAAATATTTAAGATTGAACAAATGAATAATAGAAGCACAATACAATACAATATTAGAAAACCCAGGTACGCAAATCAAAAAATGACAAATTGAGCTCAAGTGACATGGCCTGGACCTGTGGAAGTAGATGCAGGAACGGAAGAAATAACAGTGGGATTTCATAAATAGGAGACCCTCCTCAGGTGTAAGAAAAACTACATTTTTTCCCCTATAATTAAAGATGAGCCTCAGAGGAAAACCCCACTTGTTGGAAAGGCCTTTCTCTCTCAGCATGGAGGTGAGTGATCTAAAGTGCCTCCGACCCTTAATAGTCGCTTTGGATAGGTCAGCATACAACTTAAGACGGTGACAAGGTTCCGGGAATCCTCCTTTAATTTTGACCAGGCTTTGTATTTTCTCTATAATATGATAAAAGTGAATTTTCATGATAACATCTCTAGGGAGGTCTTTAGGGACAGAAGGAGGCTTAGGAAGACGATGGATATGATCTATAATGAGATCCGTATCCGAAAGATTGGGAATCGTCCTCCTAAAAATCCCATTAACAAACTCAGGGAGCTTAATAGGCAAGATATCTTCAGATATACCTCTAATTTTAATGTTGTTACAACGGGATCTGTCCTCTAGATCTGCCAACTTAGCCTTCAACTGACTAATCTCTGACTTAGGGTCAGACTGTTCCTTTAGGGACAGTGCATGTGTCTTTTCCAATTCTCCCAGTCTGATTTCATGGTTATCCAACCGAGAAATGAAAAACTCGAGAGTCTCCTGAAATATTTTCGTCTGGTTGTCCATAACAAGACGCAATCTGGTGCTAAGTTTATCAACCAGAGTATCCATACACGCCTCAAGCGACATTGCATCATGAAAGGTACAAGAAGACAGGGAAGACACAGATGGTTTCTTGGTCCTTGGTTTGGACTTTTTTGGACTAGGATTCTCCCAATCCTAGTCCAAAAAAGTAATTAGTAGAGTTCTCTTCCGAAGAATTGGTAATGGAGGACCGCGTTCCCCCCTACTCGAGGGACCCTTCCTCTTTGAAGAGGAAGAGAGGTCCATGGTCTCAGTAGGAATGAGTGAAGAGGGAAGTTCCACACCGAGCTCTGCTAAGCAAGCTTTAGGCGTGGATGCGGAATGAGAAAGGGCCTTGACAGAGGACTTTGAGAGCTCTCTCTCAATAGGAGAACAAGACTTAACTGGACTCAGCAAATTAACCGAGTCCCTTGAAGAACCACGATTGGCCCGTGGGTCCTTATTTTGTTTTTGAGCTCTAAAAGAACCAGATGATTTAGCCATAGGCAATTTAGAGGTGAGATGACTCATGGTGTCCAGCGGTATTATGAAAAGTGATTGAAGGTAAGACAAGGTCCCACCACAATGTGATATTGTATAGGTTATGACATAGAAACTTGTTATATATTTTATCAACCTCTTACTTTAAAATGTTATCTCCCAATAAGATATAGGTAAAAGTGACCTAATATGTAAATAGGTAGATATATAAATATACAATATAAATTTGTTATAAGCTTTATATAATTATTATTATTAATATTATATTAATCAGAACCAACTCCCATTTTATTAAAAGTAACTGCTAAAAGGAAATGGACCAAAAAGACCTTTCTTCAGGCAATAAAAATACCCAACTCTTCCCCACCCTCAATGAAACCAAGCACGCAATAAGTCAATATTATGCAAAGACAGAGCAGCTGTAATCTTCTGCAGCCTCCAGAAGATGGCCGCAGTCAGCGGTGACGTCACCGCCAGAGGAGGAGAAGCCGGGGAACCGATGGAAACAGTGGTCCGTGACAGGATCTTCCAGGGCGATGTGCCCAATGGAAACGGAAGCAAAATAGATCCCAGACCCCCTGGTTCACAAGGGGCAACCCGAAGGAAGTTTTCTGAAGTGGTTCCGAAGCAATTTGAGCACTTACAAGAATATCTCAGGCAGCGATGATGTCACTGAAGTGGAGGAAGATGGCGCCTGGAGCGGTCCGTGGTAGAAGCTTCACCCCCGGAGTGCCAGGTGCAAATACAGTTAAAAGGGGGTGAAAAACCCCCGGTAAGGTAGGGGCACAACCAAGGAAGGTGATCCGTTGTAGTTTGTGACACCGCCCGATTAACGGTGATGTCACTGAAATGGAGGAAGATGACGCAGTCAAAAGGAGGAGAAAACCCCCCCGTTGGGTAAGGGCACACCTAAGGAAGATCGAGGGAGGTGTTTCTTGGTAGTCTGTCACACCGCCCGATTAGCGGTGACTTCACTGAAAGAAAAAATGCCGGACCACCAGCACTTATGACAGGCCGTGACAGAGCCCTCAAAGATGATGTGCCTGGTACAAATTAAATCAAAAAAGGGTAAAAACACCCCAGATGGCCAGGGGCAACCACAAAAAAACACCTCCAGTGGTGTTATTAATAGAAATTAACACAATGTCTTCAGCAGAGCAATAGAGGTTACTGAGGTAACCATAGCAACCTCACAGATACCAGGTAAACCAGGTAAACCAGAAAAAACACTAAAAGCAAGAATTGTTTTAAAAATGTCATAAATCCACACAAATGTATATAAAAAATAAAAAACACAATGTTTAAAAAGAAAAATTGTAGTCATGTAGTTTATTTTACCTCAGAAAATTAGTCACTCACAGGGACAAGCCATTTGATGATGCCATTTTAAGTCTGTCATCTTCAAAACAGGATAAAGAATCCTAGGATTATCCGATTAAGGCGAAAAATGTCTCAAAATGTGCACAATAAATTTCTGAATAAAAGTAAATATGAATGGAAGTAAAAATTTTCAAAAAAGATCGCGTTATATGTTGCGTTAGAGGGTTACCTCAGGAGCTCGCACATTTTGCGACCTACATCAACTGCGCCTAAGCCATGCCCCCCCTTTAGCTTTTAAAAATAGATATTAATAAAGGACATTTTAGATATCAGGCCACCCATTTAAGGAAGAATACAGGCAAAGATACAGTCTATTAGTTTTGGACGATATGCTAGTATTATAGTTAGCTGCTAGTGTTATATTGTCACTATATAACTGTATTGTGGTATTATGTGGGCTAAAATTGCAGGGAGGTGAAGGGTTTTCATTGCCACTTGTTTGATGCATAAGGTTCCATTTTTTTAAAGCCAATACTAATGTTACAGATGTTCTATTTGTTTTTTTAGTATGATATTTGCTCTCTTCTACTAACTTGGATTGCAGAGAAGAAGCTCGAAATGTAAAATTTATACGTGGGTCCTTCACCTACAGTAACCTGTCATTAATAATACTGGTGAGCTCTTACATAGAAGAGGGTCTTTGGGCCTCGTCAGGCACCAGGGTGTAGATGTGACTTCCATCTCTGCACCGCTTACGAATATTCCCCTGCCCGGACATATAATAAAGAGGTTGTAATTCTGAACAGTCATAGAGGTTATGTGCGGTAACCAATTACATGAACTGCGAGGGAGCGGAGTTGGGCTCTAATTGAAACTTTTTTCTCAAGGTAAGAGGAGAGTGAAGATAATGTACTTGTTTATTGTCAAATTTACTGTACATTGATTTACCCATGGTACTGGCACGTGACCAGCTTTGCCTATTGCCAGCACATCTTCTTCATGGCAACATTTAATTATTCTATGTAACAAGTGTTCATTTTGAGTCATATTGAAATGTAATTGTATTAAAAAAAAGTACAAGGGGCTTTCATGTAATTACGGCACAGAAGCAGCAGCCTCTCGGTGAACTATAAAAGGTGTTTCTCCTGCTGTGAAATTAGCAGTTCAGCAAGTCAGATGAAATTAATGATGTTTCTGCACATTTCTACACGTCTAACACAAAGTGCTCGGGAAAAAGAAAGACAAAAGAATTAACTACGGATATCATACTGTAACACTAAGAGACAATGAAGAGGACCCCAGGTGTTAGATAATGCACCTGCTGTCCTTAGGTTACCTAGTCTGAGAACCTGATTGACTTTTGTTTTTTCATATTATTATCTGTGCCCAGTGGGCACCCTCTTTATTTCATGGGTTTGTTGTTTTTGTGTTTCTACCAACAGACAGAACTAGTAATATGGAACACGATGAACACTCTGCTTAAAGGGTTTTCACACAAAGTACATTTTAATAAAAAAATCTTGGAATAATAATGCGTTCCACAATTGGATGTGTTTAAAAAAATGTTCCTGTGTGGGGATTATCTTATAAATGTTCCCTTGCTGTGTACTGTGTAATGATCGTTTCTGACCGTACAGGAACATGGTCTGATCATACCACAGCTCCTGGCCAGGGGAAGAAACAACAGAGTATACAGTTATTACCGCACTAGATCACAGATAATTATTTTCTGTGAGGCAAAACATTTCACTGTCTGATTTTAACCCCTTCACCCCCAAGGGTGGTTTGCACGTTAATGACCAGGCCAATTTTTACAATTCTGACCACTGTCCCTTTATGAGGTTATAACTCTGGAACGCTTCAACGGATCCTGGTGGTTCTGACACTGTTTTCTCATGACATATTGTACTTCATGATAGTGGTAAAATTTCTTTGATATTACCTGCGTTTATTTGTGAAAAAAAATGGAAATTTGGCAACAATTTTGAAAATTTTGCAATTTTCCAACTTTGAATTTTTATGCAATTAAATCACAGAGATATGTCACACAAAATACTTAATAAGTAACACTTCCCACATGTCTACTTTACATCAGCACAATTTTGGAACCACATTTTTTTTTGTTAGGGAGTTATAAGGGTTAAAAGTTGACCAGCAATTTCTCATTTTTACAACACCATTTTTTTGTAGGGACCACATCTCATTTGAAGTCATTTTGAGGGGTCTATGTGATAGAAAATACCCAAGTGTGACACCATTCTAAAAACTGCACCCCTCAAGGTGCACAAAACCACATTTAAGAAGTTTATTAACCCTTCAGGTGTTTCACAGGAATTTTTGGAATGTTTAAATAAAAATGAACATTTAACTTTTTTTCACAAAAAATTTACTTCAGCTCCAATTTGTTTTATTTTACCAAGGGTAACAGGAGTAAAAGATGTTGTACAATTTGTCCTGAGTTTGCCGATACCCCATATGTGGGGGTAAACCACTGTTTGGGCGCATGGTAGAGCTCGGAAGCGAAGGAGCGCCATTTGACTTTTCAATGCAAAATTGACTGGAATTGAGATGGGACGCCATGTTGCGTTTGGAGAGCCCCTGATGTGCCTAAACATTGAAACCCCCCACAAGTGACACCATTTTGCAAAGTAGACCCCCTAAGGAACTTATCTAGAGGTGTGGTGAGCACTTTGACCCACCAAGTGCTTCACAGAAGTTTATAATGCAGAACCGTAAAAATAAAAAACATTTTTTCACAAAAATTATTTTTTCGCCCCCAATTTTTTATTTTCCCAAGGGTAAGAGAAGAAATTGGACCCCAAAAGTTGTTGTACAATTGGTCCTGAGTACGCTGATACCCCATATGTGGGGGTAAACCACTGTTTGTGTGCATGGGAGAGCTCGGAAGGGAAGGAGCGCCGTTTGACTTTTCAATGCAAAATTGACAGGAATTGAGATGGGACGCCATGTTGCGTTTGGAGAGCCACTGATGTGCCTAAACATTGAAACCCCCCACAAGTGACACCATTTTGGAAAGTAGACCCCCTAAGGAACTTATCTAGAGGTGTGGTGAGCACTTTGACCCACCACGTGCTTCACAGAAGTGTTTAATGCAGAGCCGTAAAAATAAAACAATTTTTTTTTCCCACAAAAATGATTTTTTAGCCCCCAGTTTTGTATTTTCCCGAGGGTAACAGGAGAAATTGGACCCCAAAAGTTGTTGTCCAATTTGTCCTGAGTACGCTGATACCCCATATGTGGGGGGAACCACCGTTTGGGCACATGGGAGGGCTCGGAAGGGATGGAGCGCCATTTGGAATGCAGACTTAGATGGAATGGTCTGCAGGCGTCACATTGCATTTGCAGAGCCCCTAATGTACCTAAACAGTAGAAACCCCCCACAAGTGACACCATTTTGGAAATTAGACCCCATAAGGAACTCATCTAGATGTGTTGTGAGAGCTTTGAACCCCCAAATGTTTCACTACAGTTTATAACGCAGAGCCATGCAAATAAAAAAATATTTTTTTTTCACAAAAATTATATTTTTGCCCCCAGTTTTGTATTTTCCCAAGGGTAACAGGAGAAATTGGACCCCAAAAGTTGTTCTCCAATGTGTCCTGAGTACGCTGATACCCCATATGTTGGAGTAAACCCCTGTTTGGGCGCACGGGAGAGCTCGGAAGGGAAGGAGCACTGTTTTACTTTTTCAACGCAGAATTGGCTGGAATTGAGATCGGACACCATGTCGCGTTTGGAGAGCCCCTGATGTGCCTAATCAGTGGAAACCCCCCAATTATAACTGAAACCCTAATCCAAACACACCCTTAACCCTAAACCAATGGTAACCCTAACCACACCTCTAACCCAGACACACCCTTAACCCTAATCCCAACCCTATTCCCAACCGTAAATGTAATCCAAACCCTAACCCTAACTTTAGCCCCAACCCTAACTTTAACCCCAACCCTAACTGTAGCCTTAACCCTAGCCCCAACCCTAACCCTAGCCCTAGCCCTAACCCTAACCCTAGCCCTAACCCTAGCCCTAACCCTAGCCCTAACCCTAACCCTAATAGGAAAATGGAAATAAATACATTTTTTAAACTTTTTAATTTTTCCCCAACTAAGCGGGTGATGAAGGGGGGTTTTATTTACTTTTATAGCGGGTTTTTTAGCGGATTTTTATGATTGGCAGCCGTCACACACTGAAAAACGCTTTTTATTGCAAAAAATATTTTTTGCGTTACCACATTTTGAGAGAATAATTTTTCCATATTTGAGTCCACAGAGTCATGTGAGGTCTTGTTTTTTGCGGGACAAGTTGACGTTTTTATTGGTAACATGCTCGGGCACGGGAGATTTTTTGATCGCTTTTTATTCTGATTTTTGTGAGGCAGAATTACCAAAAACCAGCTATTCATGAATTTCTTTTGGGGGAGGCGTTTATACCGTTCCGCGTTTGGTAAAATTGATAAATCAGTTTTATTCTTCGGGTCAGTACGATTACAGCGATATCTCATTTATATCATTTTTTTATGTTTTGGCGCTTTTATACGATAAAAACTATTTTATAGAAAAAATAATTATTTTTGCATCGCTTTATTCTGAGGACTAGAACTTTTTTATTTTTTTGCTGATGATGCTATGTGGTGGCTCGTTTTTTTGTGGGACAAGATGACGTTTTCAGCGGTACCATGGTTATTTATATCCATCTTTTTGATCGCGTGTTATTCCACTTTTTGTTTGGCAGCATGAGAATAAAGCGTTTTTTGCCTCGTTTTTTTTTTTTTTTTTTACAGCGTTCACTGAAGGGGTTAACTAGTGATATAGTTTTATAGGTGGGTCGTTACGGACGCGGTGATACTAAATATGTGTACTTTTATTGTTTAATTTTTTTTTTTATTTAGATACAGAAATGTATTTATGGGAATAATATTTTTTTTTTTTCTTTATTTAGGAATTTTTTTTTTACACATGTGGAAATTTTTTTTTTCTTTTTTTACTTTGTCCCAGGGGGGACATCACAGATCGCTGATCTGACAGTTTGCACAGCACTCTGTCAGATCGGCGATCTGACTTACAGTGCTGCAGGCTTACCAAGCGCTTGCTCTGAGCAGGCACTTGGTAAGTCACCTCTCTCCCTGCAGGACCCGGATGCCGCGGCCATTTTGGATCCGGGCCTGCTGCAGGGAGGAGAGGTAAGAGACCCTCGCAGCAACGCGATCACATCGCGTTGCTCCGGGGGTCTCAGGGAAGCCCGCAGGGAGCCCCCTCCCTGCGCGATGCTTCCCTGTACCGCCGACACCCCGCGATCATGTTTGATCGTGGTGTGCCGGGGGTTAATGTGCCGGGGGCGGTCCGTTACCACTCCTGGCACATAGTGTCGGATGTCAGCTGCGATAGGCAGCTGACACCCGGCCGCGATCGGCCGCACTCCCCCCGTGAGCGCGGCCGATCGCGCTGGACGTACTTTTCCATCTTTGGGAATTAGGGCCCACCCCACATGGACGGAATAGTACGTCCAATGGCAGAAAGGGGTTAAGCAATGTTTTATCTCAAAGAAAGACAGAATCAGCTGCGATCCCGTGCTGTAATGTCTGTATTCTCTTTTGCTTCCTCCTCTGCCCAGGAGCTGTGGTATGATCAGACCATGTTTCTCCACAGTCAGACATGGCCATTACATAGTGCACACCAGTGGAACATTTATAAGATTATCTCAGAACACAAACATTTTTTTAAACACATCCAATTGTGTATGTGACAGCTGACACCCCGCAGCAATGCCCACGATTGGTGCTGCAGTCAGTAGTGACAGTAGCATAGAGAAGCTTCCATCAGAACAACACTATGCGATCGTGTTATTCTGATGGTCTCCATGGAGACCCCTGGCACCAAGATGGTCACGGGGTCCTTTCAGGTCCTGCAGGGAGGTGGCGTGTGAGTGCCTGCTGAGAGAAGGCAACAGAATGCATCCTTCCCTACCTGTCAGATCCTGATCTGGCATTCTGCTGTGCAGAGTTGCAGATGAGCGATCTGACATTATATAGTGATGTCCCATCCCGGGACAATGTAAAAAAAATAAATTATTACAATGTGTAAAAATTATTATTTTTTAAATTCATAAATGAAGAAAAATAAATAAATATTTTTCCAATAAATACATTTATTTATGTAAATAAAAAAAACAATAAAAGTATACTTTTTTGGAAGTGCATTTGAACAGCAAGGTGGCTTGTTGTTGAAGGGAAATAGAGAAAAAAAAAATCTATAAATCTTCAGCATAGCGAGTGTGAGCGAGCTGAGTGTGACCTGAGCGTAAGTGTGGACGGCGGTAAGTGTGACTTGTGATTCAGTGAGGAGGTATTTGGAAGGCCTTTAAAGGGAACCTGTCACCTGAATTTGGCGGGACCAGTTTTGGGTCATATGGGCGGGGTTTTCGGGTGTTTGATTCACCCTTTTCTTACCCGCTGGCTGCATGCTGGCCGCAATATTGGATTGAAGTTCATTCTCTGTCCTCCGGAGTACACGCCTTCGCAAGGCAATATTGCCTTGCCCAGGCGTGTACTCCGGAGGACAGAGAATGAACTTCAATTCAATATTGCGGCCAGCATGCAGCCAGCGGGTAAGGAAAGGGTGAATCAAACACCCGAAAACCCCGCCCATATGACCCAAAACTGGTCCCGCCAAATTCAGGTGACAGGTTCCCTTTAACAAATACCTGCGTGCATTTGTGTGAGTTGCTGAATTGGGAGTAGCTATATTCACAAAGGGTTAACTTAGGGTGGGCGGTCATAATCAAGGGTTTATAAGGGGCAGCTGTTTGGGGCTCAAGTCCTTTTTGGAAATGCATTTGAACAGCAAGGTGGCTTGTTGTTGAAGGGAAATAGAGAAAAAAAAATCTATAAATCTTCAGCATAGCGAGTGTGAGCGAGCTGAGTGTGACCTGAGCGTAAGTGTGGACGGCGGTAAGTGTGACTTGTGATTCAGTGAGGAGGTATTTGGAAGGCCTTTAACAAATACCTGCGTGCATTTGTGTGAGTTGCTGAATTGGGAGTAGCTATATTCACAAAGGGTTAACTTAGGGTGGGCGGTCATAATCAAGGGTTTATAAGGGGCAGCTGTTTGGGGCTCAAGTCCTTTTTGGAAATGCATTTGAACAGCAAGGTGGCTTGTTGTTGAAGGGAAATAGAGAAAAAAAAAATCTATAAATCTTCAGCATAGCGAGTGTGAGCGAGCTGAGTGTGACCTGAGCGTAAGTGTGGACGGCGGTAAGTGTGACTTGTGATTCAGTGAGGAGGTATTTGGAAGGCCTTTAACAAATACCTGCGTGCATTTGTGTGAGTTGCTGAATTGGGAGTAGCTATATTCACAAAGGGTTAACTTAGGGTGGGCGGTCATAATCAAGGGTTTATAAGGGGCAGCTGTTTGGGGCTCAAGTCCTTTTTGGAAATGCATTTGAACAGCAAGGTGGCTTGTTGTTGAAGGGAAATAGAGAAAAAAAAAATCTATAAATCTTCAGCATAGCGAGTGTGAGCGAGCTGAGTGTGACCTGAGCGTAAGTGTGGACGGCGGTAAGTGTGACTTGTGATTCAGTGAGGAGGTATTTGGAAGGCCTTTAACAAATACCTGCGTGCATTTGTGTGAGTTCCTGAATTGGGAGTAGCTATATTCACAAAGGGTTAACTTAGGGTGGGCGGTCATAATCAAGGGTTTATAAGGGGCAGCTGTTTGGGGCTCAAGTCCTTTTTGGAAATGCATTTGAACAGCAAGGTGGCTTGTTGTTGAAGGGAAATAGAGAAAAAAAAAATCTATAAATCTTCAGCATAGCGAGTGTGAGCGAGCTGAGTGTGACCTGAGCGTAAGTGTGGACGGCGGTAAGTGTGACTTGTGATTCAGTGAGGAGGTATTTGGAAGGCCTTTAACAAATACCTGCGTGCATTTGTGTGAGTTGCTGAATTGGGAGTAGCTATAGTCACAAAGGGTTAACTTAGGGTGGGCGGTCATAATCAAGGGTTTATAAGGGGCAGCTGTTTGGGGCTCAAGTCCTTTTTGGAAATGCATTTGAACAGCAAGGTGGCTTGTTGTTGAAGGGAAATAGAGAAAAAAAAAATCTATAAATCTTCAGCATAGCGAGTGTGAGCGAGCTGAGTGTGACCTGAGCGTAAGTGTGGACGGCGGTAAGTGTGACTTGTGATTCAGTGACTTTGGAATCAGGGAGTTTCCAAGGGAGGAATTGCTGTCTGTTTTTAATTAATACTTGTATTTATTTTTGATATAACGTTTCTGTGGTGCAATCCCCATTAGGAAATGTGCTCCACTATTGTTAATGCCATCCAGTGCACATCTTGCCTCATGTATGCAGTCCTTGATCAGCCGGTCGAGGGTGCATACTGCTGTGCGAGATGTGAGCACGTTGTGCATTTGGAATCCCAGATTCTGGATCTAAATGTGCAGCTGGCAACACTGAGATCCATAGACAATATGGAGAGGAGTCTTCTGCTCACAGAGCAGACGCTCAATGGGATAGATGAGGAGGGGGATGGTAGGATGGAGCTGCAGGACAGTAAGGCAGTTAGCTGGGTGACAGATAGAAGGCGGGGTAGAGGGAAGAGTGCCAGGGAGGCTAGTCCTGATCTGGCACACCCCAATAAGTTTGCTAAGTTGGCAGATGAGGGGGGTGCCAGTACAGGGCTAGCACTGCTGCAGCCAGGCATGTCCTCTGAAAGCCGGAGGAGTGACTGCTCAAGTAAGGAGGGAAATAGGAGAGCAGGGCAGGCCAGACAGGTGCTGGTAGTGGGGGACTCAATTATTAGGGGAACAGATAGGGCAATCTGTCACAAAGACAGGGATCGTCGGACGGTGTGCTGTGAGTCCGACACATCGCTGATCGGGTGGACAGATTACTGGGAGGGGCTGGTGAGGACCCAGCGGTCATGGTGCACATTGGCACAAATGACAAAGTTAGAGGTAGGTGGAAGGTCCTTAAAGATGATTTCAGGGAATTAGGCTGCAAGCTGAAAGCAAGGACCTCCAACGTGGTATTTTCCGAAATACTGCCTGTACCACGTGCCACGCCAGAGAGGCAATGGGAGATTAGGGAGGTTAATAAGTGGCTCAAGAATTGGTGTAGGAAGGAGGGGTTTGGGTTCCTGCAGAACTGGGCCGACTTCTCAGTTGGCTACAGGCTCTACGCCAGGGACGGGCTGCACCTCAATGGGGAAGGTGCAGCTGTGCTGGGGGAGAAAATGGCTAGAAGGTTGGAGGAGTGTTTAAACTAGGGATTGGGGGGGAGGGTATTCATTTTATAGGAGGGGAAGATAGTGCAGATAGAGACCTGGGCACAAATAAGGAAGTTGGGGGTGGCGGTGGCATGGGGGGTGGGGTTAGAACAGCTAATAATTTAAGAAAGAATAGAGGTACAGAGGAACATCAAGTGCATGTATACTAATGCCAGAAGCCTCGCCAACAAAATGGACGAATTAGAACTAATGTTGTTGGAACATAATTATGACATGGTGGGGATATCTGAAACATGGCTGGATGAGAGCCATGACTGGGCTGTTAACTTGCAGGGCTATAGTCTGTTCAGAAATGACCGCACATAAGCGAGGGGGAGGGGTGTGTCTGTATGTAAAATCCACCTTAAAACCCATCCTGCGTGATAATATAGGTGAATCTAATGAAAATGTAGAGTCCCTGTGGGTGGAGATAAGGGGAGGGGGAAAAATAATAAATTACTGATAGGGGTTTGTTATAAATCTCCAAAAATAATGGAAGCAATGGAGAATATCCTCGTAAAGCAAATAGATGAAGCTGCGACTCAAGGAGAAGTCATTATTATGGGGGACTTCAACTACCCTGAAATAGATTGGGGAACAGAAACCTGCAGTTCCAGTAAAGGTAATCGGTTTTTGACAACTATGAGAGACAATTACCTTTCACAACTGGTTCAGGACGCAACAAGAAGGGGGGCACTGCTAGGCCTAATAATAACCAACAGGCCAGACCGCATATCAAATATAAGGGTTGGGGGTCACTTGGGGAATAGTGATCACAAAATAATAAGTTTTCAGGTCTCCCTTAATAAGATGTGTAGTAGAGGGGTGACAAGGACACTAAACTTCAGGAGGGCAAATTTCCAACGGATGAGAGAGGATCTTGGTGCAATTAACTGGGATGATATCCTGAGACATAAAAATACACAAAATGGGAGATGTTTATTAGCATCCTAGATAGGACCTGTGCACAGTATATACCGTATGGGAATAAACACACTAGAAATAGGAGAAAACCAATATGGCTAAATAGAGCTGTAAGGGGCGCAATAAGTGACAAAAATAAAGCATTTAGAGAATTAAAGGAAGTAGGTAGTGATGAGGCATTAAATAAATATAGAAAATTAAATAAATTCTGTAAAAAGCAAATCAAGGTAGCAAAGATTGAGACAGAGAGACTCATTGCCAGAGAGAGCAAAAATAACCCCAAAATATTCTTTAACTACATAAATAGTAAGAAACTAAAAAATGATAGTGTTGGCCCCCTTAAAAATAGTCTGGGTGAAATGGTGGATGAGGATGAGGAAAAAGCCAATATGCTAAATGACTTTTTTTCATCAGTATTTACAAAAGAAAATCCCATGGCAGCCAATATGACTAGTGATAAAAATTCCCAATTAAATGTTACCTGCTTAACCCAGCAGGAAGTACAGCGGCATCTAAAAATCACAAAAATTGACAAATCTCCGGACCCAGATGGGATACACCCCCGAGTACTGCAGGAACTAAGTACAGTCATTGATAGACCGTTATTTTTAATCTTTAAAGAGTCCATAATAACAGGGTCTGTACCACAGGACTGGCGTATAGCAAATGTGGTGCCAATATTTAAAAAGGGGACAAAAACTGAACTCGGAAATTATAGGCCAGTAAGCTTAACCTCTACTGTGGGTAAAATCCTGGAGGGCTTTCTAAGGGATGCTATACTGGAGTATCTGAAGAGGAATAACCTCATGACCCAGTATCAGCACGGGTTTACTAGGGACCGTTCATGTCAGACTAATTTGATCAGCTTCTATGAAGAGGTAAGTTCCGGGCTGGACCAAGGGAGCCCAGTGGATGTAGTGTATATGGACTTTTCAAAAGCTTTTGATACGGTGCCACACAAAAGGTTGATACATAAAATGAGAATAATGGGGATAGGGGAAAATATGTGCAAGTGGGTTGAGAGCTGGCTCAGGGATAGGAAACAAAGGGTGG
The DNA here is from genome assembly GCF_051348905.1 of Ranitomeya variabilis. Taxonomy (NCBI): domain Eukaryota; kingdom Metazoa; phylum Chordata; class Amphibia; order Anura; family Dendrobatidae; genus Ranitomeya; species Ranitomeya variabilis. The sequence goes on along the minus strand of NC_135233.1, from coordinate 999,520,216 downwards.
TTATTAATGGAGCACACTCGGACTGGGTCACGGTTAGTAGTGGGGTACCACAGGGGTCAGTATTGGGCCCTCTTCTTTTTAACATATTTATTAATGACCTTGTAGGGGGCATTCAGAGTAGAATTTCAATATTTGCAAATGACACTAAACTCTGCAGGGTAATCAATACAGAGGAGGACAATTTTATATTGCAGGATGATTTATGTAAACTAGAAGCTTGGGCTGATAAATGGCAAATGAGCTTTAATGGGGATAAATGTAAGGTCATGCAATTGGGTAGAAGTAATAAGATGTATAACTATGTGCTTAATTCTAAAACTCTGGGTAAAACTGTCAATGAAAAGGACCTGGGTGTATGGGTGGATGACAAACTCATGTTCAGTGGCCAGTGTCAGGCAGCTGCTACAAAGGCAAATAAAATAATGGGATGCATTAAAAGAGGCATAGATGCTCATGAGGAGAACATAATTTTACCTCTATACAAGTCACTAGTTCGACCACACTTAGAATACTGTGCACAGTTCTGGTCTCCGGTGTATAAGAAAGACATAACTGAACTAGAGCGGGTGCAGAGAAGAGCGACCAAGGTTATTAGAGGACTGGGGAGTCTGCAATACCAAGAAAGGTTATTACACTTGGGGCTATTTAGTTTGGAAAAACGAAGGCTAAGGGGTGATCTACTGATCTTATGTTAATGTATAAATATATGAGGGGACAGTACAAAGACCTTTCTGATGATCTTTTTAATCATAGACCAGTGACAGGGACAAGGGGGCATCCTCTACGTCTGGAGGAAAAAAGGTTTAAGCATAATAACAGACGCAGATTCTTTACTGTAAGAGCAGTGGACTATGGAACTCTCTGCCGTATGATGTTGTAATGAGTGATTCATTACTTAAATTTAAGAGGGGACTGGATGCCTTTCTGGAAAAGTATAATGTTACAGGGTATATATATTAGATTCCTTGATAAGGCGTTGATCCAGGGAACTAGTCTGATTGCCGTATGTGGAGTCGGGAAGGAATTTTTTTCCCCATGGTGGAGCTTACTCTTACCACATGGGGTTTTTTTTGCCTTCCCCTGGATCAACATGTTAGGGCATGCTAGGCTATGGGTTGAACTAGATGGACTTAAAGTCTTCCTTCAACCTTAATAACTATGTAACTATGTAACATATTTGGTATCGCCATGACAGTAATGACACACTCTACAAAACGTTGCCACCAGTTAATCCCTTCAGTGAACACCGTAATAAAAATAAATAAAAAATTAAGCAAAGACCAATGCTTTATCATACCACCGAACAAATAGTGCAATAAAACGCAATAAAAAACGGATATAAATAAAAATGGTACCACTGAAAACAATTTTGTACCTCAAAAAACAAGCTGCCATACATTGCCATCAGCAGAAAAATAAAAAAGTTATAGCTCTCGGAATAAAGAGATGGAAAAATAATTATTTTTTCTGTAAAATAAACATAAAATCATAAAAATAATTGTGGCATCGCTGTAATCTTACTGACAAAAGGAATAAAGCTGCCTTATCAATTTTATCACACATGGAATGGTATAAAAAAACAAAAACAAAAAGTGATTCCTGAATTGCTGGTTTTTGTTCAGTCTGTGTCCTAAAAATCGGAATAGAAAGCAATCAAAAAATGTCATGTGCCTGAAAATGGTACTAATAAAAATGTCAGCTTGTCCCGCAAAAAAACAAGCCCTCGTATGACTCTGTTGGCCGAAATATGAAAAAATTATAGCTCTCAAAATATGGTAATGCAAAAACTAGTTTTCGCAGTAATAAGCCTCTTTTAGTGTGTGATCGCTGTCAAAAATAAAAACCCGATATAAATCTGGTATTGCTGTAATCGCACCGACCCGAAGAATAAAGTCACCTAATCACTTATACCGCACAAGGAAAGCGTAAAAAATAAATAAAATCAATTCTTCACATGTTGTTCATTTTTTTCATTCTGCCTCCCAAAGATCTCAGTAAGCCACGGCACACATTTATCCTGCGCTCTGCGCTGAGCGCTTACCCCTGGGTTTCTGTGTAAATCTCTGAAATACGTGATGAGAACCCCTAGTAGAAAATTCCCTATAATGAGGCAGATGGAGTTACTATGGACGCCATAGGACTTGTGATCCGGTGGTGTCTGTCTTTTTAGGATTACATAAAAGTGCCATAGGCCACAGTTTTGTGCACTTCTGAAAAGGACACCTCTGAACAGAGCCCAGACGGAGTCCAGAGTAAATCTGCTGCCTCAGTATAGTGAATGGATCCCTCTGGGGTTTCATCTGTCATGTCACTCAGAGATTTAGCTTGTAACCCCAAAGTAAGTGGTCAGGGAGGAATGCCGGATAAATGTGATCCCGAACGTTATGTAAAATGTTCCCAATAAAAGCTTCAACTTAATCCACAAAAAAAGCAAGTCTCCACACAGATCTGTCATCTGTTAACAGAAATATAGGGGGTTTCCACGGAGCTAAATGACTCCTTGCCCGCCAAAAGAATTTCAGCAAATTCTCTGCTCCCAAATCCAAATGTCCCCCTGACTTCTGAGCCCCAGTGTGCTTAACCACTTTACCCCCAAGGGTGGATTGCACGTTAATGACCGGGCCAATTTTTACAATTCTGACCACTGTCCCTTTATGAGGTTAAAACGCTGGAACGCTTCAACGGATCCTGATGATTCTGACAATGTTTTCTCGTGATATATTGTACTTCATGATAGTGGTAAAATTTATTTGCTATTACCTGCGTCTACTTGTGAAAAAAATGGAAATTTGGCGAAAATTTTTGAAAATTTCATAATTTTCAAACTTTGAATTTTTATGCCCTTAAATCACAGAGATATGTCATACAAAATACTTAATAAGTAACATTTCCCACATGTCTACTTTACATCAGCACAATTTTGCAACCAACATTTTTTTTGTTAGGGAGTTATAAGGGTTAAAAGTTGACCAGCAATTTCTCATTTTTACAACACCATTTTTTTAGGGACCACATCACATTTGAAGTTACTTTGAGGGGTCTATATGATAGAAAATAAAAAGTGCACATCTCAAGGTACTCAAAACCACATTCAAGAAGTTTATTAACCCTTCAGGTGTTTCACAGGAATTTTTGGAATGTTTAAAAAAAAAATTTACATTTCACTTTTTTTCACAAAAAATTTACTTCAGCTCCAATTTGTTTTATTTTCCCAAGGGTAACAGAAGAAACTGGACCCCAACAGTTGTTGGGCAGTTTGTCCTGAGTACGCTGATACCCGATATGTGGGGGTAAACCACTGTTTGGGCGAATGGCAGAGCTCGGAAGCGAAGGAGCGCCATTTGATTTTTCAATGCAAAATTGACTGGAATTGAGATGAGACGCCATGTCGCGTTTGGAGAGCCCCTGATGTGCCTAAACATTGGAAACCCCCACAAGTGGCAACATTTTGGAAAGTAGACCCCCTAAGGAACTTATCTAGATGTGTGGTGAGCACTTTGACCCACCAAGTGCTTCACAGAAGTTTATAATGTAGAGCCGTAAAAATAAAAAATCATATTTTTTCAATAAAATGATATTTTCACCCCCATTTTTGTATTTTCCCAAGGGTAACAGAAGAAACTGGACCCCAAAAGTTGTTGTGCAATTTGTCCTGAGTACGCTGATACCCCATATGTGGGGGTAAACCACTGTTTGGGCTCATGGCAATGCTTGGAAGGGAAGGAGCGCCATTTGACTTTTCAATGCAAAATTGACTGGAATTGAGATGAGACGCCATGTCGCGTTTGGAGAGCCCCTGATGTGCCTAAACATTGAAACCCCCCACAAGTGACACCATTTTGGAAAGAAGACGCCCTAAGGAACTTATATAGATTTTTTGTGAAAACTTTGAACCTCCAAGTGTTTCACTACAGTTTATAACGCAGAGCTGTGAAAATAAAAATTCTTTTTTTTCCACAAAAATAATTTTTTAGCCCCCAGTTTTGTATTTTCTCAAGGGTAACAGGAGAAATTGGACCCCAAAAGTTGTTGTCCAATTTGTCCGGAGAACGCTGATACCCCATATGTGGGGGGGAACCACCGTTTGGGCACATGGCAGAGCTCAGAATGGAAAGCGTGCCGTTTGGAATGCAGACTTAGATGGATTGGTCTGCAGGCGTCGCATTGCATTTGCAGAGCCCCTGATGTACCTAAACAGTAGAAACCCCCCACAAGTGACCCCATATTGGATACTAGACCCCCCAAGGAACTTATCTAGATGTGTTGTGAGAACTTTGCACCCCCAAGTGTTTCACTACAGTTTATAACGCAGAGCCGTGAAAATAAAAAATCCTTTTTTTTCTGCAAAAATTATTTTTTAGCCCCCGGTTTTGTATTTTCTCAAGGGTAACAGGAGAAATAGGACCCCAAAAGTTGTTGTCCAATTTGTCCTGAGTGTGCTGATGCCCCATATGTTGGGGTAAACCCCTGTTTGGGCGCAAGAGGGAGGGCTCGGAAGGGAAGGAGCACTGTTTTACTTTTTCAACGCAGAATTGGCTGGAATTGAGAACAGATGCCATGTCGCTTTTGGAGAGCTCCTGATGTGCCTAAACAGTGGAAACCCCCCAATTCTAACTGAAACCCTAACCCAAACACACCCCTAACCCTAATCCCAACCATAACCCTAACCACACCCCATACCCTAATCCCAACCCCAATCCCAACCGTAAATGTAATCCAAACCCTAACTTTAACCCCAACCCTAACTTTAGCCCCAACCCTAACCCTATCCCTAATTTTAGCCCCAACCCTGTTGTGAATTCTGCTTTTGGGTTCCCTCCGGTGGTAGTAGGTGGTAATGCAGTTGTCCCTGGGTTGCAGTCCTGGTCAGGTGTGTCTGCTGATTGCAGTTCTGACTGGGGTATTTAGGTGTGCAGGATTCATTAGTCCTTGCCAGTTGTCAATTGTTGTTGGGAGGTGTTGGACCTCTGCCTGGTTCCTCCTGCCTTTCTGCCAAATCAGCAAAGATAAGTGTCTGGTTTTTTTTTCCTGTGGCACACATGCTGTGTGCTTCACAATTCAGTGCTCTTCTTGTGTTTTCTTGTCCAGCTTAGACTGTGTCGGTATTTTCTCAGTCCTGTTGGATTCTCTGGAGTGGCAGATATACATTCCATGTCTTTAGTTAGATTGTGGAACTTTTTGTATTATCTGCTGTGGATATTTTTGGAAGGGTTTTAATACTGACCGCCTAGTAATCTGTCCTATCCTTTCCTATTTAGCTAGAGTGACCTCTTTTGCTAAATCCTGTTTTCTACCTGCGTGTGTCTATTCTTCTCCTACTCACAGTCATTATTCGTGGGGGGCTGCCTATCCTTTGGGGGTCTGCTCTGAGGCAAGATAGCATTCCTATTTACATCTATAGGGGTATTTAGTCCTCCGGCTGTGTCGAGGTGTCTAGGGTTTGTTAGGCACACCCCACGGCTACTTCTAGTTGCGGTGTTAGTTCAGGATTTGCGGTCAGTACAGGTTCCACCGACTCCAGAGAAAGTTTTCATGCGGCTCCAAGGTCACCAGATCATAACACAACACTAACCCTAATGGGAAAATGGAAATAAATACATTTTTTAAAATTTTATTATTTTTCCCTAGCTAAGGGGGTGATGAAGGGTGGTTTGATTTACTTTTATAGAATTTTTTTGGCGGATTTTTATGATTGGCAGCCGTCACACACTAAAAGATGCTTTTTATTGCAAAAAATAGTTTTTGCGTCTCTACATTTTGAGAGCTATAATCTTTCCATATTTTGGTTCACAAAGTCATGTGAGGTCTTTTGTTTTTTGTGGGACGAGTTGATGTTTTTATTGGTACCATTTTTGGGGACGCAACATTTTTTGATCGCTTTTTATTCCGAGTTTTGTGAGGTAGAATGAACAAAAACCAGCTCTTCATGAATTTCTTTAGAGGGGGCGCTTATACCGTTCCACATTTGGTAAAATTGATAAATCAGTTTTATTCTTCGGGTCAGTACGATTACAGTGATACCTCTTTTATACCTTTTTTTATGTTTTGGCGCTTTTATACGATAAAAACTATTTTATATATAAAATAATTATTTTTGTATTGCTTTATTCTGAGGACTATAACTTTTTTATTTTTTCGCTGATAACGCTGTGTGGTGGCCCGTTTTTTGCGGGACAAGATGACGTTTTCAGCGGTACCATGGTAGTTTATATCCGTCTTTTTAATCGCGTGTTATTCCACTTTTTGTTTGGCGGTATGATAATAAAGCGTCATTTTTTTTCCTTTTTTTTACGGTGATCACTGAAGGGGTTAACTAGTAGGACAGTTTTATAGGTCGGGTCGTTACGGACGCGGCGATACTAAATATGTGTGCTTTTATTGTTTTTTTATTTAGATAAAGAAATGTATTTATTGGAACAATATATATTTTTTCTTTATTTAGGATTTTTTTTTTTACACATGTAAATATTTTTTTAAAAACTTTTTTACTTTGTCCCAGGGGGGGACATGACTATATAGGGTCAGATCGCTGATCTGACACTTTGCTGTGCACTGTCTCAGATCAGTGTTCTGACAGGCACAGCAGGGAGGCTTCCCGGAGCCTGCTCGGAGCAGGCGCTTGCAAGCCACCTCCTTGCTGGACCCGGAAGGCTCCCCGCAGCCATTTTGGATCCGGCTCTGCAGGAAGGAGGAGGTAGGAGACCCTCGGAGCAACGCGATCACATCGCGTTGCTCCGAGGGTCTCAGGGAAGCTTCCCTATGCCGCCGGAAAACTGCAATCATGTTTGTTCGCAGTATGCCAGGGGTTAATGTGCGGTCCGTAACTGCTCCTGGCACATAGTGCCAGATGTCAGCTGCGATAGTCAGCTGACACCGGACCCCAATCGGCCGCGCTCCCCCCGTGAGTGCGGCTGATCGGTGATGACGTACTATCTCGTCGGTGGTCATTTGGGCCCATACCACCACGACGGGATAGTACGTCCAGTGTCAGAAAGGGGTTAAACAACATTTAACGCCTACATGTTTAGCATTTCTATAGTGATGAGAGCCCGCCTAATTAACAGGTGCGTGTCTCTAGATACTTGAGCTAGGCATAACGTACTGGTGACTGCAACGACAGTTTGTAATTTTCACTTAGCAACATGCACTGCTGTCTTGTTTCTGGAAAACACCCATGGAGTCAAAATTATCACTACATCTGTAGATACATTCCCAAAGGTTTATAATTTCCAAAGTGGGGGTCACTTGAGAGGGGCTTCCACTGTTTAGGCACATCAGGGCTTCTCCAAATGCGACATGGAATCCGCTAATTTTTCCAGTAAATGTTACATCCAAAAAGTCAAATGGCGTTCCTTCCCTTCCAAGCCCTGCCATGCGCCCAAACAGTAGTAGTCCCCCACATATGGGGTATCAGTGTACTCAGGAGAAATTGCACAACAAATTGTATGGAGCAATTTCACCTGTTGCCCTTATGAAAATGCAAAATATGAAGCTAAAAAAGATTTATTTTGGAAAAATTTGATTTTTTTATTTCCACAGCTCTGCGTTATAAACTTCTGTGAAGCACCTGTGGGTTCAAAGTGCTCACCACACATCTAGATAAGTTCCATAAGGGGTCTAGTTTCCAAAATGGTGTCACTTATGGGGAGTTTCCACTGTTTATTCACATCAGGGACTCTTCAAACGCGACATGGCGTCCGCTAATTATTCCAGCATAATTTACATTCAAAAAGTTAAATGACACTCCTTCCCTTCCAAGGCCTGCCGTGCACCAAAACAGTTGTTTTCCTCCACATATTGGGTATCTGCGCACTCTAGAGAAATTGCAGAACAAATTTTATGGAGCAATTTCTCTTGATACCCTTATGAAAATGCAAAATTTAGAGCTAAAAATAAGATTTATCTGGGAAAAATGTGATTTTTTTCTATTTTCATGGCATAATGTTATAAACTTCTGTGAAGCACCTGGGGTTCAAAGTGCTCAATACACATCTAGATAAGATTCATAAGGGGTCTAGTTTCCAAAATGGTGTCACTTGTTGGGAGTTTCCACTGCTTAAGCACATCAAAGGCTCTCAAAACGCGAAATGCCAACCGCTAATTATTCCAGCAAATTTTACATTCAAAAAGTGAAATGGTGCTCCTTCCCTTCCGAGCCCTGTCGTATGCCCAAACAGTAGATTTCACCCACATATGGGGTATCGACATGCTCAGGAGAAATTGCACAACAAAACCTATGGTCCATTTTCTCCTGTTACCCTTGTAAAAGTAAAAAAAAAATAGGTCTAAATGAAAATTTTTGTGAAAGAAAAGTAACCGTGAAGCACCTGAAGGGTTAATAAACTTCTTGAATGTGGTTTTGAGTATCTTGAAGGGTGTAATTTTTAGAATGGTGTCATTTTGGGTATTTTCTGTCAAATAGGCCCCTCAAAGTCACTTCAAATGTAAGGTGGTCCCTAAAAAAAATGGTTTTGCAAATTTTGTTGTAAAAATTAGAAATCGCTGGTCAACTTTTAACTCTTAGGCCGGAGTCACACTTAGCGTAGGGAAATATGGTCTCTTTTTTACAGGCGTAATACGCAGAAAAGTTCCTAAACAGTGTTCCGTATTCAATGCGAGGATGCGATTTTTCTCTAAAAATGATCCGTGTGTCATCCGTATGGCATCCGTACGGCGAAATTTTCTCGCCAGCTTGCAAAATGGACATAGTATGGATCCATGGTCTCAAATATTCGTGAAAACATATACACAGTCTATATATATATATATATATATATATATGTCAGTGAGACACATATATATATATATATTTATATTTCATACAGCGCTAGATAGCTTAAAAGCCGATAATTCCATTGCCGGCATTTGCTATCTCCTTATCAAACCCGACAGGATATGAGATATGGTTTACATACAGTAAACCATTTCATATCCCTTATTTTTTTACATATTCCTCACTACTAATGTTAGAAGTGTCTGTGTGCAAAATGTGGTGGCTCTAGCTGTTAAAATAAAGGGTTAAATGACGGAAAAAACTGGCGTGGGCTCCAGTGCCATTTTTTCTGCCAGAGTGGGAAAGCCAGTGACTGAGGGCAGATATTAATAGCCTAGAGAGGGTCCATGGATATTGCCCCCCCCCCCCGGCTAAAAACATCTGCCCCCAGCCACCCCAGAAAATGCACATCTGTAAGATGCGCCTATTCTGGCACTTGGCCTCTCTCTTCCCACTCCCGAGTAGCGGCGGGATATGGGATAATAAAGGGTTAATGTCACCTTGAGAATGTAAGGTGACATTTAGCCTGGTTAATAATGGAGAGATGTCAATAAGACACCTATCCCTTATTAGTCCTGTAGTAGTAAAGGGTTAATAATACACACACACATAATGAATAAAGTATTTTAATGAAATAAATACACATGGTGTTTTAAAATCTTTATTGTACACTTAATCCACCTGAAGACCTTCGTTCTGTAAAAAAAAAACATAAAAAAGCAAAAATATCCCATACCTCTCCAGCATTCAGTCATGTCCCACGCTGTAAATCCATCTGAAGGGGTTAAATAAATTTCCAACCAGGAGCCTGCTAATGCAGCTGTTGCTCCTGGTTGTAAAAAAACGGGGGAATGAATGGTATGCAGGAGAACGTAGCATCATAGACTTGTGGTGATGCACCCCCTGCTGGCATAAACTCATATCAACTCTAGCGTGGGAATTTTTCTGAATATTTTCTCACGCTATAGTTCATATGAGTTTACCCTTTACTACTATTGGATTAATAATGGATAGGTGTCTTATTGACATCTCTCCATTATTAACCAGGCTTAATGTCACCTTACATTTGCAAGGTGACATTAACCCTTTATTACCCCATATCCCACCGCTACTCGGCAGTGTGAAGAGAGGCTAAGCGCCAGAATAGGCGCATCTTACAGATGCGCCTTTTCTGGGGTGGCTGGAGGCAGATGTTTTAGCCAGGGGGGGCCAATAACCATGGTCCCTCTCTAAGCTATTAATATCTGCCCTCAGTCACTGGCTTTCCCACTCTGGCGGAGAAAATTGCGCAGAGTCCATGCCAGTTTTTTCCATGAATTAACCCTTTATTTTAACACCTAGAGCCCCCAAATTTTGCACACAGACACTTCTAACATTAGTAGTGAGGAATATGTAAAAAAAATAAGGGATATGAAATGGTTTACTGTATGTAAACCATGTCTCATATCCTGTCGGGCTTGATAAGGAGATAGCAAAAGCCGACAATTGAATTACCGGCTTTTAAGCTATCTAGCGCTGTATGAAATATATTTTAAAAAAAGGAACAGCATAACACTTCTACTTATCTCTGGGTGCAAAGCCTCCAGGCAACCTGTCCACTGGTTATCCAAAAATCCATAGAATTCAAAAAAGAAGGCAGCACTACATATTTTCTTAATAAATGTGCAGGATTTTAATCAGACCCACATGTCTGTGCGACGTTTCGGCTCTGAATGAGCCTTTCTCAAGCCAAACAGCATGCTACGATTTTCTCAGCCCGTAAAATACAGCTGCGAAATATACGGCAGATAGGAGCTGCCCCATAGAGAATCATTGGTCCATGTGCAATGCGTTGTTTTTGCGCCTCTCATACGTCCATAAAACTCTCTAGTGTGACCCCGGCCTTATAACTTCCTTACGAAAAAAATTATGTTTCCAAAATTGTGCTGATGTAATGTAGACATGTGGGAAATGTTATTTATTGACTATATTCTGCAATATGACTCTCTGATTTAAGGGCATACAAATTAAACTGGAAAATTGCAAAAACACGAAATGCAGTTTTTAAATGAAGGTCTTTATTGTTAAGGAAAAAAGAAATCCAAACCTACATTGCCCTGTGTGAAAAAGTGACTGCCCCCTAAACCTAATAACTGGTTGGGCAACCCTTAGCAGCAACAACTGAAATCAAGAGTTTGCGGTAAATGGCAATGAGTCTTTTACAATGCTCTGGAGGAATTTTGGCCCACTCATCCTTGCCAAATTGTTGCAATTCAGCCACTTGGAGGGTTTCTGAGCATAAACCTCCTTTTTAAGGTCATGCCACAGCATCTCAATCGGATTAAGGTCAGGACTTTGACTAGGCCACTCCAAAGTCTTAATTTTGTTTTTCTTAAGCTATACAGAGGTGGACTTGCTGGTGTGTTCTGGATAATTGTCCTGCTGCATAACCCAAGTGTGCTTCAGCTTCAGTTTACACACAAATGGACGGACATTCTTTAGGATTTTTTGGTGGACAGCTGAATTCATGGCTTCATTTATCACAGCAAGTCTTCCAGGTCCTGAAGCAGCAAAACAGCCCCAGACCACCACACTACCTCCACCATATTTTACTGTTTGTATGGTGTTCCTTTTCTGAAATGCTGTGTTACTTCTACGCCAGATGTAATGGGACATACACCTTCCAGAAAGTTCAAATTTTGTCTTGTCTGTCCAAAGAGTATTCTCCCTAAATACTTTGGGATCATCAAGATGTTTTTTGGCAAAACGGAGACAAGCCTTATTGTTCAGTGGTTTTCACCTTGGAACTCTGCCATACAGTCCATTTTTGCTTATTCTCTTTTTTATGGTGGAACAATGACCACTGATCTTAACTGAGGCAAGTGAAGCCTGCAGTTCTTTGGATGTTGTTGTGGAGTCTTTTGTGACCTCTTGGATGACTTGCCTGTCATGATCCGGTCCGGGTTTTGAGTTCTGTCTACCCTTTTCCCGGGCTGATAATGTGAAGGGGTAACATTGCTCTAGCTCATTCTGGGTTCAGGTTTGCTATTTACCTCCATTGCATCCTGAAGGCGGTGTCAGTTATAATTTCTGCCTTTGGCCTGAGTACCTGTCTCCGGTAGTACCCTTATTTGTCCTGCTGCACTTTCTGACCTTGCCCATGTCTATTCCTCCTTCCCTGTCCGTCTTGTCTTAGTATTTCCTGATTGCTTTTGGATTTCTGTATTTGACTCGGCTTTGACTCTGACTTGACTTTGCTTCTCTTCCCTGGTACTTCTGCCTCTTGTCTGGTATTTGAATCTTTGGCTCTCCACTGACTCTGTTATTGTTTTTTTCCTTTTGTACTGCATGACGGTCTAGGTTTTGACTCGGTTTGTTTGACTATTCTGCTGCCACCTGGTGGTAGCTTCGATGCAGCACTGCAGGTCTGCCCTTGCAGACTTGTTACTTTCCTTCCCCTCTGTTGCCATCTCGTGGAAGTTACAGTTACCTGCATAGGAATTGTTTTGTTAAGAGGAATGGTCAAAAATACCTTTATCCAGGATCCAGGAACTCCTTAAAAGCTACAGGAAGTGACTAGAGGCTGTTATTTTTGCAAAATGAGGATCTACTAAATATTAATGTCACTTTTCTGGTGAGGTGCCCATACTTATGCACCTGTCAAATTTTGTTTGAATGCAGATTGCACATTTTCTGTTAGTACAATAAACCTCATTTCAAGGCAGAAACATTACTGTGTCCAACAGTTATTAGATATATGAAACTGAAATAGCTGTTGCAAAAAAAACAATTTTTATAAAACATTAAGCTTAAGATTAATAGGGGTGCCCAAACTTTTTCATATAACTGTATATTACATATATATCGAATATACACTAAAAGGTCTGGTTTGTGTCTGAACTTTGCCTTGAACTTGACCAAAGACGCAAACCCAATGGAAGTCAATGCGGACCTTAACTTCGGTGCTTTAAAATGGCTGTAAAGTGCTCATAGCCAGGGCTAGGGGGCTGCAAAAAGCTAAATGGGGTAAGTGCAGGACAATTGCACTGCAAACAAATATGGATCGGGAAATCACTTAAAGGGGTTCGGTCACCATAGCAATCATGGTAAAATAGGAAGTAAATTAATAACATAACACTTTTAACAATGCCCCCACAGAGACTGAGGCTTGCTACTGTGAATCCAGTTTAAAATTTCACCCACAGAACATTGGGCAATGTATACTACAATAATTATACACATATCCATCTCAACTAACAGTACTTCTGAGGACTAATCCAGCTGCATAGATATCAGTGCTAGACAGGTAGGCAGTATATGTGGCAGACTGCAGTGCATATAGCAAGAGGGTCCATTCCAGTTCGGTCTACTGCTGCTGCTTTTACAGATATTTCTAGACATAACTCCAGGTATCAGAGACCGGCAATCATTTTTAGGAGATCTTAAACCTGATAATTTGCTTAAAAAGCAACCCAGAGAACACCGTTTTTCTGCTCCATTTGCTTGTTGGCACTGCAGAATACAGCCAGATCCTTTCCATATTACAGCGCTAAAAATCCATCTATTTTAAACTGTAGTTTGTAAGTCACACTGATCACATATTAGTGTGCTCAAAATTCTGCCATTTCTGGCCTCCATTTAAATTTTGTTGCAGAGTGTTAGCGACACCAGTTTGCTGTTAAAAATAGTTACTTACAGGCCAGCAATTTAAAACTGTGGTTTTCCGTCACACAGATCACATGTAAGTTCGCTCCAAATTCAGACATTTTTAGTGAATGTGGAAAATATTGTCCTCAATTTAAAATGGGCAAGGCGCGTGGCAAGGGAGGGGGAACTGGACATGATGGTGATGGTGCATGCAGGGGCCAAGGCTGCGGGCAAGCTGAAATTGTGTCACAACAAACACCCACATCTTCTCACCCGACCTTCCTGTCCCAATTACTAGGGGACCGCAGCACACCACTATTGAACCCAGAGCAGTGTCAAAAGGTTGTTGGTTGGATAGCGGATAATGCTTCCAGTCACTTTGCTACCACCCTGTCTTCCACACGGTCAAGTTTGAGTAGCTGTGAGTCTGGACCGCATATTCCTCACCCTGATCCTCCTTCCTCCCACCATGCTGAGTGTCCGGAGACAACTGATCCCACACTTAGACACTCTGAAGTGCTGTTCACTCTTCTTTTTATAGATTCGGGCCTCTCGCCCAGTGCACTTGAAGCGGGCAAGAGGCAATTGCATGTAGCGATGCCCAAATATTTGAGCAGCCACAGTCACATGAAGGCAACGGTGAGAAAGTGTCACAAGAGGTGGATGATAAGACACAATTGCCAGAAAGTCAGGAGTAGGACCAGGGTGTGGAAGTGGAAGACGAGTTGGTGGATGATATAGTAACTGACCCAAGCTGGCAGGAGGATATGCAGAGCGAGGACAGCAGCACACAGGGAAAGAGAGGTGTAGCACCCCAACAGGCAGGAAGAAGCATTGTGGTGGCTGCAGACAGAAGGTGGGCAACTTTTCCCCATAACACCAACATGACGGAAGTCGCCAGTCCAACTGTTTGGTGTTCCCAAGTCTGGTTGTTTTTTTAAAAGACAGCGCCACAATGGACAGTGAAAAAAATAGCTTACATTTTATTCTGCCTTCTGCGACGACGTTTCGGTCAGAAGACCTTTATCAAAACGTCGCCGCATGAGGCTGAATAAAATGCAAGCTATTTTTTTCACTGTCCATTGTGGCGCTGTCTTTATGACTCTTTTGGATATGGAATTTTATCTGGGATGGAGCCCCGGTGTTGACGTGCGCCCTCATGTCCCTGGAGATTGTATGATTATAGGGTGCGGTTCAACTTCCTTTTTTGCTTGGATATTTGGTTGTTTTTTAAAGATTCTACCGATAACCCCAAAAAGGCCATTTGCACCACCTGCCAGGTCAGCATCAGCAGGGGTAGAAAAACTACCAGCCTGACCACCACCAGCATGATCAGGCACATGGCAGCAAAGCACCCGACTTTGTGGGCCGAACCCCAGGGTCCAGGAACAGAGGCTGCCGGTGCAAGCCAATCCCCTGTCCATGGTACATGCGAAGATGCCTCCTGCCCTGCACCTGTCGTTGCACACACACTCAACTAGCACCATCAGCAAGCACGTCCACGTCCTTGTCCCAGTGCAGTGTTCAGTTGTCCGTACCCCAGTCCTTGGAACGCAGCCAATGCCCCACAGGCCACACTACTAAATTCCCACATTTCGCAACTGCTTGCGCTCAAAATTTTGCCTTTTAAGCTAGTGGAGACTTAAGCTTTCCACAACCTGATGGCAGCGGCTGTCCCTCGGTACTCGGTCCCCAGCCGCCACTCTTTCTCCTGGTGTGCTGTCCCCGCATTACACAAGCACGTGTCCTACAACATTAGCCGTGCCCTCAACAATGCAGTTACTGGGAAAATCCACCTACACGTGGACAAGTGTTTGTGTGCAGGGATGGTACATCTCGCTGACGGCACACTGGGTTAACATAGTGGAAGCCGGGAACTGCTGTGATCTAGTATATGTGGCATATTTTCTGGCTATGCCATAAATGAGCTTAGAATAAGAACAGCTCTTAGCCAGAGGTGTAGCTAGGAGTTCAGCTTAGAATGGGCAAAACATCTGAGTGGGCCTCTATCCGGTAACCGGATAACAACTATAGTGGCCCACCCTAATTGTGGGTATAGGGGAACCCCAGCAGATGACCACTCTGTTACTGAAAATAAATCTCATTCTCTACAAAACCCCCAATACTGATATTAGCGCCATATGGTGACCATATAGTGGCAGATACCAGTCCTACAGAACATGTAATAGTTTACAGTACAGTTATAGATGGTGACTTACCGCTAACATTATTTCTGATGGAGTTGTTCACTTTTCCCATCTTTTCCATCTGGTCCAGACCGACATGACAACTTCTTCCAGATGCGACTCGTTTACAGAGAATACAACAAAGACACATTTGACTTCTCACATTTCCAGCGCCGTTCCCACCTATTCACAAACAGCACAAACTACTGCTGAATATTGTGTGTCCGACCGACTGAGGGGTCCCAGAGTGAACAAACCCCTGAAAAACATTTTTTGAATTCCGTTTGAAATGGGTGATATATTATGTGCCCTTTTGGCATCTTTATTTGAATGCTAACTTCTCCTATAAAGCTGTCTGTTTGTCAATGCATCTTTATTGTGGTTGTGTCCTGAGAAAGAAGTTTGATAACTTCAAAACACTTTGATAATAAAACCGCATGTCTTCCACCTCTGTGTGTCCTGGAACCTTCCTATGGGACTCCACCAGCAATGCAGAAAAAAAGCAGTCAATTTTCCTTCACAGAACGCTCTTGGTTTTGGGACCTGTGGTTCTGCAGCAGCTGTTCTACCAAAGCTTTGAAATTGTTATGGACTACCTCATGAGGAGAGGAACTACTCCCCTATAATATACCTGTTGCTATTGATTAAGGCCCTATTGCACGTTTTCTTTCATTAAAGTCACAGTACCGTTTTCCGTCTTGTACTAAATGGGCAGCACGGTGGCTCAGTGGTTAGGACTGTTGATTTGCAGCACTAGGGACCTGGGTTCAATTCCCTTCAAGAACAACATCTGCAAGGAGTATGTTCTCCCTGTGTTTGCTGGGGTTTCCTCAGAGTTCTCCTGTTTCCTCCCACACTTCAAAGACATACTGGTAGGGAATCTATATTATGAGCCCCGATGGGGACAGGGATGATGTCTGTAAAGTGCTGCGGAATATGAATATATAAGCAAAGCATAATAATAATGAGCAACAAACTGAACATTGATTTCTGAGACTTTACTGCAGTTATCTTCCCAAAAACTGACTGTCACTAGACCTCTGATACATTTTTTTTGAAGAATAGAGCAGTACAAGCAATCTAAACAATTCGTAATAAAATGTAGGAAAATTTAGCAAATGGGCTTTCAGCCTTTGTCTCTCTTTAGTCCAAAACATAAGACTAAGGAAGACGTAAGAACTCTGTGATTAGGTCAGAGACATTGTAATGATGTAATGATAAATTGGGAGAACTCACCATAAACAGTAAGAAAAATGTGAAAAACCTTTTAAGGCACGAGTTCAACGGATCGGTTTGAAATTACCCTGCGTTATAAGCACTTATAGCAGCGTCTGTAGTAGCTACATACAACTCGCTGTTTAGTGCTCCTTAATAGCAGACCGTTTGGAGATGGATTGAAATAGATTAATGTTATCTGCTGTATCCCGTAGAGAATATCCCTTTGTGGCTTCTAATATACGCTGCCATTTCATAAATTATCTGCTGTTCCTTTGCATTTTGCTTCAGAATGAAATTTTTTAGCGGAGCTTTTTCCTTTACACGGATTTCATCTGGTATTTTCCCGAGTACCGTACAGATTTCACTTTTCTGTAAATGAAAACTATTATATTAATGTGTCTACGTGCAATTGTTTCAGCAATCAGCACTTATGTGAAAATAAATTATTATTTTAAAGTATTAAAACCTTGGTGAATTTCTCCTACTCAGCACATCAGATGCTATATGCAGATAGCTTTATGCTTTGGGAATAATGTTGGATACATGTAGGGATTTACAGAAGGAATGGCTTCTAAGTTATTTTCTGACCTGACCAAGGAGGCGTAGAGGGGGATAATTACTTTATAATGTGCATAGCAGAGTATTTCTATGTCACTGGATTCTAGAGGAAGAATACAATTATTTTTTTTCTTTCTACAAAATAATGAAAAACAACTACAATAATGTCATTTTACTGCCCCTTAAAAAAATAATAAACATCAAAAATCAGCAAATAACAGACATATTTGGTGTACCTGTAATCGTAAAGACCCGCACAACACAACTATCAGATTATTTACAGAGATTGATAAATGGTGTAAAAAAATGGCGTAATTGATATTTTTAACCCACAGAAAATGTAATAAAAGTTTAACGCTAAAGCCGTGTTCACATGTAGCATTAATGCTGTTTTTTTCTACTGCTTTTTTCAGTAGTTATCTGCACAGAGCAATAACAATCTTCTCTGATGACTGAAAGTGTTTGCTGCATTTCTTTTATGCACCTTTTTCTCCATATTTGATGCAATTTTAGTGCACATTTGAAGCAGAGTTAACATTATTTTTATCCTTCTTTGATTCTGCACTTAAAAATCAAACAGCGTTTTTATTTTTCATGGTTTTTTTTCAGGCTCCTTCTAGAAGCCTATAGAGAAAAAAATTCACCCAAACTACAAAGATCAGCAGCATCTTTAGACTCACAGGGATGGAATTGTCATGAAACCTCATCAACTTTTGCTTGGAAATTTAGGCTGTGTTCATATATAGTGTAAATGCTGTGCATTTTCTGATGCTTTTTTTGCACAGAAATTTTGCTGTGTTTATCTGTCCAACGAAAGTGTATGTGATTTTGTAAGGGGTAGAAGATGATACCACCTCAAGAAAGTTAATGTGAACACTAATGAATATGAATGCTTTCATGGTGACATGTTTTATAAAGTTTTTGCACCTTATTCTTATGGCTGATTTGTGTCTCGATTTTTCTGGAGGTTCTACCTCAAGGCCATCCCCAGGGATTGGGGAGGTCCCCGTTCCCCAACGCATGGTTTATGTGATGACGCTTCCTCAGGGAGCTTTATTGTTTTTTAGGTCTGTCCCACGCGTCCAGATAATTCCTGTACCGGAAAAATCGGTACCGGAGTTATCCGTGTCCGTGTGTCCGTGACCTTACGTGGCACATCAGTGTGGCACACGTGCGGCAGCCGTGTGCCGACTGGGTACTACATGGACCGTGCAGGAGACAGCGCTACAGTAAGCGCTGTCCCCTGCTTTGGGTGCTGAAGCTGCCATTTATTTCTTCTCTCCAGCAGCGTTCGCTGGAGAGAAGAAATGAAAAATCATTGTATTTTGTTTTTTTTTGCGGTAGAAATAAATATCTTTGTCTCCACCCCCCTCCCACCCCCTGTGCGCCCGACCGCTGGAAAGAAAATACTCACCCGGCTCCCTCGAAGCGTCCTCTCCGTGCCGCAGCTTCTCCTGTATGAGCGGTCATGTGGTGCCGCCCATTATAGTGATGAATATGTGGCTCCATCTCCCATAGGGGTGGAGCCGCATATTCATCACTGTAATGGGCGGCACCACGTGACCGCTCATACAGGAAGAAGCTGCGGCCCGGAGAGGACGCTTCGAGGGAGCCGGATGAGTATTTTCTTTCCAGCGGTCGGGCGCACAGGGGGTGGGAGGGGGGTGGAGACAAAGATATTTATTTCTACTGCAAAAAAACCCAAAATACAATGATTTTTCATTTCTTCTCTCCAGCGAACACTGCTGGAGAGAACAAATGAATGGCGGCTTCAGCATCACGCTGGGGGGGACAGCGCTTACTGTATGGCACACGGACGGCACAGGGACAGCATCCGTGTGCGGTACGTGTTTTACATGGACCCATTGACTTTAATGGGTCCGTGTGATCCGTGTGCTCCCACGAACACTGACATGTCTCCGTGTTTTTCAAATGGACACACGATTCATGAAAACACACTGACGTGCAGAGACACATTGATTTTAATGTGTCTACGTGTGTCAGTGTCTCCGGTACGTGAGAAAACTGACACCTCACGTACCAGAATCACTGACGTGTGAAACCGGCCTCAGTTTGACACAGACCATTTTGTCCTTGCCTAGCCCTCGGGCATTTTTTACCTTGGGTCACAATCATGGATCTATATATGAACTCATAATATTCTAGTATTTATTTGATTAATACCATTGTATTTCTTCTAAAAATCAACTCTGTAAAACATTTTTTTTTACCATATCTGACTTCAATTCCCCTTGTTAATCAATTAATTTGAAGGCTGTAAAAAAATCAAAAAATAAACATTTTTACATTCTTGCTGTTCTGGTCTCTCTTTAGTTTACCATCATCTTTGGTCAACATTTCACAAAGCATGAAGGATTGTGAACTTGGACATCCCATAAACCGCAAATGGTAAGTTAACTAGTTCCCTCTCTGCCAAATGATATGTATATTATATGTAACAGAATTAATTTTTGTTTTCTTCTTTTTGTAGAAAGAAGGTCCAAGTCTGGAGAACATTGAGGAATTAGATCAGAACAACCTGCACTTCATGTAAGTAGATATTATAATTTGCTTTCCAGCTCATTTATATTTATATTTTACTAGTAATCTATTGAAGTTATTTAATAATTTCCCATATTCTCTTCACAGAAATCTGCACTATTAGGCCGGGGTCACACTTGCGAGTGCAATGCGTGAAACTCATGCTAGTCTCTCGCATCAATACCCAGCACTGCCGCTGGCACTTGGGACCGGAGTGTTCAGATGCATAGAAATACATGCACCCGCACGCTCCGGTCCTGAGTGCCAGCAGCAGTGCCGGGTGTTGATGCGAGAGACTCGCGTGAGTTTCTCGCATTGCAGTCGCAAGTGTGACCCGGGCCTTAATCACTTTCCTACCTTAGGCCAGTCTCACACGTCCAGATAATTCCGGTACCGGAAAAATCGGTACCGGAGTTATCCGTGTCTGTGTGTCCGTGAGCTCACGTGGCACATCAGTGTGGCACACGTGCGGCAGCCTTGTGCTGCCCATGTGCCGACTGAGTACCACACGGACCGTGCAGGAGACAGCGCTACAGTAAGCGCTGTCCCCAGCGTGTGGTGCTGAAGCCGGTATTCATCCCTTCTCCCCAGCAGCGTTCGCTGGAGAGAAGGAATGAAAAATCATGTTTTTTTTATTTTATTTTTTTTTTAAATAAAGTTCCCGGTCAGCTCCCGCCTCTCACCCCCTGTGTGCCCACCCGCTGGCATTAAAATATTCACCCAGCTCCCGCGATGCTTCCTCTCAGCGCCGCAGCTTGTCCTGTATGAGCGGTCACGTGGTGCCGCTCATTACAGGGATGAATATGCGGCTCCATACCTATATAAAAAAAACATGATTTTTCATTTCTTCTCTCCAGCGAACGCTGCTGGGGAGAAGGGATGAATGGCGGCTTTAGCACCACACACAGGGGGGACAGCGCTTAACTCTAGCGCTGTCTCCTGCACTGTCCGTGTGGTCCTCAGTCGGCACACGGGCGGCACATGGACAGCATCCATTGACTTTAATGGGTCCGTGTGATCCGTGCGCTCCCACGAACACTGACATGTCTCTGTGTTTTTCAAACGGACACACGGTCCGTGAAAACACGCTGACATGTGCAGAGACACATTTATTTTAATGTGTCTACGTGAGTCAATGTCTCCGGTACGTGAGAAAACTGTCACCACACGTACCGGAGCCACTGACGTGTGAAACAGGCCTTAGATGTATAGCTAAGTCTAAGGTGGGGTCTGGCGATAAGCCTGCAACTTTTCCGGCACATGTCAGCTGAGTTGAACAGCTGACATGTGCCCTTAAAAGCCGCGGGTGGAATCGCTTATCACTAGTTGTTAATTTTATTACTAGGAATAACCACTTCAAGAAAAGCAAATAATGAATTACTAGTAGAATATGCCTTTAAAGAATAAAAATATGTTGGGAATCAGCAAAAGAGAGTCTACATGGGGAGAAAGTAGAACAAATACAACAATATTCTGACTGAGAAACAATACAACTGTGTTACAGCTACAGCCTGACCAAAGAAGCATTGTCACTGATCTTCACTAGGCCCTTCACCCCCATGAGTTCATCACACTCACTCTGATTACTTTAGACTCTATGATGATTCTGTCATGGTCATGGATGGTATTCTGTTGTCCGTCCTCTTAAGGTTATTTCTGTGTGGCCTCCCTTTGAATTTGGGTGGACTATATGTACCCGCTTCTGTGTCGACATACTTGTCAGTAATACTTCCGTACTCAGCTGAGCAACTGACCCCGTATATCTGTGTGTACTGCCTGTTCCCATATGCTTGCTTGTGTATTACCCAGTCTGTTTCCCGTTTGATATCTGCCTTCTGATCCTGTACCTCCTGTGTCTCTCCTGGTTTGACTTCAGCTACCTCCCCTGACTTTCCGTTAGTTTGTCCTTCTGATACCACGTTGCTCTCTCTGGTGTCTGACCCCGGCTCGCTTCTTACTACGCTATTTGTCTTTCCCTCCAGTTACCGCGCCATCCTCTGGTCTGACCTTGGCTTGCCTGACACTCCTCTCGTCTCTGCCGGCCTGCGCTACTGTCCGAGGGGGTTCGGGGTGTGACTCTGCCTCCAGTTACTTCCCCAGTGGACACGTGCCACAGGTCCTGCTCACCTACGGCACACTCATAGCCACAGCCACACGGCACAGTAGGAATCCAAGAGCACCCCCCAGCACATTGGCGAACACGTGCACAGGCTCACATGGTGAGTCCAATGTGGTGTCCGGAACAGATTCATATTTATATTTTTACATGAGCAATCTCTTTGAAAAGGTTTTAGTGGCCCAGCTAGTAGTGGAAGTCACTATTCAATTACTACAATCCTGTTGAGATTCAACCATATACAGGTCCTTCTCAAAAAATTAGCATATAGTGTTAAATTTCATTATTTACCATAATGTAATGATTACAATTAAACTTTCATATATTATAGATTCATTATCCACCAACTGAAATTTGTCAGGTCTTTTATTGTTTTAATACTGATGATTTTGGCATACAACTCCTGATAACCCAAAAAACCTGTCTCAATAAATTAGCATATTTCACCCGGCCAATCAAATAAAAGTGTTTTTTAATAACAAACAAAAAAACCATCAAATAATAATGTTCAGTTATGCA
Source organism: Ranitomeya variabilis (assembly GCF_051348905.1). Classification (NCBI taxonomy): domain Eukaryota; kingdom Metazoa; phylum Chordata; class Amphibia; order Anura; family Dendrobatidae; genus Ranitomeya; species Ranitomeya variabilis. The sequence goes on along the minus strand of NC_135233.1, from coordinate 999,497,679 downwards.
CTCAATACTTGGTCGGGAATCCTTTGGCAGAAATGACTGCTTCAATGCGGCGTGGCATGGAGGCAATCAGCCTGTGACACTGCTGAGATGTTATGGAGGCCCAGGATGCTTCAATAGCGGCCTTAAGCTCATCCAGAGTGTTGGGTCTTGCGTCTCTCAACTTTCTCTTCACAATATCCCACAGATTCTCTATGGGGTTCAGGTCAGGAGAGTTGGCAGGCCAATTGAGCACAGTAATACCATGGTCAGTAAACCATTTACCAGTGGTTTTGGCACTGTGAGCAGGTGCCAGGTCGTGCTGAAAAATGAAATCTTCATCTCCATAAAGCATTTCAGCCGATGGAAGCATGAAGTGCTCCAAAATCTCCTGATAGCTAGCTGCATTGACCCTGCCCTTGATGAAACACAGTGGACCAACACAAGCAGCTGACATGGCACCCCACACCATCACTGACTGTGGGTACTTGACACTGGACTTCAGGCATTTTGGCATTTCCTTCTCCCCAGTCTTCCTCCAGACTCTGACACCTTGATTTCCGAATGACATGCAAAATTTGCTTTCATCAGAAAAAAGTACTTGGGACCACTTAGCAACAGTCCAGTGCTGCTTCTCTGTAGAAAAAAAGTGGCTTTACCTGGGGAATGCGGCACCTGTAGCCCATTTCCTGCACACGCCTGTGCACGGTGGCTCTGGGTGTTTCCACACCAGACTCAGTCCACTGCTTCCTCAGGTTCCCCAAGGTCTGGAATCGGTCCTTCTCCACAATCTTCCTCAGGGTCCGGTCACCTCTTCTCGTTGTACAGCGTTTTCTGCCACATTGTTTCCTTCCAACAGACTTACCATTGAGGTGCCTTGATACAGCACTCTGGGAACAGCCTATTTGTTGAGAAATTTCTTTCTGGGTCTTACCCTCTTGCTTGAGGGTGTCAATGATGGCCTTCTTGACATCTGTCAGGTCGCTAGTCTTACCCATGATGGGGGTTTTGAGTAATGAACCAGGCAGGGAGTTTTTAAAAGCCTCAGGTATCTTTTGCATGTGTTTAGAGTTAATTAGTTGATTCAGAAGATTAGGGTAATAGGTCGTTTAGAGAACCTTTTCTTGATATGCTAATTTATTGAGACAGGTTTTTTGGGTTATCAGGAGTTGTATGCCAAAATCATCAGTATTAAAACAATAAAAGACCTGACAAATTTCAGTTGGTGGATAATGAATCTATAATATATGAAAGTTTAATTGTAATCATTACATTATGGTAAATAATGAAATTTAACACTATATGCTAATTTTTTGAGAAGGACCTGTAAATTCATAGAATTATTCCAGAGATTTCATATAAATTTGCTCTAAATCAGTCTTAGAATTTAGACAAGATATTTCTGAGAATAATTTGCAAAGACCCCTTACACTGGCATTCAATTAGCTTCCAATTAAATTGATGCTCTGTACATGCTGAGCACAATATCAGGAAAAAAATAAATGCCATGGAAGGCTAATGGCAAAACAAATAGATTCCTTTAATGTTGAGGCCAAGAAGACTTTGTGAGGCCAAGGAGACTTTGAAGACATTGTAAAAAAACATATTTCCTTCTCTTTGTGTCCTTTAGTAGGAAAGTGAAAGGCAAAACTATCTCATGTTCTGTGTTCGTTTTTTAAAAACTCAAAGAAAATTCCTTGTTCTTTAAAGAAAAAAAAGCAAAAACAAAACTAATAATTGAGAGCTCTTCAAGACATCATGTGTCCTATCTAACTTGCCAGGAATGTAAAGAGGATAGGTAAGTGTAAAGAAATGGTGAAAATGCTTTCACAGTAAAAACTGTCTTTGTCCCAATGTATTTGTCGTGCCATCCAATTAGCAATTATTCTTTGGCCATGAGATTATTAGAACATTTCAATTTTGTATACACAATGACGCTAATTGGAATTTCTGGGTTGAATGGAGAGCTGTCCAGAGCTGAAGCCGAATGCTGAAAAACAAGGTTCTGTTTGTTGAACTGGGCATTACATACAATAAACTGTTGATAACATGGTTTTACCTTTGTAAGAAATTGGAGCATTTAGAACACTTATTCTGGCAGAAAGAATAGATGGTCATTTAGGAGTATTGTGTGGTTATTACATTAATTATTCTCTTTCAATCCTGTATATAATTATACGGTAGTTAAGATGAGACCACATTACACCATTCATAACACAAAATACATAGCACACAACACCTAAAGTACAACACTTAGAAAAATAATTGTTACAAAATAGGCAAAAAGGACTGCACTATAGTAAATATTAAATTATTATTATTATTATTTATGCAGCACCATTAATTCCATGGTGCTGTACATGAGAAGGGGTTATGGAGCGCCCCCAGACGCAGAGCCGTGGAGTACTCGGTACCGGGCCTCTCAGTCTCGGTCCTAGGGTTGTCACGGTGGCTAGACCCGGTCCGTGACCCTGCTAAAGGGCGTCCAATGAAAGGTGTGATGAGGGTGCGTGGTGCAGGTCGCGATGAATAACGAGGACACAGGGTTGCAGTCTCTTTACCTCTTTACTGAAGGCTTCGGGATCCGCAATCCAGAGTACTGCTAACAGGGCTGGCTGAGACCGGCCGGTCCGAAGGCACATCCAGAGTTTCCTTTGCAGGTGGAAATCAGTGCCTACCTTCTAGCGCCTGTGTGTTGTAGTACCTCCCTGCTGAGAACCATGGGATAGTCCTCACAACTGTTGTGTCTGTTTCTGATGTTCTTTCTCACAACTCGTATCTGTTCTGATGTTCTTTCTCCGTCCCCCAGATGATATGGCTAGGACGCACCCGTATGACGGGTAGGCCTGGAGTTCTTCCGGGACCCTAGCGTCGCCCCTCTCCCACAATTGCCTCCTATGTCTGCTTACGTGACTTAGGTGAGACAGCCAACCTATAATCAACTGTCCTGCCGCTGTTTGAAGTACTGCTTGGAGCCCAATACGTCCTCGGCGTTCCGGTCACCGGCTACGCGCCTCAGTAGGATGTTGCCACGATCTTAAGGCACGACTCCTACTGGCTTTATCTCCTTTTTGCTGCGATCTCGTTTATCACTTCTCCACAATAAACCTCGCTTCGTTTCCTTTCTTAGGATGCCACCGCAACGGGTGCAGGTGCGGCTCCGTAACGTTCTGTTCTGTTCGTTAGATCACTGTCAGGATCCCACCCCTGACAGAGACCCCCCTGAATCTTCCCCTGCAACACCCTCTGCCACAGGATGTTGCCTGGTTCCAACCCAGTCAGCTTCTGGCTCACTTCCTATCCAGCCCCCAGTTTTACCAGATTGTGAGGAGTGGCCTAATACATAGAACCCTTTGCTCCCCCTGGTGGCCAGAGTGTGAAGTGTAATGTGTGACTGTGATACCTGGTCAGGTGAACTCCTTTAGTGCCATCAGACGTACCATCACTCCCCTTAGTGGTGGAGCGTCAGTACTGCAACGACCAGGTCTCTGGGGTGCTGCAGTTACATACAGAGTTATAGATATCATTTACAGTAAACAACTTTACAATGACAGACTGGTACAGAGGGGAGTGGACCCTGTCCTTGCGTACTTACATTCTACGAAATAATGGGGAAGAGACAGAAGGTCGGGGGTGCGGCAGCTCTGGTGGTGGTGAGACGGCAGCTTTGGTGGTGGTGAGGCAGCAGCTCTTGTGGTGGTGAGGCGTCAGCTTGGGTGGTGAGGCGGCAGCTCTGGTGTTGGTGAGGTGGCATCTCGGGTGGTGGTGAGGCGGCAGAATGGTTATTGCAGGTTGTAGGCTTTCCTGAAGAGATGGGTTTTCAGGTTCCGTCTGAAGTATACGGGGGTGGTGGATAATAGGACGTGTTGAGGTGTGGAATTCCAGAGGATGGGGGATATTCGGGAGAAATCTTGGAGGCGGTTGAGTGAGGAACGAATAAGTGTAGAAGAGAGTAGGAGGTCTTGGGAGGATCGAAGATTATGTGAGGGAAGATATTGGGAGATTAGTTCAGAGTTATAGTGAGGGGACAGGTTGTGGATGGCTTTGTAGATCAGTGTTAGTAGTTTGAACTCAGACCCATATGGAGATTGGAAATATTAAATGAATAGATTGCATTGAGTATGTCAATGATCAAAATATATTATAACTAGTGTTGAGCATTCCGATACTGCAAGTATCGGGTATCGGCCGATACTTGCTGTATCGGAATTCCGATACCGAGATCCGATATTTTTGTGATATCGGGTATCGGTATCGAAACAACATTAATGTAAAAATGTGTAAAAGAGAGAATTAAAATAAAAAATATTGCTATACTCACCTCTCCGACGCAGCCTGCACCTTACCGAGGGAAGCGGCAGCGTTCTTTGTTTAAAATTCGCGCTTTTCTTTCCTTTACGTGAGTCCCGGCTTGTGATTGGTTGCGTGCCGCCCATGTGACCGGGACACAACCAATCACAGCAAGCCGTGACGTAATTTCAGGTCCTTCAGGATTTTAAAATTACGTTCCGGCGTTGTGATTGGTTGCGTCGCAGTCACATGGGAGACGCAACCAATCACAGCAAGCCGTGACGTAATTTCAGGTCCTTAAGGATTTTAAAATTACGTCCCGGCTTTGTGATTGGTCCGCGTCCCGGCAACATGGCCGCCATTAACCAATCACAAGCCGTGACGTCACGGGAGGCTGGACACGCGCGCTTTTTAAAATGGGCGCGTGTCCAGCCTCCCGTGACGTCCCGGCTTGTGATTGGTTGCGCCGCGGTCAACCAATCACAAGCCGGGAGGCTGGACACGCGCCCATTTTAAAATTTTAAAATGCGCGCATGTCCAGCCTCCCGGCTTGTGATTGGTTGACCGCGGCGCAACCAATCACAAGCCGGGACGTCACGGGAGGCTGGACACGCGCCCATTTTAAAAAGCGCGCGTGTCCAGCCTCCCGTGACGTCACGGCTTGTGATTGGTTAATGGCGGCCATGTTGCCGGGACGCGGACCAATCACAGCAAGCCGTGACGTAATTTCGTCACGGCTTGCTGTGATTGGTCCGCGTCCCGGCAACATGGCCGCCCTGACCAATCACAAGCTGGGACTTCACGTAACCAAGTAAAAGCGCGAATTTTAAACAAACAACGCTGCCGGTTCCCTCGCTGAGGTCCAGGCTGCGTCGGACAGGTGAGTATAGCGATATTTTTTATTTTAATTCTTTCTTTTACACATTTATATGGATCCCAGGGCCTGAAGGAGAGTTTCCTCTCCTTCAGACCCTGGGAACCATCAGGAATACCGTCCGATACTTGAGTCCCATTGACTTGTATTGGTATCGGGTATCGGTATCGGATTGGATCCGATACTTTGCCGGTATCGGCCGATACTTTCCGATACCGATACTTTCAAGTATCGGACGGTATCGCTCAACACTAATTATAACGTTTATTAACAACCGAATACAAAACAGTACAATAAAGTCAATTAAAAATGCAACAAATGCATAAAAGAAGAATCAAAATAAGGTTATATAAACCCATAGCCCAATCAATCCTTTCTACTAAGTAATTTGAAAAAGTAGATATAAGTGGCCCCAAGGTAATGTTCACAAATCAAATATTCACACTAAAGCAACAAACAAGATTATAATCACAGATATAATATGATTCAAACAATATTAGAAGGTGCATGTGCTAATGGTCATTGGTCAAATGACCAAAGAAGAATATGGAATTATCAATATAAGGGATATAAACAAATACATTTAAGGAGTAAAGTAAGTGGAAAAAATCCACCAAAATAATGGAAAAGAAGGAGCCTTATGTGCCTGTTATGCGCTATGCAGAGAGACCCAGCAAGATTGGCAACAAACCAGCAAAGAAGCAGACACACATGCACTTCACGCAAGATGCCCAGCTAGGCAGGCCCTTGAGGGCCAGGAATATTGTTCACCCAGCTCCCAGAGATGGAAGGGGGACTTTGGTAGTGCCCTTCCCAAAAATCAGGTGGGTACCTCTGCAAGAACCCGTGGGAGTGTAGCACAAAGAGACCAGGGAAAGAACCTTAAGGAAAACTCTGAAAAGATAGCCACCAATATTGCCAGGACCAGTTACCTCAAAAGCACATAGGAACTGCAATAAACAGCAAAGGCCTGAGCTGGGAGCAGGGTTAAATAGCCTGCCTGAAGCTGAAAGAACTGATCAGGTGTTGACTACCTCCCAATCATCCCCAGACAACTAGGGATGGGCGAACCCGAACTGTAAAGTTCAGGACCATACCAAACACATGTGTTCAGTTACACGGTCCCGAACACGGGTTTCAATGGGGGTCCAGTTTGGGTCCAGTTCGGGCTGTAAAAAAAAAAAGCAGAAAATGAATAATAAACATTAGAATTATACTAACCTGTCTAGAGACGCGTCCTCCCATCCTGCTGTCTCCGTTACCGCACGAACACTGCCGGAAAAAGCCAAAGACGGCTGAGTGCAGTGAATACCATCAGAAGGTAATCTGCGGACCTGGAAGCAGACGCGGCTGGGAGACAGCGGGAAAGGAGGACACATCACTGGGCAGATAAGTATAATTCTAATGTTTATTATTAATTTTCTGCTTTTTTTACACCCCCCATCCCATATATATAAAGTCCGAATTCGAGGTTCGGACGCAAGTTTGTCATGTCTGGCCCCGAACTCGAACTTTATAAAAAACTTGGGCGAACCCGCCGAACCTGAACATCGGGGGGTTCCCCTTCACTACAGACAACCACTCCCTGCTAACTTGCACAGCAGAATGGACACAATCTCACCACTGTCTAGTACCAGACATAGCAGCATCCTGCATTGCCTTGCAACCAGATAACACAGCGTTCCTTGTTCCCTGTGCAGTGAAATCCATGGGAAATACAGCGTCCCGCATTCCCACACATCCAACTACTCCAGAACGTAACGCTCTAAGAGATTGGAACGGTTTCCTTGCGCAAGTGGTAGCTCTGCCTCCAGGGTCAGGACAATGGCAGCGCTTGCGACCGGAGCAGCATAGCACCGGACCCTATCCATTCTCAGGTGGGTGCACAGAACCACAATTAATAACAGTACCATAACATTGGCCAAAGATGATCTAGTAGGAAGTGGGGGAGAGGAAAGTGATCCAACGCGTATCAACACACATAATGATTGTTATAAATGGGCTGTCATTCAAATACACTAATCAGCCATAGCATTAAAACCCCATGAAAGAAAGAATGTACGGTTATGTAGATTTTCTGACCCAGTGATTTTAGCTCTTGTAAAGCTGGCCATATGCTTCCTATTGTCCATAGTTCCTGCTTTCAACACATCAGCTTTAAAGGGTACCAGCCATATCAAAAAACGCTATTTACTTGCAGATATGAGGTCAGTTTGCAGGTAGATAGCGTTACAATGTAGCCTGGACGTCTTAATTAAAGTGCAACTTCTGTGAGAAAATAAAATTATTTTATTCCGAGAGCCACCGGCTTGAATTCATAGGGGCAAGCACGAAGCGGCTACTGTCACAACTCAGCACCACTCACTACCCGGTGTACTCCCGGTAGCCACACTATCAGTAAGGCAGCCAAGCATTGTGACAATATTTACCTGTAGATTAACTCAACCTATCTGCAGGTAGATTATGGTTTCCAAAGTGACAGATTCCCTTTAAGATCTGATTGTTTGCTGCCAGCTATATGCCACTCCTTGAATCCTTGTCATGAGATTATCAATATTATTTACTTAGCTGATACATGAAACTGAATGTTAATACGTCTCAGGACTGGGTTCACCTTCTCAAGGACATCAAGGGCTCGTTCACATGTCTAACTTTCTCGTTTTTTGTGGCTAGCACTCTTACCAGTGCTATCCTTTGGGCAGTGCACTTGTCAGATTTTTTTACTTGGACCTAGTGGTCCGTGGAAAATATCGGAGACATGTCCGATTTTGATCTAAGCATCAGATCAAAATCTACAATGGAAGTCTATGGGCCCGTGAGAAAATTGGACTGCACTTGGTTGTCATCTGAGTGCCGTCCAATTTTTTCACAGAGTGTCAAAATGGAGAAGGTGGTCAAAAACTGATGAACTCTGATCAGAGTTTGATCAAAACAATAGGTCCATTTCTCTCGTACGTGATAAAATTGCACATGTGAATGAGGCCTAAAGGAAAGGAAAGAAAAGCAATCATCCACTTTTTTTGTAAGCTGAGGAATGCTGTTTGCTGGTCAACCAATTTCTAGCCCGAGTACAACTACACAAAATCGCTTCCCCACTTTCTCCTGTTTTTGTTCATTTTGATGATTATTCTCTGCTAGTCTTGTATTTAAGTCCATATTCTTAAAATGACCCCCTTTTTCTAATATGTGATGAAAAAAAAATGAGAGAGCCATATTGCACAAAGTAGTTAATAGATAACATTTCCCACATGTCTACTTTACATCAGCACAATTTTGTAAACATAATTTTTTTGTTAGGAAGTTATAAGAGTTAAAAGTTGACCAGCGATTTCTAATTTTTACAACAAAAAATGCAAAACCATTTTTTTAGGGACCATCTCACATTTGAAGTGACTTTGAAGGGCCTATATAACAGAAAATACCCCAAAATGACACCATTCTAAAAACTGCACCCCTCAAGGTGCTCAAAACCACATTCAAGAAGTTTATTAACCCTTCAGGTGCTTAAGAGGAATTTTTGGAATGTGAAAGGAAAAAATAAACATTTAGTTTTCTTTCATTAAAATTTTCCTTTAGACCTAATATTTTTTACTTTGCAAGGGTAACAAGAGAAAAAGGACCATACATTTTGTTTTGAAATTTCTCTTGAGTACGCTGATACCCCATATGTGGGGGAAATCTACTGTTTGGACACACGGCAGGGCTCAGAAGGGAAGGAGCGCCATTTGACTTTTTGAATTTAAAATGTGCTGGAATAATTAGCGGTTTGGAGAGCCCCTGATGTGCCAAGCAGTGGAAACCCCTCACAAGTGACATCATTTTGAAAACTAGACCTCTTAAGGAACTTATCTAGATGTGTATGGAGCACCTTGAACCCCAGGTGCTTCACATAAGTTTATTGCGTAGAGCCGTGGAAATAAAAAAAAAAACGTTTATGTTTATTTAGCCTCGGCAATATTGCAATAAAATGCAATAACAGGCGATCAAAACATTATCTCTACCTTAAGATGTTATCAATAGAAACGCCAGCTCAGGGTGCAAAAAATAAGCCTTCATTGAGCCCTAGATCATGAAAAATGGAGACACTGCAGGTCTCTGAATATGGTGCCATAAGAAAATATTTTTCTTATAGATTTTGGATATTTTTTTTCACCACTTAAATAAAAAAGAACCTATACGTGTTTGCGTACTCGCACTGACCAGGAGAACAATTGTGTCATTGCACTTTTTTTTTGCAATTTCACTGCACTTGGAATTTATTTCCGGATTTCCAGTATGCTATATGGAAAAATCTATTGTAGCATTCAAAAGTGTAATTTGTCCCACGAAAAACAAACCTTCATATGGCCATATTGACGAAAAACTAAATAAGTTTTAATACATTATTACATATTATCTGTATAATGAAGTTACCAAAACATTATTACTGCACTTGTAAAACTTGTAAAATCCTAAATTTATACAACAGAAATCTTGGCAAAATTGCATTCTTTTTTGCATTATTCCACCCCACAATAATTTTACTATATGCAATGCATTATATTGTAAGTTAGATGGTGGTATCCAAAATTACATCTCATCTGAAAAAAGAAGCCCTTATGGCAACTATAACTATCTGAAACAGGAAGCGATCAACAAGTAGCGGCAAAAATCAGACAATGAATGAGATCATGCAGCAGGTTTCTTTATTCAGACCATGGTTATTCTTGTACTGAAAGGTCCTAATTTTCAAAGTGGATTTTACCCTTTTTACATAAGGTACAAGTATCTGACTTTTTGCCTAAGGCGCCACCTGACAACCATGATTAATCCTGCTTTTTGTGGTTAACATGGAAAGCACGTGTAGTTCAGAACCATAAACATATCTAAAGTCTGGAGCAAGAATCTCAATTTATCTGCCCAATTTTAGATAACAATCAGAGCCTTGCGCAGCGCGTTTCCCCATTATTCACCCACACGGTACTTTTTATTTTTTTTATTTTCCTCGTATAGTTAGGTAAAGCAAAAGGGAAAAGTCAATAACAGATGTAAGAAAATCCCAAAGCTATTTGGAACAAGGTCAATATGGAAGGAAGGAATATTCTATTCACAAATCACATAAGACTAGATGAAGAAAGCAAATAGGATTGGACAAAAGACAATTAACCTGTTCCTGCTAAAGCCAAGTTTAGTTTTTTGCTTTTGTTTTTCTTCCACTTCTTTCAAGAGCCATAACATTGTTTTATTTTTCCACGTAGACGTTTGAGGCCATGTTTTTGTGGAACAATTTTATGTTTGGAATTACTCCATTCATTTTACCATAAAATAATGTATTGGAAAATGGAAATAAAATTCCAAGTGTAGTGAAAGGGCGGGTTCACACAAGCGAATAAAATACCTTTCAGAATTTCATCTAGAAAAGTCGGACGATTTTTTTTCTCACTTGCCATCCGTGAGCAATCCATTCTTTTTTTTACAGCAGCATCTATTAATCATTTACAAGATCATTTACAGTTCCCTTCCTTACAGAATTACAAGGCAAGATTGCTTTGTGCAGGCATGTACTACGGAGGACAGAGAATGAACTTCAATCCAATATTGCAGCCAGCATGCAGCCGGCGGGTTAGGAAAGGGTGCATCAAACACCCGAAAACCCCGCCCCTATGGCTAAAGATTGTTCCCTCCAAATTCAGGTGACAGTGTCCCTTTAAGGAGTTAACCTGACCAGGTATCACAGACACCAATACACTTCATAGTCTGGCCTCCAGGGGGAGCTAAGGGTGCTATGTATTAGGCCACTCCTCACAATCTGGTAAAACTGGGGGTTGGATAGAAAGTTAGTTAGAAGCTGACTGGGTTGGAACCAGGCAACATCCTGTGGCAGAGGGTGTTGCAGGGGAAGATTCAGGGGGGTCCCTGTCAGGGGTGGGATCCTGACAGAGACCTAGCGAAAAGGACAGAATGTTAAGGAACCGCGCCTGCACTACATCGCGGCGGTATCTCAAGAAAGGACAAGAAGTGAGGTTTATTGTGGAGAGTGAGAAACAAGATCGAAGCAAAAAGGAGATAACACCAGTAGGAGTCGTGCTGTAAGATCGAGGCAACATCCTACTGAGGCGCGTAGCCAGTGGCCGGAACGCCGAGGAAGTATTGGGCTCCAAGCATTACTTAAAACCAACGGCAGGACAGTTAATTATAGGTTGGCTGTCTCACCTAAATCACCTAAGCAGACATAGGGGGCAACTGTGGGAGAGGGGCGTCACTAGGGTCACGGAAGAACTCCAGGCCTACCCGTCATACGGGTGCGTCCTATCCATATCATCTGGGGGACGGAGAAGAACATCAAAACAGACATAAGTTGTGGGAAAGAACATCAGAAACACACAACAGTTGTGAGGACTATCCCGTGGTGCTCAGCAGGGAAGTACTACAACACACAGGTGCTAGAAGGTAGGCATAGATTTCCACCTGCAAAGGGAATTCTGGAGGTGCCATCGGACCGGCCGGTCTCAGACAACCCTGTTAACTGTACTCTGGATTGAGGATCTTGAAGCCTTCAGTAAAGAGGTAAAGAGACTGCAACCCTGTGTCCTCGTTATTCACCGCAAACTGCACCACGCACCACCACCTACACCTTTCATTGGACGCCCCTTAGCAGGGTCACGGACCAGGTCTAGCCACCGTGACGACCCCAGAACTGAGACAGAGAGGCCCAGTACCGAGTACCCCGCGGCCCTGCGCCTGGGGGCGCTCCAAACTTGGCGTCACAAACAGGATCTACTTAAGCCTGAAGAATCAGGTCATGTGTGCCTTGGAACTGTGATTTATTGTGCTTGGACTGTGACTTATTGCAAAGACTGTGGATTGCCACTTGCCGCCAAAAGATCCCGCCAAAACCGCCGCCATTACAGTGCTAAGAGGAGCGCAGGAGAAGAAGAAGGGCGTGGAAGTGGGCGTACACGAGCTGGAGAGTGCGAAGGACAATGGCCGCCCAGTCTGAATATTTCTGTATCCTGAGGACGTGTCCGTCAGCAGCTGAGACCCGCCTCCTGATCTTCTATGGCGGGCAGAGACCGAAGAAACGAAACTATGACTCAGACGAGTTGGGACTGGAGACCCGAGAAGGCCTGTGGAAGAGAATGGCCCCGCACCGAACCCTGTCGCCGGAGGACTACTCCAACATGCCCGCGTTGGAGGATTTCGATCTGTGGGAGCTGTCGATGGGGCATCCCATGCCTGAACGGCCCCCAGCCCGTACATCTTCCTTCAGAGAGTGGAGTCGAAGGAGTTACCTCAAGCGAAGGTGTACAGCGCCGCGACTCCCGGGGGGGGGAGCCTCACCTCCGCACCTGACCCGGTCACCACCGTGACCGCTGGCGCCCCGGCGTCCCCGCCGTCTGACCCCAAATTACCGGAGGGGCATGACCTCGGGCCCTTCCCATGGGGAGAATACAGGAACCACCTGATCGCGGAGTTCCAGTGGGAAGTAGAGCGGGAGGCGTGAGGTGAGCTGCTGGAGGGCTCCCTGCCGAAATGGGGCATTGTGATCGTCTATCAGCCCCAAGAGGGGAAAGGCTTCGTCCATGAAATTGGAGCAGCCCTGAGAGTCTGCATCACCCGGGACGAGGTGGAGCCCTGCCTGCGTGGAGATGGTGTAAAGTCCCTCCTGAAACCTGGCGACGTGGTGACGTATCGCCGGTGCCTGAAGGGGAGCAGCTGGTGGGCCCAGGATATGCCGCGCTGTACAGCCATCCTGGCGGTATCCAGAACCGAAGGGGAGGAGCTTGCCGCTGAAGCAGCTGCCGCAGCCACTGCCGCCGCCAGCATCATCCACCGGCCCATGCAGACACTGATCGCGGCGCACGACCTGGTCGTGCAGAAGACCCAAACTCATGAAGTGTACCTGGCACCGGGAGTAGACTTGGAGTCAAGCCTGCCTGGGCCACAGAGGGCCACCTGTCAGGTAAAGCCTCAGTGGAGGCCGCCAGACCCAGAGTAAGGTACTACTGCTCTGCAATTGTAAATAGTTAACTGATTGTTTCCCTGCTTTTTGCTGCTTTCAACCCGACTAGCGTTATTCTTAAAGGGATCCCTTTGTTTACCCGGGCTTTCTATTGCTTTTTATTTTTGCTTTTGGTTTTTCTTTTTACTCCTTTATACCCCCTATTTTAAAAAGACTGCCGAATCATGGACAGTGAATGGTTCACAAACTGTAATGTAAATAGTTTGCACCCTATTAAGGGTGCCCTCTACTGGTTTTACAAGAAAAAGAACTCTTTTCGAAGAAACTGTTGCTGGAAACAGTACAGGAGTTCCTGCCGTACACGGACTTGCGACTTGAGAAGTTGCACTACCTCAAAGAGACTTGATCCCCTCTTAAAGGGGAGGTTCACCATTTGCACTTAATGTGTAATGTTGCCTTAAGAGAAAGTGAATGGTATTAATGTTTTACATAGGAGTATTATGTAGTTAGCTAGACAGTTATAGAAAATGTTTGATAATTTTGTTAAAGACTGAGGACAGGAAGTAAACCCGTAGGGGTTAGTGGGTGAGTCCTCCTAGGATCCATAGAGAGATGGCTCAGTGATTCTGTACTAAAAGAAGAGGCAGTAGGCCTGGGCAGATAGACAGGCAGTCATGCATAAGACAAATCAGAGAGTAAGAAGAAAATGTTGCACTTAGGGGAGAAAAATAAAGAAAAAGTTAATTTATACTTAGAGTTTTATAATAAGCCTTTAGTGGATCCAGCTTATACATCCTTAAAGGCAAAGTTAAATTATTGTTCAGAATTTGCACTTAGTAGAATACCCGGCTGGGTAATAGAGGTAATTTATAGTATGTTATTTAAAATATTTAACCATGTTTTGTTTGTAATGTTCAAGAGTCCTCACCTCCCATAAAGAGAAGCACTGTTATTATTATTACTTGTTTATTGCATTTCAAAATTTGTATGTATTTTGCTGATATGTATTGTTGTTTTCTTCCCAGTCCGGGAGTACTGGATTTAACCAGGGGGGAGTGCAGCGCCCCAGAGTCCTGGTCATTGCAGTACTGATGCTCCGCCGCTAAGGGGAGTGATGGTACGTCTGATGGCACATAAGGAGTTCACCTGACCAGGTATCACAGACACCAATACACTTCATAGTCTGGCCTCCAGGGGGAGCTAAGGGTGCTATGTATTAGGCCACTCCTCACAATCTGGTAAAACTGGGGGTTGGATAGAAAGTTAGTTAGAAGCTGACTGGGTTGGAACCAGGCAACATCCTGTGGCAGAGGGTGTTGCAGGGGAAGATTCAGGGGGTCCCTGTCAGGGGTGGGATCCTGACAATGGCCTAGCGAAAAGGACAGAATGTTAAAGAACCGCGCCTGCACTACATCGCGGCGGTATCTCAAGAAAGGACAAGAAGCGAGGTTTATTGTGGAGAGTGACAAACGAGATCGAAGCAAAAAGGAGATAACACCAGTAGGAGTCGTGCTGTAAGATCGAGGCAACATCCTACTGAGGCGCGTAGCCGGTGGCCGGAACGCCGAGGAAGTATTGGGCTCCAAGCATTACTTAAAACCAACGGCAGGACAGTTAATTATAGGTTGGCTGTCTCACCTAAATCACCTAAGCAGACATAAGGGGCAACTGTGGGAGAAGGGCGTCACTAGGGTCCCGGAAGAACTCCAGGCCTACCCGTCATACGGGTGCGTCCTATCCATATCATCTGGGGGACGGAGAAGAACATCAGAACAGACATAAGTTGTGGGAAAGAACATCAGAAACAGACACAACAGTTGTGAGGACTATCCCGTGGTGCTCAGCAGGGAAGTACTACAACACACAGGCGCTAGAAGGTAGGCACAGATTTCCACCTGCAAAGGGAACTCTGGAGGTGCCATCGGACCGGCCGGTCTCAGACAGCCCTGTTAACCGTACTCTTTATTGAGGATCTTGAAGCCTTCAGTAAAGAGGTAAAGAGACTGCAACCTTGTGTCCTCGTAATTCACCGCGAACTGCACCACGCACCACCACCTACACCTTTCATTGGACGCCCCTTAGCAGGGTCACGGACCGGGTCTAGCCACCGTGACGACCCCAGAACTGAGACAGAGAGGCCCGGTACCGAGTACCCCGCGGCGCTCCACTAACAATGGTATACAGTGGGCATCTATCTTGTAGGAAGAAAGCTCAGCTCCAGAGCCCACTCCATACACAGAAACATAAAACGTACTATTGTGCTCTATGTCGTGAAGTGGTTAGAATGCATATTTTGTCATTGTGTAATCTAAGGGAATACTTTGGTTATTCTGGACCAAAATTGGTACCAAAAAAGGCCAATTCACTTTTAACACCCTCCATAGCAATAGATATAGACCTGGAATTGAGCTAAGGTTAACAGTCTTAGGTCAATTTCACACATTCTAGTATGGACCGTGATGTACGTAGCGGCTGCAGGCCTCTTGACTAGTGGTGAGCGAGTGTACTCGTTGCTCGGGTTTTCTCGAGCACGCTCGGGTGATATCCAAGTATTTCTTAGTGTTCGGAGATTAAGTTTTCATCAGCCTCAGCTAAATTATTTACAGCTACTACCCAGCCTGAGTACATGTGGGGGTTGCCTGTTTGCTAGGGAATCCTCACTTGTAATCAAGCTGTCTAGTAGCTGTAAATCATTCAGCTGCAGCAAGGAAAACTTTATCTCCGAACACTAACAAATACTCGGAGACCACCCGAGCAACGAGTATACTCGCTCATCACTACTCCTGACCCAAACTTACCGTAGCAGTCTTATAGGTAGTGTTGAGCGATACCGTCCGATACTTGAAAGTATCGGTATCGGAAAGTATCGGCCGATACCGGCAAAGTATCGGATCCAATCCGATACCGATACCCGATACCAATACAAGTCAATGGGACTCAAGTATCGGACGGTATCCTGATGGTTCCCAGGGTCTGAAGGAGAGGAAACTCTCCTTCAGGCCCTGGGAACCATATAAATGTGTAAAAGAAATAATTAAAATAAAAAATATCGCTATACTTTACCTCTCCGACGCAGCCGGGACCTCAGCGCAGGAACCGGCAGCGTTGTTTGTTTAAAATTCCCGCTTTTACATGGTTACGCGAACTCCCGGCTTGTGATTGGTCAGGGCGCCCATGTTGCCGGGCCGCGGACCAATCACAGCAAGCCGTGACGAAAATACGTCACGGCTTGCTGTGATTGGTCCGCGTCCCGGCAACATGGCCGCCATTAACCAATCACAAGCCGTGACGTCACGGGAGGCTGGACTTGCGCGCTTTTGAAAAAGCGCGCGTGTCCAGCCTCCAGTGACGTCCCGGCTTATGATTGGTCACGGCGCCATGTTGCCGGGCCGCGGACCAATCACAGCAAGCCGTGACGAAAATACGTCACGGCTTGCTGTGATTGGTCCGCGGCCCGGCAACATGGCCGCCATTAACCAATCACAAGCCGTGACGTCACGGGAGGCAGGACAAGCGCGCATTTTAAAATTGCGCGCGTGTCCAGCCTCCCGGCTTGTGATTGGTTGATCGCGGCGCAACCAATCATAAGCCGGGACGTCACTGGAGGCTGGACACGCGCGCTTTTTCAAAAGCGCGCAAGTCCAGCCTCCCGTGACGTCACGGCTTGTGATTGGTTAATGGCGGCCATGTTGCCGGGACGCGGACCAATCACAGCAAGCCGTGACGTATTTTCGTCACGGCTTGCTGTGATTGGTCCGCGGCCCGGCAACATGGGCGCCCTGACCAATCACAAGCCGGGAGTTCGCGTAACCATGTAAAAGCGGGAATTTTAAACAAACAACGCTGCCGGTTCCTGCGCTGAGGTCCCGGCTGCGTCGGAGAGGTGAGTATAGCGATATTTTTTATTTTAATTCTCTCTTTTACACATTTTAACAATGTTAAAATGTGTAAAAGAGAGAATTAAAATAAAATGTTGTTCCGATACCCGATACCCGATACCACAAGAGTATCGGAATCCCGGTATCGGAATTCCGATACAGCAAGTATCGGCCGATACCCGATACTTGCAGCATCGGAATGCTCAACACTACTTATAGGTATATAAGAAACTGTTGAGTTCAGGTCAGAAAACCGTAGCCAACAATGCGGTGCACATTCAGACCAAGAATAATGTGCTAGCCTTAGGCTATGTTCACACTTGCTTTTTTTCTGCAGGCAAAACCTGATCTCTTAGCAGTAAAAAAGCTGCAGAGCTTTTTTTCTTGCTGTTTTTTTCTGCGTTTTTCAAGATCCCAAAGTTCGGCTTTGCTTCCACCATACAAGCATGAACAATGCAAGGTGTTGGGCCACCAATGCAAGACATATATGAAACTATAAACATTTTTGGAAAAAATAGGCAATTTAATCAAATTATCTAGGGGAAAAAGTTTTTTTGTATCTGAAAATATTGTGACAGCGGGGGGAAGTGAATTGGTCAGGCATTGTTTACTTACACACATATCACTAATCTAATTAAACTGTACTAATACTAACATCCAGGCTCAAGTAAGAACATTGATTATATTATGGATAGGACAAAATATTTAACCAGCTCTAATTACATGGTTTAGCCTGTTTACATGGGGTAAATTCCAGACTGTGCCTACATACTAATGCATGGCAGCCATTTTTAAGCAGAACATACACTGGTATTAATAACTCAGGCCAGACTTAACTTACCACGGCCTTTCTTTACTTGAGGCTTCCTTCTTAGATTCCTCACCTATGTATAATTGTTGCATGTTACATGCTTTCAATTCTATTAAATAAAATTCAACTTATTTTATCTATTTCTGTGAATGGTTAAATTAATACTTTTGTATTTATATGTAGGTTGTTACACAAAGTTACCCACTTCCATTTTTTCCTAATATTTAATGGAGAGATAGCGAATTAGCGATATGTCTCTATCCATATACAAATATTTATGTTCTTTGAATATTTGTATGAGTTGAATTTAGCATATGTAGTTCATACTGTACACGTAATATGGTAGAGGATCTTTCATAATCACATATAAATACACAACGGAGATAAAAATAAACCTATTCGCCATCTCTACATGGCCTAATGTGGTGTGTAATATCTGCCTAATGCTGTGTAACATTATCAGCCATATGAAGAAAAGTGATTAAATGATGTATTAAATGACAACTTCATTCTGTAGACAACTATTAACACATTCATTATCATGATGATTAATCCTATAATAACAAAAATGCAGCTGTAATTTATTTATTTATTTTACTCACTTGTATAGCACCACTAATTGCACAGCGTTTTACAGACATTATCGCCACTGTCCCCATTGGGGCTCACAATCTAGAATCCCTATCAGTATGTCTTTGGAGTGTGAGAGAAAACCGGAGGACGCGGAGGAAACTCACGCAAACACGGGGAGAATATATAAACTATTTGCATGATGACTCTGAGACTGCGGAACGTTATTGACCTGCTTATTATTTTACAATCTTCCTAGTGGTTGCTGGATGCTCTGAATGCCCATCAATGAATTCCATGTTTTTCTTATTCTGTGGAGTCCAGATTTCTGGTCTCATGTTTGTTCATAAATGAAGTCTCAAAGTGCATTTCATGGATAATCATGCTTTCTAATTGTACTAGCAAGTTTACTAGCCTTAGCTGTGCAATGAACACAGAGCCAGAGCAAGCAAGTTATGGTGGGCTACTTTTTGATGTCAATATGATGTTGATGATGAACATTATTGTGGTGAACAGGCTGAGTTTGGCAGTGGCCAGTCTAAAGATTTGAAAATGGTAACATTATCAAGGGATCATGCATGTTGGTTGAGCACAGGATTAAAGGATCATCAGTAGGGTTGTTGGTGCCTTTACATTTTATTGTCTTTGGTCTGTTAGCATGGCAAGCTTGATCGTACTACCCCATTATTGCTATCTAGTTAGATGCTTCATGTAAGACAACTGAGGAAGTTGCAATAAATGAATATTTGAGCACTAAAATGCTTGAATGCTCGGTACTCCAATCACGC
Organism: Ranitomeya variabilis; assembly: GCF_051348905.1. Classification (NCBI taxonomy): domain Eukaryota; kingdom Metazoa; phylum Chordata; class Amphibia; order Anura; family Dendrobatidae; genus Ranitomeya; species Ranitomeya variabilis. Next base: position 999,478,550 of record NC_135233.1, on the reverse strand, counting down.
AGGTCGGAAGCTTGGACGGGCTCAACTCGAGTAACGAATATAATGGAAGTCATTGGGAAACTAGAACAATTTTCCAGAAGACCCAAATGGGGGTGGGTGGTGCAGGAAAATCACTGAAATGCATAGAAACAACACTCAAATGGAATGAGAACAGCACAGGGAAGACGCCCAGACAGATCTTTGACTCCCAGACACATCTTTGACTCCCAGTTAGTTGTTGGAAACTATGCAAATAATTAATTTAAAAAACAATGATATGGTGTTCCCCCCTATTTTTGATAACCAGCCAAGGTAAAGCAGACAGCTGGGGGTTGATATTATAAGGCAGAGAAGGTCCCTGGTTATTGGGAAATTCCCATCTTAAAAATACCAGCCCGCAGTTGTCCCAGAATTGGTGCATCACATTAGATGCGCCAATTCTGGCTCTTTCCCAGCTCTTCCCAATTGCCCTGGTGCAGTGGCAACCAGGGTAATATATTTTGGGGGTTTATGTCAACTGTGTAATATCAGCTCACATCAAGCCCTAGAATTGGCAATGGAGAGGTGTCTATCAGACACCACATTACTAACTCAGTAATCAAAAAAAAAACCACTGAAAAAAAAACACTTTATTTGAATAAAATCTCACCCACACTATCCATCACTCACCAGTTTATTATCAAAAATGTTCCCACAAAGCTCCTCCAATGTAGTCCACAGTCGCCGATGTCTCCAGCAGCTGTGAATAGCAGTAACTGGCTCCTAGTTATCAAAAATAGGGGGGACCCCATGTTATTTCATTAAAATAATTTGTAATAGGTTTAAAAAATGTTAAAACACCCTTTATTGTAAGATAAAAGACACCAAAGCCTTCAACTTTATAATATTTAGGGAGGGGGCAGACATTAATCTAAGCTCTCCCTCATATAGCAAACATCGTGTCACCAGGTCCTCTATAAGACTCGATGATGCGATGCGGTATGCCAATCACAATAATGCCAGTAGCCAACATGGCTACGACATTACTGTGTATGGCGAGCAATCCCCACATGTTTATTGGCTGTCTAATGGCCAATAAATGCGGGGCAGGTACTCGAGCATGGCCCTCAATCACTTGTGATACTAAATCGAGTAACAAGCATGTCCGTGCACCCTGATGCTCGATCAAGTCTTGAGCAGTGGCAAGCATGCTCGCTCATCACTACTTGCAATAATTGAGAATCCCAATGGTCTAGCACTTGACTCCTGAGATTTACATAAAGCCGTAGCCATTTTACACCTAAAATATAGGCCCTTATTCAAAGCTTTTACACCAGAAAACTGAATAAAAATGCTCTGAAAAGTAGAAACGTTTTTACACAATGCGACGTTGCACAAAAATGTGCAACTCTTGAAATATTTACGCCAGTTTGAAGCAGCTCCATCAAAATAAGTGAAGTTAGAGAGAAGGCAGGCTGGGACAGGGTGTAGCTATGCCCATCTGTCAAATTCAGCAAAAGTATTGGTGTTTCTTACTCCAGAAATGCCACTCCAGTCCATGATTGGATTGACATTTCTGGAAAGGTGCACACCACAGAGAAGATAGCGTGCACTTCTTAATGAATTCACAACATCATGTTCCAGTGAGCCCCTCATTAAGACCATTGTGTACAAAATCAATGTTAATGAATTGGCCCCAAAGTTTTTTGTGCTTTTTTCAAAGGTCTATGCAGTTCCATGCAGGGACAACACTATCCCACCTCCTCCCCAACCTCACCACCACACTTATCCCATCCCTTACCCAGCTCTTCAACCTATCACTAACTTCTGGCACCTTCCCTTCTGCTTTCAAACATGCCACAATCATACCTATCCTTAAAAAGCCAACCCTCGACCCAACAGCTATGTCCAGCTATCGCCCAATATCGCTGCTCCCATTCGCTTCCAAACTCCTGGAGCAGCACGTCCACGCTGAACTTTCCTCCCACCTCTCATCTAACTTGCTCTTTGACAATCTACAATCTGGTTTCTGCCCCATCACTCAACTGAGACAGCCCTGACCAAAATCACTAATGACCTACTTACAGCCAAAGCTAACGGACAATACTCTGCTCCCTCCTTCTAGACCTGTCCTCTGCTTTTGACACAGTTGACCACTGGCTCCTACTACAGATCCTCTCCTCCTTTGGCCTCAAAGACCTCGCCCTATCCTGGATCTCCTCATACCTTTCCAACCGCACATTCAGCATCTTCCACTCCCACACAACCTCCTCATCCCACCCTCTCTCTGTTGGAGTCCCCCAAGGCTCTGTTCTAGGACCCCTACTCTTCTCAATCTACACACATGGCCTGGGACAACTCATAAAGTCCCATGGATTCCAGTACTACCTTTATGCTGATGACACTCAGATCTACCTTTCTGGACCAGACGTCACCTCTCTGCTGTCCAGAATCCTGGAGTGTCTATCAGCCATATCCTCCTTCTTCTCCTCTCGCTTCCTCAAACTCAATGTGGACAAATCTGAACTCATCATCTTTCCTCCATCTCATAGATCTTCCATACCTGACCTATCTATCGCAATTAACAACATTACGCTTTCCTCTGTACCGGAAGTCTGCTGCCTCTGAGTAACCCTTGACTCTGCCCTGTCCTTCAAACCGCACATCCAAGCTCTCTCCACCTCCTGTCGCCTCCAGCTCAAAAATATCTCCAGAATCTGTCCTTTCCTCAACCGTCAATCTACTAAAATGCTCATTATCTCCTGCCTTGACTACTGCAACATCCTTTTCTGTGGCCTCCCTGCTAACACCCTTGCACCTCTCCAGTCTATCCATAACTCTGCTGCCTGACTAATTCATCTCTCTCCTCGCTACTCCTCCACTTCCCCTCTCTGCAAATCTCTTCACTGGCTCCCATTCCCTCAGCGTATCCAGTTCAAATTACTAATACTGACCTACAAAGCCATCCATAACCTGTCTCCTCCATATATCTCTGAACTAATCTCCCGATATCTTCCCTCACGCAATCTCCGGTCCTCCCAAGACCTCCTTCTCTCCTCCACACTTATCTACTCCTCACCCAACCGCCTCCAAGACTTCTCCAGAATATCCCCCATCCTCTGGAATTCTTTGCCCCAACACATCCGACTATCAACCACATTCGGATCCTTCAGACAGAACCTGAAAACCCACCTCTTCAGAAAGCCTACAGCCTGCACTGACCCCGCTGCCACCTCACCACTACTGAAGCTACCACCTCACCAACACCGGTGCTCCTACAACCCTCAACCTATTGTATCCATCCCCACCATCCTGTAGAATATAAGCCCGCAAGGGCAGCGTCCTCGCCCCTCTCTATCAGTCTGTCATTGTTAGTTTGCTTACTGTAAGTAATATCTGTAATTTGTATGTAACCCCTTCTCATGTACAGCACCATGGAATCAATGGTGCTATATAAATAAATAATAATAATAATAATAATAATAGGTGCAAGGTTTGGAGTCGCAATTGACCCTGAAGTCTAGAAAGGATGAAAAGATCCCATTGGTCTATGTGAAAAGGTCAATACTATTAAAGACCTGTGATAGTTAGGGGCCCTCTGAGATTTTGCATTGGGGTCAACAAGTTTCAAGTTACAATACTAGATCCATTCCATATCCAAAAGTCATGACTATTTGCCAAGGTGCAGAAAAACATAACCGCAGTATGTATAAAGCTTACATAAATCTCATTAGAAAAAATGTCTAAAATTTCCACACAAAAAAGAAAGAAATTGACGGCAGTTATGTGTTCAGTATCCTTATTCAGCATCTGCATGGCCAAATGCTCTTTACGCATATGTTAAACATGTCTGACTGTGACTATGACTGTGCGCACATTGTATACAATATCGTGCACACCTTTGTTACACGATGCGATCATGCCGCCACAGCGGGACACTTGACGACGAAAGAAAGGTTCAAACGATCTGCTACGACGTACGATTCTCAGCGGGGTCCCTGATCGCAGTAGCATGTCAGACACAGCGAGATCGTAAGTATATCGCTGGAATGTCACGGATCGTGCCGTCGTAGCGACCAAAGTGCCACTGTGAGACGGTACCCTAAGACAAGGGCTCTGCTATTTTTGGATTTTATACATTTCCCTCTAGCCTTTGGTATAAGGTCACATGGAGATATACTCAAGGAGAGTTACTCATAACCTTGAATCTCTTGCCCAAAGCTAAATCATGACACATCAGTAGCTTCATAATGACTTACCAGCCTCCCACTTCCAGCAAGTCTAAAGTTGTATAAAGCACAGGAGCACAGGTTTGACAGTAATCTGGTGGAGATTTAGACCTTGTCATGACAATTTTAGTCTTAGGTGAATGGAAATTAGTTTAGTAGAATTTATTGTTGGTTTCCAATCTTCAACCTCAAGATTACATTCTAAAAATGTATATGTATGTCTCACTTTGTATAGATTTCAGTCAAAGAAGGAGGTTAGTGTTTTCAAATATCAATGGGAACCTCGAGTTGGTGATACGTGCAAAATTTTATGAAATATTATAGAACATGGTGTCTCTGAAAGTTTATTACAAATCTATCTTTAATTGTATAGTGATTAAGTGGACAGGATATTAAGGTTTAAGGAACAAGTCTGAGGATCGTGAGCCTGGTTACTGTATGCCACTAGTGCCAGCTTCACCAAATTTTCACTCCCAAAAATATTGCAGTCTTCAGATTCCATCAAACATGTGTCTAAGACTTTGAGACCTACTGAGATTGCATCCAAACATTTACAAGCTCTTCAATGCAACACAGCCTTAGTAATGTCAAAGTTATATCAACATGCTGAACATGACTATGGGTAAACAAATGGTAACTGCCGTCACTTCTGTGCTGTCACACATTATCTGTGAGATTTTATAGTGTTTATAGCTTTTGCTCCCTAGTCCCTATCTCTATGGCTGTGATAGCTTCTCACTGACCAGATTCCCCATAAAATAAATACAGCATGCCCTTCTTCTGCGTTTATACAGTCGCTTCCTCCTGACTGCTATACAATGTGATTGTCATGATCCAGTTCGGGGTTTGTTTTCTGCTATGCTCTCTTGCTCTCTCTGGACTGCTCATGCAGGGGTTAATCCCCTCGGCCTCGTTTTGGAGCTGGCCTAGCTTTTTAACCCCTTAAGCCCCGAGGGTGGTTTGCACGTTAATGACCGGGCCAATTTTTACAATTCTGACCACTGTCCCTTTATGAGGTTATAACTCTGGAACGCTTCTACAGATCTTAGCGATTCTGACATTGTTTTCTCGTGACATATTTTACTTCATGATAGTGGTAAAATTTCTTCGATATAATTTGCATTTATTTGTGAAAAAAACAGAAAATTTGGCAAAAATTTTGAAAATGTCGCAATTTTCCAAATTTGAATTTTTATGCCCTTAAATCATAGAGATATGTCACACAAAATACTTAGTAAGTAACATTTCCCACATGTCTACTTTACATCAGCACAATTTTGGAACCAAAATTTTTTTTTGTTAGGGAGTTATAAGGGTTAAAATTTAACCAGAAATTTCTCATTTTTACAAAACCATTTTTTTTTAGGGACCACATCTCATTTGAAGTCATTTTGAGGGGTCTATATGATAGAAAATACCCAAGTGTGACACCATTCTAAAAACTGCACCCCTCAAGGTGCTCAAAACCACATTCAAGAAGTTTATTAACCCTTCAGGTGTTTCACGGGAATTTTTGTAATGTTTAAATAAAAATGAACATTGAACTTTTTTTCACACAAAATTTATTTCAGCTCCAATTTGTTTTATTTTACCAAGGGTAACAGGAGAAAATGGACCCCAAAAGTTGTTGTACAATTTGTCCTGAGTATGCTGATACCCCATATGTGGGGGTAAACCACTGTTTGGGCACATGGCAGAGCTCGGAAGGGAAGGAGCGCCGTTTTACTTTTCAATGCAAAATTGACTGGAATGGAAATGGGACGCCATGTTGCGTTTGGAGAGCCCCTGATGTGCGTAAAAATTGAAACCCCCCACAAGTGACACCATTTTGGAAAGTAGACCCCCTAAGGAACTTATCTAGATGTGTGGGGAGCACTTTGACCCACCAAGTGCTTCACAGAAGTTTATAATGCAGAGCCGTTAAAATAAAAAATCATATTTTTTCACAAAAATGATTTTTCGCCCCCAATTTTTTATTTTCCCAAGGGTAAGAGAAGAAATTGGACCCCAAAAAGTGTTGTGCAATTTGTCCTTAGTACGCTGATACCCTATATGTGGGGGTAAAGCACTGTTTGGGCGCATGGCAGAGCTCGGAAGGGAAGGAGTGCCATTTGGAATGCAGACTTAGATGGATTGGTCTGCAGGCGTCACGTTGCATTTGCAGAGCCCCTGATGTACCCAAACAGTAAAAACCCCACACAAGTGACCCCATATTGGAAACTTGACCTCCCAAGAAACTTATCTAGATGTGTTGTGAGAACTTTGAACCCTCAAGTGTTTCACTACAGTTTATAACGCAGAGCCGTGAAAATATAAATTCTTTTTTTTCACAAAAATGATTTTTTAGCCCCCAGTTTTGCATTTTCCCAAGGGTAACAGGATAAATTGGACCACAAAAGTTGTGGTCCAATTTGTCCTGAGTACGCTGATACCCCGTATGTGGGGGGAACCACTGTTTGGGCGCATGGCAGAGCTCGGAAGGGAAGGAGCGCCATTTGGAATGCAGACTTAGATGGATTGGTCTGCAGGCATCACGTTGCATTTGCAGAGCCCCTGATGTATCCAAACAGTAGAAACCCCCACAAGTGACCCCATATTAACTAGACCTCCCAAGAAACTTATCTAGATGTGTTGTGAGAACTTTGAACCCCCAAGTGTTTCACTACAGTTTACAACGCAGAGCCGTGAAAATAAAAAATCCTTTTTTTCCCACAAAAATGATTTTTAGCCCCCCAAATTTTTATTTTCCCAAGGATAACAAGAGAACTTGGACCCCAAAAGTTGTTGTCCAATTTGTTCTGAGTATGCTGATACCCCATATGTTGGGGTAAACCCCTGTTTGGGCGCACGGGAGAGCTCGGAAGGGAAGGAGCACTGTTTTACTTTTTCAACGCAGAATTGGCTGGAATTGAGATCGGACGCCATGTCGCGTTTGGAGAGCCCCTGATGTGCCTGAACAGTGGAAACTCCCCAATTCTACCTGAAACCCTAATCCAAACACACCCCTAACCCTAATCCCAACATTAACCCTAACCACACCCCTAATCCTGACACACCCCTAACTCTAATCCCAACCATAAATGTAATCCAAACCCTAACTCTAACTTTAGCCCCAACCCTAACCCTAACTTTAGCCCCAACCCTAACCCTAACTTTAGCCCTAACCCTAACTTTAGCCCCAACCCTAACCCTAACTTTAGCCCTAACCCTAACCCTAACTTTAGCTCCAACCCTAGTCCCAGCCCTAGCCCTAACCCTAGCCCTAACCCTAGCCCTAACCCTAACCCTAATGGGAAAATGGAAATAAATACATTCTTTTAATTTTTTAATTTTTCGCTAACTAAGGGGGTGATGAAGGGGGGTTTGATTTACTTTTATAGCGGGTTTTTTAGCGGATTTTTATGATTGGCAGCCGTCACACACTGAAAGACGCTTTTTATTGCAAAAAATATTTTTTGCGTTACCACATTTTGAGAGCTATAATTTTTCCATATTTTGGTCCACAGAGTCACGTGAGGTCTTGTTTTTTGCGGGACAAGTTGACGTTTTTATTTGTAACATTTTCGGGCATATCAGATTTTTTGATCGCTTTTTATTCCGATTTTTGTGAGGCAGAATGACCAAAAACCAGCTATTCATGAATTTCTTTTGGGGGAGGCGTTTATACCGTTCAGCGTTTGGTAAAATGGATAAAGCAGTTTTATTCTTCTGGTCAGTACGATTACAGCGATACCTCATTTATATCATTTTTTTATGTTTTGGTGCTTTTATACGATAAAAACTATTTTATAGAAAAAATTATTATTTTTGCATCGCTTTATTCTGAGGACTATAACTTTTTACTTTTTCTTTGATGATGCTGTATGGTGGCTCGTTTTTTGCGGGACAAGATGACGTTTTCAGTGGTACCATGGTTTTTATATCCGTCTTTTTGATCGCGTGTTATTCCACTTTTTATTTGGCGGTATGATAATAAAGCGTTTTTTGCCTGTTTTTTTTTTCTTTTTTTTTACGGTGTTCACTGAAGGGGTTAACTAGTGGGACAGTTTTATAGGTCGGGTCGCTACGGACGCGGTGATACTAAATATGTGTACTTTTATTGTTTTTCTTCTATTTAGATAAAGAAATGTATTTATAGGAACAATATATATATATTTTTTTTTTGCATTTTTTTTGGAATTTTTTTTTTACGCATGTGATTTTTTTTTTTTACACTATAACATTTCCCCGGGGGGGGGGGGGGGGGGGGGGGAAATGATGTTATAGTGTAAGATCACCGATCTGACACTTTGCTGTGCACTGCGTCAGATCGGCGATCTGACGTGCACAGCTCCTGGAGGCTTCCCGGCGCCTTCTCTGAGCAGGTGCAGTGAAGCCATCTCCCTGCAGGACCCGGATGCCGCGGCCATCTTGGATCCGGGCCTGCTGCAGGGAGGAGGAGGTAAGAGACCCTGGGAGCAACGCGATTACATCGCGTTGCTCCGGGGGTCTCAGGGAAGCATGCAGGGAGCCCCCTCCCTGCGCGATGCTTCCCTATACCGCCGGAACACTGCGATCATGTTTGATCGCAGTGTGCCGGGGGTTAATGTGCCAGGGGCGGTCCATGACGGCTCCTGGTACATAGTGCCGGATGTCAGCTGCGATACTCAGCTGACACCTGGCCGCGATCGGCTGCGTTCCCCCCGTGAGCGCGGTCGATCGCATATGACGTACTATCCCATCACTGGGAATTAAGTCCCAGGTCACCTTGACGGGATAGTACGTCATATGGGAGTAAGGGGTTAAGTCCTCTGCAGTCTGCTGGCCAGCATCAGTATAGTTCATGCTTCCAGACTAGAGCAGCTGACCTGTATACCCTGGTGATCCTTCTGCCTCTGACTTTCCATATTTGTGTGAGAACCGTTCCTGTCTCTGACGTAGTGTTTGTCTGGTGGTTTCCTTACAGTGTATGACTCGGCCTGATCTCTGAACCCCGCCTATTGCGTTCCATCTCTGATACCTAGTTCCCGGACCGGCTTTGACTTCTGGCTTGTACCCTGACTTTGTCTTACGTCTCTTATTTTGGATACCGCACTCCTGTTTGGCTTCTGGCTTGTCTTTGATATCGTGCATGTTGTGACCTCTGGTACCTTTGCTCCTGACAGTTTCTGACTCTGCTCATCTGACCACTCTTTCGTTACCTGTGACACCTGTGCGGCTACTCAGTGTTGCTACGCTGTTAGTGTGCAACCTCTTTTCCCTCACCAGCACCCACTGGTGGAGGTTGCGCTAAATTGCACTGCAGCCGCATCACAGTGATATGATTGCTGCAAGGATTTATGGGGAAGACATATTAGCCTTCTCTGGCTGATCTCATCTTATGCAATCTATAAAATGGTGACAGTTATTTTAGGCAATTCACATGAAACAAATCACAACTTGTTTGAAATCTCCAGGTTCAGTGAATTCCTAAAGGTTTTACAGAAATTTGGTTTGCATTAAATCATTTTGATCTTCTCTAAAAAGACTACCAAAATAAAGGTAGAAGTAGTAAGTGCTTCTGTACAAAATGATGGTTCAGACAAATCATAGGTGCTGAGTGCACCCTTGGTATAGCCAAATATGTTCAATGCACCTTTCCATGTACGGTACTTATTTTGGATCTGTCTCCCCCATTTTTCCATGTATGACAGCTTTGACTTCAGAGGAGGCCAGAGAAGGGCTAAGACAGATGGAAAACAAGTATTTGAGAAGGGGTATTGAACTGTTTGGTCACACCAAGGGATCATTGAACACTTCTGCTTCATTTGAACAGTCATTTTCAGGTGGGAGAAGTCCTTTAAATGCAATTTAGTAACCAAAGTCAAGATTATTTTGGCCTATAACCTGCACGCAGTAGGGACTGAGATCCCTCTAAAGCTTCCCCTAATGATCATATACTGTAGATATATTATCTTCTAATTCCTTAGAAAAGAATGTCTCCACAAGTCTCATGATGTTACTGTTAGGCCTCATGCACATAAATATGGAATACGGTTTTTATGGCCTACTAAGGCCCTCTTTTTGCTTTCAATTGTACATGGTTGTTTTCCAAAATTGTTGCATGCTGCATTGATTTTAGAAGTGAAATCAGTACTTCAGCCATATTTACCAAGGTTTCTAACTTAAAAAAACGACATGTTAGCCCACCTGTAAAGGCTGACATAGTGACAAGAATGCCCCTAAGCACACATATTGGGGGGAGGGCGCATTTAATAAGTACCACCCTTTTTTTCCCAGAAAAAAAATGTATGACCAGGCGATGAAGAATCCGCTGCACCTTCAGAGGTCTTATTTGTATAAAACTTCCATTTTATTGAGAAATAGTTAAAAAATGTAAAAAAGCAGTTACATGTAGTCAGATCAAACCAGTGGACATCTAGAGCAACATGTTTCGGCCTATAACAAGGCCTTAGTCATGGTCTCACTGAACATACACAAATAGACATTAAATAGCTATAAAAGGCAGTCCATACAGAGGCTAGGTTCAGAGCAGGAGTTTCAGCTGTGTGAGTAACTTTTTCATGTCCAGCACGCATACAGTTTCAACATGGTTGTTCAATTTCAGTCATTCCTTGTAACCAGAGAAGTGCAGCTAGAAAAAAGTTCATGTGAACCTGTACATATGAATATGATAGCAAGATAGCAAGGAATCATATTATTTTATATAGTGTAGTATTGAAAAAAAAAAAAAGGATTTCCCTTTTCGGCATTTCCGGAGGGCAAGGATAATTTGTAAAAATTGTTTTATTTATTATTATTATTATTATTATTATTATTATTATTAGGGTTGAGCGAAACGGATCGGACAAATTCAAAAATCGCCGACTTTTGGCAAAGTCGGGTTTCATAAAACCCGACCCGATCCTAGTGTGGGATCGGCCATGAGGTTGCGTTTCGTATGACGCTTTCAGCGCCATTTTTCAGCCAATGAAGGAGGACGCAGAGTGTGGGCAGCGTGATGACATAGGTCTCGGTCCCCACCATCTTAGAGAAGGGCATGACAGTGATTGGCTTGCTTTCTGCGGCGTCACAGGGGCTATAAAGGGGCGTGTAACGACGACCACCATCTTACTTCTGCCGATCTTAGCATAGGGAGAGGTTGCTGCAGCTTCATCAGAAGAAGGGATATAGTTAAGGAGGGAAGATAAACCCTCAAACAGCTTGTGCTGTAGCGATTTCCACTGTCCAACACCACCTTTGTTTTGCAGGGACAGTGGAGGCTATATTTTTGTGCATCAGCTCTGTAGCTTATTAGGCTGCCTTATAAGGCTCCCTGATAGCTGCATTGCTGTTTGCACGCTGCTGTGCAAACCAACTGCTTTTTTAAAAGCAAATATCCTGGGCTTAGAGATGCCCTTAATCTGGTAGACTGGGACAATATCCTCAGAAATAAGAATACAGATAATAAATGGAAAATGTTTAAAGGGCACCTGTCACCCCCAAAATGGCTGGTGAGGTAAGCTCACCGGCATCAGGGGCTTATCTACAGCATTCTGTAATGCTGTAGATAAGCCGCCGATGTTACCTGAAAGAGGAGAAAAAGACGTTAGATTATACTCACCCAGGGGCGGCCCCGCTCTGGTCCGCGTCCGATGGGTGTCTCTGGTCCGCTCCGGCGCCTCCCATCTTCGTTCCATGACGTCCTCTTCGGGTCTTCGCGCCGCGGCTCCGGCGCAGGCGTACTTTGTCTGCCCTATTGAGGGCAGAGCAAAGTACTGCATTGCGCAGGCGCCGGGCCTCTCTGACCTTTCCGGCGCCTGCGCACTGCAGTACTTTGCTCTGCCCTCAACAGGGCAGACAAAGTACGCCTGCGCCGGAGCCGCGGCGTAAAGATCCGAAGAGGACGTCATGGAACGAAGATGGGAGGCGCCGGAGCGGACCGGAGACACCCATCGGACGCGGACCAGAGCGGGGCTGCCTCTGGGTGAGTATAATCTAACGTCTTTTTCTCCTCTTTCAGGTAACATCGGCGGCTTATCTACAGCATTACAGAATGCTGTAGATAAGCCCCTGATGCCGGTGAGCTTACCTCACCAGCCATTTTGGGGGTGACAGGTTCCCTTTAAGAACATCCTAAATAGGCACTGTAAGCGGTTTATACCTTGTGGGAATAAAAGGACTAGAAATAGGAAAAACCCAATGTGGCTAAACAAAGAAGTAAGACAGGCAATTAACAGTAAAAAGAAAGCATTTGCACTACTAAAGCAGGATGGCACCACTGAAGCTCTAAAAAACTATAGGGAGAAAAATACTTTATCTAAAAAACTAACTAAAGCTGCCAAAAAGGAAACAGAGAAGCACATTGCTAAGGAGAGTAAACCTAATCCCAAACTGTTCTTCAACTATATCAATAGTAAAAGAATAAAAACTGAAAATGTAGGCCCCTTAAAAAATAATGAGGAAAGAATGGTTGTGGATGACGAGGAAAAAGCTAACATATTAAACACCTTCTTCTCCACGGTATTCACGGTGGAAAATGAAATGCTAGGTGAAATCCCAAGAAACAATGAAAACCCTATATTAAGGGTCACCAATCTAACCCAAGAAGAGGTGCGAAACCGGCTAAATAAGATTAAAATAGATAAATCTCCGGGTCCGGATGGCATACACCCACGAGTACTAAAAGAACTAAGTAATGTAATAGATAAACCATTATTTCTTATTTTTAGGGACTCTATAGCGACGGGGTCTGTTCCGCAGGACTGGCGCATAGCAAATGTGGTGCCAATATTCAAAAAGGGCTCTAAAAGTGAACCTGGAAATTATAGGCCAGTAAGTCTAACCTCTACTGTTGGTAAAATATTTGAAGGGTTTCTGAAGGATGTTATTCTGGATTATCTCAATGAGAATAACTGTTTAACTCCATATCAGCATGGGTTTAAGAGTAATCGCTCATGTCAAACCAATCTAATCAGTTTTTATGAAGAGGTAAGCTATAGGCTGGACCACGGTGAGTCATTGGACGTGGTATATCTCGATTTTTCCAAAGCGTTTGATACCGTGCCGCACAAGAGGTTGGTACACAAAATGAGAATGCTTGGTCTGGGGGAAAATGTGTGTAAATGGGTTAGTAACTGGCTTAGTGATAGAAAGCAGAGGGTGGTTATAAATGGTATAGTCTCTAACTGGGTCGCTGTGACCAGTGGGGTACCGCAGGGGTCGGTATTGGGACCTGTTCTCTTCAACATATTCATTAATGATCTGGTAGAAGGTTTACACAGTAAAATATCGATATTTGCAGATGATACAAAACTATGTAAAGCAGTTAATACAAGAGAAGATAGTATTCTGCTACAGATGGATCTGGATAAGTTGGAAACTTGGGCTGAAAGGTGGCAGATGAGGTTTAACAATGAAAAATGTAAGGTTATACACATGGGAAGAAGGAATCAATATCACCATTACACACTGAACGGGAAACCACTGGGTAAATCTGACAGGGAGAAGGACTTGGGGATCCTAGTTAATGATAAACTTACCTGGAGCAGCCAGTGCCAGGCAGCAGCTGCCAAGGCAAACAGGATCATGGGGTGCATTAAAAGAGGTCTGGATACACATGATGAGAGCCTTATACTGCCTCTGTACAAATCCCTAGTTAGACCGCACATGGAGTACTGTGTCCAGTTTTGGGCACCGGTGCTCAGGAAGGATATAATGGAACTAGAGAGAGTACAAAGGAGGGCAACAAAATTAATAAAGGGGATGGGAGAACTACAATACCCAGATAGCTTAGCGAAATTAGGATTATTTAGTCTAGAAAAAAGACGACTGAGGGGCGATCTAATAACCATGTATAAGTATATAAGGGGACAATACAAATATCTTGCTGAGGATCTGTTTATACCAAGGAAGGTGACGGGCACAAGGGGGCATTCTTTGCGTCTGGAGGAGAGAAGGTTTTTCCACCAACATAGAAGAGGATTCTTTACTGTTAGGGCAGTGAGAATCTGGAATTGCTTGCCTGAGGAGGTGGTGATGGCGAACTCAGTCGAGGGGTTCAAGAGAGGCCTGGATGTCTTCCTGGAGCAGAACAATATTGTATCATACAATTATTAGGTTCTGTAGAAGGACGTTGATCTGGGGATTTATTATGATGGAATATAGGAATATAGGCTGAACTGGATGGACAAATGTCTTTTTTCGCTTTTTTCGGCCTTACTATGTTACTATGTTGTTACTATGTTGCTCCTCTCTGCACAGTTATCTTGTTTATTTGTCCACACTTTTGTGTGCAGCAGTCCTTTTTATTGCTGCCATACTTGTCCTGAGATCATTGTAGGGAGATTTAAATTGTACTACAGTCCTTGTATTTTTTCATATATCTTCCAGCCACTTTCTGCCACTTACATTGTGTTGTTTTATGCACAGGGCCTGAGTGTTGGTTCAGTCTCCCCCCCAAAAAAGGGAGATTTAAATTCTCACAAAGTGGATGTACTTCAGTCCTGTTAGTTTGTCGTATATCAGCCAGCCACTTTCTGCCACTTACATTGTGTTGTTTTATACACTGGGCCTGAGTTTTGGTTCAGTCTCCAAAAAAAAAAGTGAGATTCAAATTCTCACAAAGTGGATGTACTTCAGTCCTGTTAGTTTGTCGTATATCAGCCAGCTACTTTCTGCCACTTACATTGTGTTGTTTTATACACTGGGCCTGAGTTTTGTTCAGTCTCCCCCCCAAAAAAGTGAGATTCAAATTCTCACAAAGTGGATATACTTCAGTCCTGTTAGTTTGTCATATATCAGCCAGCCACTTTCTGCCACTTACATTGTGTTGTTTTATACACTAGGCCTGAGTTTTGGTTCAGTCTCCCAAAAAAAAGTGAGATTCAAATTCTCACAAAGTGGATATACTTCAGTCCTGTTAGTTTGTCGTATATCAACCAGCCACTTTCTGCCACTTACATTGTGTTGTTTTATACACTGGGCCTGAGTTTTTGTTCAGTCTCCCAAAAAAAAGTGAGATTCGGATTCTCACAAAGTGGATATACTTAAGTCCTGTTAGTTTGTCGTATATCAGCCAGCCACTTTCTGCCACTTACATTGTGTTGTTTTATACACTGGGCATGAATTTTGGTTCAGTCTCCAAAAAAAAAAGTGAGATTCAATTTTTCACAAAGTGGATATACTTCAGTCCTGTTAGTTTGTCATATATCAGCCAGCCACTTTCTGCCACTTACATTGTGTTGTTTTATAAACTGGGCCTGAGTTTTGGTTCAGTCTCCTACAAAAAAAGGGAGATTTAAATTCTCAACAAGTTTATATACACCTTCTACCTTGTTTTACAGTACCATATAATGGTTGTTATTTTGGTTAGATTTTCCAAAAAATTAGGAAGTCTGGTGGAAGAGCCCATGGGCGGTGGTTGCCAGCTGGTACTGATGGTGGTGGTGGTGCATCTGGTGGTAGTGGCAAAAGCACAATAGCACCTAAGGCTGGAGGTGTTGAGCCAGCATCATTGTCTGGCTACACAAGGCCTCGAAGGCTCCCTTATCCGGGAGTAGGAAAACAGCTTTTAAAGCCAGAGCAGCAGGAAAAAGTTTTAGCTTTCCTTGCTGACTCAGCCTTTAGCTCTTTCGCCTCCTCTTCAGAAAGTTCCAAATATAAAAGCAGCGAGTTGTCAGTGGATGCTCCAGGTCAGGAACAAGACGTTTCCTTGTGTCCTTCACCCAAACCAAAAGTGAAGGATGCGCCAGGTGACACTACAGGTTACTCCATGGAGCTCTTTACACATACCGTGCCTGGGTTAGAAAGGGAAATTGTTAACTGCCCATTACAAGATGAATCGGACATGGAGTGCACAGATGCACAGCCACAGCTAGATTATTATGCTGTTCCATTGACTCAGATCACTAAATTGCCCTCGCAGTGTACTGAGCCAGAATCGGAACCTGATGAGACTATGGTGCCCCGTCCCGAACGCTATAGCACCTTACACGGTGACACAGAGGAAGGTGCACATGACATTGAAGAGGAGGTGATAAATGACCCAGTTGTTGACCCAGATTGGCAGCAATTGGGGGAAGAGGGTGCCGCTGCCAGTAGCTCAGAAGCGGAGGAGGATGATCCGCAGCAGCCACCTACATCGCAACAGCTGTCATCTGGCAGGCCCGTATCAGGCCAAAAACATTTTTTTTAAACAAAAACAGTTTTAGGACAGCGTGGCCATCCGGTGCAAATAGCACAGCGTGCAATGCCTGAAAAGGTATTCCATAGTAGGAAGAGTGTAGTGTGGCAATTTTTTAACCAAGATCCGAATGATCAGTCAAAAGTTATCTGTAAGAAATGCTCAAAGACCTTTAGCAGAGGGAAGAATCTTCAAAATTTAAATACAACGTGCATGCTTAGACATTTAACCAGCATGCACTTGCAAGCCTGGACTAACTACCAAACGTCCCGTACCGTTGGTGCACCTGCTCAGAATGAAGGTAGTCAGCCACGCTACATTGCTTCCCTCACTGTAAGCCCACCGGTTAGGACACCACCAGCAGCAAATGTGGAGGTATCGTCCCAAGGCCAAAGCAGTCAGGGAATCACAAGGTTATTGGTAGGAAACACTGTATGTAGGCCAACATCAAGAATACCATCACCAACCCTCTCTCAATCCGCCATGTCCACCACCACCCCCGCTAGTTCCACCATATGCAGCTCTCCAGTCCAGCTCACCCTACAAGAGACTCTCGTTAGGAGAAGAAAGTAACCATCCTCTCATCCGCGTACACAGGGTTTGAACGCCCACATTGCTATACTAATCTCGTTAGAGATGATGCCCTACCGGTTGGTTGAAAGCGAAGCTTTCAAAGACCTGATGGCCTACGCAGTACCATGCTATGACCTACCCAGATGGCACTTCTTTGCGAGAAAAGCCATCCCAGCCCTCCACCAGCATGTCAAAGACCGCATTGTCCATGCACTGAGGCAATCAGTCAGTGGAAAGGTGCACCTCACAACAGATGCATGGACCAGTAGGCATGGCCAGGGACATTACGTGTCCATCACGGTGCACTGGATTAATGTGGTGGATGCAGAGTCCACAGGGGACAGCCATAGTGGGACAGTTCTGCCTAGCCCATGGTCCAGGAAACAGTTGGCTGTAGGCGTTCACCACCCCTCCTCTTCCTCCTCCTCCTCCTCCAGAAGCAAAAGCTCGTCCACAGAGCGCAGTCGCACGACCACTCCATCCGCAGCTGCCAGTGTTGCACACGAGGTGTCTCATTATCGAACAGCTAGTGGTAAGCGTCAGAAGGCTGTGTTACAAATGAAGTGTTTGGGCAACAACAGACACACCGCGGAAGTACTGGCCGAGTACTTGCAGCAACAAACTCAGTCATGGCTGGGCAGTGTACATCTTGAGGAATTCAAGGTAGTCAGTGATAACGGAAGGAATTTTATGGCTGCCATAGCCCTTTCAGAACTGAAACACATACCTTGCCTGGCTCACACCTTGAACCTGGTGGTGCAGTGCTTCCTCAAAAATTATCCGGAGTTACCAGCCCTGCTCCTGAAGGTGCGAAGACTTTGCTCGCACATCCGCCGGTCGCCCGTACACTCCAGCCGTATGCTGAACCATCAGCGATCACTAAATCTTCCCCAGCACCGCCTAATAATCGACTTTGCAACAAGGTGGAACTCCACACTGCACATGGTTCAGAGGCTGTTCGAACTGAGGCGTGCTGTAATTAATTTGTGGGAGGATACACATACACGGGCAGGCACTGGGATGGCAGACATGGAGTTGTCTGGTGTGCAGTGGTCGAAGCTACAAGACCTCTGTTAAGTCCTTCAGTGTTTTGAGGAATGCACACGGCTGGTAAGTGCAGACGACGCCATCATAACCATGAGCATCCCACTAATGCGTCTGCTGATGCAAAGTTTGACGCACATTAAGGAGCAGGCGTCTGCAGCCGAGGAGGAGGGAAGCCTTGATGACAGTCAGCCATTGTCTGCTCAGGGAACTCTCTGGAGGAGGATGATGGGGATGAATATTTATGGGAGGAGGATGCTTCTCAGGGGGCAATAGAAACTGGTGGCGTTGCAAGGTCAGGTGCAAGTGATGTTGATTTGCAAGAAAGTGCTCCTCAACCCAGCACAAGCAGTGAATTGACACCTGGAACATTGGCCCACATGGCTGAGTATGCCTTGCGTATCCTAAAAAGGGACCCCCGCATTATCAAAATGATGACCGATGATGATTACTGGTTGGCCTGCCTCCTGGATCCACGATATAAAGGAAAATTACAAAATATGATGCCACATGAGAACCTTGAGCAAATATTGGCTACCAAACAAGCAACTCTTGTAGACCATTTGGTTCAGGCATTCCCAGCACACAGCGGCGGTGATGGTTCTCACACGAGCCGTAGGGGGCAACATGGCAGAGGTGCTAGGGGTGTACAAATCCGAAGTGGCGTTGGACAGATGGGTTTTATGACCAGGTTGTGGAGTGATTTCGCAATGACCGCTGACACGACAGGTACAGCAGCATCGATTCAAAGTGACAGGAGAAAGCATTTGTCCAGTATGGTTATGAACTACTTTTCCTCCCTTATCAATGTTCTCCCTCACAGGTCATTCCCCTTTGATTACTGGGCAGCTAAAATAGACACCTGGCCTGAATTGGCAGAATATGCATTACAGGCGCTCACTTGCCCTGCTGCTAGTGTGCTATCAGAAAGAGTCTTCAGTGCTGCTGGTTCAATACTGACCAAAAAAAGGACACGTCTGGCTACCCAAAATGTTGATGATCTAACCTTCAGTAAAATGAACCAATCATGGATTTCAAATTATTTTTCCTCACCTGCCCCTGCTGACACGTAGCTTGCCTGAAAAATGTCTTGCTTTTGGCCTCCTCTTACTGACTTCTCCAATTCCACCATTTGCAGCTGCTTAATGTCTACCATAGGCCATTTGTATACCTCCCTAAATGGGCTGACTCCCCCCACAGGGCCGTGGTCACCACCTGGCGCAAGCACCCGTGCGAATGCGGTTTGCCTGGACAGGTGGGTGGGCCCACTCTTGGGCGACGGTACTGGCACAGGGTCCCTCATAGTACAATGAAGTGTCTCTGAAGGTGGTGGTGCACAACCAACGTCAGACACACCGTCGTAATATGAGGGGCCCTGTGCCAGTACCGCCGCCCACGAGAGAGTGTTCCCCCCCAGCTCGAACAGTGCTCTACCACTTGCAATACTTACCTCTCCCTGCTCCACCACTGTTTAGTCTGTGCTGTTAAATCCTTCAATGGCACTGCCAATACAAATTTGTTGAAATGATAGATAGTAAAATATACAGGAGCCCTGGCCTCCATTTAGACCAGTTAATACTTTGCGCCTACTACTAGGGTTGAGCGACCTTTACATTTATAGGATCGGGTCGGGTTTCACGAAACGCGATTTTTTCAAAAGTCGGGTCGAGTGAAATCGGCCGATCCTATAAAAAAGTCGGGGTCGGGGTCGGCCGAAACTCGAAACCCAATGCAGTGCATTGGGTTTCCAATGGTTCCCAGGGTCTGAAGGAGCGGAAACTCTCCTTCAGGCCCTGGGATCCATATTTAAGTGTAAAATAAAGAATTAAAATAAAAAATATCGCCATACTTACCATCTGATGCGCCCTGGTACTAAGCGGGAACCTTCCTTCCTTAGAATCAGCCTTCCAGGACCTTGCGGTGACGTCGCGGCTTGTGATTGGTCGCGCGGCCGCCCATGTGACCGCTCGCGCGACCAATCAAAAGCCGCGACGTCACCGTGACGTCACCGAAGGTCCTGGAAGGGCTGATTCTTAGGAAGGAAGGCTGCCGGAAAGAAGCCGAGGGTGAGTATATTCCTATTAGGTATATACTCACCCTCGGACGCGCCCTGCTTCTTTCCGGCAGCCTTCCTTCCTAAGAATCAGCCCTTCCAGGACCTTTGGTGACGTCACGGCTTTTGATTGGTCGCGCGAGCGGTCACATGGGCGGCCGCGCGACCAATCACAAGCCGCGACGTCACCGCGACGTCACCGCAAGGTCCTGGAAGGTTCCCGCTTAGTACCAGGGCGCATCAGATGGTAAGTATGGCGATATTTTTTATTTTAATTCTTTATTTTACACTTAAATCTGAATTCCGATACCAATTCCCGATATCTTAAACATATCGGGAATCGGTATCGGAATTCCGATTCCAGATTCAGAAGATCGCCGACTTCATGGCCGACCCCACACAGGGGTCGGGTCGGGTTTCATGAAACCCGACTTTGCCAAAAGTCGGCGACTTCTGAAAATTGCCGACCCGTTTCGCTCAACCCTACCTACTACCACTGTCTGCTACTCAGCAGAGGAGCCCACCCCTGTACCTAGCTATGCCACCTGTTTATGAACAATTTTTTGGTAGACATTTAGCCCACTTTATTATTTGGGCCTACTAACTGTGTCTGCCACTCATTACAGTTTTCCTCCACTGCACAAAGCAATGTCGCCTGTTTAGTCCTATTACCACATTTGAACTGCATTTAGCCCATTTTATTATTTGGGCCTACTAACTGTGTCTGCCACTCATTACAGTTTTCCTCCACTGCACAAAACAATGCCGCCTGTTTAGTCCTGTTACCACATTTGAACTGCATTTAGCCCACTTTATTATTTGGGCCTACTAACTGTGTCTGCCACTCATTACAGTTTTCCTCCACTGAACAAAGCAATGCCGCCTGTTTAGTCCTGTTACCACATTTGAACTGCATTTAGCCTACTTTATTATTTGGGCCTACTAACTGTGTCTGCCACTCATTACAGTTTTCCTCCACTGAACAAAGCAATGCCGCCTGTTTAGTCCTGTTACCACATTTGAACTGCATTTAGCCCACTTTATTATTTGGGCCTACTAACTGTGTCTGCCACTCATTACAGTTTTCCTCCACTGAACAAAGCAATGCCGCCTGTTTAGTCCTATTACCACATTTGAACTGCATTTAGCCCACTTTATTGTTTGGGCCTACTAACTGTGTCTGCCACTCATTACAGTTTTCCTCCACTGAACAAAGCAATGCCGCCTGTTTAGTCCTGTTTAGGGTTGAGCGACTTTCATTTTTTTAAGATCGAGTCGGGTTTTGCGAAACCCGACTTTGTCCAAAGTCGAGTCGAGTGAAGTCGGACGATTATCGCGAAAAGTCGGGGATCGACCGAAACATGAAACCCAATGCAAATCAATGGGGAAGCATAGTCGGCAGTGAGTGGAGGCCAGGAAAACACCTACAGTGCCCATTTTAATGCCAAAAACATCCATTCTTGTTTCTGAAGCTTGTCAATCTTAATTAACTTTATAATAATAGTTGGGCATTGGAAATTGGGGGTCATTTGGCAAAAGTTGTGGGGGGTAGGGCTGGTTCAAGGTTTTAGTTGGCCCAGGAAACGTGGACTACGTCACGGCGGTGGAGCAGTGAGAGGTAAGTATTTCAACTTTGCAAGTGCTGTGATCCTGAGCAAGCAGGGAGGCCCACTCGTCCGCATTGGCACTGGCACAGGGCCCCTCAAAGTACGGTGGTGTGTTTGCACGGCGGGGGCGCCTCCCACCGGCAGCGACACTTTTGCGTACTCTGAGGGGCCCTGTGCCTGTGACGTCGCCAACGAGTATGCCCCCCTACCTGTTGAAGAAACCTGCACTTTCATCTGCACCTTCCTCTTTGTCCCTGTGTAAGTTGGTATAGTATGCGGGAAGGGGAACCTGACTTTCAGCAGGGTCAGATTGTGGCTGTGTAGCGTGCAAGGGGAATGTAGTGGTCTGGGTCAAAGTACCACAAGACTCATCTAGCACCGGCTGGGCAATGGGCAGGATGAGGCGGAAACACTGATATAGGCCCAAATAATAAAGTGGGTAAAATGCAGGTCAAAATTGGTAACAGGACTAACCAGGTGGCATTGCTTAGTTCAGTGGAGTAGAAAACCCAGGAGCGGCAGACAGACACCATTAGTAGGGCCGAACCACACTAGTAGGCCCTATGCAGTTTAATATTACAAATGAAGGCCGAAAGCCTGAAGATTAAAGGTCAGGAAAATAACACAGGACAACACCAAGGTGCGGCACACACCGTTACTAGGCCCAACCAAAGTAGTAGGCCAACTGCAGTTTAATTATTTAAAATGTAAGCCGAAAGCCTGAACATTGAAGGTCGGGACAACAAAACAGGAGAAAACCCAGTAGCGTCAGACACCGTTTTAAGGGCCCAACCACACATTTTAAAAACAACTACTTAACGAGAGCTTTAAGATTGAAGCTCAGCTTTATACAGTGGAGGACAACACCATGGAGCGGCACACACCGTTAGTAGGCACCAACCACCAATTTTTACCAACAGATACTTAATGAAAGCCAGAAAGTTGAAGCTCAGACAAGGAAACCTGGAGGAGAACACTAAGGAGGAGGAGAACACCAAGGAGGAGGAGAACACCGTTACTAGGCCCCAACCCAAGTAGTATGGCAACTGTAGTGTTACATTTAAAAATACTTAATGAGAGCCAGAAGGTTGAAGCTCAGATTTAGACTGTGGAGGACAACACCAGGGAGCGGCAGACACCGTTAGTAGGCCCCAACCAACAATTTTTACCAACAGATACTTAATGAGAGCCAGAAGGTTGAAGCTCAGATTTAGACAGTGGAGGACAACACCAGGGAGCGGCAGACACCGTTAGTAGGCCCCAACCACCAATTTTTACCAACAAATACTTAATGAGAGCCAGAAGGTTGAAGCTCAGATTTAGACAGTGGAGGACAACACCAGGGAGCGGCAGACACCGTTAGTAGGCCCCAACCACCAATTTTTACCAACAAATACTTAATGAGAGCCAGAAGGTTGAAGCTCAGACAAGGAAACCTGGAGGAGAACACCAAGGAGGAGGAGAACACCAAGGAGGAGGAGAACACCGTTACTAGGCCCCAACCCAAGTAGTATGGCAACTGTAGTGTTACATTTAAAAATACTTAATGAGAGGCAGAAGGTTGAAGCTCAGATTTAGACAGTGGAGGACAACACCAGGGAGCGGCAGACTGTTGTGAACTCTGTTTTTGGGCTCCCTCTTGTGGTCACAAGTGGTACTGTGTAAGTGCTGTATTTGGGCTCCCTCTGGTGGCTCTTTGTGTTATTCTGCAGGTCTGAGGCTGGTTCAGCTGTCTCGTTATCTGTTAGCTGGTTTCCTATTTAGCTCACCTGGACTTTCAGTGGTTGCCTGCTGTCGATGTATTCAGTGCTATTTTGATCTCTCCTGAATTCCTTCGTTATCAGTCTCTCCAAGAGAAGCTAAGTTTCTGTTTGGTTATTTTTTGCTCATCAGTGTTCAATATGTTTCTTGGTTATTTATTTGTCCTTGTCCAGCTTGCTAATATGTGATTTCCTTGCTTGCTGGTAGCTCTAGGGGGCTGAGTTCTCCCCTCACACCGTTAGTTGGTGTGGGGGTTCTTGAATTCTCAGCGTGGATATTTTGTATAGGGTTTTTTACTGACCGCACAGTTCCCTGTCTGTCTTCTGCTATCTAGTATTAGTGGGCCTCATTTGCTGAATCTGTTTTCATTTCTACGTTTTGTATTTTCCCCTTACCTCACCGTTATTATTTGTGGGGGGCTTCCTATATCTTTGGGGTCATTTCTCTGAGGCAAGTGAGGTCTTACTTTCTCTATCGGGCTAGTTCTGCTACTTCGGTTTTGCCTTTTTTCTGCAATTCTGGTTTTCATCCTCGTTTTTCCTCGGGTCAGGTTGAGCCTTCTGACTGTCCTGGGGTGGATTCTGTGGTGGATAGGTTGCAGCAGATTTGGAACCATGTGGTGGACAATTTGAAGTTGTCACAGGAGAAGGTTCAGCGCTTTGCCAACCGCCGTCGCGGTGTGGGTCCCCGACTTCGTGTTGGGGATTTGGTATGGCTGTCTTCTCGGTATGTTCCTATGAAGGTCTCCTCTCCTAAATTCAAGCCTCGCTTCATCGGTCCTAATAAGATTTTGGAAATCCTTAACCTGGTGTCATTTCGTTTGGACCTCCCAGCGTCGTTTGCTATTCATAACGTGTTCCATAGGTCTTTGTTGCGGAGGTATGTGGTGCCTGTGGTTCCTTCTGTTGAGCCCCCTGCCCCGGGGCTGGCTGAGGGCGAATTGGAGTACGTGGTGGAGAAGATCTTGGATTCTCGTATTTCTAGACGGAGGCTTCAGTATTTGGTTAAGTGGAAGGGCTATGGTCAGGAGGATAATTCCTGGGTTGTCGCCTCTGATGTTCATGCGGCCGATTTGGTTCATGCCTTCCATGTGGCTCATCCTGATCACCCTGGGGGTTTTGATGAGGGTTCGGTGACCCCTCCTCAAGGGGGGGGTACTGTTGTGAACTCTGTTTTTGGGCTCCCTCTTGTGGTCACAAGTGGTACTGTGTGAGTGCTGTATTTGGGCTCCCTCTGGTGGCTCTTTGTGTTATTCTGCAGGTCTGAGGCTGGTTCAGCTGTCTCGTTATCTGTTAGCTGGTTTCCTCTTTAGCTCACCTGGACTTTCAGTGGTTGCCTGCTGTCGATGTATTCAGTGCTATTTTAATCTCTCCTGAATTCCTTTGTTATCAGTCTCTCCAAGAGAAGCTAAGTTTCTGTTTGGTTATTTTTTGCTCATCAGTGTTCAATATGTTTCTTGGTTATTTATTTGTCCTTTTCCAGCTTGCTAATATGTGATTTCCTTGCTTGCTGGTAGCTCTAGGGGGCTGAGTTCTCCCCTCACACCGTTAGTTGGTGTGGGGGTTCTTGAATTCTCAGCGTGGATATTTTGTATAGGGTTTTTTACTGACCGCACAGTTCCCTGTCTGTCTTCTGCTATCTAGTATTAGTGGGCCTCATTTGCTGAATCTGTTTTCATTTCTATGTTTTGTATTTTCCCCTTACCTCACCGTTATTATTTGTTGGGGGCTTCCTATATCTTTGGGGTCATTTCTCTGAGGCAAGTGAGGTCTTACTTTCTCTATAGGGGTAGCAAGTTTCACAGGCTGCGTCGAGACGTCCAGGAATTTAGGCACGTTCACCGGCTACCTTTAGTGTGTTGGTTAGGATCAGGTTGCTGTCAGTCCAGTTACCACCTCCCTAGAGCTTGTTCTATGTTCAGTAACTTAGCTAGTCCATTCTGTGATCCTCAGCCACTAAGGATCATAACAGCAGACACCGTTAGTAGGCCCCAACCACCAATTTTTGCCAACAAATACTTAATGAGAGCCAGAAGGTTGAAGCTCAGACAAGGAAACCTGGAGGAGAACACCAAGGAGGAGGAGAACACCAAGGAGGAGGAGAACACCGTTACTAGGCCCCAACCCAAATAGTATGGCAACTGTAGTGTTACATCAAAAAATACTTAATGAGAGGCAGAAGGTTGAAGCTCAGATTTAGACAGTGGAGGACAACACCAGGGAGCGGCAGACACCGTTAGTAGGCCCCAACCACCAATTTTTACCAACAAATACTTAATGAGAGCCAGAAGGTTGAAGCTCAGATTTAGACAGTGGAGGACAACACCAGGGAGCGGCAGACACCGTTAGTAGGCCCCAACCACCAATTTTTTCCAACAAATACTTAATGAGAGCCAGAAGGTTGAAGCTCAGACAAGGAAACCTGGAGGAGAACACCAAGGAGGAGGAGAACACCAAGGAGGAGGAGAACACCGTTACTAGGCCCCAACCCAAGTGGTATTGCAACTGTAGTGTTACATCAAAAAATACTTAATGAGAGGCAGAAGGTTGAAGCTCAGATTTAGACAGTGGAGGACAACACCAGGGAGCGGCAGACACCGTTAGTAGGCCCCAACCACCAATTTTTACCAACTAATACTTAATGAGAGCCAGAAGGTTGAAGCTCAGACAAGGAAACCTGGAGGAGAACACCAAGGAGGAGAACACCCAGGAGCGGCAGATATCACTAGTAGGCCCCAACCAAACTAGTAGCCCAAATGCAGTTTCCTATTTTTTTAAAAAGCCCGAAAACCTGAATTGAGGACAATTTTAATTAGGGACTGCAGACAGACTTAGTAGGCTGTCCCCTGTGGACCATGCATACACCACATTAACCCATTGCGCCGTAATGGACACGTAACCTTTCGTGGCCATGCCTACAGGTCCATGCGTCTGTTGTCAGGTGCACGTTTGTACTCACAGATTGCCAGAGTGCATGGACAATGCGGTCTTTTACATGCTGGTGGAGGGTTGGGATGGCTTTTCTCGCAAAAGAAGTGTCGACTGGTTAGCTTGTAGCGTGGTACAGCGTAGTCCATCATGGCTTTATTAATATTAAATAAAATATATAAATAGGCTCTATGAACTTTTAAATAGGTTCCAGGGGTACACGGGCAGCATTGGTGTGGTCAGCGGAGGACGATTGCAAGGAGGGACCGCAGACAGGCTTACTAGGCCTAAAATAAATAAAAATAGGCTCTATGCAGTTTTAAATAGGTTACATGGGTACACAGGAAGCATTGTTGTGGTCAGTGGAGGAGGATTGCAAGGAGGGACCGCAGACAGGCTTACTAGGCCTAAAATAAATAAAAATAGGCTCTATGCAGTTTTAAATAGGTTACATGGGTACACAGGCAGCATTGTTGTGGTCAGTGGAGGAGGATTGCAAGGAGGGACCGCAGACAGGCTTACTAGGCCTAAAATAAATAAAAATAGGCTCAAGGCACTTAGAGTTATCTCGCAGGGGTACACAGACACAGGCAGCATTGTTGTGGTCAGTGGAGGAGGATTGCAAGGAGGGACCGCAGACAGGCTTACTAGGTCTAAAATAAATAAAAATAGGCTCAAGGCACTTAGAGTTATCTCACAGGGGTACACAGGCAGCATTGTTGTGGTCAGTGGAGGAGGATTGCAAGGAGGGACCGCAGACAGGCTTACTAGGCCTAAAATAAATAAAAATAGGCTCTATGCAGTTTTAAATAGGTTACATGGGTACACAGGCAGCATTGTTGTGGTCAGTGGAGGAGGATTGCAAGGAGGGACCGCAGACAGGCTTACTAGGCCTAAAATAAATAAAAATAGGCTCAAGGCACTTAGAGTTATCTCGCAGGGGTACACAGGCAGCATTGGTGTGGTCAGCGGAGGACGATTGCAAGGAGTGTCTGACACAGTTAGTACTCACAAAAAATAAATAGATGTTAATGTCTCGCAAAACAACACAACAAAAAAACAAAAGTGTGGCATACTTAGGTACAGGGGTGGGCTCATCTGCTGAGTTTCTGACATAGTAATTTGGCAGTAAGTATTTACTGGTGTCAATATAGGACACTGACCCAGACTACTTTAACTAGCATCATAGATGTCAACAAATTGGTATTGTCAGTGCCAGGCATTGAATGATGTCAGCGCATAGACTAAACATTGGTGGAGCTGTGAGAGATAATTTTGCACGTGGTAGAGCACAGTTTGAGCTGGGGGGGGTGAATTCTCTTGTGGCCGGCGGTACCGTCCCAGGGCCCCTCATGTTACAACGGTGTGTCTGACGTTGGGTGCGCGCCGCCACCGCCAGAGACACTTTATTGTACTATGAGGGACCCAGTGGCAGTGCCGTCGACCAAAAGCGGGCACACCCACCTCTTCAGACAAACGGCACTCTAACGGGTGCTTGCGCCAAGTGGCGAGACCACGGCCCCGTGGGGGGAGTTTTCCCATTGAGGGAGGTGTAAACATGTCGTATGCTGGACAAACAGCTGCTGCAAATTAAGAGATTGGAACACTCAGTAAGACCAGTCCACAAGCAAGACCTTTTTATAGGAAAGCTACGTGTCAGCCGGGAAAGGTGGGGCAAAATAATTTTAAATCCAGGAGTGGTTCATTTTAATGAAGGTTAGATCATCCACATTTTGGGTAGCCAGACGAGTCCTTTTTTCGGTTAATATTGAACCAGCAGCACTGAATACTCTTTCTGATAGCACACTAGCTGCTGGGCAAGCAAGCTCCTGCAATGCATATTCTGCCAATTCAGGCCAGGTGTCTAATTTGGATGCCCAGTAATCAAATGGGAATGACGGTTGAGGGAGAACATCGATAAGGGATGAAAAATAGTTAGTAACCATACTGGACAAATGTTGTCTCCTGTCACTTTGAATAGGTGCTGCAGTACCTGTCCTGTCTGCGGTCATTGCGAAATCGCTCCACAACCTGGTCAGAAAACCCCTCTGTCCAACGCCACTTCTGATTTGTGCACCTCTAACACCTCTGCCCTGTAGCCCCCTGCAGCTCGTGTGAGAACCATCACCAGCGCTGTGTGCTGGGAATGCCTGAATCAAACGGTCTACAAGAGTAGCTTGTTTGGTTGCTAATATTTGTTCGAGGTTCTCATGTGGCATAATATTTTGCAATTTGCCTTTATAGCGAGGGTCAAGGATGCAGGCCAACCAGTAATCATCATCGCTCATCATTTTAGTAATGCGTGGGTCCCTTTTGAGGATACGTAAGGCATAATCCACCATGTGGGCCAAAGTTCCAGTTGTCAAATCTGCGGTTGTGCTGGTTTGAGGGGCAGTTACAGGCAAATCTACGTCACTTGTCTCCCTTAAAAAAACAGAACCCGGCCTTGCAACGCCACTAATTTCGGTTGGCACAGGAGAAGCTTCCTCATTAAAAAAGTACTCATCCCCATCATCCTCCTCGTCCTCCTCCTCCTCCTCTTCGCCTGCTACCGCGTCCTCACACAGCACTGGCACAGAGGCAGACTTGCCAATCTTTATCTCCCACTATTAATTATTTTTTTTACAGGGAGAATTTACCAAAAAAAAAAAAAATGGCCCAATATTACACACTGGTTTTCGGTGGCACACAAGGAGAGACAGATGCCACACACAGGACTGGCACAGAGGCAGACTTGCCAATCTTTATCTCCCACTATTAATTTTTTTTTTTACAGGGAGAATTTACAAAAAAAAAAAAATGGCCCAATATTACACACTGGTTTTCGGTGGCACACAAGGAGAGACAGATGCCACACACAGGACTGGCACAGAGGGAGACTTGCCAATCTTTATCTCCCACTATTAATTTTTTTTTTACAGGGAGAATTTACCAAAAAAAAAAAAAAGGCCCAATATTACACACTGGTTTTCGGTGGCACACAATGAGAGAGAGATGCCACACACAGCACTGGCACAGAGGCAGACTTGCCGATCTTTATCTCCCACTATTAATTATTTTTTTACAGGGAGAATTTACCCCCCCAAAAAAAATGGAATGGCCCAATATTACACACTGGTTTTCGGTGGCACATAAGGAGAGACAGATGCCACACACAGGACTGGCATAGCGGCAGACTTGCCAATCTTTATCTCCCACTATTCATTTTTTTTTACAGGGAGAATTTACCAAAAAAAAAATGGCCCAATATTACACACTGGTTTTCGGTGGCACACAATGAGAGACAGATGCCACACACAGCACTGGCACAGAGGCAGACTTGCCGATCTTTATCTCCCACTATTAATTATTTTTTTACAGGGAGAATTTACCAAAAAAAAAAAAATGGCCCAATATTACACACTGGTTTTCGGTGGCACACAAGGAGAGACAGATGCCACACACAGCAATGGCACAGAGGCAGACTTGCCAATCTTTATCTCCCACTATTTATTTTATTTTATTTTCAGGGAGAATTAAAAAAAACAAAACAAAAAAAACAATATTACACACTAGGTTTTCTGTGGCACACAATGAGAGACAGATGCCACACACAGCACTGGCACAGAGGCAGACATGCCAATCCTTATCTCCCTGCAGTAATCTCAGAAAAGTATGGCAGGCAGCTATAAATAGGACTGCTGCCCACAAAAGTGTGGACAAACAAACAAGATAGCTGTGCAGAAAGGAAGGAACAACAGGATTTGTGCTTTGAAAAAAGCAGTTGGTTTGCACAGCGGTGTACACACAGCAACGCAGCTATCAGGGAGCCTTCTAGGGCAGCCCAATGAGCTACAGCGCTGAGGAAAAAAAAAAGTAGCTTCCACTGTCCTGCAAACAAAAGGTGGTGTTGGACAGTGGAAATCGCTACAGCACAAGCGGTTTGGGGCTTTATGTACCCTGCCTAACACTATCCCTACTTCTGATGAAGCGGCAGCAACCTCTCCCTACGCTCAGGTCAGCAGCAGTAAGATGACGGGAACGCCCCTTTATAGCCCCTGTGACGCCGCAGAAAGCAAGCCAATCACTGCAATGCCTGTTGTGAACTCTATTTTTAGGCTCCCTCTAGTGGTCACAAGCGGTACTGTGTAGTGTTGTCTTCTGCAGGTTGGCTGCATCAGCTGGTTCGTTATCCTTGGTTCGTTTCCTATTTAACTCACCTGGATACTCAGTTCCTTGCCTGCTATCAATGTATTCAGTGCTCTTCAGATTCCTTGTGATTACCTTGCTCCCAGCCTCTCCAAGACAAGCTAAGTTTTTGTCTGTTCATTTTTTGATTATCAGCATTCATCATGTTTCTTGTCCAGCTTGCTAAGATGTGATCTCCTCGCTTGCTGGTTGCTCTAGGGGACTGAGTTTCTCCCCCCACACCGTTAGTTGGTGCGGGGGTTCTTGAAATCTCAGTGTGGATATTTTGTTAGGGTTTTTTACTGACCGCACAGACCCCTTACTATTTTCTGCTATCTAGTATTAGTGGGCCTCATTTGCTGAATCTGTTTTCACCCCTGTGTATGTGCCTTCCTCTTACCTCACCGTTATTATTTGTTGGGGGCTTCTATATCTTTGGGGATTATTTCTCTGGAGGCAAGAGAGGTCTTTCTGAGGCCGTTAAGAATGTTATGGCTTTTGTGGATTAGGGTGCTGCCCTGAATCTGATGGATTTGTCGTTTGCCAGGCGCTGTGGTTTTGTCCTGGAGCCTTTGGAATTTCCTATTCCTCTGAGGGGAATTGATGCTACGCCATTGGCTGAGAATAAGCCTCAGTATTGGATGCAAATGACTATGTGCATGACTCCCGTACATCAGGAGGTGATTCGTTTTCTCGTTCTGCATAATTTGCATGATGTTGTCGTTTTGGGTCTGCCATGGCTGCAGGCTCATAATCCAGTTTTAGATTGGAAAGCTATGTCTGTGTCAAGTTGGGGTTGTCAGGGAATTCATGGCGATACTCCGTTGGTGTCTATTGCTTCTTCCACTCCTTCTGAGGTCCCTGAGTTTTTGTCTGACTACCAGGATGTATTTAATGAGCCCAGGTCCAGTGCCCTGCCCCCTCATAGGGATTGTGACTGTGCTATAAATTTAATTCCTGGTAGTAAATTCCCTAAGGGACGACTTTTTAATTTGTCTATACCAGAGCATGCCGCGATGCGGAGTTATATAAAGGAGTCTTTGGAGAAGGGACATATTCGCCCATCCTCTTCCCCTCTTGGTGCAGGATTTTTTTTTGTGGCCAAGAAGGACGGTTCTTTGAGACCTTGTATAGATTATCGTCTTCTGAATAAAATCACAGTCAAATTTCAGTATCCTTTGCCACTATTGTCTGATTTGTTTGCTCGGATTAAGGGGGCCAGTTGGTTCACTAAGATAGATCTCCGTGGTGCGTATAACCTTGTGCGCATTAAGCAGGGAGATGAATGGAAAACAGCATTTAATACGCCCGAAGGCCATTTTGAGTACTTGGTGATGCCTTTTGGACTCTCTAATGCTCCTTCTGTGTTTCAGTCCTTCATGCATGACATCTTCCGAGAATATCTGGATAAATTTATGATTGTTTATCTGGATGACATTTTGGTCTTTTCTGATGATTGGGAGTCCCATGTGAAGCAGGTCAGGATGGTGTTTCAGGTCCTGCGTGCTAATGCTTTATTTGTGAAGGGCTCAAAATGCCTCTTCGGAGTACAGAAGGTCTCCTTTTTGGGTTTTATTTTTTCTCCTTCTACTGTGGAGATGGACCCAGTCAAGGTCCAGGCTATTCATGACTGGACTCAGCCTACGTCTGTTAAGAGTCTTCAGAAGTTCTTGGGTTTTGCTAATTTTTACCGTCGTTTCATCGCTAATTTTTCTAGCGTGGTTAAACCTTTGACGGATTTGACCAAGAAGGGTTCTGATGTTACTAATTGGTCTCCTGCGGCCGTGGAGGCCTTTCGGGAACTGAAGCACCGGTTTTCTTCAGCTCCAGTCTTATGTCAACCAGATGTCTCTCTCCCCTTCCAGGTCGAGGTTGATGCTTCTGAGATTGGAGCAGAGGCTGTTTTGTCGCAGAGAAGCTCTGATGGCTCTGTGATGAAGCCATGTGCTTTCTTTTCAAGAAAGTTTTCGCCTGCCGAGCGGAATTATGATGTTGGTAATCGGGAGTTGTTGGCTATGAAGTGGGCATTTGAGGAGTGGTGACATTGGCTCGAAGGAGCTAAACATCGTGTGGTGGTCTTGACTGATCACAAAAACCTGATTTACCTCGAATCTGCCAAGCGCCTGAATCCTAGACAGGCTCGTTGGTCGCTGTTTTTCTCCCGTTTCAACTTTGTGGTCTCATACCTGCCTGGTTCGAAGAACGTGAAGGCTGATGCACTTTCTAGGAGTTTTGTGCCTGACTCTCCGGGAGTTTCTGAGCCGGCTGGTATTCTCAGAGAGGGAGTGATTTTGTCTGCCATTTCCCCAGATTTGCGACGAGTGCTGCAGAAATTTCAGGCGGATAGACCTGACCGTTGTCCACCAGAGAGACTGTTTGTTCCGGATAGATGGACCAGCAGAGTTATTTCCGAGGTTCATTCTTCGGTGTTGGCGGGTCATCCTGGGATTTTTGGTACCAGAGATTTGGTGGCTAGGTCCTTCTGGTGGCCTTCCTTGTCGCGGGATGTGCGTTCCTTTTTGCAGTCTTGTGGGATTTGTGCTCGGGCTAAGCCTTGCTGTTCTCGTGCCAGCGGTTTACTTTTGCCTTTGCCTGTCCCAAAGAGGCCTTGGACGCACATTTCCATGGATTTTATTTCGGATCTTCCAGTATCTCAGAAAATGTCTGTCATCTGGGTGGTGTGATCGTTTTTCCAAGATGGTCCATTTGGTGCCCTTGCCTAAGTTGCCTTCCTCCTCCGATTTGGTTCCTCTATTTTTTCAGAATGTGGTTCGCTTGCACGGCATTCCTGAAAATATTGTGTCTGATAGAGGATCCCAGTTTGTGTCCAGGTTTTGGCGGACTTTTTGTGCTAAGATGGGCATTGATTTATCTTTTTCGTCGGCCTTCCATCCTCAGACTAATGGCCAAACCGAGCGAACTAATCAGACGTTGGAAACTTATTTGAGATGTTTTGTTTCTGCTGATCAGGATGATTGGGTGACTTTTTTGCCATTGGCCGAGTTTGCCCTTAATAATCGGGCTAGTTCTGCTACTTTGGTTTCGCCTTTTTTCTGCAATTCTGGTTTCCATCCTCGTTTTTCCTCAGGTCAGGTTGAGTCTTCTGACTGTCCTGGGGTGGATTCTGTGGTGGATAGGTTGCAGCAGATTTGGAACCATGTGGTGGACAATTTGAGGTTGTCACAGGAGAAGGCTCAGCGCTTTGCCAACCGCCGCCGCGGTGTGGGTCCCGGACTTCGTGTTGGGGATTTGGTGTGGCTGTCTTCTCGGTATGTTCCTATGAAGGTCTGCTCTCCTAAATTCAAGCCTCGCTTCATCGGTCCTTATAAGATCTTGGAAATCCTTAACCCGGTGTCTTTTCGTTTGGATCTCCCAGCATCGTTTGCCATTCATAATGTGTTCCATAGGTCTTTGTTGCGGAGGTATGTGGTACCTGTGGTTCCTTCTGTTGACCCTCCTGCTCCGGTGCTGGTCGAGGGTGAATTGGAGTACGTGGTGGAGAAGATTTTGGATTCTCGTATCTCTAGACGGAGGCTTCAGTATTTGGTGAAGTGGAAGGGCTATGGTCAGGAGGATAATTCCTGGGTTGTCGCCTCTGATGTTCATGCGGCCGATTTGGTTCGTGCCTTCCACGCGGCTCATCCTGATCGCCCTGGGGGTCTTGATGAGGGTTCGGTGACCCCTCCTCAAGGGGGGTACTGTTGTGAACTCTATTTTTAGGCTCCCTCTAGTGGTCACAAGCGGTACTGTGTAGTGTTGTCTTCTGCAGGTTGGCTGCATCAGCTGGTTCGTTATCCTTGGTTCGTTTCCTATTTAACTCACCTTGATACTCAGTTCCTTGCCTGCTATCAATGTATTCAGTGCTCTTCAGATTCCTTGTGATTACCTTGCTCCCAGCCTCTCCAAGACAAGCTAAGTTTTTGTCTGTTCATTTTTTGATTATCAGCATTCATCATGTTTCTTGTCCAGCTTGCTAAGATGTGATCTCCTCGCTTGCTGGTTGCTCTAGGGGACTGAGTTTCTCCCCCCACACCGTTAGTTGGTGCGGGGGTTCTTGAAATCTCAGTGTGGATATTTTGTTAGGGTTTTTTACTGACCGCACAGACCGCTTACTATTTTCTGCTATCTAGTATTAGTGGGCCTCATTTGCTGAATCTGTTTTCACCCCTGTGTATGTGCCTTCCTCTTACCTCACCGTTATTATTTGTTGGGGGCTTCTATATCTTTGGGGATTATTTCTCTGGAGGCAAGAGAGGTCTTTCTTTCTCTCTAGGGGTAGTTAGTTCCTCAGGCTGGCTCGAGACGTCTAGGATTTTTTAGACACGTTCACCGGCTACTTCTAGTGTGTTTGGATAGGTTCAGATTTGCGGTTAGTCCAGTTTGCCACCTCCCTAGAGCTTGTTCTATGTTTGTTACTTAGCTGGAGTAATTCGTGATCCTCAACCACTAAGGATCATAACAAATGCCCTTCTCTAAGATGGTGGGGACTGAGATCTATGTCATCACGCTGCCCACACTCTGCGTCCACCTTCATTGGCTGAGAAATGGCGCTTTTAGCGTCATTGAAACGCAACTTTGGCGCGAAAGTCGCGTACCGCATGGCCGACCCCACACAGGGATCGGGTCGGGTTTCATGAGACGCCGACTTTGCCAAAAGTCGGCGACTTATGAAAATGAACGATCCGTTTCGCTCAACCCTACTGCACAAACGTTACGGCCCCATATGATGCTCCATACAGACAACTGCCCCATATAGTGCTGCCCCCATATAGTGCTGCACATGACCCCATAGATGCTCCATACAGACACTTGCCCCATTTGCTGTTGCTGCGATAAAAAAAATCACATACTCACCTCTCCATCGCTCAGACCCCGGCACTTTCAATATTCACCTGATCCTCGTTCCAGCCGCCGCTCCATCTTCAACATTGACATCCAGGCAGAGGGCGCGCACTAACTACGTCACCGTGCCCTCTGATCTCAGCGTCACTGCTGAAGACGGAGCGGCGCCGGAACAGGGAGCAGGTGAATATCGCACAGCGCAGCGCTCCCCTCCCCGTTATACTCACCAGCTCCTGGCGCTGTGCAGTCCCTGCTTCGCCAGCGCTGGCAGCTTCTTCCTGTACTGAGCGGTCACCGTTACCGCTCATTACAGTAATGAACATGTGGCTCCACCCCTATGGGAGGTGGAGCCGCATATTCATTACTGTAATGAGTGCTACCATGTGACCGCTCTGTACAGGATGAGGAGCCTCCTTTGACCGCCATCATCAGGCGGCCCGCTGGCGCCCCCCTGTCGGCTGTGCCCAGGGCACATGCCCCAGCTGCCCCCCCCCTGGATACGCCACTGTACCTTCTGTTCACTTCTGGCATATTTCTGCTGTCATATTTGCTGTTATCCTTCTAGAGACATCCTTCTAGAGAGATCCTTCTAGAGACAGACCTGTGTCTCTGAATTTATAACAAGCTAAGTAGTGCACATGAAATAGGCCAGGTGTGATCGGGAGGGAGGCAATATTGCCTTGCGCTGGCGTGTACTCCGGAGGACAGAGAATGAACTTCAATCCAATATTGCGGCCAGCATGCAGCCAGCGGGTAAGGAAAGGGTGAATCAAACACCCGAAAACCCCGCCCATATGACCCATAACTGGTCCCGCCAAATTCAGGTGACAGGTTCCCTTTAAAATGAGAAAACATGCAGGGGAAGGAGAAAAAAAAACAGTAGTAGCAGCCAGCAGACCTACCAGGAATAGCAGGATGAGGAAGATCAGGAAAGTTGGGTGATGGTGATGGGATTGGGGGTGCAGCCAGCGAACATACCGTATATACTTGAGTATAAGCCGAGATTTTCAGCCCACTTTTTTGGGCTGAAAGTCCCCCCCTCGGCTTATACTCGAGTCATACCCAGAGGTCGTCAGGGGAGGGGGAGCGGGGGCTGTCTAAAAATACTCACTTAGTACAGGCGCGGTCCGTGCAGGTCCCTGGCTTCCCCGGCGCCGGCAGCAGCAGCTCAGCTTCTTCCTGTACTGAGCGGTCACATGGTACCACTCATTACAGTAAATAAATATGCGGCTCCACCTCCCATAGGGGTGGAGCCGCATATTCATTACTGTATTGAGCGGTAACAGTGACCGCTCAATACAGGAAGAAGCTGCGGCGTCGGGGAAGCAGGGACTGCACCGCGCCAGGACCAGGTGAGTATACGGGGAGGGGAGCGCAGCGCTGCGCGATAGTCACCTCTCCTCGTTCCGGGCGCCGATCTGTCTTCAGCAGTGACGCTCAGGTCAGAGGGCGCGGTGATGTAGTTAGTGTGCGCCCTCTGCTGAACGTCGGTGCTGAACATGGAGTGGCGCCAGAACGAGGTGCGGGTGACTATTGAAAGTGCCGGGGGCCTGACCGACAGAGAGGTGAGTATGTGATATTTTTTTTTATCGCAGCAAATGGGGCAAATATCTGTATGGGGCACCTATGGGGCCATAACGTTTGTGCAGCACTATATGGGGCCATAACGTTTGTGCAGCACTATATGGGGCCATAACGTTTGTGCAGCACTATATGGGGCCATAACGTTTGTGCAGCACTATATGGGGCCATAATGTTTGTGCAGCACTATATGGGGCCATAATGTTTGTGCAGCACTATATGGGGCCATAACGTTTGTGCAGCACTATATGGGGCCATAACGTTTGTGCAGCACTATATGGGCCCATAATGTTTGTGCAGCACTATATGGGGCCATAACGTTTGTGCAGCACTATATGGGGCCATAACGTTTGTGCAGCACTATATGGGCCCATAATGTTTGTGCAGCACTATATGGGGCCATAATGTTTGTGCAGCACTATATGGGGCCATAATGTTTGTGCAGCACTATATGGGGCCATAACGTTTGTGCAGCACTATATGGGGCCATAACGTTTGTGCAGCACTATATGGGGCCATAACGTTTGTGCAGCACTATATGGGGCCATAACGTTTGTGTAGCACTATATGGGGCCATAACGTTTGTGCAACACTATATGGGGCCATAATGTTTGTGCAGCACTATATGGGGCCATAACGTTTGTGCAGCACTATATGGGGCCATAACGTTTGTGCAGCACTATATGGGGCCATAATGTTTGTGCAGCACTATATGGGGCCATAACGTTTGTGCAGCACTATATGGGGCCATAACGTTTGTGCAACACTATATGGGGCCATAATGTTTGTGCAGCACTATATGGGGCCATAACGTTTGTGCAGCATTATATGGGGCCATAACGTTTGTGCAGCACTATATAGGGCCATAATGTTTGTGCAGCACTATATGGGGCCATAACGTTTGTGCAACACTATATGGGGCCATAATGTTTGTGCAGCACTATATGGGGCCATAATGTTTGTGCAGCACTATATGGGGCCATAACATTTGTGCAGCACTATATGGGGCCATAATGTTTGTGCAGCACTATATGGGGCCATAATGTTTGTGCAGCACTACATGGGGGCCATAACGTTTGTGCAGCAGTATATGGGGCCATAATGTTTGTGCAGCACTATATGGGGCCATAATGTTTGTGCAGCACTATATGGGGGCCATAACGTTTCTGCAGCACTATATGGGGGCCATAACGTTTGTGCAGCACTATATGGGGCAAGTGTCTGTATGGGGCCATAATTAACGTTTGTAGGGCACTACAGTATATGAGGCAAGTGTCTGTATGGAGCATCTTATAGGGCCATAATCAAGGTTTGTGCAGCACTATATGGGGCAAATATCTTTATAGAGCATCTTATGGGGCCATAATCAGCATTTGCGCAGCATTATATTGGGCAAATGTGTCTATGGAGCATCTTATGGGGCCTTTATTAACCTTTATGCAGGATTATATGGGGCATATTTTAATATGCAACATCTTATGGGGCCATCATAAACTGCATGGAGCATTATATGGGGCTCCTGATTCAATATGGATATTCAAAAACACAACCTACTGATGTCTCAATTAATTTTACTTTTATTGGTATCTATTTTTACTTTTGACATTTACCGGTAGCTGCTGCATTTCCCACCCTAGGCTTATACTCGAGTCATTAAGTTTTCCCAGTTTTTTGTGGCAAAATTAGGGGGGTCGGCTTATACTCGGGTCGGCTTATACTCGAGTATATACGGTACCTATTTATATATATATATATATATATATATATATATATATATATATATATATATACACAGTACATGTTTAAACACTTTACTGAGATAAAAAATTAATTCACAAAAAATAGTCCTTCTAAATGATGTGAAACTACCCTATGACGGTAGATGGTACTTCACTATAACACTATACTAACCCTATTTACCCACAATGTTTCTCAGGTAAATAAAGTGAAGTACAAGAAATGAATATTAAAATACAATTTATTCAACAAAATTAGAATTAAAATAAGAAAAGGTGCTAGGACAAAAAAAGAGGGATCTGAATCCAAAGTGTGCAACAAAATCCAATAGCAGTAAAACAGCTGAAAATCCTCATATACTCAGATTAGACTAAAGAGATGTCTCTAAATAGCAATGGAAAGTGCATTAGTGGTAAGGGGTTAATAACCCAGGAATCTGGATGGGAGAATCAGAAAAAAGGACCTGTCAGGTAATGACCATATAGTTTTATAATGAGCCTTCAAAAAACCCTACTGGCATACCCATAACACTGTGACTACACAAAGTCATAAGCTTAAGGTGCGAGATAGCGGGCTATAAATAGATAAAGTGTATGTTCTGTACCTTTCCTGGCAGTACTGCTGTGTCACACGATGGAGTCCCTCACTTGAGGGCTCATTATAAAACTATATGGTCATTTCCTGTCAGGAATTTTTTTTTTTTTTTTTTTTAAATATATGATAAAAAAAAAAAGTGTGTATATTTTCATTTTTTCTTTTCGCTCCCCTCTCTGTTATAATCCTCTATACATTTTCCACTGTTTCATTAAGACCATCAGGGTATAGGTATATAGTTTTTAATCGAAAAATCCAGTAAGACTCTTTTCTATTAAATTTTTGGATCCTGTTTATGTCATTCTGGGATATTTGTTCTACAGGGGTTACCTTTATGTCAATTTTTTTGTGATGTTTGATTAGGAGATGTGTGGATACTATAGGCTATATTTAAAAAAAATATTTTTTAGTGTTGTGCCTGTGGCCATTCATACGCAATCGCATGGTCTGTGTGGTGCGACCCACATACTGGAGACCGCAGGGACAGGTGATCAGGTGATTTATGTTTATGGTCTCTCCTGTGCTCTCTGATAATTTTGTTTGCGAGTGACTGATAATATTGCAGCAGTGACACTTTTTAGATCCACATCTGAATACTCCAATGGAAACTTGTATAGAGATTTTCTTAGAATTTGAAGAGGAGAGGGGTTTCCCCAAATTGCTAGGCGCAATGATGTTTTTAATTGTAACCCCCCTCCGGAAAATGATACCGGGATTATTGGGTAGCCATTGTTTTAAAACTGAATCCTTTCTTAGGATATGCCAATATTTCTTTAAAATCTTTCTTATTTGCACACTTCCCTGATTGAAAGCAGTGATAAAGTTATATTCCCATCTGGTAATCTTTTTTATAGAGATTTTGCTTTTTATTTATGCACGTATTTTTTTGGTCGCTGTCCAAATCCAAAGAGTTTCTTAAAGTGACACTTATTTTGGGTTTTCTTCAAATTGGTTTCGTAAGCTTCCGCTATAAGTTTTTTCAGATATTTTTTATCCCAAATTTTTTTAATCAAAATTTTGGATTGTTCAACATAATCTATGTCTTCTGTATTATTTTTACGGATGCGCAGATGTTGGCTAAACCGTATGTTCTGCTTCCATTTGGAATAGTGTGCACTCTGAAAATTCAAAAACCATTGGAGTCTGTTTTTTTAAAAAAGATTTTAGTTATAATTTTTTTATCTGAGTGACTGATTTCTAGGTCTAAGTAATGGATTTTTTCCCTATTTATAATGTGTGTGAATGAATTGCCCCAATTATTCCTGTTGAGTTCTTCTACAAGCAAGTTTGCTTGATTTTCAGTGCCATTCCAAAAGATGATTAGGTCATCAATATACCATCTGTATAACAATATGTTTTCTTTACAAAGTGTTTGGTTTGTGAAACTGGATGCGACACGAGTCCCCATCGCAGTGCCAAACTGCTGCAGAAACAGCTGACGGTTAATCATGAATCTTAAACCTGCTAGGAAGAAATCTCTCTGAACTGGCAGCATATCTTGGATTTCAGATAGGTAGTGTGCTACTGCTTCGATTCCCATATTGTGCTCTATATTGGAATGTAGAGCATTCACATCTAATGTGATAAAAAGATAATCCTTCTCCCAATTTAGGGAACTGCATTCCTTTATAAGTTGGTTTGAGTCTAATAAGAAGGATGGCAGTTTTTTTTTTACTATGTCCTGGAGATGTAGATCTATGTAGTGAGAAATCCAATGCCTGAGATTATTGGTCTGCCTGGAGGTGCTACAGGATTTTTATGAATCTTTGGTAAATGATAGAAAATTGCTGTGCTTGGATTTTTGTTTCCCAGATATCGTTTTTCTTTTTTGTTAATAATGTGTTGGGAATGGGCTTGGTTTATATAGAGATGATATTCTTGCATTACCGTATATACTCGAGTATAAGTGGGAAATTCAGCAGCTACTGGTAAATTTCAAAAATAAAAATAGATACCAATAAAAGTAAAATTAATTGAGACACCAGTAGGTTAAGTGTTTTTGAATATCCATATTGAATCAGGAGCCCCATATAATACTCCATACAAAATACACCCCATATAATGCTCCATACAGTTCATGATGGGCCCCATAAGATGCTCCATACAAAATACGCCCCATATAATGCTGCATAAAGTTCATGATGGGCCCCATAAGATGCTCCATATTAAAATATGCCCCATATAATGCTGCACAAAAGGTTAATGATGGCCCCTTAAGATGTTCCAAAAAATATTATGCCCCATATAATGCTGCACAAAGGTTGATGGCCCCATAAGATGCTCCATAGATTATGCCCCATATAATGCTATACATAGGTTGATTGCCCCATAAGATGCTTCATAGATTATGCCCCATATAATGCTGCACAAATGTTGATTGCCCCATAAGATGCTCCATAGATTATGCCTCATATAATGCTGCACAAAGGTTGATGGCCCCATAAGATGCTCCATAGATTATGCCCCATATGCTGCTGCTGCTGCAATGAAAAAAAATGAAATACTCACCTCTCGTCGCTCAGGCCCCCGGCGCTTGTGATATTCACCTGTCCCCGTTCCACCGCCGTGTGCCGCTTTGTCTTCTGGCTCTCTGACTGTTCAGGCAGAGAGCGCGCACTAACCACATCATCGCGCCCTCTGACCTGAATGTCACAGCCAGAGGGCGCGGAAGACGGAGCCCGGCGGTGGAATGGGGACAGGTGAATATCGCGCAATGCTCACTCTCCCCCGTTATACTCACCATCCTGGTGCGGACCCTGCTTCTCCATTGTCCCGGGCCAGCAGCTTGTTCCTGTGTTCAGCGGTCACTGGTACCACTCATTAAAGTAATGAATATGCGCTTCACCGCTATGGGAGTGGAGTCGCATCCATATTCATTACTTTAATGAGCGGTACCACGTGACTGCTGAACACAGGAAGAGCTGCGGCATCCAGAGACCATCGTATCGCATCGGAGAAGCAGGGACCGCACAGGGAGCAGGTGAGTATGATGTGACAGATGCCGCTCCCCCTCCCCTGCCGACCCCCTGGGAATGACTCGAGTATAAGCCGAGAGGGGCACTTTCAGCCTAATAAAATGGGCTGAAAATCTTGGCTTATACTCGAGTATATACGGTAAATGTTTTAGACGGATCCATATCTAGTCTTTTGTAATATTTTTTATTAGATAAATAATTATAAGTTTCTTGTAAATAAATTTCTCTGTCCTGGATCACCACTCCACCTCGTTTATCCTCTTGTCTAATAACTATTTTTTTGTTATTTTTTTAATTGCTTGAGAGTGCGTTTCTCTGATGTGGAAATGTTAGTTTCCACATTAGAGAATTTCTTCACAGTGTTTTTATGTAGGAAATGTTTTCTCTGTTCAATGGGTTTCAATATGGATTTGGGGTCAGTGTTTTTTTATAGTTTTTTTATGAATTTCAATTGCGAAATTCATCAGCTACTAATGTGTAAGAAGTGTCCAAACTGTTCCCCCCGTGATGTACAGGGTTGAAGTTGGATTCCGGTTGAACTTCTTTGTGAATATAGTAATCATTCAAAATTACAGATTCATGGTTTGTTAATTTATTTATTTCTGCTGTCAAAGAAAGTAGAGTGAAAAAAGGCAAATTGGACATCGTTTCACACAAAACACCAAATATGAGCTGGACAAAATTGTTGGCACCTTTCTAAAATTGTGCGTAAACAACTTTGTTTCAACTTTGTATTGGGTGTTTATGTGTGCCACATTAAGCATGGAGAACAGAAAGAGGAAAATAGAACTGTCTGAGGACTTGAAAACCAAAATTGTTGACAAATATCAACAATTTCAAGGTTACAAGTCCATCTCCAAAGATCTTGATGTTCCTTTGTCCTCGGTGCGCAACATAATCAAGAAGTTTACAACCCATGGCACTGTAGCTAATCTCCCTGGACATGGATGCCAGAGAAAAATTAATGACAGGTTGCAATGCAGGATGGTAGATGGTTAGATAAGCAGCCACAATCAGATTGCAAATAAATTCCAGCTGTCCTGCAGGCTCAGGGAGGGTGCATCAGTGTCAGTGCAAACTATCAGTTAACATTTGAATAAAATTAAATG
Organism: Ranitomeya variabilis; assembly: GCF_051348905.1. Taxonomy (NCBI): domain Eukaryota; kingdom Metazoa; phylum Chordata; class Amphibia; order Anura; family Dendrobatidae; genus Ranitomeya; species Ranitomeya variabilis. The sequence continues at coordinate 999,435,251 of NC_135233.1, read as the reverse complement.
CTATGGCAAAAGACACAAGAGGACTCCACTGCTGACACCAAGAAATATAAAACCTTGATTGTAGTTTGACAAAATCTAGATGAGTAAGCCAAACTCTTCTGGAAAGTGTCTTGTGGACAGATGAGACCAAGATAGAGCTTTTGGGTAAAGCACATCATTTTACTGTTTATTGAAAATGGAATGCAGCCTACAAAGAAAAGAACATAGTACCCACAGTCAAATATGGTGGTGGTTCAAAGATGTTTTGGGGTTGTTTTGCTGACCCTGGCACTGGATGCCTTGACTGTGTGCAAGCCATCATGAAATCTGAAGATTGCCAAAGAATTTTGGGTTGCAATGTAGTGCCAGTGTCAGAAAGCTGCGTTTGCATCATAGGTCATAGGTCTTCCAGCACGACAATGACCCCAAACACACTTCAAGAAACACCCAGAAATGGATGGAAACAAAGCGCTGGAGAGTTCTGAAGTGGCCAGCAATGAGTCCAGATCTAAATCCCATTGAACACCTGTGGAGAAATCTTAAAATTACTGTTGGGAGAAGGCACCCTTTAAATATGAGAGACCTGGAGCAGTTTGCAAACGAAGAGTGGTCCAAAATTCCAGTTGAGAGGTTGATGGTTATGGGATGCAATTGATAGCAGTTATTTATTCCAAAGGATGTGCAAGCAAATATTAAGATGAGGGTGCCGACAATTTTGTGGTTTAGGGGTTTTGTGTGAAATTATGTCCAATTTACCTCTTTTTCTCTGTTTTTTTTGTGTTGTTCTAATTCATGCAAAGGAAATAGACATGTGTGTGTAACAAAACGTGTATTTGCAATAATTTTCCTGGAGAAATATTTCATTTTCTGGAACAATTTCAATAGTGCCAACACTTTCGATTTATAATTAGAACTCTACAACATATATATACTGTGTGTTACAAGTTTTCAAAGATGATTGGTGACGTATTTGCTGATGGATTGAAATGACGTAAATCACTTCCAGAAATAACCTACACAGACTATTCACTACCATAGCTAATGTGCTGGGTATTTGCTGCTCTACTACCAGAATTAGGCACGTGCGATTTCATTTCTATATTTAGTACTGACAGTCTGCTTTTACTTGATGTGGAGAGAAATCGTGTGATTGTAAAAAGTTTGCCCTTCAGAAATCAATATATGAAGCTTTTGGGTCTAGTGTTGCAGACATTTGCCCAATGGCATTAAGGTCACTTTAAAATGTCAAATTTAAAAAATTTTATGTATGAAGATTTTGGGTGTGAAACAATTAATTCTGCCCCGCTTTCCTTAAAAAGAAACAGGTGCAAATAGTCAGAAATTTAAAATTAGTTACTGTTTATATTTTTTACCTGTATTTTGCCCATACAAAGTAATTGTATGAGAAAATAATACAGGTTAAGCAAAATGGCTCCCAACTAGTACTGCAGATCAGCCTCTCTTCTATTGAATATGCACTTAAGGCTGGTTTCACATTTGCGTTTGTTGCCGCAGCGTTTGTACCGCATATAAACGCATGTGTCGTGTTTTCCTATATTTAACATTAAAAACGCATGCGTTTTTTTTTGTTCGCATTTTGCCACGTTTGACGATGCATGCGTCGTCTCGTCGTTTGCGGCTTGGCGCAGAAATGCAACATGTAGTAATTTCTAGAGGCGTCTATTTGCCGCCAGGAAACGCATGCGGTCGATTGCGCAAGGATTGCGGCAAAAAAACGCATTGCTGTCTATGTAAACGCATGCGTTTTTTTGCACATGCGTTTGGTTGCGTTTTTGAATGCATGCGTTTCAATTGAGAAAAACATGTCTAGACACTGATAAGCCACCCCCCACCATCAAGGTGATAAAAGGGAGGGTGTGGACAGTTGCAGGTCACTTCTCACCAGACTCTGAAGCAGACGAGACACAGACAGGCTACATCTTGGAGGAAAAGACCCTGAACAATGTGAGTATATCCTAGCCAATGCCTTCATTTTCTATTTTCTGTCTCTACATGTCCTAATTTCTGCTATTTTTTTCTTTCTACATGCATCAGAATGTCTTCTTCGGATTCTTCATCTGGTGAGGAGTTTCGGCCAGGACAGTCAGAAGTGGAGCATGTCAGTGAGGTGAGTATTTGCCTCGTCAGATTGGTAAGTATTCACTGTCACATCGACACATGTGACAATTTGTTTTTTTCTGTTTTTTAGAGCTCTTCTACTGCAGATGAGACAGGGCAGGAGCAGCGGAGTCACGGTCCGGTGGAAAGACGGCAGCGGGTACGTTTACAAGGCTGACTGTCCTCAGTGTATTATTCTTGAATCTTCCTTTCTTTACACTCGTATTTCTTTACTTTTTTCTTCTGGAATCCTTTTGTATGTTGACTTTCCTATTCATGCCATTTCTCAGCATCTTTTTTCTTTCTTTTCCTTATGTAAATTGAGCAAACTTTAATGACTTTCTTTAAGTTTTAGGTTTCACAACGGGAGGATGACCTAATTGAGAATGACCTCCTTATCACCCTGGTCCAGGAGCGAGTCCCGTTGTGGGACACCCAGGATCCACTGCACTCGAACAACGTTACGATCTGGCGGTTATGGAATGAGGTGGCCCAAGCGATGTGGGATGGCTGGGACAACGCCCCGACACGGGTCCGAGCTGCATTTGGTAAGTATTGCACTGCAGTGTGAAGTAGCAGAGACCTTGGCCGTGCTCACTCGACTGTGTGTGATGAAAGAAACTCTCAGGAGTTTCTCTCATCACACACAGTTGTGTGAGCACGGCCAAAAGTACTTTTTCTGACCACAATTATTAACAGTAGCCAAAGTCAAAACACGTTGGCGTTCGATGAAGGACCGCTTCAACAAGGACCTGCGTCAAGAGAGCCGTGTTCCCAGTGGTTCAGGAGCAAGGATCAGAAGATACAAATACCATCGAGTTCTGGCATTTTTAAGACCGGTCCTTGCCCAGAGTACATAAGTATTTATCACGTGCATTAGGTTGTATTGTATTGCCATAATCTGTATTTTTTAATTCCACAGAATATTGCGTCTGGTAATTTTTTTGATATTAATTATCTTTTTCCTTTTTTCACAGCACATACAGCACGACTGTCGGCCCTGGTTCTGGAGCGGTCCTTCATCCGACAGCCATGGACCCGTCCCAGCCATCCACCAGCGCAGCAGCAAGTGGGCCTTCCACACTAACTGGAGACCAGGGAGCTGGTCCATCAGGTCTTCCCCTTTTGCAGTCCTCTTCCACTGCCCCCTTTTTTTGGGGCTCATCCCGGCAGCGGCAGAGGGCTTCGGACAGGTCACTCATGCCCGAGTTTTTGCACTTGAGCTCGGTTTTACACGATGCGATCAAGGCTTTAGGTGACCGAATGGATGCTTCGCATAACCTCTTAAATGCACGTATCCAGGAGGTCAGCAAAAGCCTTGATCAAGTGAAAGCCGATCTCCAGAGGCCAGCACATCATTTTTTTAATCAAATTGAGCAGGGCATGTCGGAACACCTTACTCCTGATCTCCAGCTGAGTGTCATGCAGGCCTGCAATGCTGCTTACGTGCAGGCTATGCAGCAGAGTCGGTATTTTCAGCAGACAGTGGGGGCATATCCACCTGTGCCTTCACTGTCACGCTTGATGTCAACCTCTGCTGCATCCCACTGCACGGCCACCTCATTTCCTTCCACAGCCGGACACCACTACAGTACCACAACCATGCCGAGTGCAGTTGGACATCCCACCGCCACCACCATGACATCCGCTGCTCCTGCTTGGACCTCCTCCACTTCCTCCACGATGCAGCAGGACCCTGGCATGGCCTTCCGTACCGCCTCCTCCACGATGCAGCAGGACCCTGGCATGGCCTTCCATACCGCCTCCTCCACGATGCAGCAGGACCCTGGCATGGCCTTCCGTACCGCCTCCTCCACGATGCAGCAGGACCCTGGCATGGCCTTCCGTACCACCTCCTCCACGATGCAGCAGGACCCTGGCATGGCATTCCGTACCGCCTCCTCCACGATGCAGCAGGACCCTGGCATGGCATTCCATACCGCCTCCTCCACGATGCAGCAGGACCCTGGCATGGCATTCCGTACCGCCTCCTCCATGATGCAGCAGGACCCTGGCATGGCCTTCCCCTCTACAAGCGCTAGGGACTCTGGCATGGATGCACCCTCTACGAGCGGTATGGACTCTGGCACAGTGCAGCCGGACCCTGACAGGTCACCCGCCACCACGCCACGCCACATGAGCCCACCAAGACCTCCCCCAACCAGGCAAGCCAAAAAAAAGGACCATAACCTAAAAAACCGAGGACTCTTAGCATTCCTCCCTCTTCACCTCCCAATGTGTCTGTAATGTCAGGTTTGTCTCACCCTTCCAGTGCGTCTGAAGCCTCTCATGTGTCAAGCCCCATCCCCGAACTTCCAGACCCGTCTAGTTTCATTGCCCCTTCTCCTGCCACCTCTGCATCGTCCACAGTTAGCCAGGCCTCAGTACTTCACACCCCCTGTTTACATCACTCTACCCCAAGCCGGTGCAGTAAAAAATATTTTTTTTTCAGTTGTTAACAAAATATAAAAAGTTTGATTTGCCACAATTATGTTTGGTTTATTGTGTCTTCTGCCGCCGGCAACACACACCGTGCGCCATGAAACTTCGCCACACACTATTTTTTTGGGCCACATCATATCTCCACTAGTTAAAAATAAAAAGACTGCAGCTTTATGTGTCTTTAGTATACAGATATGAGGTGGCCCAAAAAATATTACATGTATCTCCATAATCTCTTTTGGTCTGTGCTTAGTGTGCCACTCTGAAGAGAAAATGGTGGAAATACAGTGCAGACCTCTACTAAACAGGTCAGGTGTCAAAAACTCTTTATTTCTGACACCTGACCTGTTGATTAGAGAAATACCTTATATAACCACCATTTTCTCTTCTTATATTACACACAACTTGAGGGACAATGGTGGTCTATGCTCACCTGCACAGGTGTCAGAAATAGTGAATTCATGAGCCTGTATATGTTTATCATGAATTCATTATTTCTGACACCTGACTTGATGAGTATAGATTGTGTGACAGTGATTGTCTCTTCATCTTGTGTCCAATGGATACAGGAGAAGAGAATCATGATGCAATGACGTCAACAAGCTTACCAATAAAGCAACATGGCTGCCACTACTAGCAGTATGTGGCCAGTGTTGTATATCAGTATTTGTAAACAAAACAAGGAATGGAACCATTAGAGTTAAATTATGATATTAACATAATAACTAGCACTTCTGCTTTTATCACCCACTCCTGGTTTTGGATTATAAAAACTGATATTACATACAGATCAAATATTGGACGTTTAGGACACCCTGGCTTTGGAGAGGAAAAAGATAGGAGACACGGTCAACTCAACCAAAACTAAAGTTTATTAATGAGAAATATTATTATCATTGTAGAAAATAACTGGTACAGATCGAATTACAACAGGACATTTACACTACATTGTCCTGCCATGACACACGTCCAATATCTGAATCAAAAAAGGCCACAAATTGGTCCCGCATTTGACCAACTGCTGCTGTTGACCGCAATGGGTGATGCTGGAAATCGGGCAGTGGGTGTGCAACTGGTTCATCAAGTTCAATGTGGGGTTGCTCCTTAACCATTATATAATTATGCAGAACCACACAGGCTTTGACCACCTCGTCGACTGTTTCCACTTTTAGATTTATGGCTGATGCAAGAAAGCGCCATTTAGCGACCAGAATGCCAAAGGTACACTCTACAGTTCTTCGGGCCCTGGTCAGTCTGTAGTTAAAGATCCTTCTAGTGTGGTTCAAATCCCGACTGGAATAGGGCTTCAGTAGGTTTTCACACATCTGAAAGGCCTCATCCCCAACCATAACAAATGGCATCGGTGGTCCTTGAGTGTTGGGGAGAGGTTGTGGCGGGGGAAAATCGAAATTTTTGCCATACGGTGGCCCATATCCGAGTTCTTGAAAGTCTGGGAATCGTTGCCACAGCTAAAAGCTCCAATGTCCACGGCGATGAAGCGACAGTTCGCATCGGCTATTGCCATGAGCACAACAGAAAAATATTTTTTGTAGTTGAAATACTCCGATCCTGTTCTGGCAGGTTTGATAATGCAGATGTGCTTTCCATCCACCGCTCCTAAACAGTTGGGGAAATCACACACACTCCAGAATTTCTCTGCAATTTCTAGCCACATGTCCAAGGTGAGTAGGTGTATAAACTCTTCCCGGAGTACATTCCACAAAGCCCGGCAGGTGTCCGCAACTATTCCGGACAGGGTGGATATTCCAAGCTGGTATTGGAAGTGGAGGGATGATAAACTCTCTCCGGTGGCCAGAAATCTGTAAGAAAAACAAACACAAAAACCATTACAATCTATTCTTTTTATGGTGTGATTACGCTCAAGAAAGAAAGGAAAATACCCAAAAAATACATGTCAGGAAACACTAAATTTGGACGGTCATTGGTTTAGATTTTGAACGTACCTTAATGTAACCAGCAGACGTTCCTCGGATGGAATAGCTTTACGGAGCTGGGTGTCCTGTCGCCGTATGGCTCCTTGGACACGAGACAGCAAATCCAGGAATGAGTCTTGCGACATTCGTGTGTATTCCTGGAATTTCTCACATAGTTCGATAATGGGGTGCCTCCAAAAATGCCTACGTTGTCTCCTTCTCCATCTTTGGCGATTTCTGTCTTGCTCCCAAGTGAAAGCACAGGCAAGAAACAGCTTGAAGCTGAAATCCAGGTTGAAATAAAAGCTCTCCATGCAAAGATCCATCATGACACAGGATACAGTAGCAAACTGTAAAAATTTCAGTAGCCCTAGGGTCTATATATAGAGATTCCATAACACACGCCCTCTGTAGTCCCATTGGCGGTGTCTGGTTATCTTTATTTTTCTCTTGTGAAATTTCTCATCATGCGCACCAAAAATGCAAACGCAGGAAAAAACGCATGTAAACGCGTACAAACGCGGCGTTTTTTTAACGCATGCGTCAACGCATGCATCAAAAGAACGCCGCGTTTGTACGTGTTTACATGCATTTTTTCCACCACTTGCGGATGCGTTTTAAACGCTGCGGATTTAGACACAAATGTGAAACTAGCCTAAGATAGCTAAGATAAACACAAAATGAGCATATACCCTCTAGTAAGGGTGGGTTTACATTACGTTTACAGCAGCCCGTTCAACACATACGGTAATGGGCTGCTGTAAACGTAAGTGCCGGTATGGCAGCACGTTAGCGCAGATAGAGCATCTGCTAGCTCTATCTGCGCTAGCAGTGACGGACCCGGAAACGCAGCCTGCGTCTGAGGGTCCGTCACTCAATGACAGCACATCCCTAGGGCATGCCCATTGTGGGAGGGCGCTAGTGATGCGTCCGACATTGGAGTCAATGGCGGCGTTAAACAGACTACGTTACACCGCGTTATGCCGCTGTGTAACGTAGTCCGTCTAATGGACGCCACAGATGTAATGTGAACCCAGCCTAAGTAAGTGAATAGTTATAATACATGTAAATAAAAAAGGGTACTTAATTAATACTAACTTGATTAAAAAAAAGTGTAAAAGCCATCCCACCATGACATGGACGGTCCTATCCTCTAGTATTAAAACCTCAGCTTGTATTGGCTGACCACAATGTAAATGGGGCAGAGAAAGAACTGGGCCCGACTGTGCAGACATCTGTCCACAGGATGCTGTATAGATGAATTGCCTAGATCAAAAAGTGCTGAAGAGCAGTACCTGGCAGCAGTCGCTATAAAATGAATGTAGCTGTACTGTTCAGCATTTTTCAATCTTCTGGCGATCAAACCAAATGCCAACAGATCTGTGGAGTTGCTGAGTGTCAGATCTGCGCCCCTCTTATATTGGTGCCCTGTCCTGTGGATAGGTCATCAATAGAGATGAGCAGATCTTGTGAAATTCAAATGTGCCAAATTTTCCCCCCTACAAAATTAATTAGCAGAGAATAAATTTACGGGAATCTCAATACTGGAAAACTTGAAACCGCTCAGATAATACAAATAGGGAAGAGTAGAGAAAGAGAATCCTGCTAATCATAAGAGCTTACACTCTACATGAGCGATTTACTCATTGACTGTGGAAATGGAAAACAACTCTTCAATGCAAACTGTGATCTGCTGGGAACTGCTGGTAGCCCAGGTACTGATCACCACTGTACTAGGTTTGATAATCCGCTGGATGTCTTAGCTGCAGAGCATTATAGGGAGGCATTTGTAAAAATGAATGATCATTCAAAACTACGTGATCTCTCTGGGGTTATCCTTCACATTGAGTTTTTGTCATTGGCAGTCCTGGAAAAAAACAATTTGTTGTGGTTCTGTACCAATTACGGAAAACGAGTGCTTCCCTCCTCTATGATCTGTGCCATTTCCATGATACATGTTTAGTGCTTTTCTTTTTTTTTCTCTTTTCTGTCGCTTCCCAAATTCTTCTGCAATCTGTATCTGGACTTTTTGTCTTCCATCCATCAGATAGCCTACTTAAATTACCTGTTCACAGCAGGGGGTCTCAGCTGCACCTCGGGTCATGTAGAGTGTCTTAGAGTGCTAGCTTTTGTTCTCTTCAGTTCATGTTGAAGCCATGCTTCAGTGTTCACTATGAGAACTATGAGATGGCTTTATAAATTTTGCAATTACATGCATGACACCTCTCCATTCAGAGATTAACAGATCGTCTCTCAAGGCCATCTCTGGACACAACCTCCCTGGGTCCCACAATAACATCTCCTTCTTGAACTCGGCTATGGGCTTTTCCGCAAAGCACCTCAACGCCTCTAAATTGGCATCCGCGTGTTATGCCATAGATTTTAGAATTAAATCTATGACATTGATGTAAAACTCAAAAAAAAGTATGGCTCATTGATCATTGCTAAATAGCCCTCTAAGTTCACACTTGAGGGCTTCCCATTTAATTGTGGGAGCTGTATCACCAGTACTGTGATCAATAATAAAGATATGGAGGATCGTATGTCCGAGGCACATGAGGTATCTAATAATAATGACTCATTGAGACGCCATGACCCGGATGTTTTGGTAAGGGATGGTACTTTTAGTGAGCAATACACAGGGGCACGATCTGACCAAAGTATGTTACCAATACTAGAATCTGAAAGCCAAGGTAAGGCATTTTGTTGTAGGAGGATATAGTCTAACCTACTGTAAGAATCATGCGGATGGGAATAAAAACTATAATCCCTATCTGATGGGTGCTGGAGCCTCCAGATGTCATAAAGCTGCATTAGTAAAAAGGCTCTCCTGATAGGCTTGATAACCGCTTAACAGAGATGCGATCTACCTTTAGAATTATGTAACACCGGGTCAAGGGTAACATATAGGTCCACCCAAAACATTATACCACCCTGGATTAAGGGAAGGACATTGTCTATTATCTTATCAATGAAATTGGCTTGATCCTGATTAGGGGTATATGCATTTATGATTGTACAGTGCCTTGTGAAAGTATTCGGCCCCCTGGAACTTTTCAACCTTTTCCCACATATCACGCTTCAAACATAAAAATACCAAATGTAAAGTTTTGGTGAAGAATCAACAGCAAGTGGAACACAATTGTGAAGTTGAATGAAATTTATTGGTTATTTTAAATTTTTGTGGAAATTCAAAAACTGAAAAGTGGGTGTGCAATATTATTCGGCCCCTTTAACTTAAAACTTTGTTGCACCACCTTTTTCTGCTCTTACAGCTGCAAGTTGCTTGGGGTATGTCTCTATCAGTTTTGTACATCGAGAGACTGAAATTCTTGCCCATTCTTCCTTGGCAAACTACTCGAGCTCAGTGAGGTTTGATGGAGATCGTTTGTGAACAGCAGTTTTCAGCTCTTTCCACAGATTCTTGATTGGATTGAGGTCTGGACTTTGACTTGTCCATTCTAACACCTGGATACGTTTATTTGTGAACCATTCCATTGTAGATTTTGCATTATGTTTGGGATCATTGTCTTGTTGGAAGATAAATCTCCGTCCCAGTCTCAGGTCTTTTGCAGACTCCAACAGGTTTTCTTCAAGAATGGTCCTGTATTTGGCTCCATCCATCTTCCCATCAATTTTAACCATCTTCCCTGTCCCTGTTGAAGAAAAGCAGGCCCAAACCATGATGCTGCCACCACCATGTTTGACAGTGGGGATGGTGTGTTCAGGGTGATGAGCTGAGTTGCCTTTACGCCAAACATATTGTTTGACATTGCTTCCAAAAAAGTTCGATTTTGGTTTCATCTGACCAGAGCACCTTCTTCCACATGTTTGGTGTGTCTCCCAGGTGGCTTGTTGCAAACTTTAAACGACACCTTTTATGCACGTCTTTGAGAAATGGCTTTCTTCTTGCCACTCTTCCATAAAGGCCAGATTTGTGCAGTGTACGTCTGATTGTTGTCCTATGGACAGACTGCCCCACCTCAGCTTTTGATCTCTGCAGTTCATCCAGAGTGATCATGGGCCTCTTAGCTGCATCTCTGATCAGTCTTCTCCTTGTTTGAGATGAAAGTTTAGAGGGACGGCCGGGTCTTGGTAGATTTGCAGTGGTATGATACTCCTTTGGAAATCATTTTGTATCCAAATCCGGCTTTAAACTTCTCCACAACAGTATCACGGACCTGCCTGTTGTGTTCCTTGGACGTCATGATGCTCTCTGTGCTTCAAACAGAACCCTGAGACTATAACATAGCAGGTGCATTTATATGGAGACTTGATTACATACAGGTGGATTATATTTATCATCATTAGTCATTAAGGACAACATTGGATCATTCAGAGATCCACAATGAACTTCTGGAGTGAGTTTTCTGCACTGAAAGTTAAAGGGCCGAATAATATTGGACGCCCCACTTTTCAGTTTTTGAATTTCCACAAAAATTAAAAATAACCAATAAATTTAATTCAACTTCACAATTGTGCTCCACTTGTTGTTGATTCTTCACCAAAAATTTACATTTGGTATCTTTATGTTTGAAGCATATGTGGGAAAAGGTTGAAAAGTTCAAAGGGGCCGAATACTTTCACAAGGCACTATAAATAACTGGCCACTTATAACTAACACTAAGGCTGTGTGCACACGTCGCTTTTTTTTCGCAGTTTTTCGCTATAAAAACGCTATAAAACCACGAAAAAAATGCTCACATTAAGCATCCTATTTAATAGAATGCAATCCGCATTTTTTGTGCACATGCTGCGTTGTTTTCATGAGCGGAAATGCTTTCCAGAAAAAAACGCAGCATGTTCATTAAATTTGCGGAATCACGGGGATTCTGCACACCTAGGAATGCATTGATCCGCTTACTTCCCACATGGGGCTATGCCCACCATGCGGGAAGTAAGCAGATCATGTGTTGGTACCCAGGGTGGAGGAGAGAAAACTTTTCTCCACGGACTGGGCACCATATAGTTGGTAAAAAAAAAAAAAAAATAGTGATATACTCACCTTCTGATGGCCCCCGGAGTCTTCCCGCCTCTCAGCGGTGCACGCGGCCGCTTCCGTTCCCATGGATGCTTTGTGTGAAGGACCTACGATGATGTCGCAATCACGTGACCACGACATCATCGCAGGTCCTGAACATAAAGCATCTATAGGAACGGAAGCTGCCGCGTGCACCGCTGAGAGGCGAGAAGACTCCGGGGGTCATCAGAAGGTGAGTATAACCATTTTTTTAATTTTTTTATTTTTAACATTATATCTTTTTACTATTGATGCTGCATAGGCAGCATCAATAGTAAAAAGTTGGTCACACTTGTCAAACACTATGTTTGACAAGTGTGACCAACCTGTCAATCAGTTTTCCAAGCGATGCTACAGATCGCTTGGAAAACGCTAGCATTCTGCAAGCTAATTATGCTTGCAAAATGCTAGGAATATGCATGCCAATTCCGCATGTGATATACCCATGGCAGGAGTTGCAGAATTGCTGCGGAAATTTCCACGGCAATTCTGCAACGTGTGCACTTAAGGCCCCGTCTCACATAGCGAGATCGCTAGCGAGATCGCTGCTGAGTCACTAGTTTTGTGACGCAACAGCGACCTCAGTAGCGATCTCGCTATGTGTGACACGTACCAGCGATCAGGCCCCTGCTGCGAGATCGCTGGTCGTGTCGGAATGGCCTGGACCTTTTTTTGGTCGTTGAGGTCCCGCTGACATCGCTGAATCGGTGTGTGTGACACCGATCCAGCGATGTCTTCACTGGTAACCAGGGTAAACATCGGGTTACTAAGCGCAGGGCCGCGCTTAGTAACCCGATGTTTACCCTGGTTACCAGCGTAAATGTAAAAAAAACAAACAGTACATACTCACCATCTGTTGCCCGTCAGGTCCCTTGGCGTCTGCTTCCTGCTCTGACTGAGCCGCCGTAAAGTGAGAGCACAGCAGTGACGTCACCGCTGCGCTCTGCTCTCACTGTACGGCACTCAGAGCAGGAAGCAGACGCCAAGGGACCTGACGGGCAACAGATGGTGAGTATGTACTGTTTGTTTTTTTTTACATTTACGCTGGTAACCAGGGTAAACATCGGGTTACTAAGCGCGGCCCTGCGCTTAGTAACCCGATGTTTACCCTGGTTACCCGGGTGCTGCAGGTGGACTTTGGCATCGTTGAAGACAGTTTCAACGATGCCGAAGTCGTTCCCCTGATCGTTGGTCGCTGGAGAGAGCTGTCTGTGTGACAGCTCCCTTAGCCTAAGATAATATACCTCGCTTCCTTATCTACGACACAGTTGATGACCTGATGTGTTAACGATTTGTGAATCCCTATAGCAACTCCTTTTGAGCAAGATTCAGGGTTATGAGCAAAGTGCCAAAATGTGTAATATTTGTGTCTAATTGTAGGAGCATGGTTCGTCTTAAAGTGTGTCTCCTGGAAACATACAATATGTACCTTTCTCTTGTGAAAATGGTGAAGGATTTGAGTGTGTTTTTCGGGCATGTTGAATCCTTTTACATTCAGAGAAGCGATATTTAGGTCTGCCATTCATAACCAATATCATATTCTTCGTCTATAGATATCGTGTAAGAAGTCCGAGGTGCCTGGTCCTCATGGTCAAAGAGACAAAGTGTGGGAAAGGTCAGGGAAGAAAAAATCTTAACCAAAGAAATAACAAACATAAGCAGAGGAAAAGCCTCTGCAAAAAAGACTATATAGGAAACAGTACAAACCAGGAGTGTGCGAGCCAGCATTGAGCACGTCAGAGGCTCCCACCCTATATGAGGGTTACAAAAGTTAAACATCATGTGCTTCTCACAAAATTAGAATATCATCAAAAAGTTAATTTTCTTCAATATAAAAAATGAAACTCATATATTACATAGAGTCATTACAAACTGATTGATCTATTTCAAGTGTTTATATCTGATCATGTTAATGATTATGGCTTAGAGCCAATGAAAACACAAAAGTCATTATCTCAGTAAATTAGAATACATTATAACACAAGCTTGAAAAATTATTTTAAAATGCAAAATGTCGGCCTACTGAAATGCATGTTCAGTAAATACACTCAACACTTGGTCGGGGCTCCTTTTGCATCAATTACTGCATGAATGCAGCTTGGCATGGAGGAGATCAGCCTGTGGCACTGCTGAGGTGTTATGGAAGCCCAGGTTGCTTTGATAGCAGCCGTCACTTTGTTTGTAATGACAACTGAAATAAATTAACTTTGTGATGATATTCTAATTTTGTGAGAAGCACCTGTATATGTGTGTCACTGACATCTAAACATCTACCTATCATATATGCATATATCTATTCTATCTGTTCCAACCTATCACTCTGTGATTTTACTGTACACGGCACAATTCTCAGCTTTCTATCTATCTATCTATCTATCTATCTATCTATCTATCTGTCTGTCTGTCTGTCTGTCTGTCTGTCTGTCTGTCTGTCTGTCTATATACATATATACAGCTCTGGCAAAAATTAAGAGACCACTGCAAAATGTTCAGTTTGTCTGATTTTTCTCTTTATTCGTCGTGGGCCAGATGAATTGCCATCAAGGTCTCTCGATCTGACCCCCTTAGACTTTTATCTATGGGGTCATCGGAAGGCAATTGTCTATGCTTTGAAGATACGAGATGTGCAGCAGCTGAAACAACGGATACTGGAAGCCTGTGCTAGCATTTCTTCTGCAGCGTTGCTATCAGTGTGTCATGAGTGGGAGAAGAGGGTTGCATTGACAATCCAACACAATGGGCTGCACTTTGAACACATTTTATAAGTGGTCATAAACTTGTAAATAACTTATGAAAGAATAAAGTTAAGTTAAAACCAAGCACACCATTGTTTTTCTTGTGAAATTCTCAATAAGTTTGATGTGTCACATGACCCTCTTCCCATTGGAAAAAATAAAGATGGATCCAAAATTGCCGACTTCAAAATGGCCGCCATGGTCACCACCCATCTTAAAAAGTTTTCCCCCTCCCATATACTAATGTGCCACAAACAGGAAGTTGATATTATCAACCATTCCCATGTTATTTAACCCCTTAGTGACGGAGCCAAATTTTTGAAATCTGACCAGTGTCACTTTATGTGGTAATAACTCTGCAACGCTTCAACAAATCCCAGTGACCTTGAGATTGTTTTTTGTGACACATTGTAATTTATGATAATGGTAAATTTAGGTCAATATGTTTTGTGTTTATTTATAAAAAATATCAAAAATTTGAGGAAAATGTTAAAAAATTAGCAATTTTCTAAATTTGAATGATTATCCCTTTAATCCAGATGGTCATACCACAGCAAACCGTTAATAAATAACATTTCTCACATGTCGGCTTTACATCAGCACCATTTGTAAAATGTTATTTTATTTTGTTAGCATTTTAGGAGGTTTAAAAATGTAGCAGCAATTTTTCATTTTTTTCAAGGAAATTTACAAAATTTATTTTTTTAGGGACTTATCCATGTTTGAAGTGACTTTAGGGGTCCTATATACTGGGAAACCCCCAAACGTGATACCATTTTAAAAACAGCACCCCTAGACATATTGAAAACTGCAGTCAGGTAGTTTATTAACCCTTCAGGTGCTTTACAGGAATTAATGCAAAGTGATATGACAGAAATGAAAATGTGTATTTTTACCACCTAAATGCCTCTAACTTCTGAACAGATTACTAGAGCCATCATACTGTAGGCCGCTATTTGTTCGTGAATTGCCATGGCAAACATCAGGACCACAAAATCATGATCTGAGGGCACCAGTTTGGATAAAGCCCCACACTCTGTTAACCATTTATACTGATGTAGTCACTATTGACAGCAGCATCTAAGGGGTTAAACAGATTTGGACGGTGCAAACACTTATCGTGGCTGATACAGCATGTTGTCAGCTATAGTGTCCAGCCGACAGCTGCTGGATTGTCACCTGTATAGGGAGGCTATTCTCTTATATCTCAGGTCAGTTAAAAGACGTATTGGAGGTCATTAAGGGGTTAAGTGTATCCATATAAATGGCCCACCCTGTATGTATATATATATATATATACTGTATATGTGTGTGTGTATGTATATATATATATTACAGACTAAAAGTGGACACACCTTCTCATTTAAAGATTTTTCTGTATTTTCATGACTGAAAATTGTACATTCACACTGAAGGCATCAAAACTATGAATTAACACATGTGGAACTATATACTTAACAAAAAAGTGTGAAACAACTGAAATTATGTCTTATATTCTAGGTTCTTCAAAGTAGCCACCCTTTGCTTTGATGACTGCTTTGCACACTCTTGGCATTCTCTTGATGAGCTTCAAGAGGAAGTCACCTGGAATGGTTTTCACTTCACAGGTGTGCCCTGTCAGGTTTAATAAGTGGGATTTCTTGCCTTATAAATCGGGTTGGGACCATCGGTTGTGTTTTGCAGAAGTCTGGTGGATACACAGCTGATAGTCCTACTGAATAGACTGTTAGCTGCTTTTTTCTTGCCATAATACAAATTCTAAGTAAAGAAAAATGAGTGGCCATCATTACTTTAAGAAATGAAGGTCAGTCAGTCTGAAAAATTGGGAAAACTTTGAGTGTCCCCAAGTGCAGTGGCAAAAACCATCAAGCGCTACAAAGAAATTGGCTCACATGAGGACCGCCCCAGGAAAGGAAGACCAAGAGTCACCTCTGCTTCTGAGGATAAGTTTATCTAAGTCACCAGCCTCAGAAATCGCAGGTTATCAGCAGCTCAGATTAGAGACCAGGTCAATGCCACACAGAGTTCTAGCAGCAGACACATCTCTACAACAACTGTTAAGAGGAGACTTTGTGCAGCAGGCCTTCATGGTAAAATAGCTGCTAGGAAACCACTGCTAAGGACAGGCAACAAGCAGAAGGGACTTCTTTGGGCTAAAGAACCCAAGGAATGGACATTAGACCAGTGGAAATCTGTGCTTTGGTCTGATGAGTCCAAATTTGAGATCTTTGGTTCCAACCACCGTGTCTTTGTGCAACACAGAAAAGTGAACGGATGGACTCTACATGCCTGGTTCCCACCGTGAAGCATGGAGGAGGAGGTGTGATGGTGTGGGGGTGCTTTGCTGGTGACACTGCTGGGGATTTATTCAAAATTGAAGGCATACTGAACCAGCATGGCTAACACAGCATCTTGCAGTGGCATGCTATTCCATCCGGTTTGCGGTAAGTTGGACCATCATTTATTTTTCAACAGGACTATGACCCCAAACACACCTCCAGGCTGTGTAAGGCCTATTTGACCAAGAAGGAGAGTGATGGGGGTGCTACGCCAGATGACCTGGCCTCCACAGTCACCAGACCTGAACCCAATCGAGATGGTTTGGGGTGAGCTGGACCGCAGAGTGAAGGCAAAAGGGCCAACAAGTGCTAAGCATCTCTGGGAACTCCTTCAAGATTGTTGGAAGACCATTCCTGGTGACTACCTCTTGAAGCTCATCAAGAGAATTCCAAGAGTGTGCAAAGCAGTCATCAAAGCAAAAGGTGGCTACTTTGAAGAACCTAGAATATAAGACATAATTTCAGTTGTTTCACACTTTTTTGTTAAGTATATAATTCCACCTGTGTTAATTCATAGTTTTGATGTCTTCAGTGTGAATGTACAATTTTCATAGTCAAGAAAATACAGAAAAATCTTTAAATGAGAAGGTGTGTCCAAACTGTTGGTCTGTACTATATATATACATATATACACTCACCGGCCACTTTATTAGGTACACCATGCTAGTAACGGGTTGGACCCCCTTTTGCCTTCAGAACTGCCTCAATTCTTCGTGGCATAGATTCAACAAGGTGCTGGAAGCATTCCTCAGAGATTTTGGTCCATATTGACATGATGGCATCACACAGTTGCCGCAGATTTGTCGGCTGCACATCCCAAAGATGCTCCATACAAGGCAGGATGGATTCATGCTTTCATGTTGTTTACGCCAAATTCTGACCCTACCATCCGAATGTCGCAGCAGAAATCGAAACTCATCAGACCAAGCAACGTTTTTCCAATCTTCTACTGTCCAATTTCGATGAGCTTGTGCAAATTGAAGCCTCAGTTTCCTGTTCTTAGCTGAAAGGAGTGGTACCCGGTGTGGTCTCCTGCTGCTGTAGCCCATCTGCCTCAAAGTTCGACGCACTGTGCATTCAGAGATGCTCTTAGGCCTACCTTGGTTGTAACGGGTGGCGATTTGAGTCACTGTTGCCTTTCTATCAGCTCGAACCAGTCTGCCCATTCTCCTCTGACCTCTGGCATCAACAAGGCATTTCCGCCCACAGAACTGCCGCTCACTGGATTTTTTTTCTTTTTCGGACCATTCTCTGTAAACCCTAGAGATGGTTGTGCGTGAAAATCCCAGTAGATCAGCAGTTTCTGAAATACTCAGACCAGCCCTTCTGGCACCAACAACCATGCCACGTTCAAAGGCACTCAAATCACCTTTCTTCCCCATACTGATGCTCGGTTTGAACTGCAGGAGATTGTCTTGACCATGGCTACATGCCTAAATGCACTGAGTTGCCGCCATGTGATTGGCTGATTAGAAATTAAGTGTTAACAAGAAGTTGGACAGGTGTACCTAATAAAGTGGCCAGTGAGTGTATATATATATATATATATATATATATATATATATATAGTGTGTGTGTGTGTTTTGAAGAATATTTCCTTGAAAACGATGTGTAAATGACATAGAGAATTTCTCTATGTAAAAGCTCATGTTAAAATCACATTGTAGTCGGATCGCGATCACACTGCATTCGGATTGTAATTGGATGCTAGGTGTGAAAAATCAGATTGTAATACACTTGTCCGACTCTCCTGCATTAAAATCGGTCCGATTTTAAAATCGCTAGTGTGACTCCAACCTTAGGCCAGGGTCACACTTGCGAGTGCTATGCGAGAAACTTGCGCAAGTCTCTCTCCTCAAAACCCGGCACTGCCGCTGGCATTCAGGACAGAAGCATTCAGCTGCATAGAAATACATGCAGCTGCACACTCCGGTCCCGAGTGCCGACGGCAGTGCTGGGTATTGAGGCGTGAGTTTCTCGCATTGCATTCGCAAGTGTGACCCCGGCCTTAATGTCAAACTCTCCTGCCGTTAAAGTCAATCTGACATTAGCTTTCTTCACCTGTATTTTTAAAGGGAAGGATGTCCTCATCATCTCCCGCCTCGATTACTGCAACACCCTCCTCTGTGGCCTCCACGCTAACTCCCTTGCACAACTCCAGTCAGTCCTCAACTCTGCTGCTCGGCTAATCCACCTCTCTCCTCGCTACTCCCCTGCTTCACCCCTCTGCAAATCCCTCCACTGGCTCCCAATTCCCCAACGAATCCAGTTCAAACTACTAACAGTGATCTACAAAGCCATCCACAACCTGTCCCCTCCTTATATCTCTGAACTAATCTCCCACTATCTTCCCTCACGTAATCTTCGATCCTCCCAAGACCTCCTACTCTCCTCCACATTTATTCGTTCCTCACACAACCGACTCCAAGATTTCTCGCGAATATCCCCCATCCTCTGGAATTCCACGCCTCAACACGTCCGATTATCCACCATCCTCAGATCCTTCAGACGGAACCTGAAAACCCATCTCTTCAGAAAAACCTACAGCCTGCAATAACTATTCTACTGCCTCACCAACCACCCGAGCTGCCGCCTCACCAGCCACCTGAACTGCCGCCCCATCAACCACCCGAGCCACTGCCACCCCACCAACCACCCGAGCTGCTGCATCGCCACCGCCAGAGCTGCCGCCTCACCAACCACCTGAGCTGCCGCCTCACCAACCACCAGAGCTGCCGCCTCACCAACCACCAGAGCTGCCGCCTCACTACCACCAGTGCTGCAGCACACCGACCTCCTGTCTCTTCCCCATTATCCCGAAGAATGTAAGTCCGCAAGGGCAGGGTCCTCTCCCCTCTGTACCAGTGTGTCATTGTAAATTTCTTTACTGTTAATGATATCTATAACCCTGTATGTAACCCCGTTTCACATGTACAGCACCATGGAATTAATGGTGCTATATGAATAAATAATAATAATTTTCTGCATACAGTAATCTTCAGAATGAGTATAGGAGTTAACTCCTTACTGCATGCTTCCTCCTCAAACACCATACCTTTAAAAATAGCATCCTGATTGGTCAATTTTGAGAACGAGGGAAATGTGTTTAAAAGATGCCTCCTTCCACAGGCAGGCAAAAGAACTCGCAGAACGTTTTGAACAGAATGGGACCTGTGATCAGGAAGTGTTTGAGAAGGAAATCTGGATCAAGGAGGGATGATCTCCTCAAATCTAAATGTAAATGAGCATCCACACAACAGGCAAGGTTTGTTTCAACAACCAATGATAAGTTTGATCCACCATGCAAAATGGTCAGGTTATATTAAAATATACCATCAGTATCCCCTCAATTACCTACATGAGAATGCAAAATCTTGGATTTACTTGTCTACAGCTATCATAAAGGTTAATACAAGAGAAGATAGTATTCTGCTACAGATGGATCTGGATAAGTTGGAAACTTGGGCTGAAAGGTGGCAGATGAGGTTTAACAATGATAAATGTAAGGTTATACACATGGGAAGAAGGAATCAATATCACCATTACACACTGAACGGGAAACCACTGGGTAAATCTGACAGGGAGAAGGACTTGGGGATCCTAGTTAATGATAAACTTACCTGGAGCAGCCAGTGCCAGGCAGCAGCTGCCAAGGCAAACAGGATCATGGGGTGCATTAAAAGAGGTCTGGATACACATGATGAGAGCATTATACTGCCTCTGTACAAATCCCTAGTTAGACTGCACATGGAGTACTGTGTCCAGTTTTGGGCACCGGTGCTCAGGAAGGATATAATGGAACTAGAGAGAGTACAAAGGAGGGCAACAAAGTTAATAAAGGGGATGGGAGAACTACAATACCCAGATAGATTAGCGAAATTAGGATTATTTAGTCTAGAAAAAAGACGACTGAGGGGCGATCTAATAACCATGTATAAGTATATAAGGGGACAATACAAATATCTCGCTGAGGATGTTTATACCAAGGAAGGTGACGGGCACAAGGGGGCATTCTTTGCGTCTGGAGGAGAGAAGGTTTTTCCACCAACATAGAAGAGGATTCTTTACTGTTAGGGCAGTGAGAATCTGGAATTGCTTGCCTGAGGAGGTGGTGATGGTGAACTTAGTCGAGGGGTTCAAGAGAGGCCTGGATGTCTTCCTGGAGCAGAACAATATTGTATCATACTATTATTAGGTTCTGTAGAAGGATGTAGATCTGGGGATTTATTATGATGGAATATAGGAATATAGGCTGAACTGGATGGACAAATGTCTTTTTTCGGCCTTACTAACTATGTTACTATGTTTAACCTTGGAATGAGCCTTTGGCTCCAGGGGCACTAGATGGGGATTCTTCCAAGGTAAAAATTGTGCAGCCTGTACCAACATGGAACGAGTATTTAATTTTCACTCAAGTAATGGGTCGTGACAATTTCACATCATGCAACATGTCATATGCAGTACTTAAGGTGTGATCTACTTTGCCATGTGTCCCTGTACACTGATCTATGTGGGTCTCACCTCTAGACAGCTCAGAATCTGCACCAAAGAACTTGAACAATGCCCTGAATGCCACAAACTTTTTCAGTTGAAACCTACACCGAGACACTTTAAATCAGCCCATGGCTGTGATGCAAGTCTGCTCAGGGTGATCGAGTTTGATTGTGTCTTGATTCATAGCCAATGTGGAAATTGGAGCAACTGTAGATGAAATGGACCATGAGAATTGATTCCATCAGGCCAAAGGAACTCAATGAGGTCCTTAACTTTGCAACTATCTTGTAAATTTGGGTGTTTTTTGGTTTCGTTATTTTTTGTTTTTAGTTTTCACTTTATACTTTGTTTATTTTTTTCCTTGTTTATTTTTTTCCTTCAGGCTTCTCTAACTCATCTTTTCCATGCTTGGATCATCCATCTGGCCTCTCGTGGATCACATTTTTCCATCTTTGCTGGATCTTTGTACAGTTTATCAGCTGATCTCCTTAAGGTACCGTCACATTAAGCGACGCTGCAGCGATACAGACAACGATGCCGATCGCTGCAGCGTCGCTGTTTCGTCATTGTGTGGTCGCTGGAGAGCTGTCACACAGACAGCTCTCCAGTGACCAACGATGCCGAAGTCCCCGGGTAACCAGGGTAAACATCGGGTTACTAAGCGCAGGGCCGTGCTTAGTATCCCGATGTTTACCCTGGTTACCAGTGTAAATGTAAAAAAAACAAACATTACATACTTACATTCCGGTGTCTGTCGCGTCCCCCGCCATCCGCTTCCCTGCACTGTGTGAGCACCGGCCCTAAAGCACAGTGGTGACGTCACCGCTGTGCTTTGCTTTACGGCCGGCACTGACACATTCAGTGCAGGAAGCTCTGAGCAGCAGCGCGGATGCAGGGGGACGTGACAGACATCAGGAGGTGAGTATGTACTGTTTTTTTTTTACTTTTACAATGGTAACCAGGGTAAATATCGGGTTACTAAGCGCGGCCCTGCGCTTAGTAACCCGATATTTACCCTGGTTACCATTGTAAAACATTGCTGGCATCGTTGCTTTTGCTGTCAAACACAACGATACACGCCGATCTGATGACCAAATAAAGTTCTGGCCTTCTAGCTCCGACCAGCGATATCACAGCAGGATCCAGATCGCTGCTGCGTGTCAAACACAACGATATCGCTATCCAGGACGCTGCAACGTTACGGATCGCTATCGTTATCGTTGTTAAGTTGTTCAGTGTGAAGGTACCTTTACTGTAACCATTGTTCCCTAATAACCCCTTAGTTCCTTTTTGGTTTTTTTCGGCACTTCCACTTTGTCAGTTCTAGATATGTTGCATTATTCACCTTATATTATGAACTGTCTGGAATTGATTGCATCTATATATGCTTTTTCTTTGGCTATGATCCTATTTGCACTGATTATTTACCATTTACTATATGCTGTGGAGATTAAATTAGTGTGTGTTATATATTCTTTTCCCTTCTATTTGCACTAGCACTTTCTGGTTCTTTGCAGTCTGCTTATATTAAAGGGGATATCTGGGACTTTGTGAAAAACAAAAAATTTTCCTGAGCACTAAAAGGCAGGTAGTTGCTACCTATCAGCCTGTGGTTCCTGGCACTGTTCATTGCTGTCACAGAGTGGTCATTGATCACTCCTGTTGGGGATTCAGCTGCCTATGTTAACGTCATGTAGATAGAGTGGCAGTTTCTTTTTCGCCCCACTCTGTCGATGGGTCTGGACTTTGACGTCATCCTGATTGACAGCCGTAGTCTCTTTGCCTAACTAGGAGAGCTGACTGTCAATCAGATTGAGGCTGGAAGTCACACCTTATCAATAGGGTGGAGTGAAAAAGAAGCTGACATTAGCACAGGCAGTTGAATCGCCGGCAGGAGCGGTCTGTGATCGCTCTGTGCCGCCGATGAACACACTTTGATTTCGCTGTCCTCCCTGGGACTGTATATGGTTTCCCCCCTCTCCACCCCTTGCAGATATCTGTACACACCTACACTCCTCCGTGATATTATCTCTAACATTGAGATAAGGGAGAGTAGAGAAAGAGGTCAGATACAGATTAGGAGCTCTGATGGATTTTTATCATTTTTGCAGCTCAGATGCATGTAGAATTTCCAGGCAACTGCAGTAGCAAAATTGTAGAACAATGTTAATGAATACTATTTAGAAGGCTTCATAACTTTGCATATAGGAAGAAATTGAACAATAAACAAATCTTTACAATGGTGCACGTAGCTTTTCAGCTCTTAGATTAAAAAAATGATGATTTGCCCAACTGTCTGACACTGAAGACTTTAGCATTAACATTACCGTGGAGCACAGCATCTTATGTTCACATTTCAATGATTACACTGGTCACTCAATTACTCTTTTTTCCTGATTGTTCTCAATTTCTATAAATGTAATTATGAGAACTGATTTAGTTAAATTAAGTTTCTCTTACAATATCAGTTTACATGACCTAAAAAAACCTTAATCTTCTCCTCTATCATGTAAATCAAATTCTGTGCCACTACAAAGCTATTTCTAGGGTAAAATAATAATTGTCATATTCATCTTTGCTGAGATGATGTCCTGTAAAAAAGAACCGAGCAAAGATAATGCCTGCCGGAGGGTTTGACAAGTACTTAATGATTGTTTTCCTTGCAGAGATGAAACTTGGCTGAGTATGAAGATGATAACCGTATGAAGCTGGCATGAAACCATTTGGCAGCACAGCAGAGAACACACATGCAGAGTAGGAGGCTAGCAACATAAAACTATTTGTGATGTTTGTGTATAGCATTAGGACTATCTGTTAAGAAATGTGCTCTCTATTGTAAGTTTTGCCTTAAAGGGGTGTCTGGCCTCATGGTAAAAGTCTGCAGTCACTCCATGTGAATCGTTCCAGCGCATACTGCATGCTGTGAGGATTGCAAGGTGCCGGCATTAGGAGCCGACGGTCATGTGACTGCAAGTATGTGATTTGCATTCTTCTGGCCACATTATGTCTAGATTAGTGTTGAGCATTCCGATACCGCAAGTATCGGGTATCGGCCGATATTTGCTGTATCAGAATTCCGATACCGAGATCCGATACTTTTGTGGTATCGGGAATCGGTATCGGGATCGATATTAATGTGTAAAATAAAGAATAAAAATAAAAAATATTGATATACTCACCCTCTGACGCGCCCTGGTTGTAACCGCCAGCCTCCGTTCATAAGAATGAGCGCTTGAAAGTCCTTAGATGACGTTGCGGCCTGTGATTGGTTGCGGAGCGGTCACGTGACATATAGTAGGCAAATTATTGGATTTTTAGCCTCTACTCAGCATTTTTTTTACAAAGTTGGCAGATAAAGCGAGTGCCAACTTCACCACCTGTGAACTTAACCCAATCTTGTCCCACTTCATTCCAAACGTTACAACAGTTTTCATCCCAAAACTAACCCACCACTTCAACCTGTCACTAAAAACTGTTGTCTTTGCCTCATGCTTCAGACATAACTCGATAACTATTGTAATTGTTTTTATTATGTATACTTTTGTCACATAAATGGCGCTATAACAAATAATAATAAGAATACCGCTGTGCAGCTGCCAAAGAAATTGGGTACAGTAAACTGTACAGTAACTGAAGTTATAAAAAAAATGCGCAATGGTTGCAGACACTGCAGGGTCCATACATTTGCCTGGCATTCCATTCCCATCATGGAGTAGGCCACCTCCCTCGACAATGGCTTCCTGCTCTGGTACAAGACAGGATGTTCCTGGCCCATCGAGTTAACCTGACTGAGCACAGTACCAAGGCCAAAGTCACTGGACTCTGTCAGTGCTACAAACGTCAATTCAAAGTCAGCAGCTTGTAGTACTGGGAAGCTAGAGAGAGCGGTCTCACTGGAGACTGTCCAGTCAATTGCAACGGGCAGCTTCTTCTTGGTGAGGTCCATCAGGGGCTTTGCCAGGGTACTATAGTGTGGGACGAACCTCCTATAGTACCCGGCGGTCTCCGCCATAACTTGCTTCTTGGTCCTGGGGGTGGGCCGGGATGCAATGGCATCCACTTTCCCAGGCTCTGGCTTCAGAACCCCCCAACTACCCAGTGGCCCAGGTAGAGAACGTCGCTCATGCCCAGCTGACATTTTTTCAGCTTGATGGCCAAACATGCCCATTGGATCCACCCAAGCACCTGTACCAGATGCTCTAGGTGATCCACCCAGTGGGACTGAAGACAGCGATATCATACAGGTATGCCCCCGAGTACCCTTCAAGCCCCTTGAGCTTTGTGTTGACCATCCACAAAGGTGGCAGGGGCATTCTTCATGCCGAGCGGCATCACTGTGGACTCGTACAGACCAAAAGGGGTAATAAAGGCAGAGTGTTTCCGTGCCTCATGGGTCAGGGGAATCTGCTAATATCCCAGCTCAGATCAATGATGGCCAGGTACTTAGCCTCGGCCAACTGGTCGAGCAGGTCATTGATACGTGGTATGGGGAATGCATTGGTTACCATCACAGCATTGAGCCCCCTGTAGTCCATGCAGAACCGGGTTGTTTGGTCCTTTTTGGGGATGAGGACTACGGGCGAAGCTCATGGACTGCTGGATGCTTGGATTACCCCCAGCTTCAGCATTTCATCAATTTCTTGGTGCATGTGCTGCTGCACCTCGAGAGAGACCCGATATGCTGAACGCCGGATCAGTGGTGATTCACGGTGTTCACATCATGGACGGCTGTCTCATTCCTTCTGGGCAGGCTGCTGAACAGCTCCCAGAAGGGGTGTAGGGTGATCCCCAGCTGGGACTGTTGGTCCACCGACAGCTGGTTGCCAACCTTCACACCCTCAATGGATCTACCCACCTTGGCCTGGTTGAGCAGATCCAGAAGGGTTTCTGTTTCTCCTTCCTCAGGGAGGTTGCACACGGGGAGGGTGCAGGCCTCCCGCTCATGATGAGCCTTCATCATGTTCTCGAGAAAGGCCTTCCACCCTCTATGGGCGTGGTCCAGGGTGACCAGGAACATAATGGCGTTGAGCTGCTGTGCACGAGGTATGGGCCCTCCCAGGCTGCCTGAAGCTTGTTCTGTGGTACAGGGACCATTACCCACACTTTTTGACCCAGCTGGTAGGTCCTCTCACAAGCATTCTGGTCATACCAACACTTCTGGTCAGTCTGGGCTTGGGCCATATTGTCATGCAGCAGCCGGATCAAGGCCATCATCTTGTCCTGGAAGCGCAAGACATACTCGATGACCGACACTTCAGGGGTGCCAAGTCCCCTTCCCATGCCTCTTTCATCAGAGCCAGGGGCTTCCGCACATGTCATCCATACAGGACCTCAAAGAGGGAGAACCCCGTTGAGGCCTGTGGAACCTCCCAGTAGGCAGATAACAGGTGTGGGAGGTATCACTCCCAATCTCTCCCATGGGAGTCGACCAATATCTTAAGCATCTGCTTCAAGGTGCCATTGAACCGCTCGCACAGGCCATTAGGTGGTACGGCTGGCCACCAGATGTCGCACATCTATTTGCTTACAGAGGGGCTCTATCAGCTGCCACATGAACTGGTTCCCTCAGTTGGTGAGCATTTCCTGGGGAAACCCCACTTGGGAGAAAATCTCCAATATGTCGATAGCCACCTTGTCGGGCCGAATGAACGACAAAGCTACTGCTTCCGGGTATTGGGTAGCATAATCTACTACCATCAGTATGAAATATTTCCCAGTGCTACTGGTAATGGACAGCAGTCCAATGAGATCCACAGCAACCCTCCTGAAAGGTTCCTCAATAATGGGCAGAGTTACCAGTTTGGCTTTGGGGTGCAGCCACACCTTCCCCACCCTCTGACAGGTGTCACACGATTGGCAGTAGGCAGCCATATCGGCCCCCATTACCATTACCTGGTACAGCCATCCCTGGTCCCAGACCACCAGCTCACAGTCTGACTCCATGGGAGGCTGTGCCACCTGCTTAAGAGCTTTCAGGCTGTCATCAATTTCTAACGCCACCTGAAACCCTTGACTAGACATGGCCAAGAAAGACAAAACTGTCACGTCTTCCATCAGTTCCTCGGACCTGTCTCCTGGCTTCCATCTGACTCAGCAGCCACTTGGTCAGAGGTGGGAAAGCCGCCGGACCTTTCAAGATGTTCCTTTTGCTCTGGCGCTCCCACTCCTGGTGACAGCAGCCATGACTGCTGCGACCATGGGTAGTGCCCGCTTCCCCTCGGCTTCTGACCTAGTCACCTGGTCATGCAGACTAACCTGGCCTCCTGACATCCCTGATGTGGGGAACTCCAGCCCTGGGGCCTTACCTGGTGACCCAACGTCTTCTGTGACACCCTCAATCCCCAGGGTCTGTTTCTCTCCCTGAAGTGGTTCTGAACTCAGCAGTCTGGATTCATCTAGGGGCCCTGCACTTCCCATGGCAGCTCCAACTCTGAGTTCCCCCCTCTGCAGCTTCATGCCCCATCTCATCTCTCCTACTGGAGGACAATAGATCATAGCACACTGATCACACCTGAGGGCATCTTCACACCTCTAGCCTGTCACAGCTACCTTCCCTGTGCATGTACTGTCAGTGTATGGGAAAGTTTCAGATTGCTCTTCCCCCTCCACAGCAGATGGCACATTCAATATATCAACATCAAGGGCATTAGCAGTGGACATTTCAAAACAGTCTACGGGAGCCAAACTTGGGGGCTCAGTGGCCATATACTGGGACACCAGCCACCCCCAATCGGTCCAAAGCAAAACATTGACGGGAATATTTGCCGATACCCCCACCTCTCGCATTCCCATCCCGTTGCACCAGTACAAATACACCTTGGTAACAGGCAGCGCCAGTTCAAGACCTCCAATCCCAGAGATGGAAAGGGTTTTTTTGAGTACCAAATCCTGGGGAGACACCACTCAGTCCGTATAAGGGTCATCTCAGCGTCTGTGTCCCGCAGTCCCATGACTGCTACGTGGCCAATGGTGATGGGTTGGTAATTGTCAAGGGACCTACCACCACCCCCTCCCACACACAAAACAGTGGAAAGTTTCTGGAACGGGGATGGGGCCTTATGGCGCTGAGACACATGGCCTTGAAGTGTCCTGGTAGGATGCAATGATGACATCGGTGGGGTTCCACCCCTCACCTGGAGAGGGGAGCAGAGGGGTGCGTCCCCTGCATTCCAGGGGCCAGGGAAACAGGGGCAGAATTGGTCTTACCCCCTCTCCAGGTGCTGCTGGCGTCCCTCTTGGCCTCACTCAGGTGTCCTATTGTTGGCGTATTCATCTGCCAGGGCTGCGGTAACAGAGGCTGTTATGATCTGGTGGCCTAAGAGCAGCATGAGACGTACTCTGGAGAAGGTGGTACCTGTACTTACCGCAGACCCTGAACTTAACACCGCAACTAGAAGTAGCCGTGGAATGTACCTAACACTCCCTGGACATCTCGACACAGTCGGAGGACTAATTACCCCTAGAGATAGAAAAGGGAAAACTATCTTGCCTCAGAGAAAATCCCCAAAGGATAGACAGCCCCCCACAAATATTGACTGTGAGAGGAGAGGGAAAAACATACACAGACTGAAATCAGAATTTAGCAAAGGAGGCCACTTCTAGCTAAATAGAAAGGATAGGACAGAGTACTTTGCGGTCAGTATTAAAACACTAGAAAATATCCACCACACAAAATTCAAAATCTCCACAGCTAACTAAAGATATGGAGGGTATATCTGCATCTCCAGAGATACCAGCTTGGCTAAACAAATCCTTATACAGACCAAGCTGGACAAGACAAAAACATGAAAAAGAACTGAACAATAAGGCCACAGCATGTGGACAGCAAAAATCAAGGCCAGAACTTATCTTTGTTGAAATGAACAGCAAAGCAGGAGAGACCAGGAAAGGATGTGAATCCTCCAGGAACAATGGACAACTGGCACTGACTAAAGGGTCAAGCAAGACTAAATAGCCCAGTCAGAATTGCAAAAAGTGAACACACCTGACAAATGCTGCGACTCAGAGACAGCAGCACTACCACTTACAACCACCGGAGGGAGCCCAAGAGCAGAATTCACAACAGTACCCCCCCTTGAGGAGGGGTCACCGATCCCTCACCAGAGCCCCCAGGCCGATCTGGACGAGCCAAATGAAAGGCACGAACCAAATCCTCAGCATGAACATCGGAGGCAACAACCCAAGAATTATCCTCCTGGCCATAACCCTTCCATTTGACAAGATACTGAAGCTTCCGCCTCGAAAAACGAGAATCCAAAATCTTCTCAACCACATACTCCAACTCCCCAACAATCAACACCGGGGCAGGAGGATCAACAGAGGGAACAACGGGCACCACATATTTCCGCAACAAAGATCTATGAAAAACATTATGGATGGAAAAAGAGGCTGGAAGGGCCAAACGAAAAGACACTGGATTGATAATCTCAGAAATCCTATAAGGGCCAATAAACCGAGGCTTAAACTTAGGGGAAGAAACTTTCATAGGAACATGACGGGAAGACAACCAGACCAAATCCCCAACCCGAAGCCGGGAACCAACACACTGACGACGGTTAGCAAAACGCTGAGCCCCCTCCTGAGACAACACCAAATTGTCAACAACATGAGCCCAAATTTGCTGCAACCTGTCAACCACAGAGTCCACCCCAGGACAATCAGAAGGCTCAACCTGCCCTGAAGAAAAACGAGGATGAAAACCAGAGTTACAAAAGAAGGGTGAAACCAAGGTAGCAGAACTAGCCCGATTATTAAGGGCAAACTCGGCCATTGGCAAGAAAGCCACCCAATCATCCTGATCAGCAGACACAAAGCTGTCATGATCTCCATGGCCAGAGAACTAGCATAAGCCTCAATAGGAACAAGCTCTTGGAAGATGTAACTATACTGACCATGAACTAAACCTACCGCATCATCTAGAAGTAGCCAGGTAGCATGTCCTACTTTTTATCCCTATATGCCCAGCGCCGGCCGGAGAACTAAATAATGCTAGCAGAGGGAAATATAAGACCTGACTCACCTCTAGAGAAATGCCCAAAAAGGAGACAGAGGCCCCCCACATATATTGGCGGTGATATGAGATGAAACAACAAACGCAGCAGGAAAATAGTTTTAGCAAATTTGAGGTCCGCTTTCTAGATAGCAGAAGACAGAAAGCATACTTTCATGGTCAGTAGAAAACCCTAACAAAACACATCCAGAAATTACTTTAGGACTCTGGCATTAACTCATAATACCAGAGTGGCAATTCCTGATCAACAAGAGCTTTCCAGACACAGTAACGAAACTGCAGCTGTGAACTGGAACCAAAATACAAAAACAAAACATGGACGAATGTCCAACTTATCTAGTAGATGTCTGGGAGCAGGAACAAGCACAGAGAGGCTTCTGATAACATTGTTGACCGGCAAGCATCTAACAGAGAAGCCAGGTTATATAGCGACACCCAGATCTAATCAGAACAGGTGAACAGGGAAGATGATGTCACAAGTTCAATTCCACCAGTAGCCACCGGGGGAGCCCAGAATCCAAATTCACAACATAAAGCATCTCAAATAAGTTTCTAAAGTCTGATTAGTTCGCTCGGTTTGGCCATTTGTCTGAGGATGAAATGCGGAAGAAAAAGACAAATCAATGCCCAGCCTAGCATAAAAGGCCCGCCAAAACCTAGAAACAAACTGGGAACCTCTATCGGACACAATATTCTCCGGAATGCCATGCAAATGAACCACATGCTGAAAAAACAACGGAACCAAATCAGAAGAGGAAGGCAACTTAGACAAAGGTACCAAATGAACCATCTTAGAAAACCGGTCACAAACCACCCAGATAACTGACATCCTCTGGGAAACCGGAAGATCCGAAATAAAATCCATAGAAATATGCGTCCAAGGCCTCTCAGGGACCGGCAAAGGCAAAAGCAACCCACTAGCGCGGGAACAGCAAGGCTTGGCCCGCGCACAAGTCCCACAGGACTGCACAAAAGAACGCACATCCCGTGACAAAGAAGGCCACCAAAAGGACCTACCAACCAAATCTCTGGTACCAAAAATCCCAGGATGACCAGCCAACACAGAACAATGAACCTCCGAAATCACTTTACTAGTCCATCTGTCAGGAACAAACAATTTCCCCACCGGACAGCGGTCAGGTTTATCAGCCTGAAATTCCTGAAGAACCCGTCGTAAATCAGGGGAGATGGCAGAAAGAATCACCCCTTCCTTCAGAATGCCGACCGGCTCAAGGACCCCAGGAGAATCAGGCAAAAATCTCCTAGAGAGGGCATCAGCCTTAACATTCTTAGAACCCGGAAGATACGAGACCACAAAATCAAAACGGGAGAAAAACAGGGACCATCGGGCCTGTCTAGGATTCAGCCGCTTGGCAGACTCGAGATAAATCAGATTCTTATGATCGGTCAAGACCACAATACAGTGCTTGGCCCCCTCAAGCCAATGTCGCCACTCCTCAAATGCCCACTTCATAGCCAACAACTCACGATTGCCGACATCATAATTGCGTTCCGCAGGCGAAAACATTCGAGAAAAAAAGGCACACGGTTTCATTAAGGAACCATCAGAATTCCTCTGAGACAAAACGGCCCCTGCCCCAATCTCAGAAGCGTCAACCTCAACCTGAAAAGGAAGAGAAACATCCGGCTGACGCAACACAGGGGCAGAAGTAAATCAGCGTTTAAGCTCCTGAAAGGCAGAAACAGCCGCAGAGGACCAATTCGTCACATCAGCGCCTTTCTTCGTCAAATCGGTCAGGGGTTTAACCACACTGGAGAAGTTGGCAATGAAACGGCGATAAAAATTAGCAAAGCCCAAAAATTTCTGAAGGCTCTTCACGGATGTGGGCTGGATCCAATCATGAATGGCCTGAACCTTAACCGGATCCATTTCTATAGATGAGGGAGAAAAAATGAAGCCCAAAAAAGAAATCTTCTGTACTCCAAAGAGGCACTTAGACCCCTTCACAAACAAGGCATTATCACGAAGGATCTGAAATACCATCCTGACTTGTTTCACATGAGACTCCCAATCATCTGAAAAAATCAAAATATCATCCAAATATACAATCATGAATTTATCAAGATAATTCCGAAATATATCATGCATGAAGGACTGAAACACAGATGGAGCATTAGAGAGTCCGAATGGCATCACAAGGTATTCAAAATGGCCTTCAGGTGTATTAAACGCAGTTTTCCATTCGTCACCCTGCTTAATACGAACAAGATTATATGCCCCTCGAAGGTCAATCTTAGTAAACCAACTAGCCCCCTTAATCCTAGCAAACAGATCAGAAAGCAAAGGCAAAGGGTATTGGAATTTGACCGTGATCTTATTCAAGAGGCGATAATCAATACAGGGTCTCAAGGAGCCATCTTTTTTGGCAACAAAAAAAAAACCTGCTCCCAATGGTGAAGAAGATGGCCGAATATGCCCCTTCTCCAAGGACTCCTTAACATAGCTCCGCATGGCGGTATGTTCTGGCACAGACAGGTTGAAAAGTCTGCCCTTAGGGAACTTACAGCCTGGAATCAAGTCAATAGCACAATCACAGTCCCTATGCGGTGGAAGGGAACTGGACTTGGGCTCATTGAATACATCCTGGGAATCTGACAAACCTCAGGAATTTCAGAAGAGGGGGAGGAGGCAATTGACATCAAAGGAACGTCACCATGAACCCCCTGACAACCCCAACTAGTCACAGACATAGATTTCCAATCTAATACCGGATTATGCACCTGTAACCATGGGAAACCCAGCACAATAGCATCATGCAAATTATGCAACACCAGAAAACGACAATCTTCCTGATGGGCTGGCGCCATGCACATGGTCAGCTGTGTCCAAAACTGAGGTTTATTTTTAGCCAACGGTGTAGCATCAATGCCCCTCAAAGGAATAGGACTCTGCAAAGGCTGCAAGGGGAAACCACAACATCTGGCAAATTCTAAGTCCATTAAGTTTAGAGCGGCGCCTGAATCCACAAATGCCATGACAGAAAATGACGATAATGAGCAGATCAGGGTCACAGATAACAGAAATTTAGGTTGTACAGTACTGATGGTAACAGAACTAGCGATTCTCTTGGTACGCTTAGGGCAATCAGAAATAACATGAGCAGAATCGCCACAGTAAAAACACAACCTATTCTGACGTCTGAATCCTTGTCGTTCAGCTCTAGACACAATCCTATCACACTGCATAGGCTCAGGACTCCGCTCGGAAGACAATGCCATAGTGTGCACAACTCTGCGCTCGTGCAAGCGCCGATCAATCTGAATGGCCAGAGACATAGAATCACTCAGACCAGCAGGCGTGGGGAACCCCACCATAACATCTTTAACGGATTCAGAAAGACCCTTTCTGAAAATTGCCGCCAAGGCATCCTCATTCCATTTAGTCAGTACAGACCATTTTCTAAACTTCTGGCAATATGATTCTGCCGCTTCTTGACCCTGACACAGAGCCAACAAGGTCTTCTCAGCATGATCCACTGAATTAGGTTCATCATACAATAACCCAAGCGCCTGAAAAAAGGTGTCTACATTAAGCAACGCCGGATTCCCAGGTTCCAGGTCAAATGCCCAATCATGGGGGTCACCACGCAGCAGAGATATAACAATTTTAACCTGCTGGATGGTATCACCAGAGGAACGGGGTTTCAGAGCAAAAAACTGTTTACAGTTATTTTTAAAGCTCAGAAATTTGGACCTGTCCCCAAAAAACAAATCAGGAGTTGGAATTCTAGGCTCTAAAACCGGAGTCTGAACGATATAATCGGAAATACCCTGTACTCTAGCAGCAAGTTGATCCACACGAGAAGCCAATCCCTGAACATCCATACCAGCGCCGAACTCCTGAGCCACCCAGAGGTAAAGAGGGAAAAAAAAAAAAAACACAACAGACTACAGAAAAAAAAATGGCTCAGCACTTTCCTTCCCTTCTTCTAAGATGCGGTTAACTCATTGTTGGCCAGTTGTACTTTTATGATCTGGTGGCCTAAGAGCAGCATGAGACGTACTCTGGAGAAGGTGGCACCTGTACTGACCGCAGACCCTGAACATAACACCGCAACTAGAAGTAGCCGTGGAATGTACCTAACACTCCCTGGACATCTCAACACAGCCGGAGGACTAATTACCCCTAGAGATAGAAAAGGGAAAACTATCTTGCCTCAGAGAAAATCCCCAAAGGATAGACAGCCCCCCACAAATATTGACTGTGAGAGGAGAGGGAAAAACATACACAGACTGAAATCAGAATTTAGCAAAGGAGGCCACTTCTAGCTAAATAGAAAGGATAGGACAGAGTACTATGCGGTCAGTATTAAAACACTAGAAAACAACTAGAAAATATCCACCACAGAAAATACAAAATCTCCACAGCTAACTAAAGATATGGAGGGTATATCTGCATCTCCAGAGATACCAGCTTGGCTAAACAAATCCTTATACAGACCAAGCTGGACAAGACAAAAACATGAAAAAGAACTGAACAATAAGGCCACAGCATGTGGACAGCAAAAATCAAGGCCAGAACTTATCTTTGTTGAAATGAACAGCAAAGCAGGAGAGACCAGGAAAGGATGTGAATCCTCCAGGAACAATGGACAACTGGCACTGACTAAAGGGTCAAGCAAGACTAAATAGCCCAGTCAGAATTGCAAAAAGTGAACACACCTGACAAATGCTGCGACTCAGAGACAGCAGCGCTACCACTTACAACCACCGGAGGGAGCCCAAGAGCAGAATTCACAACAAGAGGCCCCCTTTGGTTTCC
Source organism: Ranitomeya variabilis (assembly GCF_051348905.1). Classification (NCBI taxonomy): domain Eukaryota; kingdom Metazoa; phylum Chordata; class Amphibia; order Anura; family Dendrobatidae; genus Ranitomeya; species Ranitomeya variabilis. Next base: position 999,400,397 of record NC_135233.1, on the reverse strand, counting down.
GCTCACGGATGTACTGCAGGAGGTCCTCCGGGCAGTTCCACAAAAACTGCTCAGTTGTCATGAGTAGTGTTGAGCGATACCTTCCGATATGCAAAGGTATCGGTATCGGATTGGATCGGCCGATACCCAAAAAATATCGGATATCGCCGATACCGATACTCGATACCAATGCATATCAATGGGACACAAAATATCGGAATGGTTCCCAGGGTCTGAAGGAGAGGAAACTCTCCTTCAGGCCCTGGGATCCATATTCATGTATAAAATAAAGAATAAAAATAAAAAATATTGATATACTCACCCCTCGGACAGCCCCGGCTCTCACCGGTCCAAGCGTCTGCCTCCGTTCCCTAAGAATGCAGAGTGAAGGACCTTCGATGACGTCGCGGCTTGTGATTGGTCGCGTGACCGCTCATGTGACCGCTCACGCGACCAATCACAAGCCGCAACGTCATCGAAGGTCATTCACTCCCTGCATTCTTAGGAACGGAGGCACCGCTAAGAGCCAGGGTCGCCGGACGGGTGAGTATATCAATATTTTTTATTTTTATTATTTATTTTTACATGAATATGGATCCCAGGGCCTGAAGGAGAGTCTCCTCTCCTCCAGACCCTGGGAACCATACGCACCGCACACTTCCGATTCCGATTTCCGATATCGCAAAAATATCGGAACTCGGTATCGGAATTCCGATACAGCAAATATCGGCCGATACTTGCAGTATCGGAATGCTCAACACTAGTAATGAGCTCCTTCAGCTGCTGGGTGGTGGTGAGCTCCAGTCCTGTGGTCCAGTGGTCAACTGCTCACAGTAAGGCCCGCATGTGGCCAACCCAGCTGTCGTCTGGACCAGAGCCTGCTTGATGTCGTCATAGCTCAGGGTGGTCTTGCTGTGAAGGTAGCCAAAGATTTCCAGGGCCTTACCTCTGAGGCGAGGGGTTAAGTCCCCTCCTTGGTCCACCAGAGGGAAGTCCTCTGCCCGAAGCTTCAAGATCCAGATCTCAGGGGACTCGCGACAGGCTGAGGTCTGCAGCTGGAGTTGGAGCTGAAGCATTTGTTGCTGGTGTTCACGTTCCCTCTGACATTCCTCGTGCTCATACTGCCGCTGATGTTCCTTGCGCTCATACCGCTGACATTCCTTGCGCTCCCACTGACATTCTGCCATGAAAGCATAATAGGTGGCTTTGTCTCCGGCCTTGAGACTAGCCATAGCCACTTTCAGGAGGACATCCGATCCTGCTTGGCTGGGGTGGGCAGGTGAGGGGCAGTCCATTGCAGGACTGAGCATGGGTGGCAGGATCCTCGGTGAGCCTTTGCTGGACTCCCCATCTCCTTGAACAACACAATCATCCACCTCCTCTCCATCTACCATAGCATTGGCCATTTCCTGGGTTTGGGACCTGGTGCCACTGGCCATCCTTGCACTCTTTGGTTACTGACACAGAACTGCGACTCGTGCAACCCACACACCTTATATTATTTGCACTCTGACAGTCTAGTGCTGGGCTGATCTTAAGACCCCAGCAGCAAAAGCTACTGCTGGTAGTCCTTAGTATAGAAGAGAGAAAATGGTATACAATAGCATCCCAGAAATATTTATCGTTATTTTACAGATCTAATACTAAAAGTATAATATTAAAATGCGCGCGTGTCCAGCCTCCCGTGACGTCACGGCTTGTGATTGGTCGCGTCGCCCATGTGGCCGCGACGCGACCAATCACAAGCCAGAACGTAATTTTAAAATCCTGAAGGACCTGAAATTACGTCACGGCTTGCTGTGATTGGTCGCGTCGCGGCCACATGGGTGGCACGCGACCAATCACAAGCCGGGACTTCACGTAAGGAAGTAAACGCGCAAATTTTAAGCAAAGAACGCTGCCGGTTCCCTCGGTGAGGTCCAGGCTGCGTCGGAGAGGTGAGTATAGCAATATTTTTTATTTTAATTCTTTATTTTACACATTAATATGGATCCCAGGGCCTGAAGGAGAGTTTCCTCTCCTTCAGACCCTGGGAACCATCAGGGATACCGTCCGATACTTGAGTCCCATTGACTTGTATTGGTATCGGGTATCGGTATCGGATTGGATCCGATACTTTGCCGGTATCGGCCGATACTTTCCGATACCGATACTTTCAAGTATCGGACGGTATCGCTCAACACTACTGGAGAGGCATACAAGCCACAGTGTCTTGCACCCATTGTGAAATTTGGTGGAGGATCGATGATGACCTGGGGATGTTTCAGCAAGGCTGGAATTGGGCAGGTTGTTCTTTGCAAAAGACGTAAGAATCAAGCCTCATACAAGGTTATCCTGGAAAAGCAATTGATTCTTTCTCCTCAGGCAATGTTCCCCAACTCTGAGGACTGTTTTTTCCAGCAGGACAATGCGCCATGCCACACAGCTAGGTCAATCAAGGTGTGGATTAAGGACCATCATATCAAATCCCTGTCATGGCCAGCCCAATCTCCAGACCTGAACCCAAGTGAAAACTTCTGGAATGTAATCAAGAGGAAGATGGATAGTCACAAGCCATCAAACAAAGAAGAACTGCTTAAATTTTTGTACCAGGAGTGGCATAAGGTCACCCAAAAGCAGTATGAAAGACTGGTGGAAAGCATGCCAAGATGCATGAAAGCTGTAATTAAAAATCATGGTTATTCGAAATATTGATTTCGGAACTTTTCCTGAGTTAAAATATTAGTATTTTTGTTTCCAAATGATAATGAACTTGTTTTTTGTGCATTATTTGAGGTCTGCAAGGAAATGTTTTTTTTTGTTATTTTGATCATTTCTCATTTTCAGAAAATAAATAAAAAATTTATTGCTTGGAACTTCAGAGACATGTTGTCAGTAGTTTATAGAATAAAAGAACAATTTACATTTTACTCAAAAATATACCTATAAAGAGAAAAATCAGACAAACTGAAAATTTTGCAATGGTCTCTTAAATTTTGCCAGAGCTGTATATAAACCTCTGGTCCATCACTGCCAGAATCCCCCAATAACAACAGAACGGTATGCTGCCACCAGTTCCTCGTTAGATATAAGTCCGGTCCATTAACAAGCTTATATCGGATCACAAACCAGCCCCAGATAGCGTATAAGAACTAGCCGGACTCACGGACGTGGGAAATCGGGTTTCGAGATAAAAGAGCAGCCCAAGATTAATTGATATTTTAATTGCTGAAATGCACACTAGATGATACAAATATATAGAGAGTAATATACAGATATTACAGCCAAAAGTACAGATAAAAGTAGGGTACAGGTTTGGATTGCAGTAAGCTGCATGTGTCACGTTACCGTTTCTTATCACTTGTGGATGAAGGGAAGCTCTCGTATCCACAGGCACCTTCTTAGTTTCTGGTCCGTCTCAACATGTGACGTCGTAGTGTTGAGCATTCCGATACCGCAAGTATCGGGTATCGGCCGATACTTGCGGGTATCGGAATTCCGATACCGAGATCCGATACTTTTGTGGTATCGGGTATCGGTATCAAAACAACATTAATGTGTAAAAGAAAGAATTAAAATAAAAAATATTGCTATACTCACCTCTCCGACGCAGCCTGGACCTCACCGAGGGAACCGGCAGCGTTCTTTGCTTAAAATGCGCGCGTTTACTTCCTTCCGTGACATCACGGCTTCTGATTGGTCGCGTGCCGCCCATGTGGCCGCGACACGACCAATCACAGCAAGCCGTGACGTAATTTTCAGGTCCTCAATGCCTAATTCTAGGCATTGATGATTTTAAAATTACGTTCCGGCTTGTGATTGGTTGCGTCCCTCGCCGTCAGCTTCCCGCACTGACTGTGAGCGCCGGCCGTAAAGTAAAAGCAGAGCACAGCGTTGACGTCACCGCTGTGCTGTGCTTTACGGCCGGCACTGACACAGTCAGTGCGGGAAGCTGACGGCGAGGGACGTGACAGTCACCGGAATGTGAGTATGTAGTGTTTTTGTTTTTTTTACATTTACAATGGTAACCAGGGTAAACATCGGGTTACTAAGCGCGGCCCTGCGCTTAGTAACCCGATGTTTACCCTGGTTACCCGGGGACTTCGGCATCGTTGGTCGCTGGAGAGCTGTCTGTGTGACAGCTCTCCAGCGACCACACAACGACTTACCAACGATCACGGCCAGGTCGTATTGCTGGTCGTGATCGTTGGTAAATCGTTTAGTGTAACGGTACCCTTAGGTCTCCCAGCTAAGAAGGCTTACACCACTCCCTTAACCACCATGTCCTCATTGAAACTTAAATTCCAAGCTGTAAATAGTAAATGCTGGGCCAGGCCCTGCAATTTGCAAATTTCTACTGTGGGTCAATTGATGCCACTTATCACAATGTCTGCCCCTAATTTTAGCTGTTTTGGAAACTTTTTGTTACCCCTTAAGTTGTTGTCTGCGTTTGGTTTTGCCTCTCATTGAATCTAATGTTGTTTGGATGCATTCTTCGAACCGTTTGGTGAACTGTTCGGTGAACGGTGGTCCATTCAGCGAATCCAAACCGAACCCTGAAAGGTTCACTCATCTCTAATTACAATTACACATCACATGTTTTTTATACACAGATTTATTTCCTTTGTGTGTATTGGAACAACACAAAAAACAGAGAAAAATGGAAATTATACATAATTTCAAACAAACCCCCAAAATGGTCTCGACAAAATTGTTAGCATTTTTTCAAATAATGGCAGTTCAAACTCATGTGTGGCAAGTAAAATGTGCGGGCAATATGAAAATCTCACCTGAAACCAGATTAAAAGGGGAGAATTTGACCCAAATGTTGCATTGTGTGTCTGTGTGCCACACTAAGCACGGAGAACAAAAGAGGAGAAGAGAACTGTCTGAGGACTTTAGAACCAAAATTGTTGAAAGATATCAACAATATCAAGTATTCAAGTCCATCATCAGTGATCTTGATGTTCCTTTGTCCATGGCGCGCAACATAATCAGAAAAAATACATACCAAGAGATACAGCCTTCCCAAAACCCTGTCTGATGACAAATGCACACTTAGCAGGATGCAGCAGGCCTCCACTAATAAAGGCTAGGAGCGGAACGAGTGAAAACTACTTGATAAAAACAACCACCCCTATCCTCCAAACATTGCAGGGGTTGGCTGCCTAGTAGAAAAAAATGCACATTGATATGACTCACATAGGACGCCAGTCACACTGATAGGTGTGGTGCACAGTGTCTGGTATGCAACCTATTAATGACGCCCCTTGTATTAACAGGCGGGCTGCCCAGCACTATAATATGCAGCACACAGTGACAGGCGCCCCCAAAAAAACCTAACCAACGTAAAGAGGCCTAGCCACATCCTGCATAAAAAATGATGATATGATATAGTGCAAAAAAATGTATGTATATGATGAACACATACACTATATGAGGTATTGGTTTATTATTTTGGCCAAAACAAAGTAAGCCCGCAACCCAACGTCAAGGGTCCCCATAATATTGCGGGTCCTACCACTAATATCATAAAACAGCTAACAAAGAAAAAACTCAGAAAAAATACATACCAAGAGATACAGCCGCTTCAATCATGTTTCAATGAAAATTCAAGTTGCCTGCAGGCTCAGGGTTCATCAGTGTCAGCGCAAGCTATCTGTTGACATTTGAATGAAAGGAAACACTATGGCAAGAAACCCAGGAGGACCCCACTGCTGACACAGAGACATAAAAAAGCTAGACTGCAGTTTGCCAAAATATAAGTGAGTAAAGGCACCGTTACACTAAACGACTTACCAACGATCACGACCAGCGATACGACCTGGCCGTGATCGTTGGTAAGTCGTTGTGTGGTTGCTGGGGAGCTGTCACACAGACAGCTCTCTCCAGCGACCAACGATCAGGGGAACGACTTCTGCATCGTTGAAACTGTCTTCAACGATGCCGAAGTCCCCGGGTAACCAGGGTAAACATCGGGTTACTAAGTGCAGGGCCGCGCTTAGTAACCCGATATTTACCCTGGTTATCATTGTAAAAGTTAAAAAAAAAAAAAACACTACATACTCACATTCCGGTGACTGTCACGTCCCCCGACGTCAGCTTCCCGCACTGACTGTGTCAGCGCCGGCCGTAAAGCAGAGCACAGTGGCTACGTCACCGCTGTGCTCTGCTTTACGGCCGGCGCTGACAGTCAGTGCGGGAAGCTGATGGCGGGGGACGTGACAGACATCAGAATGTGAGTATGTACTGTTTTTTTTTTTTAACTTTTACAATGGTAACCAGGGTAAATATCGGGTTTCTAAGCGCGGCCCTGCGCTTAGTAACCCGATATTTACCCTGGTTACAAGTGAACACATCGCTGGATCGGCGTCACACACGCCGATCCAGCGATGACAGCGGGTGATCAGCAACCAAAAAAAGGTCCTTCTCATTCCCTACGACCAACGATCTCCCAGCAGGGGCCTGATCGTTGGTCGCTGTCACACATAACGAGATCGTTAAGCGGGATCGTTGCTACGTCACCAAAAGCGTGACGTTGCAACGATATCGTTAACGAAATCGTTATGTGTGAAGGTACCTTAAGCCAAAATCCTTCTGGGAAAATGTCTTGTAAACAGATAAGACAGAGCTTTTTAGTAAGGCTACTTTCACACTAGCGTCGGGAACAACCCGTCGCTGTGCGTCGGGCCGACGTTCCCGACGCTAGCGTGGTCTCCGCCGCACAACGGGGGCAGCGGATGCATTTTTCCCACGCATCCGCTGCCCCATTGTGAGGTGCGGGGAAGTGCGGGGAGGTGGGGGCGGAGTTCCGGCCGCGCATGCGCGGTCGGAAAAAGCGGACCGTCGGGAGCAAAAAACGTTACATGTAACGTTTTTTTCTCCCGACGGTCCGCTGCCACACGCCCAAGCGTCGCAAAATGGACGCGACGTTTGGCAATGCGTCGCAAATGCGTCGCTAATGTTAGTCTATGACGAAAAAACGTATCCAGCAAGAACTTTTGCTGGATGCGTATTTTCGGCAAAACGACGCATTTGCGACGTATTGCAGTTAACGCTAGTGTGAAAGTAGCCTTAGGCACATCAGTCTACTGTTTACTGAAAATGGAATGAGTCCTACAAAGAAAAGAGCACAGTACCTGCGGTCAAATATAGTGTAGGCTCAAAGATGTTTTGGGGTCGTTTTGCTGGCTCTGGCACTGGGTGCCTTGACTGTGTGCAAGGCATCATGAAGTCTGAAGATTACCAAAATATTTTTGGGTCGCAACGTAGTGCTCAGTATCAGAAAACTGGGTTTGCGTCCTAGTTCATGAGTCTTTCAGTAAGACAATGACCCCAAACATACTTTAAGAAGCCCCGAGACATGGATGGAAACAAAGCACTGGAGAGTTCTGAAGTGGCCAGCAATGAACCCGGATGTAAATTTCCCTGCCAGTTTAAAAATATGCTTTACCTCCCAGAAAGAATCAGCTGTGATCCAATGCTGTCCTGTTTGTATACTATTTTGCCTTCTCTCCTTCCAAGGAGCTGAGGTGTGATCAGATCATATCCCAGCCATTACATAGTACACAGCAAGGGCACAGTTATAACATTATCTCAGCACAGGAACTTTTTTTAAGAACATTAGTTTTATTCCCACATCAATTAATCAAAATGTACTTTGCACGTGGGACAACCCCTTTAAAAATTTAGTACAGCCCCTTTAAGAATACATTTCCTCAAGTTATATTTACAGCAGATTTTCCGACTGGATATTACAGTAACAGAATAGTGAATGCAATTTCATCTTTGTGTTGCAGAGAAAATTCACCAGCACTGCAGATTTGAAAACAATCCCTTTAAGTTGGATTTTTGAACTCTCATTTCCAGTCTCTAGGATAACGCCTGCATCGCTTATTAGTTATGCTTCAAGAATAGGGTCCTTTTACAAAACTGAAAAACAATTGCCCAGACAGCATATATTCCTAATAAATGGCCCCACTTAATATAATACTGCTTGGCAGAATGTTTAGGAGCTCTTTAAAGCTATTTGCTGTTTAAACGGCACTGGCTGCAGCTCCGTTAAGTGGTTTAGTCTCAATTATGGCAAATACTGTCTCTGTCTCTGTTATTTGCTGCAAAGTGCATCCAATGTTTTTCTCATTACATCAGTTCACAGTGATATTAGGCACAGTTTACGCGAACAGATGCCAGGGCAGCAATATGTATACAACACCTGGGTAGCGGATTCTCACTTCACATAACAGCAGGGTACAGATCTGTGCCAACTCTTCACCCACTCATTAATCACATTGCCTCTTTGCTCCACCAATACTCTACTACTAAAGGCACTAAGAATGGAGCAAGTCTGCAAGGAAAGGGATCACCAAACCTTTTTATTATATTTATAGCAATTATTTAGTTTTTACTTCTAGGGCGTTTTATATATATATATATATATATATATATATATATATATATATATATATATATATATATATACACACAAAGATTTATAACTATACAGAAGTGTATAAATATATAATATAAGCAAAATGGTATGAGGTCTCTAAGGAGAGGCATTGATGGCAAATCAGTAGATACGTTCAATCGTCATCCCGTCACTAGAATTAAGTGGCAGTGGTGTTAGATAAGTGTCATACTTCAACATCTCTTATGATGCCCATCACAGTACATAAGAGACCGGATTCTATTGCTATTAGAGATGAGAGATTTGAAACAAATTGATTTTTCCCTTGAATACTTTGTAATTTGCTTAGCCTAAAATGGTCATTGTAATGTTACAAACAGCATAATAGAGAAGAAGGATCATATGACTGGAAGCACGGCCAAGTGGGCATCTCTATGATGCCTTTCACTTAATCCTCCACTTTAGCACAGCCAGCCAATTAGGCAGACTATAGGCCACCGTTCACACTGATGACGATGATGAGCGAGAGCTAAAATGCTCGGGTGCTCGTTGCTCAAACCGAACAATTCCGAATACTGGCATCTCATTAAGAGTAACGAGTATAATGGGAAAGCCAAGCATTTTTCCGCAGACCCTACAATGAGGTCTGGGAGGGCAGAGAAAATGTTCAAATGGATGGGATAAGTGCTGAATGGAAGGAGAACAACATGGAGTAGACCACTGGAAGCATCTCTGATTCCCAGAATGCTGCTGAGAACAATGGTGTCACACTTTTATTCCACTTTAAGGAGTGACAATAAAACACTCCAAACCGATGAGAAATTGCATTTTACAGGAAAAAAACAGCAATATAATATCAATACATTTTTTAACAGGTTTTTTGAGGCTTACAGTTGAAACAAGAAGGTGACATACACTATATAAAAAGGCACATGCATATTTTTCTCAATATCTGACATGAAATCAGAAGAAACCTTTCCCGTTTTAGGTCCATTAGGATTACCGTAATTATTAATGTTTGCTAAATGCCAGAATAATGAGAGACATTTTAAGACATTTTTATTACTTACTCCAAAGTCAAAAGTTTACATACAATTCATTAGTATTTAGTACCATTGCCCTTAAACTGAATGACTTGGGTCAAACGTTTGTGATTTCCTTCCACAAGCTTCTCACAATAGTTGGTTGGAATTTGGGCCCATTCCTCCTGACAACACTGGAGTAACTGATCCTGGTTTGTAGGTCGCCTTGCTCGCACCGGCCTTTTCAGCTTTGCCCATACATTTTCAATAGGACTGAGATCAGGGCTTTGTGATGGCCATTCTAAAACATTGACTTTGTTATCCTTCAGCCACTTTGTTACCATTTTGGCAGTATTCTCCGGGTCATTGTCCATTTCTAAGACCAATTTCCGCCCCAGCTTTACCTTCCTGGCTGATGTCTTGAGATGTTTCTTCAGTATTGCGCCTGTTTTACGGATTTTTAAAAACCTACGAAACCAAACAAACATTTTTTTTTAAAGGGAGAAATGCTTAGAAACATTATTTCCTTCATAATTACATGTATATACCGCAAAATAAAAAAAATAAAAAATTATACCTACCCTTTTGCATATGTTCACACAGAGAGTTTTGGCTTTCTCTTTTACTTTAACATTTGTGAGGGCTCTCACTCCTACATTTGGGAGGTCCCTCCCTAATGCCAAATAGTTAGCAAGATAGTGGAATACATATTACAATGCCAGCTAAAACATGCCCATTTGAATTTTGGGCTTTGCTCGCCATCACCACTATGTGCACCGCCATGTCATTATGCGGCCCTCACTGACAATTAGTAGAGTGCCAGCAGCTGATGTGAAACCTGAGTTTGGTAAGGGCCATCAAGTGGCCCTGTATCATACATTTGTGAGAGCTCTCACTTCAACTCGGGAGGTCCTTCCCTCATTCCAAATAGTTAGCCAGATAGTGGAATACATATTCCCCATCACTTTACAATGCCAGCTAAAACATGCCTATTTGAATTTTGGGCTTTGCCCACCACCACCGCCATGTCATTATGCGGCCCTCGCTGACAATTAGCAGAGGGCCAGCAGGTCCTGTGAAACCTGCGTTTTGTAAGCTCCAGTGTTCAGTTTTGCCACCTGATCCCAATGGAACAACTGTGAATATAATACAGGGGTTGGGGAGCTGTATGATTAATGTCAGTAAATTGGATTCTACCAGATACCAAAAGCATTAGAATTAAATTCTGAATACAGTGTATGCAAGCAAGGGCCTGTATTGTGGTCAGTCTGTCATGCATGAATCCCATATCACTAACATGTACAAGCCTCATTTTACTTGGAAGCAGCCTCCTCAAGGGAAAGAGACATTGCCATTGATCAATCTGCACAAACCTACGCATTTTCTATTGGTTTAATAAATAGCGTATCTTTACCTAGCAGTTGTGCGACAGGAGCAAAGCCTGCAGAGATATGCAAATGTGACTATTTATCTCTAATTTTCATGAGTTTGCTGTTGCCGTGTGTAATAAAGTTGACATCTGTCATGCTTTGTCCTGGACTATCTCCCGGCTGGACTGGTGTTAGGTTTTCCATGGTTATAACTACATAACCCGGTTATTGACTGGGGGTTCTGGGATATTGTAAAGTGGGGACCTAATTGTTCTAAATGTTGCCTTATTTCGGTGTCTGTGTCATCCGTCAGGAGATAAATATGTGCGCACTACTAATAGTGGTGCTCAGGTAGGTTCCCACACCATGAGATAATAGATAGAAGAACCTGGCACTCAACTTAATGCTTTGTGACAGGTTTTATTTTGTAGTACCAACAAAACGTTTCGGTCCCTAAATTCGGGACCTTCATCAGTTACGTACTTGTGGGCTTATTGGATAGAGCCCAAAGGGGATTAGGCTGTGTCTGTGTGCAAGGCAGTAACTTGGGTTTTAAAGCCGTAAAAGTCAATGTGCTTGTAGCTACATGCTTAGAGCGTGCTCCTGGCCCAGACGCGGAATCCACCACTCGCCTCATGACCTTTCACACCCGCTATCCTGGGAAACCTGGAGGTCCAGTGGCCCCCCTTGAGAGAAGGGTACATAACACATCTGTGAGGGTAATTGTCAAAAATAAAGTCTGGACTTTTTTTTCATAAGCATAAAGCATTTAATATGACAAAAGGGGACATTGAGGCATATGGCTGTGGTGGTGCCTGCCAAGGCCGTGTAACAGATCAGAAGGTGACTGGATCTGTTCTAGCTTCATGTCAAAATGTGGTCAGCGTGGTACACCACTGACGAACCCAGACAATTGCCAAGATGTGGGTTGGATGGCAGACAAAGGCTCCAGTGTGTTGACAAGCAGCACCACAAAGTCTTCCGCACGGTCCAGTCTCAGTAGCCAAGAGGCTGGCCTCTGAATCCTCAACCTGGTCCTCCTTCCTCTCACCATCAAGAGTCCCAGGAAACATATGAGTCCAACACTGGCCACTCTGAGGAACTGTTTACGTTTCCTTATAATTTGTTAGGCCTCTCAATGTGCACCATTAAAGAGGGTCATGAGGAGGTGGAGTGCAGTGATGCCCAAACATTTGAGCTCCCACTGCCAGAAGAAAGCCAAGTTGGGGAAGGTCAATTCATGTCTGAAGAGGTGGAGGATAATTATGACGCACAGTTGCCATCAGGTCAGCCTAAAATCGCAACTCAGAAGGAGGATCAGATTGAGGAATTGGAAGATGACATGGTCGATGATGGGGCCACTGATCCAACTTTGGCACAGTGGCATGCCTAGCGAGCACAGCAGTGCAGACAGGGATTGGGCCATAGCACAAAAACAGGCAAGAAGAGATAGTGGTTTGACCAGAGGATAACTCGGTCAACTGTTCCACAGAGCCTCATGCAGTCAGCTAGATCACAGGCCAAGGGTGCGTTGTTCCCCTGTATGGCAGTTTTTATCTGAAATTCCTTCAGACAAAACAACTGTAATTTGCATCATCTGCCAAACCAAGCTAAGAAGAGGCAAAAACACTGCCAACCTGAGCACCACTAGCATGCAAAAGCACATGGCAGCCAAGCACCCTAGTAGGTGGGCAGAACGCCTGGGTACAAAACCTTTGTCTGATGGTGAAACCACTGCCCCTTCCCCTGTGTTACGTCCTTCCCAATCTGTTGTCCATGAAGCAAGTACTGATGCCTCCTGCCCACAAACCACAGTTGCACAGACACAAGAGTCAGCAACCACGTCCAGTTTGTTGTTCCAGCTCAGCATTTACTTGTCCTTGCCCCAGACATTTAACAGAAAACAGAAATATCAACCCACTCACAGGCCAAAACGCTAAACACTCACATAGCCAGATTGGTAGCCCTGGAAATGTTTCGACTTGTGGTTACTGAGTCCTTCCGTGACCTCTTGGCAGTGGCAGCGCCACAGTACTCGATTATCATCCGACACTATTTTTCCTGGTGCACCGTCAATGCGTTACATAAGCAGTCATGTTACACAATATCAGCCGTGCTCTGGCCGATATAGTCACAGGGAAGGTCTAGTTTACCACAGACACAAGAACAATTTCTTGTGGACAGGGACGCTACATTTCCCTTATGGCACACTTGCTGAACCTGGTGGAGTCTGGGACAGAGTCAGAGGGTGGGACATCACACATCTTACCCACACCAAGAATAGCGGTCCCAACTTCCATCAGGGTTTCAGCGTCCTCATATTACAGTTCCTGTATCTCCTCCTCCTCACTGAATGGAGCCTCCCCATCACTCCCCAGCTGGGAGGTCAGCAGCACTGCCTTAGCAAAGTGGCAGCATGCTCTGCTGAAGCTCATCTGTTTAGGTAATAAAGCTCACATCACAGCCGAGTTGTTGAAGGTGATAAAAGAACAGACCGATCAGTGGCTCTCCCGGCTGAACCTCCAACCAGGTCTGGTTGTGTACGATAATGGGTGTTTCTGGCTGCTTTAAAGCTTGGCAAGCTGATAAACACATTCCAAGCATGGTCCACATACTGAACTTGGTTGTACAGAGTTCTTTAAAAACATATCTTGACTTGTCGGAGCTACTTGCCAAGGTACAGCGTGTCAGCGCACATTTCCAAAAGTCATCTCAGGCTTTCGTTAGCTTTGCTGCAGCAGCACTTTAATTTGCCTCTTCACTGACTGATTTGTGACCTGCCCACACGCTATAATTCGACCTTTAATAATAATAATAATAATAATAATAATTTTATTTCTATAACACATAGCGCCAACATATTCTGCAGCACTTTACATTTTAGAGGGGACTTGTACAGACAATAAAAGACATTATAGAATAACAATAATGACATAAACAACAGATACCTAAAGGAATGAGGGCCCTGGTCGCAAGCTTACAATCTATGAGGAAATAGAGGAGTTACGAAAGGTGGATGGTAACAATTGTTTTCATTGTTCTGACCAGCCATAATGTAAGAAATCGGGTGTTCATGTAATGCTGCATGAACCGGTTACCAACTAGTATGTGTAAAAGTACAGACAAAGAGGGCTATTAAATGCATAAAGTGCGTGAGAACAAGATACAAGCATCCCAGTTATGAAGAAAATTTTGAATGGGCAACACAGGGATAGTTAGATAAATGTGTTGAGGCAGTAGGAGGTTCATATGTTGGCAAGGCTTAATGAGCAGCAGAGAACAGTGTCTGAATTCCAGCTTCTCAATGCCCTTCAGAGTAAAACACAGCCCTTGCACATAACAACTGCCGAGTGGGTGTGGATTGATGACATTTGTGAGGTTCTTCAAAACTTTGAGTACTGCACCAAGATGTTGAGCGCTGATGACGCTATTGTCAGCGTAACCATCCTGCTGCTCTGTCTATTAAAATAGTCACTGCAGAATCTCAAAGAGGAAGCTTTGAATGCCAAGCATGTGGCTATGGGGCAAGATTTTACAGTGGATGTTACCACAGAGCCCAGCCTCACATAATAGTGTCAAGCCACATTGGTTAATGAAGAGGAACAAGAAGAGGAAGAGGAGGCGGAACAGGAGTTTTTGGTCTGCGCTACAGAAGGGACTCCCATTCCAAGCTTCATGCCTGTCCAGCATGGATGGCCTAAAGAGGAGGAGGAAGAGGCTATGAGTCATGAGGAGGAAAGAATGGCTAGTGGTCTTCCTGGTGAGGACACTGAATGTTTCACTCTTTGTAGTCTGCCACACATTGCAGAGTTCATGTCCATATGCCTTTCCCAGGACCCTTGCATGAAACACATTTTGTCGAACATGAAATACTGGCTGTGCACCTTTCTTGACCCACGGTGCAAGGATAAATTTGCTTCTGTGCCTTTGCTGCTTTCCTTTCATTGTGATTGGTGTACATTTTAGGAGGAGCCATGTTGGCATTGATATTTGCTTTTTAAAGGGGTTTTCCCATGAACAAAAGTTCATTTTAAAAATTGTCTGTGTCTGACCGTGTACAGAACATACCACATCTCCTGAGCAAGGGAGGAAGCAAAAGACAATACTGACATTACAGCAGGAGATCTCAGAGGATACATTTTGTGAGGTAAAATATTTTTTAAAAACAGTCAGTGAAATATTTTACCTGACAAAATGAATCCACTGTGATCCCCCGCTGTAATGTCAGTATTTACTTTTGCTTCCTTCCCTGCCCAGGAGATGTGGTATGCTCTGTACATGGTCTTAACCCCTTCACCCCCGGAGCTTTTTCCGTTTTTCCGTTTTCGTTTTTCGCTACCCTCCTTCCCAGAGCCATAACTTTTTTATTTTTCCGTCAATTTGGCCATGTGAGGGCTTATTTTTTGCGGGACGAGTTGTACTTTTGAAAGACATCATTGGTTTTAGCATGTCGTGTACTAGAAAGCGGGAAAAAAATTCCAAGTGCAGTGAAATTGCAAAAAAAGTGCAATCCCACACTTGTTTTTTGCTTGCCTATTTTGCTAGGTTCAATAAATGCTAAAACTGACCTGCCATTATGATTCTCCAGGTCACTACGAGTTCATAGACACCTAACATGACTAGGTTATTTTTCACCTAAGTGGTGAAAAAAAATTCCAAACTTTGCAAAAAACAAAACAAAACAAAATTGCGCCATTTTCCAATACTCGTAGCGTCTCCATTTTTCGTGATCTGGGGTCAGGTGAGGGCTTATTTTTTGCGTGCCAAGCTGGCGTTTTTAATGATAGCATTTTGGTGTAGATACGTTCTTTTGATCGCCCGTTATTGCATTTTAATGCAATGTCGTGGCGACCAAAAAAACGTAAATCTGGCGTTTCGAATTTTTTTCTCATTACGCCATTTAGCGATCAGGTTAATGCTTTTTTTTTATTGATAGATCGGGCGATTCTGAACGCGGCGATTCCAAATATGTGTAGGTTGGGGGTTTTTTTTATTGATTTATTTTGATTGGGGCGAAAGGGGGGTGATTTAAACTTTTATATTTTTTTTATTTTTTTCACATTTTTAAAAACTTTTTTTTTTTACTTTTGCCATGCTTCTATAGCCTCCATGGGAGGCTAGAAGCAGGCACAGCCCGATCGGCTCTGCTATGCAGCAGTGATCATAAGATCGCTGCTACACAGCAGATTTGCAGGTGTGCTGTGAGCGCCGACCACAGGGGGGCGCTCACAGCCACCGGCAATCAGTAACCATAGAGGTCTCAAGGACCTCTATGGTTACAATGGAGGAGCATCGCCGACCCCCGATCATGTGACGGGGGTCGGCGATGCGCTCATATGCGGCCGCACGGCCGGATGCGGTAGTTAAATGCCGCTGTCTGCGTTTGACAGCGGCATTTAACTAGTTAATAGCGGCAGGTGATCGCGATTTCACCCACCGCTATTGCGCGCACATGTCAGCTGTAAAAAACAGCTGACATGTCGCGACTTTGATGTGCGCTCACCGCCGGAGCGCACATCAAAGCGGGGGTCCCGACATGTGACGTACTATACCGTCACATGTCGGGAAGGGGTTAAAATACTGGTCTGTAAATGAACTTTCGCTTGTGGGAAAACCCCTTTAATGTGACCGGCTTCCTCTGCCTGTAGACACGTCGTACATCTGCCACTGGGATCAGAATGATTCACTGCACCTGCGCTTAATTCGTGCAGGAGCAGTAAATTAGACCACCACCGTCTTTGTGCAGACAGATAGTGGCAGTGCTCCTCCTGTACAAAGATGGCGGCAGTCAGTGAATCATTCGGCTGATCCCGACGGCGGCGTGTTCGTGACTGTGTTCTGCTGGTGGTACCACACAAGACGCTGAGTGAGTGTGAGTGTGAATGTGAGTGTGTAAATGTGAGTGTGTGTGTGTTAGTTTGTGATAGTGTGTGAGTGTGTGATAATGTGTGAGTGTGTGTGTATGTGTGTGCGGCGCGTACGGCATATAGAGTGTGTGTGTCTGTGGTGTGACAATCTTCCGCTGGTGGTACCGCACAATAGGTTGGTAGCATCAGCAGTTTCCTTATTGAGACACCCATCACTTGGGTGTACTAATATGGCGGTCAGTGAACTTCCTCCGCTTGGAATTCTGGGATACGGTTACATATGGACAGAAGAAGAAATGAAAACATTACAAGGCAATTATATAAATAGATACCCCACGTGGCTAATGTTTTGTACTTTGTGAAAACTTGGCACATTGTGCAATGGTGAAACTTGTGCTCCCCATCGATTCCCTTGCTGACACACTCCAGAAGCAGAGTAAAAAAGATTATTGCCCCTGCTAAATTGTCACGTAAGATTATCTGTACCTGGATTGCGCCAGTCGCACAACTGGTAGATAAAGATACACAATTTTTTAAAACAATGGAAAATTATTATTATTTTTTCAATCGTCTTGCTGACACACTCCAAATGCGGAGTAATGAAGGTGCAGGTGCCTGCCTTTCACCCACCCTCCCTCCTATTAAATCTCTCCCTACTAAATCCCAACCTAACAAACAACTAATCTTGACAATCTTCAGCTCTTAAAAGAGCTTTTTGGAATAAATAACTCTCACTGTAACCTCCTATCTCTTTCCCTATGCTTCTTTCACTGTCCCTATGCTGAAACTACACTCTCTCTACTCTGTTTCTGGCTGCAATGTGCACAAGATGGTTCCGGCAGCCTTTGAATAGTCCCTATTAGGGTTGAGCAACTTTTGCTTTTTTAGGATGGAGTCGGGTTTCGTGAAACCCGACTTTCTCGAAAGTCGGATCGTGTGAAATCGGCCGATTATTCCGAAAAGTCGGGGGCCGACCGAAACACGAAACCCAATGCAAGTCAATGGGGATTTTTTTTTTTTTTCTCTCTCTCTCTCTCTCCTCAGACAGAGTGTAAATCAGTACATTCCTCGGACTGTGTAAATCGCTACATCCAAAACGGTAAGATGGCGTTTATACCCCCACCCCCTGTGACGCCGCAGAAAGCAAGACAAGACCTATGTCATCACGCTGCCCACACTCCTTCATTGGCTGAAAAAATGGCGGTTAAAGCGTCATACGAAATGCGACTTTGGCGCAAAGATCGCCCACCGCATGGCCGATCCCACGCTGGGATCGGCTCGGGTTTCACGAAACCCGACTTTGCCGAAGGTCGGCGACTTATGAAATTGCCCGATCCGTTTCGCTCAACCCTAGTCCCTATGATGCTGGAAGGCCAGCCAATCACAGTAATGCCACACCAAAGATGGCGCTGGCATCACTGTGATTGGCAAGCCAGCCGAATATGTTCATTGGATGCAAATAAAGTGCCAAACAAGTTGGGCAGGTCAATTGAATATACCAGGGCGAATACCTAATTACTCTCCCAGTATTGAATAACCCGAATACCATACTATTTGTGTGAGTAACAAATAGTGCTGAATGTATTCGCTCATCACTATTAATTACTTTTGCAGTACTTGTATTCCGCTGCTGCACCATTAAACCAAAATACCTTTATAGGGCTACATAATTTCCTTTCTCTAGTAAAACCACTGTTACCGGCATTCAGTGTAGGGATACCAGGTGGAGGAGGGATAGTTTGGGATTAGAGTCATAGGCAGGGCTTTTTGCCTTACAGTCCATTAGTTATACTGTTGCAGCAACCTAACAACAAAAGTTTTCAGGGCTACATATTTTCTTTCCCTGTTAAAGTGGATATCTAAAATGGGAGACTAATCAGATATATAATATTTATACAGTAGTAATGCATGTTACATGTTATGCCTAAGTAAGCCTTTCTTATTGCAGAAACAATCATAAATAAATACATAAAAACAATATTCAATGGCAATGTGCATTAATAAAATGCTGCAAAATTATATAATGCCAGGGATGAAGATTTCCCTTCGAAACGCGCATCAGGTGCGGGTAGGACTCTACCAATACCTTGAAAAGTTTTTCAGACTGCATTGGGTAACCTATGGCAGATATGGCTTTACATAGTCTTGCAGTGTTTTATTAATGCACATTGCCATTGAATACTTTGTTTCTGCAATAAGTGAGGCCTACTTAGGCATAACATGTATTACTATATATATTATATATCTTATTAGTCTCCCAATTTAGGTACCCATATTTATTATTATTTCTTAAGACAAAGGAACTATTCTGGTAGGTGTCCCCCATTCAATACCCTTGGTGTCTTATTCTCTTACATGATTTTAGATTTGTTTGTCTGTATGTATTTAATAAAATTGCATCATGATTTTAAAATGACTTGCATTTTCCCTCTTGTTTATGTGTAGGAGGCCTACCTCTACAATTCTCGTTAATGCTGTATATATATGTATATATTGTAGCGTTTCACCCGCTACGGGTCTTGGGGATACTCGCTTGGCAGCAGGAAAACCACTTCAGGCACGATATCTCACACATATCAGTCCATATGGTTTATTCAAACTCCGCATAAACCAGACAGGGTACAGTCCACTTCATTACAGCCATGAAACATTAGACAGTTCACGTAGCAGATAGGCTTCTCTGCTGTATATTATAATCCCGTTGTCCGGGGTTACCTCTCAGAAGTTCAGGTCAGTCCCAGGTCCTCAACACAGACCGTCCAGGTCTACGGTCTCCAGGTGCTTCCAGGACGACTCCACTCCCAGGAGTCTCCAACACCAACCGTCCGTGCTATGTCCAGCACGCAGGCTCTCCAGCCTGGAATGGTCTCTGTGTGCTTCCAGGACGTCCCCACTTGGAACCGTCCAACACACAGGCCATTCTGCAGTGTCCACCCTGACAGACACTCACACACTCACTCAATCTCCCTCTATCTCTCTTACTATGTGCTACACACACCTCCTTTACATAGATGTAACCACACCCAGGTACCTGTCACATGGCTAGTCAGGTGAGCGTGACATCACCACAGGTCCTATCACACAAAACCATCTTACGTGTTCAGACACGCCTCTTTGGCTGGGTTTATTGGTGACTGAACCCACCCATCTCTCCAATCACCTGGAAGCCTTCCCAATGTAAACAAACCCCTCAGCAGTAGATCTGCTTGAGCAAAACATACCCAGGCTTCCATCACAGGGCCACCCACCTCTGCGATACATACCATCCATCATTCACATGACCAGTCGCTATGCTACATAATATATATATATACAATGGTGTTCAAAAGTCCTGCATAGGCGTGAAGAAAACTATGTTTCATACGTCTGCATCTCTACAGTGAAACTGGTGGAACATATATGTTTTTGTAATCCCTCATTGTATGCCATACTCATTTTTGAATGTCCCAAGTGTATAAATTGTTATGGTATGCGCATTTTTGATAATTTGTTTTACAGCATAACCATACCTACACCAGTACAGTGTGTAGAATGGTGAACAGGTTTCTAAGTTCATTAACTTCCAATGCACGTTCACACAGACTTAAATTTTACTTTTTAAGATTTATTATTTTTTATTTAATTCAGAGTCCTGAAAAGGGCTTTTTTAGTGCATCTTTAGCTTCTAATACTTTATTGGCCAGCCTTTGCTCTTGAGCACCAGCTTGCATCTCTGTGGCATTGAGTGAACAAGCTTCTGCAGATGATCACGAGTGATGATGTGGTTCCAGGCCTGTATCAGAGCCTCAATCATCTCACTCTTGGTCCTTGGCTGTTTTCTAGATATCTCTAATGATACCTTGTGCCACAAATTTTTTATTGGATTGAGGTCCGGGGACTGAGCTGGCCAGTCAATAGTAGCCACCTTGTTCTTTTTTTTCCATTCCATTACTGTCTTAGCTCTGTGACAAGGAGCATTATTATCCTGGAAGATATAATCCCCTGAAAACAGGTGTTGAGCAGAAGGCAGCATTTTCTTATTAAGGATGTCTATGCATTTTTTTGCATTAACCATACCCTCCACAATATGAAGCCTTCCAACACCATTGGCTGCCATACAGCCCCAGACCATTGCTTTCATCGGATGTTTCACAGAGAAGCTCAAACACTCTGGCTTGTACTCTTCATGTGGGAACCTTCTCACATAAGACTTGCCATTAGGGTTGAGCGAAACGGGTCGATCATTTTCAAAAGTCGCCGACTTTTGGCTAAGTCGGCGTCTCATGAAACCCGATCCGACCCCTGTGCTTGTCGGCCATGCGGTACGCGACTTTCGCGCCAAAGTCGCGTTTCAATGACGCGAAAAGCGCCATTTCTCAGCCAATGAAGGTGAACGCAGAGTGTGGGCAGCGTGATGACATAGATCCTGGTCCCCACCATCTTAGAGAAGGGCATTGCAGTGATTGGCTTGCTGTCTGCGGCGTCACAGGGGCTATAAAGGGGCGTTCCCGCCGACCGCCATCTTACTGCTGCTGATCTGAGCTTAGGGTCAGGTTGCTGCCGCTTCGTCAGAAGCAGGGAGAGCGTTAGGCAGGGTCCACTAACCACCAAACCGCTTGTGCTGCAGCAATTTCCACTGTCCAACACCACCTTCGGTGTGCAGGGACTGTGGAAGCTATTTTTTTTTTTTTTTCCCCTCAGCGCTGTAGCTCATTGGGCTGCCCTAGAAGGCTCCGTGATAGCTGTATTGCTGTGTGTACGCCACTGTGGAAACCAACTGCTTTTTTCAAAGCACATATCCTCTTGTTCCTTCCTTTCTGCACAGCTATCTTTTTTGTTTGTCCACACTTTTTATTTAATTTGTGCATCAGTCCACTCCTATTGCTGCCTGCCATACCTGGCTTACATTACTGCAGGGAGATAGTAATTGTAGGACAGTCCCTGTTTTTTTTTTGTTTTTTTTGTGGGAGATTAAGATTGGCATTTCTGCTACAGTGCCATCCCTGTGTGTGCCATCTCTCACTGAGTGGGCCATAGAAAGCCTATCTATTTTTTCCGTGATTTGTGTTCTAAATTCTACCTCAACACAAAAACACTACATCAATCAGTGGGAGAAAAATATTGGCCTCAGTCAGGGCTTGTGTGCCACTGCTGTGTGTGCTATCTCTCATTCAGTGGGCTATAGCAAGCCTATTTTTTTTTTTTTATTTTTTTTTAATATTATTTGGTTTCTAAAGTCTCCCTGAAAAAAAAAAAAATACCTAAAAAAACAGTGGGAGAGTAATATTGCCCTTTCAGCTTGTGTGCCAGTCTTGACTCCTGGGTGTGCCACCTCTCTCCCTCTCATTCAGTGGGCCATAGAAAGCCTATTTATTTTTTTAAATATTATTGGGTTTCTAAAGTCTCCCTTAAAAAACAAAAAATACATAAAAAAACAGTGGGAGAGTAATATTGCCCTTTCAGCTTGTGTGCCAGTCTTGACTCCTGGGTGTGCCACCTCTCTCCCTCTCATTCAGTGGGCCATAGAAAGCCTATTTATTTATTTTTTTAAATATTATTGGGTTTCTAAAGTCTCCCTTAAAAAACAAAAAATACATAAAAAAACAGTGGGAGAGTAATATTGCCCTTTCAGCTTGTGTGCCAGTCTTGACTCCTGGGTGTGCCACCTCTCTCCCTCTCATTCAGTGGGCCATAGAAAGCCTATTTATTTATTTTTTTAAATATTATTGGGTTTCTAAAGTCTCCCTTAAAAAACAAAAAATACATAAAAAAACAGTGGGAGAGTAATATTGCCCTTTCAGCTTGTGTGCCAGTCTTGACTCCTGGGTGTGCCACCTCTCTCCCTCTCATTCAGTGGGCCATAGAAAGCCTATTTATTTTTTTTTTTAAATATTATTGGGTTTCTAAAGTCTCCCTTAAAAAACAAAAAATACATAAAAAAACAGTGGGAGAGTAATATTGCCCTTTCAGCTTGTGTGCCAGTCTTGACTCCTGGGTGTGCCACCTCTCTCCCTCTCATTCAGTGGGCCATAGAAAGCCTATTTTTTTTTTTTTTTAAATATTATTGGGTTTCTAAAGTCTCCCTTAAAAAAAAAAAAAAACATAAAAAAACAGTGGGAGAGTAATATTGCCCTTTCAGCTTGTGTGCCAGTCTTGACTCCTGGGTGTGCCACCTCTCTCTCATTCAGTGGGCCATAGAAAGCATTTTTTTTTTTTTTTCCTTGATTTGTGTTCTAAAATCTACCTCAACACAAAAACACTACATCAATCAGTGGGAGAAAAATATTGGCCTCAGTCAGGGCTTGTGTGCCACTGCTGTGTGTGCTATCTCTCATTCAGTGGGCTATAGAAAGCCTATTTATTTATTTATTTTTTTTCTTATTATTTGGTTTCTAAAGTCTCCCTGAAAAAAAAAAAAAAAAACATAAAAAAACAGTGGGAGAGTAATATTGCCCTTTCAGCTTGTGTGCCAGTCTTGACTCCTGGGTGTGCCACCTCTCTCCCTCTCATTCAGTGGGCCATAGAAAGCCTATTTATTTTTTTTTTAAAATATTATTGGGTTTCTAAAGTCTCCCTTAAAAAACAAAAAATACATAAAAAAACAGTGGGAGAGTAATATTGCCCTTTCAGCTTGTGTGCCAGGCTTGACTCCTGGGTGTGCCACCTCTCTCCCTCTCATTCAGTGGGCCATAGAAAGCCTATTTATTTTTTTTTTAAATATTATTGGGTTTCTAAAGTCTCCCTTAAAAAACAAAAAATACATAAAAAAACAGTGGGAGAGTAATATTGCCCTTTCAGCTTGTGTGCCAGTCTTGACTCCTGGGTGTGCCACCTCTCTCTCATTCAGTGGGCCATAGAAAGCATTTTTTTTTTTTTCCTTGATTTGTGTTCTAAAATCTACCTCAACACAAAAACACTACATTAATCAGTGGGAGAAAAATATTGGCCTCAGTCAGGGCTTGTGTGCCACTGCTGTGTGTGCTATCTCTCATTCAGTGGGCTATAGAAAGCCTATTTATTTATTTTTTTTCTTATTATTTGGTTTCTAAAGTCTCCCTGAAAAAAAAAAAAAAAAACATAAAAAAACAGTGGGAGAGTAATATTGCCCTTTCAGCTTGTGTGCCAGTCTTGACTCCTGGGTGTGCCACCTCTCTCCCTCTCATTCAGTGGGCCATAGAAAGCCTATTTATTTTTTTTTTTAAATATTATTGGGTTTCTAAAGTCTCCCTTAAAAAACAAAAAATACATAAAAAAACAGTGGGAGAGTAATATTGCCCTTTCAGCTTGTGTGCCAGTCTTGACTCCTGGGTGTGCCACCTCTCTCCCTCTCATTCAGTGGGCCATAGAAAGCCTATTTATTTATTTTTTTAAATATTATTGGGTTTCTAAAGTCTCCCTTAAAAAACAAAAAATACATAAAAAAACAGTGGGAGAGTAATATTGCCCTTTCAGCTTGTGTGCCAGTCTTGACTCCTGGGTGTGCCACCTCTCTCCCTCTCATTCAGTGGGCCATAGAAAGCCTATTTATTTATTTTTTAAAATATTATTGGGTTTCTAAAGTTTCCCTTAAAAAACAAAAAATACATAAAAAAACAGTGGGAGAGTAATATTGCCCTTTCAGCTTGTGTGCCAGTCTTGACTCCTGGGTGTGCCACCTCTCTCCCTCTCATTCAGTGGGCCATAGAAAGCCTATTTATTTTTTTTTTTAAATATTATTGGGTTTCTAAAGTCTCCCTTAAAAAACAAAAAATACATAAAAAAACAGTGGGAGAGTAATATTGCCCTTTCAGCTTGTGTGCCAGTCTTGACTCCTGGGTGTGCCACCTCTCTCCCTCTCATTCAGTGGGCCATAGAAAGCATTTTTTTTTTTTTCCTTGATTTGTGTTCTAAAATCTACCTCAACACAAAAACACTACATCAATCAGTGGGAGAAAAATATTGGCCTCAGTCAGGGCTTGTGTGCCACTGCTGTGTGTGCTATCTCTCATTCAGTGGGCTATAGAAAGCCTATTTATTTATTTATTTTTTTTCTTATTATTTGGTTTCTAAAGTCTCCCTGAAAAAAAAAAAAAAAAACATAAAAAAACAGTGGGAGAGTAATATTGCCCTTTCAGCTTGTGTGCCAGTCTTGACTCCTGGGTGTGCCACCTCTCTCCCTCTCATTCAGTGGGCCATAGAAAGCCTATTTATTTATTTTTTTTAAATATTATTGGGTTTCTAAAGTCTCCCTTAAAAAACAAAAAATACATAAAAAAACAGTGGGAGAGTAATATTGCCCTTTCAGCTTGTGTGCCAGTCTTGACTCCTGGGTGTGCCACCTCTCTCCCTCTCATTCAGTGGGCCATAGAAAGCCTATTTATTTTTTTTTTTAAATATTATTGGGTTTCTAAAGTCTCCCTTAAAAAACAAAAAATACATAAAAAAACAGTGGGAGAGTAATATTGCCCTTTCAGCTTGTGTGCCAGTCTTGACTCCTGGGTGTGCCACCTCTCTCCCTCTCATTCAGTGGGCCATAGAAAGCCTATTTATTTTTTTTTTTAAATATTATTGGGTTTCTAAAGTCTCCCTTAAAAAACAAAAAATACATAAAAAAACAGTGGGAGAGTAATATTGCCCTTTCAGCTTGTGTGCCAGTCTTGACTCCTGGGTGTGCCACCTCTCTCCCTCTCATTCAGTGGGCCATAGAAAGCATTTTTTTTTTTTTTCCTTGATTTGTGTTCTAAAATCTACCTCAACACAAAAACACTACATCAATCAGTGGGAGAAAAATATTGGCCTCAGTCAGGGCTTGTGTGCCACTGGTGTGTGTGCTATCTCTCATTCAGTGGGCTATAGAAAGCCTATTTATTTATTTATTTTTTTTCTTATTATTTGGTTTCTAAAGTCTCCCTGAAAAAAAAAAAAAAAACATAAAAAAACAGTGGGAGAGTAATATTGCCCTTTCAGCTTGTGTGCCAGTCTTGACTCCTGGGTGTGCCACCTCTCTCTCTCATTCAGTGGGCTATAGAAAGCCTATTTTTTTTTTTTTTTTTTTTATATATTATTTGGTTTCTAAAGTCTCCCTGAAATAAAAAAAAAACTTAAAAAAACAGTGGGAGAGTAATATTGCCCTTTCAGCTTGTGCGCCAGTCTTGACTCCTGGGTGTGCCACCTCTCTCTCTCTAATTGTGGGCCATAGAAAGCCTTTTTTTTTTTTTTTTTTTTTAATATTATTTGGTTTCTAAAGTCTCCCTGAGAAAAAAAAAAAATAAATTAGGTGGGAGATTAATATTGACATTAGTGCTTGAGTGACAGTCCTGCGTGTGTGTCATTTCTGTGATTTTGTGCCACAGAAAACAGAGTGTGTAACATTGTGCCTGATTTTCCTTGTGGTCTCACCAACCTGTTAAGGGATATTGAAATCATACTGAAGTTATAGCTCACCGTGTAAGTTGTTTGACAGCAACAAATAAAGTTACTTTGGTTAAGATTTTAAAACAATGAGGAAGTCTGGTGCAAGAGGTCGTCGTGGGCGTTCATTGTCAGCTGGTAATGATGGTAGTGGTAGTGGAGCATCAGGTGGTCGTGGGGATAAAAATATTCCACCTAAGTCTGGAGCTGTGGAGCCAGTTTCGTCGTCAGGCTACACAAGGCCTCGAACGCTCTCTTTTCTGGGAGTAGGAAAACCGCTTTTAAAGGCGGAGCAGCAACAGCAAGTTTTGGCTTACATTGCAGACTCAGCCTCTAGCTCTTTTGCCTCCTCTTCCGAAACTGGTAAATGTAAAAGCAGCGCGTCGCTTGTGGATGTTCACGGTCAGGGACAAGTCGCTTCCTTGTCCTCCTCAGCAAAAACTACAACAAGAGAGAAGGATGCAGCAGGCGACACAACGGGTCACTCCATGGAGCTCTTTACACATACCGTCCCTGGCTTAGAAAGTGAAACATTTAACAGGCCATGCCCATTACAAGTATATTCTGACATGGAGTGCACTGATGCACAGCCACAGCCAGAGTACTATGCTGCTCCTTTGACTCAGACCACCACATTGCCCTCTCAGGGTACAGATCCACAATCAGACCCTGATGAGACTATGTTGCCCCGCCACGAACGCTATACCACCGACCGACACAGTGACACAGACGAAGTTGCACACGAGCTCGAAGAGGAGGTAATAGATGACCCAGTTATTGACCCCGATTGGCAGCCATTGGGGGAACAGGGTGCAGGCGGCAGTAGTTCAGAAGCGGAGGTGGAGGAGGGGCCGCAGCAGGCATCAACATCGCAACAGGTTCCATCTGCCGGGCCCGTATCTGGACCAAAACGCGTGTCAAAGCCAAAACCTGTTGGAGCACAGCGTTGCCATCCGGTTAAAGCTCAGTCTGCAATCCCTGAAAAGGGATCCGAGTCTAGGAAGAGTGCAGTCTGGCATTTTTTTAAACAACATCCAACTGATCAGCGCAAAGTCATCTGTCAAAAATGTTCAACTAGCTTAAGCAGAGGTCAGAATCTGAAAAGTCTAAATACTAGTTGCATGCATAGACACTTAACCACCATGCATTTTCAAGCCTGGACTAACTACCAAACGTCCCTCAAGGTTGTAGCACCCTCGGCCAATGAAGCTAGTCAGCAACGCAACATCCCTTCCGTCACTGTAAGGCCACCATTTTCCGCACCACCGGCAGTATCTGTGCAGGTTTCTTTGCCAGCCAAAAGCAGTCAGGGAATCACCAGTTTTGTAGGAGGAAATATTGCATCTAGGGCACCGGCGGAAACAATACCGTCTCCAACCGTCTCTCAGTCTGCCATGTACACCGGCACACCCGAAAGTTCCACGATCTCCAGCTCTCCAGTCCAGCTCACCCTACATGAGACTCTGGTTAGAAAAAGGAAGTACTTATCCTCGCATCCGCGTACACAGTGTTTTAACGCCCACATAGCTAGACTAATCTCGTTAGAGATGATGCCCTACCGGTTAGTTGAAAGCGAAGCTTTCAAAGCCCTGATGGAGTACGCTGAACCACGATACGAGCTACCCAGTCGACACTTTTTTTCCAGAAAAGCCATCCCAGCCCTGCACCAGCATGTTAAACAGCGCATCGTCCATGCACTCAGGCAATCTGTGAGTACAAAGGTGCACCTGACTACAGATGCATGGACCAGTAGGCATGGCCAGGGACGTTATGTGTCCATCACGGCACACTGGGTGAATGTGGTGGATGCAGGGTCCACAGGCGACATCAATTTAGGGACAGTTGTGCCTAGCCCACGGTCTAGGAAACAGTTGGCTGTAGGCGTTCGCACCCCCTCCTCCTCCTCCTCCTCGTCCTCCTGCAGAAGCTACAGCTCTTCCACAGAACGCAGTCTGCCAACCACTCCATCGGCAGATGACACTGTTGCACACCAGTTGTCCCATTATGGGCCAGCTACTGCCAAGCGTCAGCAGGCTGTATTGGCTATGAAGTGCTTGGGCGACAACAGACACACCGCGGAAGTTCTGTCCGAGTTCTTGCAACAAGAAACACAGTCGTGGCTGGGCACAGTAGATCTTGAGGCAGGCAAGGTAGTGAGTGATAACGGAAGGAATTTCATGGCTGCCATCTCCCTTTCCCAACTGAAACACATTCCTTGCCTGGCTCACACCTTAAACCTGGTGGTGCAGTGCTTATTGAAAACTTATCCTGGGTTCTCCGACCTGCTCCTCAAAGTGCATGCACTTTGCTCACATATCCGACGTTCGCCTGTACACGCCAGCCGTATGCAGACCTATCAGCGGTCTTTGAACCTTCCCCAGCATCGCCTAATCATAGACGTTGCAACAAGGTGGAACTCAACACTGCACATGCTTCAGAGACTGTGCGAACAGAGGCGTGCTGTTATTTATTTGTGGGAGGATACACGGGCAGGCAGTAGGATGGCAGACATGGAGTTGTCAGGTGTGCAGTGGTCTAAGATACAAGACATGTGTCAAGTCCTTCAGTGTTTTGAGGAATGCACACGGCTGGTTAGTGCAGACAACGCCGTAATAAGCATGAGCATCCCCCTAATGCGTCTGCTGATGCAAAGTTTGACGCACATAAAGGAGCAGGCGTCTGCACCAGAGGAAGAGGAAAGCCTTGATGACAGTCAGCCATTGTCTGGTCAGGGCAGTGTACAGGACGAGGTAGCGGGCGAAGAGGAGGTGGAGGACGAGGAGGATGATGGGGATGAGTATATTTTTAATGCCGAACCTTTCCCGGGGGCACAGGAAATTGGTTGCGTGTCACGGCCGGGTTCTGGTTTTTTGAGGGACACAAGTGACGTAGATTTGCCTGCAACTGCCCCTCAACCAATCACAACCGGAGATTTTACCACTGGAACTTTGGCCCACATGGCGGATTATGCCTTACGTATCCTAAAAAGGGACACACGCATTACGAAAATGATGAACGATGACGATTACTGGTTGGCCTGCCTCCTTGATCCACGCTATAAAGGCAAATTGCAAAATATTATGCCACATGAGAACTTGGAACTAATATTAGCAACCAAACAATCAACTCTTGTTGACCGTTTGCTTCAGGCATTCCCAGCACACAGCGCACGTGATCGTTCTCACACGAGCTCCAGGGGGCAGCAGACTAGGAGTGTTAGGGGTGCACACATCAGAAGTGGCGTTGGACAGAGGGGTTTTCTGACCAGTTTGTGGAGTGATTTTGCTATGACCGCAGACAGGACAGGTACTGCTGCATCAATTGAAAGTGACAGGAGACAACATTTGTCCAGTATGGTTACTAACTATTTTTCATCCCTTATCGATGTTCTCCCTCAACCGTCATTCCCATTTGATTACTGGGCCTCCAAATTAGACACCTGGCCAGAATTGGCAGAATATGCATTGCAGGAGCTTGCTTGCCCGGCAGCAAGTGTCCTATCAGAAAGAGTATTCAGTGCTGCAGGTTCAATATTAACCGAAAAAAGGACTCGTCTGGCTACCCAAAATGTTGACGATCTAACATTCATTAAAATGAACCACAACTGGATTTCGAAATCTTTTGCCCCACCTTGCCCGGCCGACACCTAGCTTTCCTATAAAAGGCTCTTGCCTGTGAATTACTTTTCTAATGTCTAATTTGCTGCAGCTGATTGTACAGCATACAACATGTTTACACCTCCCTAAATGGCCAAACTCCCCACACGGGGCCGTGGTATCGCGACTTGGCGCAAGCACCCGTGAGACTGCTGTTTGTCTGAAGAGGTGGTTGTGCTCGCTTTTGGTTGACGGCATTGCTACTGGGTCCCTCATAGTACAATGTAGTGTCTCTGGCGGTGGTGGTGCACACCCAACGTCAGACACACCGTTGTAACATGAGGGGCCCTGGGGCGGTCCCGCCGGCCTCTAGAGAGTTCCCCCCTACCCCAGCTCAAAATGTGCTCTACCACATGCAAAATTATGTCGCACAGCTCCACCAATCTTTAGTCTATTCGCTGACATCATTCAATGTCTGGCACTGACAATACAAATTTGTAGACATCTACGATGCAACTTAAAGTAGTCTGTGTCTGTGTCCTATATTGGCACCATTAAATAGTTACTGCCAAATTACTATGTCAGAAACTCAGCAGATGAGCCCACCCCTGTACCTAAGTATGCCACCTTTTTTTTTGTTTTGGTTGTTTTGCGAGACATTAACATCTATTTATATTTTGGGAGTACTGGGACAGACACTCCTTGCACTACTCCTCCACTCACCACCAAGCTGCCCGTGTATCCATGTAACCGCTGTAAAACTGCCATGAGCCTATTGTTTGTTATTTTAGGCCTTTGAAGCCTGTCTGCGGTCCCTCCTTCCACTAGTCCTCCACTGACCAGACCACTGCTGCCCGTGTACCCCTGGAACCAATTATAAAGTGCCTACAGCCAGCCCATTTTTTTATGTTAGGGCTTTGAAGCCTGTCTGCGGTCCCTCCTTCCACTAGTCCTCCACTGGCCAGACCACTGCTGCCCGTGTACCCCTGGAACCAATTATAAAGTGCCTACAGCCAGCCCATTTTCTTATGTTAGGCCTTTGAAGCCTGTCTGCGGTCCCTACTTTAAATACTCCTCCACTGACCACCAAGCTGCCTGCCCGTGTATCCATGTAACCGCTGTAAAACTGCCATGAGCCTATTGTTTGTTATTTTAGGCCTTTGAAGCCTGTCTGCGGTCCCTCCTTCCACTAGTCCTCCACTGACCAGACCACTGCTGCCCGTGTACCCCTGGAACCAATTATAAAGTGCCTACAGCCAGCCCATTTTTTTATGTTAGGACTTTGAAGCCTGTCTGCGGTCCCTCCTTCCACTAGTCCTCCACTGACCAGACCACTGCTGCCCGTGTACCCCTGGAACCAATTATAAAGTGCCTACAGCCAGCCCATTTTCTTATGTTAGGCCTTTGAAGCCTGTCTGCGGTCCCTCCTTCCACTAGTCCTCCACTGGCCAGACCACTGCTGCCCGTGTACCCCTGGAACCAATTATAAAGTGCCTACAGCCAGCCCATTTTCTTATGTTAGGCCTTTGAAGCCTGTCTGCGGTCCCTACTTTAAATACTCCTCCACTGACCACCAAGCTGCCTGCCCGTGTATCCATGTAACCGCTGTAAAACTGCCATGAGCCTATTGTTTGTTATGTTAGGCCTTTGATAGCCTGTCTGCGGTCCCTACTTTAAATACTCCTCCACTCACCACCAAGCTGCCTGCCCGTCTATCCATGTAACCGCTGTAAAACTGCAATGAGCCTATTGTTTGTTATTTTAGGCCTTTGATAGCCTGTCTGCGGCCCCTACTTGCAATACTCCTCCACTGACCACAATGCTGCCTGGAGTGCCTGCCTGTGTATCCATGTAACCGATGTAAAACTGCCATGACTGCCTACTGTTTGTTATTTTAGGCCTTTGATAGCCTGTCTGCAGCCCCTACTTGCAATACTCCTCCACTGACCACACCAATGCTGCCCGTGTACCCCTGGAACCTATTTAAAAGTTCATAGAGCCTAGTTATATATTTCATTTACTATTAATAAGGCCATGATGGACTACGCTGTACCACGCTACAAGCTAACCAGTCGACACTTCTTTTGCGAGAAAAGCCATCCCAACCCTCCACCAGCATGTAGAAGACCGCATTGTCCATGCACTCTGGCAATCTGTGAGTACAAAGGTGCACCTGACAACAGACGCATGGACCTGTAGGCATGGCCACGGAAGATTACGTGTCCATTACGGCGCAATGGGTTAATGTGGTGGATGCATGGTCCACAGGGGACAGCCTACTAAGTCTGTCTGCAGTCCCTAATTCAAATTGTCCTCCACTGTCTAAATCGGAGCTTCCACCTTCTGGCTTTCGGCCTATAGTATCAGAAATTAAACTGCATTTGGCCTTCAACTTTGGTTAGGGCCTACTAACGGCTT
Organism: Ranitomeya variabilis; assembly: GCF_051348905.1. Classification (NCBI taxonomy): domain Eukaryota; kingdom Metazoa; phylum Chordata; class Amphibia; order Anura; family Dendrobatidae; genus Ranitomeya; species Ranitomeya variabilis. The sequence goes on along the minus strand of NC_135233.1, from coordinate 999,368,387 downwards.
CTGCCCCTCCCTGGTGTTGCCCTCAACTAAATAAAGCTGAGCTTCAACCTTCCGGCTCTCATTAAGTGGTTTTAAAAAAAAAAAATGGTGGTTAGGGCCTACTAACGGCTTCTGCCCCTCCCTGGTGTTGCCCTCAACTAAATAAAGCTGAGCTTCAACCTTCTGCTCCAAATTACCATTTTAAAAAATGCAATAGGCTTTTCCGGCCTACTAAAGGTGTCTGTCTGTGTGCCCCTGCCTGGTGTTGCCCTCAACTAAATAAAGCTGAGCTTCAACCTTCTGCTCCAAATTACCATTTTAAAAAATGCAATAGGCTTTTCCGGCCTACTAAAGGTGTCTGTCTGTGTGCCCCTGCCTGGTGTTGTCCTCAACTAAATAAAGCTGAGCTTCAACCTTCCGGCTCTCATTAAGTGGTTTTAAAAAAAAAAAAGGGTGGTTAGGGCCTACTAACGGCTTCTGCCCCTCCCTGGTGTTGCCCTAAACTAAATAAAGCTGAGCTTCAACCTTCTGCTCCAAATTACCATTTTAAAAAATGCAATAGGCTTTTCCGGCCTACTAAAGGTGTCTGTCTGTGTGCCCCTGCCTGGTGTTGTCCTCAACTAAATAAAGCTGAGCTTCAACCTTCCGGCTCTCATTAAGTGGTTTTAAAAAAAAAAAAGGGTGGTTAGGGCCTACTAACGGCTTCTGCCCCTCCCTGGTGTTGCCCTAAACTAAATAAAGCTGAGCTTCAACCTTCTGCTCCAAATTACCATTTTAAAAAATGCAATAGGCTTTTCCGGCCTACTAAAGGTGTCTGTCTGTGTGCCCCTGCCTGGTGTTGTCCTCAACTAAATAAAGCTGAGCTTCAACCTTCCGGCTCTCATTAAGTGGTTTTAAAAAAAAAAAATGGTGGTTAGGGCCTACTAACGGCTTCTGCCCCTCCCTGGTGTTGCCCTCAACTAAATAAAGCTGAGCTTCAACCTTCTGCTCCAAATTACCATTTTAAAAAATGCAATAGGCTTTTCCGGCCTACTAAAGGTGTCTGTCTGTGTGCCCCTGCCTGGTGTTGCCCTCAACTAAATAAAGCTGAGCTTCAACCTTCTGCTCCAAATTACCATTTTAAAAAATGCAATAGGCTTTTCCGGCCTACTAAAGGTGTCTGTCTGTGTGCCCCTGCCTGGTGTTGCCCTCAACTAAATAAAGCTGAGCTTCAACCTTCTGCTCCAAATTACCATTTTAAAAAATGCAATAGGCTTTTCCGGCCTACTAAAGGTGTCTGTCTGTGTGCCCCTGCCTGGTGTTGTCCTCAACTAAATAAAGCTGAGCTTCAACCTTCCGGCTCTCATTAAGTGGTTTTTAAAAAAAAAAATGGTGGTTAGGGCCTACTAACGGCTTCTGCCCCTCCCTGGTGTTGCCCTCAGCTAAATAAAGCTGAGCTTCAACCTTCTGCTCCAAATTACCATTTTAAAAAATGCAATAGGCTTTTCCGGCCTACTAAAGGTGTCTGTCTGTGTGCCCCTGCCTGGTGTTGTCCTCAACTAAATAAAGCTGAGCTTCAACCTTCTGCTCCAAATTACCATTTTAAAAAATGCAATAGGCTTTTCCGGCCTACTAAAGGTGTCTGTCTGTGTGCCCCTGCCTGGTGTTGTCCTCAACTAAATAAAGCTGAGCTTCAACCTTCCGGCTCTCATTAAGTGGTTTTAAAAAAAAAAAATGGTGGTTAGGGCCTACTAACGGCTTCTGCCCCTCCCTGGTGTTGCCCTCAACTAAATAAAGCTGAGCTTCAACCTTCTGCTCCAAATTACCATTTTAAAAAATGCAATAGGCTTTTCCGGCCTACTAAAGGTGTCTGTCTGTGTGCCCCTGCCTGGTGTTGTCCTCAACTAAATAAAGCTGAGCTTCAACCTTCCGGCTCTCATTAAGTGGTTTTAAAAAAAAAAAAGGGTGGTTAGGGCCTACTAACGGCTTCTGCCCCTCCCTGGTGTTGCCCTCAACTAAATAAAGCTGAGCTTCAACCTTCTGCTCCAAATTACCATTTTAAAAAATGCAATAGGCTTTTCCGGCCTACTAAAGGTGTCTGTCTGTGTGCCCCTGCCTGGTGTTGTCCTCAACTAAATAAAGCTGAGCTTCAACCTTCTGCTCCAAATTACCATTTTAAAAAATGCAATAGGCTTTTCCGGCCTACTAAAGGTGTCTGTCTGTGTGCCCCTGCCTGGTGTTGTCCTCAACTAAATAAAGCTGAGCTTCAACCTTCCGGCTCTCATTAAGTGGTTTTAAAAAAAAAAAATGGTGGTTAGGGCCTACTAACGGCTTCTGCCCCTCCCTGGTGTTGCCCTCAACTAAATAAAGCTGAGCTTCAACCTTCTGCTCCAAATTACCATTTTAAAAAATGCAATAGGCTTTTCCGGCCTACTAAAGGTGTCTGTCTGTGTGCCCCTGCCTGGTGTTGTCCTCAACTAAATAAAGCTGAGCTTCAACCTTCCGGCTCTCATTAAGTGGTTTTAAAAAAAAAAAATGGTGGTTAGGGCCTACTAACGGCTTCTGCCCCTCCCTGGTGTTGCCCTCAACTAAATAAAGCTGAGCTTCAACCTTCTGCTCCAAATTACCATTTTAAAAAATGCAATAGGCTTTTCCGGCCTACTAAAGGTGTCTGCCCCTCCCTGGTGTTGTCCTCAACTGAACAAAGCTGAGCTTCCACATTCTGGCTTTCGCCCTATACTATCAGATATTAAACTGCATTTGGCCTACTAGTGTGGTTAGGCCCTTGAAACAGTGTCTGCTGCTCTTGGGTTTGCTACTCCACTGAACAATGCAATGCCGCCTGTTTAGTCCTGTTACCAATTTTGAACTGCATGTAGCCTACTTTATTCTTTGGCCCTATATCTGTTTCCTCCTCATCCTGCCCATTGCCCAGCCACTGCTAAATGAGTCTGCTGGTACATTGACCTAGACCACTACATTCCCCTTGTACTCTACACAGCCAGAATCTGACCCTGCTGAAAGTAAGGTTCCCCTTCCCGCATGTTATACCACCTTACACAGGGACAAAGAGGAAGGTGCAGATGAAAGTGCAGGTTCCTTCATCAGGTGGGGGGGCATACTCGTTGGCGACGTCACTGGCACAGGGCCCCTCAGAGTACGCAAAAGTGTCGCTGCTGGTGGGAGGCGCCCCCGCCATGCAAACACACCGCCGTACTTTGAGGGGCCCTGTGCCAGTGGCAATGCGAACGAGTGGGCCCCCCCCTGCTTGCTCAGGATCACAGCACTTGCAACTTTTAAATACTTACCTTTCCCTGCAACACCGCCGTGACGTAGTCCGCATTTCCTGGGCCCACGAAAAACTTGAGCCAGCCCTACTCCCCCCACAACTTTCCCCCAATTCCCTATGCCCAACTATTATTATACAGTTAATTAAGATTGGCAAGCTTCAGAAACAAGAATGGATGTTTTTGGCATTAAAATGGGCACTGTAGGTGTTTTCCTGGCCTCCACTCACTGCCGACTATGCTTCCCCATTGACTTGCATTGGGTTTCGTGTTTCGGTCGATCCCCGACTTTTAGCGATAATCGGCCGACTGCACTCGACTCGACTCTGGACAAAATCGGGTTTCCCAAAACCCTACTCGATCTTAAAAAAATGAAAGTCGCTCAACCCTACTTGCCATCATTTCCTAAAATGCAAAAAGTGCTTTCATCACTAAATAGCACTTTTTCCCACTCCTCCTTCCTCCATTTTAAATATTTCAATGCCCACGATCCTCCACTGACAAAAATCTGAAGGCTCCCATCATAAAACTCTACAGTATGATTCACTAGTTAGACCAACAGATAAAACAAACAAACAAAGCAGCAGATATGATGCAATGTAATGCAATGTGATTGGCTGCCATATCCAGGTTATGATTGGTCACAAGAACCTCATCTGTGATTGGCTAATTTTGGATCTGAAGCTGTACAATATTTAGTTGTGCTTTCAATTCCCATATTTTTGAAATAATTTCAGGCAAAACTGCTTCAAAAGCTAAAAATATTACAGGGAGAGAATGCAAAATTGTATTCTGAACAAAACCATATATAATATGTCATATTAGCATCGAAGATATTCAACAGAAAACGTTTAAAACTTGAAAATTCAAATTATCCTATGCAGGACTTTTGAACACCACTGTGTGTATATATATATATATATATATATATATATATATATATATATATATATATATATATATATATATATATATATATATATACATAACCCCAGGGGTAAATGTTTTTCAGCCCTTGCACTTAGTGCATAGGCTTACCAATCTAGTAGTTCCACTGCTTAAAAATGGGAAAAAATGTTTTCTAAGGCCCTCTTCTACGTTTCTTCCAGGGTGTATTGTAGACCCTCCTTCTAAGTTTTGGCAGCCCTTGCACTTAGTTAATAGGCTTTAGGAGTCTAGAAATCCTACTACCTAACAATTTTAACAGAATATGTACAGTATGAGGCTCTCTCCTTTATATCTAATACAGAGTGTATCGGAATTCCTCTTCTAATTTTTGTCAGTTCTTGCATTGTCCGCATAGACTTTGTGAATTTCAGAGTCTCTCCTTCATAAATTAAACAAGATGTGTCTGACCATGTCACACACACCATGCCCAGATAAGGTAGTAAAATGTTAAAATTACATTTACCGGTGACTACTGGTGGGTGTAGTTTTACTTCCCCCTCTACTATATCATCTACTGTAGTCTTAGGTGACGGGGAAACACAGTGAGAGATAGCCTGGCTATTAAGGGGTGGAGGACGCTTTTTTTTTTTCTTTTTAATTTTGCCTTATATGAGAGTCATTATACAGTAAAGAATGTTTCCTAACATTTTTTCCTGTAAATTCCATTTTATCTGTGGTTTTGTATATTTTTTGTCAGTTCGTAAAAGTTGATTAATACTCTGACAACATTGTTCCCAGTAGCGACCTGGAATTAGAGATGCATCTAGGTGTCTTCCCCATGCTGTTCCAATACCATTTGAGCACTGCTTCCATCCATTATAGCAATTTTCCTACTTCCTCAGGCCTCCTGTTAGGGTCTTAAGGAAAAATGCTTGAGTTTCTATTGACTTCCATTATACTCGGTACTCGAGTCAAGCCCTTGGGAGCGTCCGACCTGCTCAATTTGAGTAACGAGCACTCGAGCATTTAGTGCTTGATGATCACTAATTGTTACCCTTTTGCTTGTCAGTGTAATCCATGGGGTTTCTGACCACGTTCTTTACAGCTTGGGGTATCATGATAAAGTCACAATGGAGGGCATCGAGAGATGCTGTACCGACAATGGGTAGAAGCTGCATGGTCTCTTCCAACAAGTGTGGCCAAGGACCTAAACTAGACTAATAATACAATGTGGCAAAAGCCTGAAACTGCCAAAGCGTCGGTAACACTAGACTATAAACTCCAAGCATTTGTACCACCAGACTGTGAATGCCAAATATCTGTGCCAATAGACTGTAACAACCAAGTATCTGTACCATTAGGCCGGGATCACACTTGCAAGTGTGATGCGAGTCTCGCGCATCAATACCCGGCACTGCCGCTGGCACTCGGGACCGGAGTGTGCAGCTGCATAGAAATACATGCAGCCGCACACTATGGTCCTGAGTACCGAGAGCTGTGCCGGGTATTGATGCGAGAGACTTGCATCGCCAATCATCTAAGTCATCTACTTTCAAGCATCTGTATACCCTTGATTTGGGCTACATAGAGGTGACAAACACATCTCAGAGTCTCTCACCCACAGCCAGTTTAGTTCCCAGGGAAACTGTCATCATGAGTTATTGCATGCGTATGCCTTATATGACCTGTGTGATAGCACTTTTCTTTTCTAACGAGACTTTGCTATCTTGAAAGAGGGAAGATTCCGCATCTGTGACATTGCTCCTTTACACCTTTAACCTCATCATTGTCCATGTGAATAGATAAGGAACATCTTAACAGATTTTGTAGACCTGTGCCCAGAGTCCTAGCACCTATACCATTTAATATTAATAGACAACTTCTATGTGGCTCTGCTCCACACTGCAACATGAAGATTAACCCACTACATTCTTCTCATTATAGGAAATATTGTTACAAAGCTTCATAGTATGATTGAACAAAATCACAGGTCCATCAAGTCCAACCAAGGGGTGGTTAAAGGGAAAGGGAAAGGGTGTAGGTGCATCCATAACTCATGACCCAGTCTACTCTAAAGTGCAAGAATTTTGTATATTTACATAAGTATTCATGCTTTTTTCTTCTGAAAAAGCATCTAAGCCTTTTTTTTAAACCATCACGGTCCCCGCTGCAACCGACTTTTGAGGTCGGCTCTTCCACAGATTAATATACGGTATCTAAAAAAAAGGGAAAAAAAAAGACTTGCCTGCCATGGCGATTGAATCTTTTTTTTCTCAAGGCAGAGGGAGTGTCCCCTTGTCTTTTTTGGGAGTTTCACGTCAAACAGCTATTGGCCATATTTTTTGTATGAATCATTTATGTACTTGTACAAGGTTTTTATGTCCCTCCTTATTCGTTTCTTCTCAAGATTAAATAAATGTAATTCTTTTTATCTTTATTCAATGCCTACACTGTGTGCACGATTATTAGGCAGTGAGTATTTTGACCATGTCATCAATTTTATACAGATTTTCCAACTCCAAGCCATATAATCGTAAATACTCATTAGATGAAGAGGATCAGGTGATGTGTATTTGTGTAATGAGGTAGGGTGAGGCCTAAGGACCAGGGCTGGCTCCAGGTTTTCGTGGGCCTCGGGTGAAAGAGTCTCAGTGGGCCCCTTTAGCACATACCACGATTCATGATGAATAGCTACAGTAGAGAAATCAAGGTATAGTACAATGCAAAAGATTTCACTCACTTCTTACATTCATGAGTGATATCTATTGTAAATTCTATGATAGCTCAGAAACAGGCGAATCCTCGCAGCACACAGTGCGTGCCCTAGGGGGATTCAAAAGTCTTCATTTTAGACCAGACACTATAGTCCACCATGCAATATAATGGAAATCACATAGAGTCCTCTTTATTATGGGCACCACATAGTCCTCCATACAGTATTATGGGCACCACATAGTCCTCTATACAGTATAATGAGCCCAATATTTTTCTCCATATAGTATTATGAGCCCCATATAATGCTCCAAAGTGTATAATGAGCCCCATATGTTGCTCCATACAGAATAATGGGCCCCATATAGTGCTTCATACAGTATAATGAGCTCCATGTATTGCTCCATACAGAATAATGGGCCTCGCATAATGCTCCATACAGAATAATGGAGCTCTTATATTGCTCCATACAGTATAATGGACCCCATATAATGCTCCATACAGAATATTGTCAATAAGACTGACTGGCACTTTCAAGCTAATATGAATAGGTGACAACTAGGAGTAGCTACCTCCATATACAATAAATAGAAAAAGTTGCACTCTGTAGTGCTAAAGCACGTCAATGTGAAATATATGAAATATGAATAGCAATATGGCGTCTGATTACTAGGAAAAAATGAGATGCTTAGCACATAATTTGGCTAATTCATGCATGCCCATCAACCAACGACACGGTGGTCTCAAAACTGATGGGTCCTAACTTCTCTAATGTTAATACCTCGCTAAGACTGAAGTCTGAATTCCTGGGTAAATGTGAAGGTAAAAGTGAATACCTCTCTTCCAAGTCTGATTTTATGGGTAGGCATTTTTTCCTGCCTCTGGCCCTCCTGCCTGGGCTCTGACCACAAAGCAGAAGCTTCCTGGTCCCTTGAGGCTGCAAGTCCAGCCCCCTAAATTAACCCTTTCTGTCCCTGCCTCTAACATGTTCATAACAAACACAGCACAACAATCATACATGGCAGACACAGCACATTTGACAGTGTATAACATTAAGGCATAAGTGGTACATAGCATACACATTATTGAACAACAGCAAAACATTAACATGTTAACATCCAGGTACACCATCCGGGTACTGCATAAAGTGCACGGGACATTCATTAAGGAGAGAGGGAGCACCGAGGGTATCCGCCACCTCCTTATACTAGTGCAGCGCCCCAGAGATCTGGTCGTTGCAGTAATGTTGCTCTGCCACTAAGGGAAGTGATGTTAAGTCTGATTGCACAAAAGGAGTTCACCTGACCAGCTATCACAGTCACACACTACATTTCACACTTCAGCCACCAGGGGGAGCAAAGGGTTCTATGTATTAGGCCACTCCTCACAATCTGGTAAAACTGGGGGCTGGATAGGAAGTTAGATAGAAGCTGACTGGGTTTGATCCAGGCAACATCCTGTGGCAGAGGGTGTTGCAGGGGAAGATTCAGGGGGGTCCCTGTCAGGGGTGGGATCCTGACAGAGGCCTAGCGAAAAGGACAGAGCGTTACGGAGCCGCGCCTGCACCCGTTGCGGTGGCATCTTAAGAGAGGATACAAAGCGAGATATATTGTGGAGAAGTGAGAAACGAGATCGCAGCAAAAAGGAGATAAAGCCAGTAGGAGTCGTGCCCCGAGATCAGCAACATCCTACTGAGGCGCGTAGCCGGTGGCCGGAACGCTGAGGAAGTATTGGGCTCCAAGCATTACTTCAAACAGCGACAGGACAGTTGATTATAGGTTGGCTGTCTCACCTAAAACACCTAAGCAGACATAGGGGGCAATTGTGGGAGAGGGGCGATGCTAGGGTCCTGGAAGAACGCCAGGCCTACCCGTCATACGGGTGCATCCTAGCCATATCATCTGGGGGACGGAGAAGAACATCAGAACAGATACGAGTTGTGAGAAAGAACATCAGAAACAGACACAACAGTTGTGAGGACTATCCCGTGGTGCTCAGCAGGGAAGTACTACAACACACAGGCGCTAGAAGGTAGGCACTGATTTCCACCTGCAAAGGGAACTCTGGATGAAGGCACTGTGGGCGCTGTCAGGCCTGTGATCCAGCGGTGTCCATCTTTTTAGGCGTGCATGAAACTGCAATCAGCCACAATTTTGTGCACATATGAAAACAAGAAAACCACTGAACAGAGTCCAGAGTAATTCTGCTGCCTCATTATAGTGAGTGGCTTTTCTTATGAATCATGTCACTCGGAGATTTAAATGGAAACCCCAAAGTAAGTGCTCAGCGTAGGGCACCCGATAAATGTGATCCCAAGCATTATGTAAAAATGTTCCCAATAAAAGCTTTGACTCAATCCGCAAAAATAACAAGTATCCACTTATGTTCATCACCTGTCAATGGAATTATAGGGGTCCTCCATGTTACTGGTAGTATAAAGGCTCTGGAAAAGCGCTATGGCTCTTCGCACCCAAAAAGAAATTAAGCAAATTCTAAGCTCCCAAAATCCAAATGCCACTCTCCCTTCTGAGCCCCAGTGTGCTTAAACCACATTTAGAGTCAACATGTTTGGCAATTCTATAGTGATGAGAGACGCTTAATTTACAGGTGTGTGTCTCCAGAAGCATGAGCTGGGCATAACGTACTGGTCACTACAACATACTGGTCGCTACAATTAACTGGACACTACAATGTACTGGTCACTACAATGGCAGTTTGCAATTTACTCAGTAAGATCGACTGCTTCTTGTTTCTGGAAACCCCCCTATAATTGTGAAAATTGTCACTACATCTGCAGATGAATTCCCAAAGAATTATAATTTCCAAAATGGGGTCACTTGAAGTAGAATTCTGCTCTTCTAGAACTTAGGGAGTCTGTATATGGAGTCCCTAAACTATGGTACTCTATGAAAATCTGGGCTTGAGGGGGCAAACAGTGCTCTGTCTCTCCAGAGGGAAATTGTGAGACAAATTTTGGTGCAATTTTTACCTTGTGAAAATGTAAATTATTGGGCTAAAACAAAATTTTTGTGGTAAAAATGTTGTTTTTTTTCTTCACTGCCCAATGGTATAAAATTCTATGACACACCCGTGATGTCAATATGATCACTGCAACCCTAGATTACTTGATCAAGAGGTGTAGTTTGTAAAATGGGATCACTTATGAGGAGGTTCTGCTGTTCTGGCTCTCCCAGTGGGTCTTGCCACCCGCAAACCATAACAGTAAAATCTGCACTATAATATGGTGCTCCTTGCTTTCTGAGATTTGTACTGTGCCTGAAAACCATTTTCTGTTTACATGTAGGGTATTGGCACACTCAGGGGAAATTTTTTACAATAAACAGGTCCATTTTTTTCTATTAGCCCTTAGAAAAATTAAAAACTTGGGGCTTGCTGTTCTCGCACTTTAGGGGCTCTGCCAATGTGACTTGGCACCTTAAAACCATTCCAGCAAAATCTAAACTCCAAAATGGCAATTCTTCCCTTCTCAGCTTTGCACTGTGCCTCATAAGTAGTTTTCGAACACACATGGGGTATCAGTGTACTCAGGAGAAATTGCACAACACATTTTTTGGTCCATTTTCTCTTGCTATCCTTGTGAAAATTAAAAAACATGGGACTAAAACAACAGTTTTGTGGGAATTTTTTTTCATCACAGATCAATGTTGTATAATTCTGTGAACACTTGGGGGCTCAAGGAGCTCACGACTCATCTAAAAAAATTCCTTGAGGGGTCTAGTTTCCACATTGGGGTCACTTGTGTCTCTTTTCCACTGTTTAGGCATATTAGTAGCTCTCCAAACACGACATGACACCAGCACACAATTCCATCAACATTTGCATTTCAAAACTCCTTCTTTTCTGAGCCCTTTCTTTTGCCCAAACAGTATTTTTCTCCCACATATAGGGTATCGATGTACTCAGGAGAAATTGTATAACAATTTGTAAAGTACAATTTCTCCTGTTTCCCTTGTGAAAATAAAAAAAATCAGAGCTAACATAACTTTTTTGTGAGAAAATGTTGATTTTTTATTTTCACAGCTCAACGTTATAAACCTCTGTGAAGAACATGATGGTCCAAGATGCCCACCACACATCTAGATACATTCCTTGAGTAGTCTAATTTCAAAATGGGGTCACGTGTGGGGGATTTCTACTGTTTAGGCACATCACGGGCTCTCCAAACGGAACATGATGTGCACTAGGTCAGTACTGCAATATTTGCTACTAAGCTCAACCTGCAATTATGTAAATACATTCAGAACATGACTTTTGGATATGGGATGGACCCCACTCCATCTTAAAACCACCATAACTACTGTAAACCTAGGTACTAAAATAAATACACAAAACACATTATTTTAGTTGTCAAAATGGCAACAGCTTTTATTCAAATCACGGGATTAAATAATCACAGTAGGAGTCAGGTGGAGTGCTAGTACATTGGGATTCACAAGTACTGCAATATCCCCAGCTGTCTGACATACAGCACCAGGACAGACAGCCATAAAGGGGTGGCACGCACTGGCTTGTCATTCAAGCAGAGCCAGTAAACTTTCAGGGCACCAATGACCCTATTATCCCCACTCCTGTGCTTAACCACTGTGCCCGCCCCTGATTAATGTTACCATTACAACGTCCTTGAGACTGGCCACCAAAGCCGAGCCTGCTCACCACCATGAGGTTTTACGTCCTCTATTAGTTAAAATGAGTCCACCTTAACTTGTCTGCAATGTCCACCTGACTCCTAAACCGCAAAGCCGTGACGGGTTATAAATTCCAAGTCTCATTTGCCACTTTTTTTTTTAATAATTAAATCATTTTTGTAAACTTAAACTAGAAGTCCCTGCAAAAGCATTAATGGGACTAAACTTGGCAAACCTCCGACTCACAAAGAGTCATCCTACAGTGCTCAGGAGAGGAAAAAACCCCTGTGGAGGAAACCTCCAGGGAACCATGGCTTAAGGATTGCCCTTCCCTTGGGCTTAGAAGGTTACCACAAATAATAACTCTTTATAGCCAATATACAATTGAACCTGGTACAAGATATACAATGACAAATTCAAAAATACAATAAAGCATCTATCATTATACAAGCAATAATTAAAAAGTTTTAGGACAGAGATTATAAACAGGGAGGGAGGGCGGTTAATGTTTCCTCCTGTCCATCCTGTGAGAGAAAGAGGGAGAGCCAGAGTTGCCTCCCCTATATAAGCCCCACCCTCCTCACAGTAATACACCAGGCACAAACATCTAAACTCCTTCCTCTTAAAGCAACAACACTCTTGTTTAAAATCTACACCGCAATACAAACAAAAGCTGCAGGAGTTCTCGGTCCACCCTTCCCCAAGTCATGTCCACCTCCGTCCAGTCTCCGGTGGTTTCTTTACTGCTGCTACAATAATACCATATTATTTTTTTCTCATAGCCCATTTAAACTGGGGGTCAGTAGGTGAGTTCAATTTTTTTTTCTACTTTTAGGCCTCAGTGAGCCCTGTTTAAGTACAAAGAGGAAAAAAAGAGATGGATAACCCCTTTGAGGGAAGGAAAGAAAGAAAGAGAGAGAGAAAGAAAGAGAGAAAGAGAGAGAGAGAAAGAAAGAAAGAAAGAAAGAAAGAAAGAAAGAAAGAAAGAAAGAAAGAAAGAAAGAAAGAAAGAAAGAAAGAAAGAAAGAAAGAAATGATTTCCAGATACTGTTGCTGCCCTGGAGTAGAACAGTTTATGGTGTGCTCATTTAGTATATTACATTCAGTAATTTTGCAGATATATTTCAGCAATACACGCTCCTGCATAAATTAATGTCAAATACTTTCTTGTCTCTTACATCTTCATACCATCTAGTGCTGGTGAGGATCCTTAAGTTCATTAGAAGTTATTTTTGCTCGTTTTCTGTACTGTTGCTATCCGTCAGTAGATACATTACTGCTGAGGGTGTTATTATTTTAATTAAAACAGAACATGAGGCGGCTTTACAATTATGAGTAAATTGCATCCATAAACATTGCGGGAAGTATTATAAGCCTCCACAGTAACAGAAGTTACGGATCTAGGGAGGTAATTGAATATTATTCATCCAGCGCTCTGTGATAGCAGTGTACAAATATGTGTAATCTAATTCATAGATCAAAACAGACAGAAAGTGGTTTACAAACAATCACTTGCAGAAGAGGCTCCTGGAAAAGTGGGAACCTCCCAGACTCCCAGAAGACTTTACTAATTGTTTCCTGTGTGTGATGCCGGGATGCTGCATCATCAGATGGAGTTCCGAAGAGCAATTACACATTCAGAAAACAGACATGGAGGGCGGTAGCTTCCAAAAATGGCATGGCCATCAGTACGCAAGTGTGCATCAAACCTGTAATAAGTACAAAAACTACTGAAAGGAAAGACAAACTTTCTGCAGCCTCGTGTGTATAGTAATTTATAAATACATATACTGAAAATTACATTGTCTTACTGCCTTCCTGATTACTGATGGTCTAGATCAGAACTCTCAAACAGGTAGCACGAGAGCCGCATTTGGTCCGTGAAGTTGTCATCTGTGACCCACGGGAAACTGGAGCTCACAAGACATCCTCAGGACAGCTAAGAGTCGGCTGAAGGAAGAGTGTGCCCTTAAAGAAATCATGACGGAGCTCAGTGTATCAGAGTGGATGTATCTCTTTCCCATGAGGTTAAATTGCTGGTTGTAGATTAATATATCCTTCCTGGTATCAACCATACATGATCGGCACAGCAGGAGGTGACTTCTAGCAAAGTATCATATATACGGCGCGATGATGGGCCAGCTTGCAGATAGAGCCGGTACCATCATTAGCAGCTGTTTGCTGTATTCCATAGCTGGCATACTGCTGCAACAGCCACAAATCAGAATTCACACCAATTGTAACCATATAATTCTTTAGATACCGCTGTCAATAGTGACCTCAACACCACCGGAGCTGCTGCAACCCCCAACCTACGGTCTCTGGTCTCTTTCCCCATCATCCTGTAAAATTTAAGGGTAGGGTACTCTTCCCTCTGTACCAGTCTGTCATTGTTTGTTTACTGTATGTGATATCTGTATTTTGTATGTAACCCCTTTTCATGTACAGGACCATGGAATCAATGGTACTCTACAAATAAATAATAATAAAAATAATAGTGACGATATCTTGATGGTTATTTGAGAAACGAGACTCCCTTTTTAAGCCTATCGGCACACTGCGATCACAGTAGTTGGCATTACAATCCAATATCCATTAATGACATTTGGGCCAGTCAGCTACAGTGGTCTGTAAGTGGTTCCAACTTCCTACAATAAGCAGGGCCTAACAACAGAAGAGTCAGTGAGAGGGCTCGCTCACACTAGAGTAGGGTTGAGCGACTTTTATTTTTATAGGATCGGGTTGGGTTTCATGAAACCCGACTTTCTCAAAAGTTGGGTCGAGTGAAATCGGCCGATCCTATAAAAAAGTTGGGGTCGAGGTCGGCCGAAACACGAAACCCAATGCAGTGCAATGGGATACTATGGTTCCCAGGGTCTGAAGGAGAGGAAACTCTCCTTCAGGCCCTGGGATCCATATTTAAGTGTAAAATAAAGAAGCTACCGAAGCTGCCGGTTACATCGGGCTGCGTCGGAGAGGTGAGTATATCAATATTTTTTTTTTTTATTCTTTATTTTACACTTAAATATGGATTCCGATACCGATTCCCGAAATCGCAAACATATCGGAACTCGGTATCGGAATTCCGATACCAGATTCAGAAGATCGCCGACCTCATGGCCAACCCCACACAGGGGTCGGGTCGGGTTTCATGAAACCCGTCTTTGCCAAAAGCCGGCGACTTTGAAAATGGCCGACCCGTTTCGCTCAACCCTACACTAGAGTATAACACAGCTGGGTTCTATCTGATGTTATATAGAATAGCACTCGGACCAATATTATTATACCATGGGGCAGTAAAGACCAGCGCTTTCTTTCTCATGCCAATTCGAGAGCATCCGATAATCGGATGACATGCAAACATGTAATGGAGGGCAGGGTGGTAGTCATGTCCAAGTATCACTTCTTTGACACCTCAGCCTGCTACAAGAAATTGTGCACTGTGGGGTTGCATTTGTGATGATGCTTCCAGATCTGAGATCTCCACATTCTCCATTAATGCACCTGCTGCAGAACCGTCCCGTTTAACCCTCTAAGTCAAGAAGCCAGATCAGCTTTTATAAACGGTGTTCTTTTTATGCATAGTCAAACAGGTGAACAGGGAGTATCAGGTTATGCATTCTTCATCACTTCCCACACAGTTCACCGGCTCCATTCTCAGAGTTAAAGTTTGCAATTTGTTTCTGGCAACAGGTACGGTGCAGTAATGAGGAGAGATCTTAAATGCCTGCATTTTACTTTGGAGTAGGGTTATGCGGGTCCACGTGTGTCGCTATGCCCTGATACCCTATGTCCATGCTTATATCAGTCCCAGGAGCCACTCGTAGAAACGTACTTTCAGTTTCAGTACCCACAGCAGGGTGATGCCTTGTCCCAATGTCCCTTTCTCGCTGGACAGTACCTTCAGTACCCAAGGGCGCTACTTTATCCTAAGGTCCCCTTCTTACTGGACAGTACACTTCCTGGACTTGTAAGACTTTCTCTTGCAGGGCTTACTACTTGGTTGTGTCATCCTGTTGCCTTTGCAACTAGATCCTTTTCCTCATGGGCCTTGTAGTTCCACACTAGGAAAAAGTATGTCTTGTTTCTTTCTCTTCCTCTTCTAGACCAGGGGTGGGATTCAAATTTTTAACAACAGGTCCTCTAAGTCGCGGCGGCTGGAATTTTGGCCACGCCCATTTTCAATAACCCCGCCCATACTAATAAGCCACGCCCAGTGGCACGATTCATATTTTTGGAAGCATGCGAGCAGGTCTGAGAGTGCTGGAGCGCATACCTGCGCTCCTGTTACAGAGCCCGCCCCGACCGCAGGTGTCCTAAACGGGACTCAGAGAGGCAGCGCGATGCTGCCTCTTTGAGTCCCGTTCAGGACACTTGCGGTCGACTCCGGGCTTTGAACAGGAGCGCAGGTATGCGCTCCCTCCAGCACTCTCAGACCCGCTCGCAGGGCAGGTTTGACAGCCGCTTTGCTGCGATTATACGCACCGTATAATCGCAGCAAAATCGTCCGTGTGCGCCTGCCCTTAGGTAAACCTGCATTCGCAGGGGGTTGGACCCGTTGGCCCTTGAGGTCCCTTCCAACTCTACAATTTTATAATTCTAAGAATGCTAGCACCAAAGAACAGGGCGCTGATACTGTATATGGGAGAGGGGTGTTATACGGGTTGTGTACTACAGCTCTGCATTTCTCTATACATTATTCAAGGACCAAACAAACCTTGAGGAGTCTTCCATGATGTCAACGTGGCATCCACTGTGTTTCTAGCCAGCAGCTTCAGCTGGTAGCTAAAAATAAGAGAGAAAGTGTTAGGGGCACTGTGATGTCTATATGAACACGATCGTGTCATATACACATCAGCTTCTCCCTCCTATATAGTCCATGACTGGCTGCCACATCCAACAGGGCCCAGGGAAGGCTAGAGGGCTGCAGGGCAAAGGAGGAGGCTAGTGGGGACTGGGTGCTGCAGGGCCCAGGAGGGAGGCTACAGAGTCCAGCGGGAGGCTAGTGGGACTGGGGGCTGCAGGGCCCAGGGGGAGGCTAGAGGGCTGCAGGGCCCAGGGGGAGGCTGGTGGGGACTTGGGGCTGCAGGGCCCAGGGGGAGGCTACAGGGCTGCAGGGCCCAGGGGGAGGCTAGTGGGGACTTGGGGCTGCAGGGTCCAGGGGGAGGCTAGAGGGCTGCAGGGCCTAGGGGGAGGCTGGTGGGGACTTGGGGCTGCAGGGCCCAGGGGGAGGCTACAGGGCTGCAGGGCCCAGGGGGAGGCTAGTGGGGACTTGGGGCTGCAGGGCCCAGGGGGAGGCTAGAGGGCTGCAGGGCCCAGGGGGAGGCTGGTGGGGACTTGGGGCTGCAGGGCCCAGGGGGAGGCTACAGGGCTGCAGGGCCCGGGGGAGGCTAGTGGGGACTTGGGGCTGCAGGGCCCAGGGGGAGGCTAGAGGGCTGCAGGGCCCAGGGGGAGGCTGGTGGGGACTTGGGGCTGCAGGGCCCAGGGGGAGGCTAGTGGGGACTTGGGGCTGCAGGGCCCAGGGGGAGGCTAGAGGGCTGCAGGGCCCAGGGGGAGGCTGGTGGGGACTTGGGGCTGCAGGGCCCAGGGGGAGGCTACAGGGCTGCAGGGCCCAGGGGGAGGCTAGTGGGGACTTGGGGCTGCAGGGCCCAGGGGGAGGCTAGAGGGCTGCAGGGCCCAGGGGGAGGCTGGTGGGGACTTGGGGCTGCAGGGCCCAGGGGGAGGCTACAGGGCGCCCCCCCCCTCTATACTATCTACAAGGCACAAATACCGCCACACCATGACCAGATGACATATTACCACCACAGTGATCGAATAATATCAAATACAAGGAACAAATACCAAAACATCATGACCAGACCACATATTACCACCACATAGTGACTGAATACTATAGTACTGATCAATAATAAAAAAAAAACCCACAATACTATCACCATAAGTGCCATTATACACAGGAGATCTGTACTTAGTATGCAGTGTCTGTGTACAGGTAATCCAGTGATCACCAGTGACATTATACACAGGAGCTCTGTATATAGTGTATGGGTAATACAGTGATCACCAGTGACATTATACACAGGACCTCTGTATATAGTATACAGTGTATAGTGTCAGTGTATAGGTAACACACTGACTCACCAGTGACGTCTCTAGGTGAAGTCCTTCATCTTTCATCCCGCACAGACCGCCATCACTTCATCCAGCCAGGACTCGTCTCTGCAGGAAATAACACAGTTATCTCGAGTTCCACTTGCAGAACACATTACTTAATTTTCCCAACTTTTACATTACACCACACGAAGAAGGCGACATAGTGTCACTGTACACAGTAATAGGACCGCCCCTCCATTTAAAACAGTGTACTCAAAAAATAAAATAAATACATCACTGCAGTAATAATATCCCTTAATTAGCCCCCTATGGTAATAATATTCGCCATCCTAGCCCCTGTGTGTCTCATTCCTGGCGTCAGCCATATGTTCTCCCATCCTGCCCTAATGAGTATCCATCCTGCCCCATATGATCTTCCCATCCTGCCCCATCTGTCTCCATCGTATCCATCCTGCCCCATGATCCTGCCCCATCTGTCTCCAATCCTGCCTCCAGCGTCTCCAGTCATGCCGCCATGTCTGTCATCCTGCCCCCTGTGTCTCCAATCATGCCCCGTTTCTCCATTCTGCCCCTGTGTCCAGCAATCTGCCCCTGTGTCCAGCTTTCTGCCCCAGCATCCAGCTTTCTGCCCCAGCATCCAGCTTTCTGCCCCAGCGTCCAGCTTTCTGCCCCAGCGTCCAGCGTTCTGCCCCAGCGTCCAGCGTTCTGCCCCAGCGTCCAGCGTTCTGCCCCAGCGTCCAGCGTTCTGCCCCAGCGTCCATCGTTCTGCCCCAGCGTCCAGCTTTCTGACCCCCTGTTTCCAGCTTTCTGCCCTGGGCCCCCCCGATCGCCGCTCTCAATAAAAAAAAAAATAAAAAAAAAGTTCTGCTTACCTGACCGCGATCCTGCTCTCTCTGGTTATCGGTGCGGGCGGCCATCTTCCTGAGGCCGCGCATGCGCAGGTGGAGTGCTTTGCTGACCGGGGCTTCAGGAAAATGGCCGCGGGATGCCGCGCATGCGCAGATGGAGATCGCGGCGGCCATTTTTCTGAAGCCGAGATGCGAACAGGTAAATTCTGCGCCGCCGGCGACCCGCCCCTCGTATTGTGCCGCCCCCCGCATTGTGCCGCCCGGGGCGGCCCGCCCCCCCGCTTCCTACGCCACTGCCAGTGGTAACCATTTTGAAAATTTCTATCTGCCAGCGTTCCGGTAATTGAAAATGGCATTTTCAATTACCGGAACGCTGGCAGATAGAAATTTTAGTAAACGGCTGCCCCGTACCGGGTCGTACCGGCTGAATCCCACCCCTGTTCTAGACTGACTAAAAAGGAGTTCCTTTTTCCAGAAGCCACAGTACTCCCTCTCACTATGGGGAGTACTTTAAAGTGAACCTGTCACCAAGTTTAGTGATAGGACTCGCAAGCATGAGGACCCTTGATGTTGGGTTGTGCACTTGCATATCTTGGCCAAAATATCGACCAATACCTCACATATTTATATGTATTTTGTGCACTTTATTTTCAGGGTGCAGCAAAGCTCAGCACTTTGGGTCTTGTATACAGGGGTGTCCACATGGGATGCACTGAATGCTGGCCTACCCGCCTAATTGAATACTATGGGCATGACTAATATGCTGAGAACAGACACTATGCAGGCCTCTATTGTGCATATGTATACTAAGCACTCACCCTCTCCATGAACTGGTAGGATATGAGTGGCTGTCTGTTTAGTAATTTGCACCTGTGTTTTGCAACATCTTTGCTACATGGGTTGGTTTCATCCTGTAGTGCTTTTGTTTAGAGACCTGAGCAGGTAAGCGGTGCTGCCCTTTTTCATCTGTATTTTCAAATAAGGAATTGGCATCAGCAATCTCATTGTCATTTATAGGCTAAAGTAACAATTTTTCTGGACCAGTGTGTTGTTTAGCAGTCTGGGAAGTAAATAATGGGCATCAGCCGACTAGTTTCCATTTCAAGGCAAAATGAATAATTTTTCTGAAATGCTGTCTTTTTTAATAGTATGGCAAATAAATAATTGTCATGAACCATCTCATTGCCATTTATAGGCCAAAGCAATATTTTTTCTGGACTGGTGTGTGTTTTTTAGTAGTCTGGGAAATAAATAATTGACATCAGCTGTATAGTTGCCATTTATAGGCCAAATAAATAATATTTTGGCACCACTGTCTTTTCTAATAGTGTGCCAAATAAATAATTGTCAGCAGCCATCTCATTGCCATTTATAGGCCAAATAATTATTTTTTTCAGTACTGTTGTGTGTTTTCTAGTAGTGTTGCAAATAACTGTAGACCAGCGCAGGACATGTCAGATGATGACGAAACTCAGTTGCCAATTGAAGCGTCTTTCTGCAGTGTGCAGACCGACAAAGAACTGAGTTGAGGAGTCGGAGGAAGATAATGTGGGGTATGATGAGGTACTAGACCTCACATGGAGCGGTGGCAATCCTAGTGACGTGTGAAGTTTGGAGGACGAGGAGGTGGCCATGCTGCCCCAGCAGCACAGTAAAAGAGGGAGCAGGGCGGAAAGGAACAGCAGGCGGCTCCTAGCAAGTACGTCAGCAGCTACTGCCCATCGCACCACTGAAATAAGCACACCAAAGACAGCTCATAAGAGCTCTCTTGCGTGGTATTTCTCCAGGGAATGTGCTGGCAACAAACGACAGGTGGTTTGCAAGCTGTACTGTCAGACCCTGAAACGAGCCATAAATATTCTGAATCTGAGCACCACATGTATGATGAGGCATCTGAATTGCAAGCACGAGGTATCCTGCAGTACATTGTTCCCAGCCACCACTACTACTGACCTGCACAAACATGTTGCGGACCAAATCAGGTGTGCTTTGTGCAACGCAATCAGTGGCAAGGTACACATAACCACCAAAATGTGGACAAGTAAGCAAGGCAAGCGTCGTTACATCTCCTTAACTGCCCACTGGGTAAATGTAGTGGTGGCTGGGACAGAGGCAGAAGGCATGGTAGCATATGTCCTACCACCACCAAGGATTGCTGGACGTTTATCTGTTCAGGTTGCCTCCTCCACCGCCTCCGCTTCCTCCACTACATCCTCATCCAGTCACAGTAAGACCTGCACCACCAAGCACCAAGTTAAGCACAGCCTCGGGGAAAAGACAGGAGGCTGTTCTGAAACTCATCTGTTTTGGGGACAAAGCCCACAATGCACAGTAGTTGTGGACTAGGATCAAACAGCAGCCAGATTAGTGGTTGCTGACAGTAAACCTCAAGCCCGGCCTGGTGGTGTGTGATAACTGGCAAAATCTCATGGCTAGTGTTGAGCGATACCTTCCGATATGCAAAGGTATTGGTATCGGATTGGATCGGCCGATACCCAAAAAGTATCGGATATCGCCGATACCGATACCCGATACCAATGCATATCAATGGGACACAAAATATCGGAATGGTTCCCAGGGTCTGAAGGAGAGGAAACTCTCCTTCAGGCCCTGGGATCCATATTCATGTATAAAATAAAGAATAAAAATAAAAAATATTGATATACTCACCCCTCGGACGGCCCCTGGCTCTCACCGGTCCAAGCGTCTGCCTCCGTTCCTAAGAATGCAGAGTGAAGGACCTTCGATGACGTCGCGGCTTGTGATTGGTCGCGTGACCGCTCATGTGACCGCTCATGCGACCAATCACAAGCCGCGACGTCATCGCAGGTCCTAAACTCACTGCATTCTTAGGAACGGAGGCTGCCGGTTACACCGCTAAGGTCCAGGCTCCGCCGGAGGGGTGAGTATATCCATATTTTTCAAAAAATGAGAAAGAATGCGGCAACACTCACTGGACCTGTGATTCAGCCAGTGGACCCGTAGAAGCGCCGGCGTTGGCGTGAAACGGCCGTCGTCCTCTCCCCGCTCACCTCACTCGTTTGTTGTCTCCCCCGTGCCGTGAAGATGTGTTCACAGTTTCTTCAATAAAAGGACAAGTCTGAATCACAGGTCCGGTGAGTGTTGCCGCATTCTTCCTCATTTTTTGCTGTATACTCTCGTCTTTTTTCTGGATGCGAGCACCTCCTGAGAATATTGAGCTCTTATGGTGACCTCTGAATCCCACATTTGATCTCGCTCATGAGGCAGTGCTGCTATACTTTTTTCTTCTAAGACTTTGCATATCCATATTTTTTATTTTTATTCTTTATTTTTTACATGAATATGGATCCCAGGGCCTGAAGGAGAGTCTCCTCTCCTCCAGACCCTGGGAACCATACACTGGGAACTTCCGATTCCGATTTCCGATATCACAAAAATATCGGAACTCGGTATCGGAATTCCTATACCGCAAATATCGGCCGATACCCGATACTTGCGGTATCGGAATGCTCAACACTACTCATGGCAGCTTAGGGACCAGCTGGATTGACCCGGGGATTCACCCGGGGCATGAACTCAGTTTGGCGCCCCCCTTCCACGAAGGACATATGCGATTTGCACACTTAGTCATGTACCCACAAGCTCCTCTCCCTAATGCTCTCAATGTTCAGTGAAAAACTGAGAAAAGCAGGAAGAGAAGCTCGTTGTCACAGGACCATAAGTATGAAAGTCGCATATGAGTGAAGTGTCCATGTGATGACTACTGGAACCTGCAGAGCTGAATCCTGACTTCGCAGGCTTCTGAATTCTCACAACTAATGCACTGCACACTTTTAGGATTCTCCCTTGCCGATGGACAGTCATGTCAGCACAAGCATACAATTTGTATACTTCTGACCACATTCCAACTAGACATGTCCGGCTTCGCTCAGTTCATTTTCATTGAGTGAGGCCACGCATGTCTAGTCAGCATGTGACCGCATGTATTTAAATCGCCAGCACGAGAGAATCCTGACAGCGTGCAGTGTGCACTGTGAGAATTCAGAAGTCTGCAGTCACAAAGAATGACTGTAGACTCATTACAAACCTGGACATTCCCTTTAATGCTCCTAACATAAATAAAAACATGAGAATTAGTTAGTATGAAAAATAACATTTACATCCAGGTACCTTATAGATGTCGTCGTCTCTGGAGCCGTTCTCCTTATTTTCTTCGTCTTGTCCAAACCCCGTGATGAGTTTTCTCATCCACAGCTCATCTCTGCAGACTTCCATTTTCTCTGCTCTTTTGCAGAAAATCTCCACATGATGCCCTTAAAGACAGAAGTGTCATTATAATGCTCCTGAATAAAAAATTGCCCCTCACTATATTGTCTGCACAAAATATGACCACCACACGGTCCCTCTTATAGTACATGCTGTTCACGCATCCCCACTAAAAATCTCCCCACACACAATAAATAAACCCATCTCCACTCCAAATCTCCCCACACACATTAAATCCTCGATCCCCTCTCTAAATCTCCCCACAGACATTAAACACCCCCATCCCCACTCCAATTCTCCCCACACACAATAAATCCCCCTATTCCCCACAGCCTCTCATCACCCCATCTCCTCATCCCACCAGAGCCCCTCATCACCCCCATAGCCCCTTATCATCCCCCACAGCCCCTCATCACCCCCCATTCCCCACACAGTCCCTCATCATCCCTCATTCCCCACATAGACTCTCATCATCCCCAACCCCACACAGTCTCTCATCATCCCCCCATTCCCCACAGCTCCTCACTTTCCCCCCTTTTCCCCACACAGGCCCCGATTATGCCCCACACAGCCTCTCATCATCCCCCATTCCCCACACAGCCCCCCCATTCCCCACAGCTCCTCATCATCCCCTCATTCCCCATACAGGCCCTCATCTTGCCCCACACAGCCTCTCATCAATCCCTGATTCCCCACACTGCCCCTCACTCCCCACACAGCCTCTCATCAATCCCCCACTCCCCACACAGCCCCTCATTCTCCACACAGTCTCTCATCATCCCCACCATTCACCACACAGCCCCTCATCATCCTCCCATTCCCCACACAGCCCCTTATCATCCCCCCATTCCCCACAAAGCCCCTCTCCATCCCCCCATTCTCGACAGAGCCCCTCATCATCCCCCACATTCCCCACACAGGCCCTCATCATCCCCCACTCCACACAGCCTCTCATCATCCCTCCATTCCCCACACAGCCCCGCCATTCCCCACAGCCCCTCATCATTCCCCCATTCCCCACACAGGCCCTCATCATCCCCCATACAGCCCCCCATCACCCCCCTTCTCCCCCAAAGCCCTTCATCATCCCCCTTCTCCCTACAAGCCCCTCATCATCCCCTTTCTCCACACACAGCCCCTCATCATCCCCCCTTCTCCCCACACAGCCCCTCATCACCCCCCATTCCCCACACAGCCCCTTATCCCCTCATTCCCCACACAGCCCATTCTCATTCCCCCTGCTCCCCACACAGCCTCTCATCATCCCCCATTCACACAGCCCCTCATCATCCCCTCATTTCCCACATGGCACCTCATCATCCCTCCATTTTCCACACAGCCTCTCATCATCCACCACACAGCTTATCATCATCCCCCCTTTTCCCCACACAGCCCCTCATCATCCCCCATTCACCACACCTAACTTCATCACCCCCCATTCCCCACACATCACCTCATCATCATCTTCCCTACACAGCACCTCATCACCCCCCTTCTCCCCACAGCCCCTAATCATCCCCCCTTCTCCCCAAACAGCCCCTTGTCATACCCCTTCTCCAAACAGCCCCTCATCATAACCCCTTCTCCCCACACAGCCTCTCATCATCCCCCATTCACACAGCCCCTAATCATCCACCCATTCCCCACACAGCATCTCAACCCCCACAAAGCCCCTCAGCATCCCCCCATTCCCCACACAGTACCCCATCATCCCCCCCATTCCCCATACATCACCTCATTATCATCTTCCCTATGCAGCCCCACTCAAGTAACTTCAAACCTTTTCCAAAATACATCCTCAGAGCACTCACACGGAGTCCTGCGTTCTCATTCCCATTTGTACAAGGGTCCATGGTGCAGCCCCTCAGTCCCCTCCGCACACCTCCATGGTGCAGCCCCTTGGTTCTCTCCTCACATGGCTACATGGTGCAGCCCCTTGGTTCTCTCCTCACACGGCTCCATGGTGCAGGTGCAACCCCTCACTTCCCGCTTCTTTTCTCCAGCAGCCTCAGCAAAATGCAGTTTCCTGCTCTTGGGTCTTCACTGGACTGATGGAGGCCCCGCCCCTTCCGGTGACATCATTACCTCAAGAAATCAACTCCTTTCTAGTCACTACTATCAGAGCTTCAATTGTACATGCATTTGTAAGATGGGAGCTGGTGCGCTGCAGCTTCTCTGTGCCAGCTGTCAGCTTGACAGTCGGCACAGAGAACAGCTCACTCCCAGTTTGGGGGCAGCAGAATGTAGCCACCGGTGGAGACACTGCAGACTGCTGCATTAGGCAGCTCGACTGCGGTCCCCTGCCTGCCCCCTGCCAGCTGCCGGCTGCCCCCCCCCAGATAGATGCTTGCCTGGCACATGTATTGAACTTGGTGGTGCGAGCTTCCTGAAAACTAAACCCACACATGTCTGAGCTGCTGCTGAAAGTGTGGCCACTGTGTGCTCACTTTTGGTGTTCTCTGTTGTGAATTCTGCTCTTGGGTTCCCTCCGCTGGTTGTTGATAGTAATGCAGTTGTCCCTGGGTTGCAATCCTGGGCAGGTGTCCCTGCTGATTGCAGCTCTGACTGGGATATTTAGGTGTGCAGGATTCATTAGCCCTTGCCAGTTGTCCATTGTTCTTGGAGGTTTTGCATCTCTGTCTGGTTCCTCCTGCCCTGCTGCCAAATCAGCAAAGATAAGTGTCTGGTTTTTGCTTCTACAGCACACATGCTGTGTGCTTTACAATTCAGTGCTATTCATGGTTTTTTCTTGTCCAGCTTAGACTGTGTTTGGATATTTTCAGTCAAGTTGGATTCTCAGGAGAAGCAGATATACATTCCATGTCTTTAGTTAGATGTGGAATTTTTGTATTATCTGCTGTGGATATTTTTAGGGTTTTAATACTGACCGCTTAGTATTCTGTCCTATCCTTTCCTATTTAGCTAGCGTGGCCTCTTTTGCTAAATCCTGATTTCTGCCTGCGTGTGTCTTTTCCTCTAATACTCACAGTCAATATTTGTGGGGGGCTGCCTATCCTTTGGGGTTCTGCTCTGAGGCAAGATAGAATTCCCATTTCCATCTATAGGGGTATTTAGTCCTCCGGCTGTGTCGAGGTGTCTAGGATGTGTTAGGTACACCCCACGGCTACTTCTAGTTGCGGTGTCAGTTTAGGGTTTGCGGTCAGTACAGGTTCCACCTACTCCTGAGAAAGTCCCATGCGGCTCCAAGGTCACCAGATCATAACAGTACAACTGGCCAGCAATGAGTTAAATGCATCTCAGAAGAAGGGAAGAAAGGTGTTGAGCCATTTTTTTTTCTGTAGCCTGCTTTGTCTTTTCTTCCCTCTTTTTCTCTGGGTGACTGAGGAGTCTTGTGCTAGCATGGATGTTCAGGGATTAGGTTCTCATGTAGACCAGCTTGCTGCTAGGGTACAGAGTATTTCTGATTATATTGCTCAGACTCCAGTTTTAGAGCCTAAGATTCCTACTCCTGATTTGTTTTTTGGGGACAGGTCCAAATTTTTGAGTTTTAAAAACAACTGTAAACTGTTTTTTGCTCTGAGACCTCGATCCTCTGGTGATTCCATTCAGCAGGTTAAAATTGTCATCTCCCTGCTGCATGGCAATCCTCAGTATTGGGCATTTTCCCTGGAATCTGGGAATCTGGCCTTGCTTAATGTAGACGCCTTTTTTCAGGCTTTAGGATTATTATATGATGAACCAAATTCTGTGGATCAAGCGGAGAAGACCTTGTTGGTCCTGTCTCAGGGTCAAGAAGCAGCAGAATTGTATTGTCAGAAATTTAGAAAATGGTCTGTGTTGACCAAATGGAATGATGATGCTTTGGCGGCAATTTTCAGAAAGGGTCTTTCTGAATCCGTTAAAGATGTTATGGTGGGGTTTCCCACGCCTTTCGGTCTGAGTGATTCTATGTCTCTGGCCATTCAGATTGATCGGCGCTTGCGGGAGCGCAGAACTGTGCGCGCTGTGGCGTTGTCCTCAGTGCAGATGCCTGAGCCAATGCAGTGTGACAGGATTCTGTCTAGAACGGAACAACGGGGATTCAGACGTCAGAATAGGTTGTGTTTTTATTGTGTCGATGCTTCTCATGTCATTTCAGTCTGCCCTAAGCGTACCAAGAGGATCGCTAGTTCATTTACCATCAGTACTGTACAACCTAAATTTCTGTTATCTGTGTCCTTGATTTGCTGATTGTTGTTGTTGATCTAGTTGCGGTGTCAGTTTAGGGTTTGCGGTCAGTACAGGTTCCACCTACTCCTGAGAAAGTCCCATGCGGCTCCAAGGTCACCAGATCATAACAGTTCTCACCCTGCTGCTCGCCTGTCTGTGCTGCAGTGTTACTTCTGCCTTCCCGCTCCCCAGCTGATGTGCGACATACCAACAATGTGGAAGTCCAGCTTGCATAGTGACAGTGCGAGCAGCAGCAGGCAATAGTGAATGCAGGACACACAACTGAGTTGCACTGCAGAATAACTCCTCTTCCTCACAAATGAGTGGTACTCCATGCAGGATATGTGTGCCATCTTGCACTGCTTCAGATATTGCACCAATATGGCCAGTGCGGATAATGCCATCATCAGAATTGCTATAGCACTTATACACCTGCTGGTAAAAAGAATTCAGGCCATGATGGATGAGGTGGTGGCACTGGAGGAAGAGGAGTAGTAGGAGCTAGGCCAATTCACACCATTATCAGGACTGTCATCCACACATGTCTCGAAGGGTGGGTACTGTACCAACTGCAGCCAGGTATCCAACTGTACAGCCAGTGGACAGTTTGGGGGGATGATGAGGAGGAACAACCTTGTTCAGTGCAGGGTGGAATTCCGATGAGCTAACCGGCATAAAGGAGCATGGCTGGGGTTGGGATACCGAGTACCCATCTACCACCGAGGACAGCTTGTCATTGCCTTTGGGCAGCCTGACACACATGAGTCAATACATACTGCAGTGCCTGCGCAACAATCGCCGAGTTGCCCATATTGCCACTAGTGCAGATTACGGGGTGACCACCCTGCTGGATTCCTGCTATAAGGATTACGTACCATCATTACTTCTGTCACTGGTGCGGGAGTGCCAAATGCATGAATGCAAGCACAAACTGGTAGAAAAACTACTTATGGCTTTCCCACCTGACAGCAGGGTCTCAGTGGAAGACCAAGGCAGAGGCGAAGGATAAAGTCACCAAGGCATCTGGTGTACCACCAGCACCTCAGAAGGCAGGGTAAGCTCACCCGACATGTGGCAAAACTTTATGAGCATGCCAAAACACAGCACCACCATGTAATAGGGTCTGTATTAGCAGGAGCGAGCCTTGCTACAACACGGTGTAAGACTACGTGTACACACATCTCCACACATCTCCATTTACTAACAGACGGGTCTGCCGCATTTAAATTCTGAGCCTTCAAATTGGACACATGACCTGAGCTTGCCCTTTTTGCCTTGGAGGTGCTGACCTACCCTGCGGCAAGTGTCATGTCGTGTGTTTAGCATGGAAGGATTTGTGATAGCAGACAGGCGTATTCGCCTGTCCACATACAATGTGGGAAACCTAACATTCGTTAAAATGAACAAGGCATGGATTCCACAGGACTTGTGCATACCGTTGGATGACTAGACAACTATATCATCCGCACCCAGCTAGTATTCAACTCTATTGGCCATTCGTTTCATTTGAGTGCCTCCTCCCGAAATAAGAAACACAAAAACCTGTTCCGCCTCTTCCAGCTATACCGCCATGTCCACCTCTTCTTCCACTTGGACCTACGCCTTGTAATTCCAGATACCAAGTTTTAGTTTTCTGAAAAATAGATGGTTTTAAGTCAGATCAATAGAAAACTAAAAAAGACACAAGAAAAAGAAAAAAGTACAAAAAATGTTAGATTACTCCTTCCTTGCCTCTTCCAACCATGCCCACATCCACTTCTTCCTCCATTTGGACCTAGGCCTCATGTTTCTGGATAGCTAGTTTTATGAAATCTAGTCAGTTCCATAAAAAAATCTCCCTCCCTCCCCAAAAAAAGGAAAAAATGACAAAAAAATGACAAAAATAAAATAAAAAGTTGGATTATTTCTCCTTTGCTTCTTCGACCCATACCGCCACGTCCATCTCTTCTTCCGCTTGGACCTAGGTCTCCTAGTTATAGATTGCTAATTTTAGTTTTGTAAATTCTAGGTTGTTTTATGTCAGTTCCATAAAAAATAGTGAAAAAACAAACAAAAAAAAAACACATGTTGGATTGCTGTTCCCTTGACTCTATTTATTTATTTAAAGGGACTCTGTCACCTGAATTTGGAGGGAACAATCTTCAGCCATAGGGGCAGGGATTTCGGGTGTTTGATTCACCCTTTCCTTACCCGCTGGCTGCATGCTGGCTGCAATATTGGATTGAAGTTCATTCTCTGTCCTCCATAGTACACGCCTGCGTAAGGCAAGATTGACTTGTGCAAGTGCAGTGCCCCAGAGTCCTGGTCGTTGCAGTACTGATGCTCCGCCGCTAAGGGGGGCTATGGTACGTCTGATGGCACTGAAGGAGTTCACCTGACCAGGTATCACAGACACCAATACACTTCACAGTCTGGCCTCCAGGGGGAGCTAAGGGCGCTATGTATTAGGCCACTCCTCACAATCTGGTAAAACTGGGGGTTAGACAGAAAGTTAGAGAGAAGCTGACTGGGTTGGAACCAGGCAACATCCTGTGGCAGAGGGTGTTGCAAGGGAAGATTCAGGGGGGTCCCTGTCAGGGGTGGGATCCTGACAGAGGCCTAGCGAACAGAGAGAACGTTACGAGACCGCACCTGCACCTGATCGCGGCGGTACCCTAAGAAAGGACAAGAAGCGAGGTTTATTGTGCTGAGTGAGAAACGAGATCAACGCAACAAGGAGAAACACCAGTAGGAGTCGTGCTGTACCGGAACGCCGAGGAAGTATAGAGCTCCAGGCCTAACTTGAAACCTACGGCAGGACAGTCAGTTATATGCGGGCTGTCTCACTCAAATCACCTAAGAAGACATAGGGGGCAACATTTGGAGAGGGGCGACTCTAGGGTCCCGGAAGAGCTCCGAGCCTACCCGTCATATGGGTGCGTCCTAGCCATATCATCTGGGGGACGAAGCAGAACATCATAATCGAGTTGTGAGGGAACTTCAGAAACAGAAACAATAGTTGTGGGGACTATCCCGTAAGCACAGCAGGGGAGGACCACAACACACAAGTGCTAGAAGGTAGGCACAGATTTCCACCTGCAAAGGGAACCCTGGAGGTGCCATCGGACCGGCCGGACTTGCGCAGCCCGGTTAACCGTATTCCGGACTGAGGATCCTGAAGCCTTCAGTAAAGAGGTAAAGAGACTGCAACCTGGTGTCCTCGTTATATACTGCGACCTGCACCGCACCACCACAACATCATTACCATCCACACCTTCCATTGGACACCCCTCAGCAGGGTCACGGACCGGGTCTAGCCACCGTGACAACCTCAGAACAGAGACTCAGAGGCCCGGTACCGGGTACCCCTCGGCCCTGCGGCAGTGGGGGCGCTACAGAAGTCTGGGGGGCAGTGAAAATGTTGAAATAGATGGAAAAAGTGCTGAATGGAAGGAGAACAGCATGGGGCAAACCCCTGGAATTATCTTTGACTACCAGTAAGCTGCTGAGAACAATGGTGTCACACTTTTATTCCACTTTAAGAAGGACTGACAATAAAACATTCAAAATCAAAGAGAAATTGGAGTTTACAGGAAAAAAAATTTTTTAGGAAACATTCTTTCCTATATAATACCTTGTATATAAGGTAAAATGTAACAAAGATTTTAAAGAAATAATTTAAGTAAATCAAAATTGAAATTTTTATAAAAAAAAAAAAGAGAAATTTCAATGTAATATATGAAGGAAGCAAGAACTGCCAGAAAATGTGATGGAAGTGGGACTCAGATACACTCTGTATTAGGCTGGGGTCACACATGGCGTAAGACAATACGCCACGTATTATACGTCCGTACTACGGCCGTAATACGGAGAAATGTTCCCAAAATAGTGATCCGTAGTCAGGGTGTGTCAGCGTATTTTGCGCATGGCATCCTCCGTATGTAATCCGTATGGCATCCGTACTGCGAGATTTTCGCGCAGGCTTGCAAAACCGACATCTAATGGATTTATGTGCTCAAATGTTAGGGAAAACATATATACAGTATATATATATATATATGTATATATATATATATATATATATATATATATATATGTCATTGAGACACATATATATATTCTGTATTTATATTTACTTCAGCGCGATATCTGTGAACAGCCGGTAATTCAATTGCCGGCTTTTCATTTCTCCTACACAAACCCGACAGGATATGAGACATGGTTTACATACAGTAAACCATCTCATATCCCCTTTTTTTTGGCATATTCCACACTACTAACGTTAGTAGTGTGTATGTGCAAAATTTCAGCGCTGTAGCTGCTGAAATAAAGGGTTAAATGGCGGAAAAAATTGGCGTGGGCTCCCGCGCAATTTTCTCCGCCAGAGCGGTAAAGCCAGTGACTGAGGGCAGATATTAATAGCCAGGAGAGGGTCCATGGTTATTGGCCCCCCCTGGCTACAAACATCTGCCCCCAGCCACCCCAGAAAAGGCACATCTGGAAGATGCGCCTATTCTGGCACTTGGCCACTCTCTTCCCACTCCCTGTAGCGGTGGGATATGGGGTAATGAAGGGTTAATGCCACCTTGCTATTGGAAGGTGACATTAAGCCAGATTAATAATGGAGAGGCGTCAATTATGACACCTATCCATTATTAATCCAATAGTACGAAATGGTTAATAAAACACACACACATGATTAAAAAGTATTTTAATGAAATAAACACAGCGGTTGTTGTAATAATTTATTGTTCTCGCAATCCATTTCCAGGCCCTTGCTTGGCAAAATAATAAACACACAAGATACATACCTTCTGATGTCAGATCACGTCCCACGAAGTAATCCATCTGAAGGGGTTAACTAATATTACAGGCAGAGCTGCGATAAACCACTCGCTCGTGCCTGTAATCCCCCGGGTGCTGAAAGGAAAGCAGGATCTGTACTTACATTGAGTCGCGGTGAGGCGCCCTCTGGTGGATGTTCTCATGAACTGCAGCCTGGGAACTTTTTCCCACGCTCCAGGTCATATGAGGACATCCACCAGGGGGCGCATCACCGCGACTGAAGGAAATGTAGGTCAATGACCTACATTTAATTCATTCGCCGGGAATTACAAGCACGGAGCACAGCTGCATTTAGCAGGGCTCCTGCCTGTAATATTAGTTAACCCCTTCAGATGGATTACCTCGTTGGACGAGACGGTTCACCAGAAGGTATGTATCTTGTGCGTTTATTATTTTTCCAAGCGAGGGTGTTCCTGATGGATTGCGAGAACAATAAATTATTACAACAACCGCTGTGTTTATTGCATTAAAATACTTTTAAATCATGTGTGTGTGTGTTTTTTAACCCTTTCATACAATTGGATTAATAATGGATAGGTGTCATAATTGACGCCTCTCCATTATTAATCTGGCTTAATGTCACCTTCCAATAGCAAGGTGGCATTAACCCTTCATTACCCCATAGCCCACCGCTACAGGGAGTGGGAAGAGAGTGGCCAAGTGCCAGAATAGGCGCATCTTCCAGATGTGCCTTTTCTGGGGTGGCTGGGGGCAGATGTTTTTAGCCACGGGGGGGCCAATAACCATGGACCCTCTCCTGGCTATTAATATCTGCCCTCAGTCACTGGCTTTACCATTCTGGCGGAGAAAATTGCGCGGGAGCCCACGCCAATTTTTTCCGCCATTTAACCCTTTATTTCAGCAGCTACAGCGCTGAAATTTTGCACATACACACTACTAACATTAGTAGTGTGGAATATGCAAAAAAAAAGGGGATATGAGATGGTTTACTGTATGTAAACCATGTCTCATATCCTGTCGGGTTTGGGAAGGAGAAATGAAAAGCCGGCAATTGAATTACCGACTTTTCACTAACAGCGCTGCGTATTTCTCGCAAGTCACACTGCTGGTCCGTGTGGAATCCGTATTTTTCTCGCCCCCATAGACTTTCATTGGCGATTTTTTTGCGCAATACGCTGACAAACGCAGCATGCTGCGATTTTGTACGGCCGTAGAACGCCGTATAATACTGAACCGTAATATACGGCTAATAGGAGCAGCCCCATTGAGAAGCATTGTGCCGTATGTAATGCGAGTTTTACGTACGTAGTTTTTGCGCTCTTACGTACGTAAAACACGCATGTGTGACCCCAGCCTTAGACATAAAGGTGGACCTCATACACATTCTGTTCAAATTGTCATGTAGTGCAGGAGCAGTATCCCAAGGTTAGATGCAGCCATTTTGCATGTGAATATATTTTCTCAGGAGTCTTTGAGAAAGCCTATACACACGCAAAACGGCCTTAGGTCATCCTGAGTTACAGTTACTCCCATGTACCTGCTAACTGAAATTAACAGAACAGAACGGAATGGAAATTTAACCAAATGAAGCTACTGGTGCCCAGTCATCTACATGGATTTATTCCATTCATCTAAGCTCAAAGGTCCTACTGAACCTCCTAGCTCCCGGGCCCAGGTAGAATTACATCCCCTGTACTTTTTGTAGTTCTGCCCCTGACAAGAGTGCTCACATATACGATTATGGAAAAAAACTCAATTTTTGTTCCAGATAAAGGAAGGCTTTGCTACCTCACTGGTCAAACAAAAAAAAATCATTTTTATAATAGATTCCTGTGCAAACGTTTCAGAAAAAGGAACAAAAATCATCTCACCCACGTCAGTTTCCCTCTATGAATAATTCTGCTTTCTATTAACAAAGTGTATTTGGAGCTACCAGAGCATTACATAGAGTTAATTATAATTTTACTTATTCCTCACTTATCACTGTGACAGAAACCTGCTGAACGATGTAACATAAAATTAATGACCCCGGTCTTCTTGTAACTAAAAGTTTCTATAAAATATACTTAAACTATAATTTCTATCCCTGCAAGTAGGAATAAGTCTACGTTCACATTAGCGTTCGGCGCCGCAGCGTCGGGCGCCGCAGCGTCGCCGCATGCGTCATGCGCCCCTATATTTAACATGGGGGCGCATGGACATGCGTTGTGCTGCGTTCTGCGACGCATGCGTTTTTTTGGCCGCAAGCGTTGGGCGCAGAAAACGCAGCAAGTTGCATTTTTTTTGCGTCCAACTTTCGGCAAAAAAGGACGCATGCGTCGCAAAACGCAGCGTTTTAGCGTGCGTTTTGTTGTGTTTTTGTTTGTGTTGTGCGTTGCGTCGCCGTCGCTGCGGCGCACAACGCAAATGTGAACGTAGCCTAATAAATTGTATCTATGCATATGTCAGATACCCAGTTTCTTAAGTAGTAAAATATTTTTACAGCAAGGTATAATAGAATACTGAATAATACTATATATGTAGTTTAAGTAGTTTAAGAAGGAGCAGTAGCATAAATATAATCGCTATGCTCATGGTGGTGATGTATTCAGTCTTGGTGTAATATAAAAGCAGGTTCATGTTCATGTTGTATCTCAGTAATTTAATTATATTCTGCTCAAAAATGTCTTCCATAGAGAAGAGAACCTGCAGTAAAGACTAAGGTGATGTCAGCAGACAGCTACTGATACTTTGCAAGGTCAAAGGCTTTACATATCCTTGTTAAAATAGTAACAGTATCTGAAAGCTGCGTCTCACCAGTTAAGTTAAATAAAATGAAGTTGTCACTCAATGGATGATGCAAATAAAAAGTTTAATGCAGTCGACACATAGTAGTACTAAATACAGACATTTTGCTCCGTAGGACCTTCCTCAGTGTACCGACTGCTTGGTGAGAAATTGTAGGAAATATTGTTAGGGCTCAGTGTCCCTCAGGTGTATGTCCCGTGGGATTAATGATGTTGTAATCAACAATGTAAACCATAGGTTTCAGGTTCCCGCTTGTGCCCGTATGTAGAGGGTGTGAGGGAAGAGGGAGACTCCATTTTGGATTTATGAATTCAGGCTCCATAGATTACCCAGATCTCCCTTCACTCCTGAAATGTGGCCCTCACCCTTGGGAAAAGTACACAGATTCCCAAAAGGACAGAATTTTACCATTTGGACCGAGATTTGGAGGCCACATGTTAATGAAGACAAAGATGAGCAGAGCTAGAACCCCCTGCTGTCTTTTGTTCAAGGCAGCCAACATCAAAGCAAACTCTAGACCAAACGTTACCGACACCTAGAGATGAATCACGAGAGTACCATGAAAGCTAGCCTGAGTGTCAGTGACATCTAGAGATGAATTATGAAAGTATCGTGAATCTCAGGGTTAAGTCCAATGTACCACCAGAACCTGTGAGCCACCTGCATGCACCCCTGCTTCTCACATTGCTCTAGCGGTTCCGGATATCAAGCTATCGAGACTGGCTCTCCAGAACCACTTAGCCAACCCAAGTTTGGACTCTCTGTATCAGTTCAGCCCCAATGAACATTTGGACCTCCTGCTAAGGAGTTATGACTCATCCTAGATAATGGGAATTATTTCAGCTTACAAGGTCGGGGGAGGAGAATCCAGTCCAACACAGAGGGGTGGTGGCAAATATGGAAGAGGGTGCACTAAGGGTTAAAAGTTAGCTCCACACTTTCCGCTTCATCTTTCTTATGCCATGGAAGCCATGTCGTGTCACCTGTGAAGACGGACCAGAAATTAAAGAAGTAACTGTGGATTCGAGCGCTTCCTTGGGGCCCACATGCTATAAGAAATGGTAACTTGAAGCATACAGCTAACTGCTATCCCAACCTGTTCCCTAATTTTTATCTGTACCTCTGGCTGTCTGTATATTTCTCTGTATATATGTGTAGTTTCTAGTGCGCCTTTCGGCAATTAAAAAATCAATTAATTTTGGGCTGCTCTTTTATGTTGAAACCCAATCTCCCATGTCCGTGAGTTCGGCTAGTACTTATACACTACCTGGGGTTGGTTTCTGACCGGGCTTATATCTAATGGGGAACTGGTGGAAGCATACCATTCTGGTGTTATTGGGGGATGCTGGCAGTGACGGATCAGAGGTTTATATACAGGGTGGTCCAAAAGTAGGTGGACAGTATCTGTAATAGGGTTATGAAGGGGGAGATTTATCAAACATGGTTTTTGGGGTTCAAAGTTCTCACCACACATCTAGATAAGTTTCTTGGGGGGTCTAGTTTCCAAAATGGGGTCACTTGAGGGGGGTTTCTACTTTTTAGGTACATCAGGGGCTTTGCAAATGCAACATGACGCAGACCACTCCATCAAAGTCTGCATTCCAAAACGTCACTACTTCTCTTCCGAGCTCCGACATGTGCCCAAACAGTCGTTTACCCCCATATATGGGGTATCGGAGTACTCAGAATAAACTGGACAACAACTTTTAGGGTCCACTTACTCCTTTTACCCTTGGGAAAATAAAAAATTGCTGCTAAAAGATCATTTTTGTGACTAAAAAGTTAAATGTTCATTTTTTTCTTCCATGTTGCTTCTGCTGCTGTGAAACACCTGAGGGGTTAATAAACTTCTTGAATGTGGTTTTGAGCACCTTTAGGGGTGCAGTTTTTAGAATGGTGTCACTTTTGGGTATTTTCTGCTATATAGAACCCTCAAACTGACTTCAAATGTGAGGTGGTCTCTAAAAAAATGGTTTTGTAAATTTTGTTGTAAAACTTTTAACCCTTATAACTTTCTAACAAAAAAAAAATTGTTTCCAAAACTGTGCTGATGTAAAGTAGACATGTGGGAAATGTTATTTACTAACTATTTTGAGTCAAATAACTCTCTGGTTTAACAGAATAAAAACTAAATAATAATAAATCAAAATGAATGTTATTGTTTTGTGTCCACCTACCTTTGGACCACCCTGTATATATTCACAGCCTGGGACTGGTGATATATATACCGCCCTCACTGCAGAGTGCCTCGATAACCAGTACGTGACAGGGCGGCCTCTCCGGCGACTACTTATCTTAGGTGAAGTTCCCTGACTGACATGAGGGTAAGGGGGGTGCAAGAGAGCTGTGACTGTGTAAGCTCCATCACAGATTGGTGACGGCGAGGCGATATCTGTATCCCCCTGTCCTCTCTCGTGAAGGCTTTTCTTTTCAGAGGGGTTCAGAGTCGGATCTCAAAGCAGTATTGACCTCTGGTCATGGTCATAGTTATCTATATAAATAAATATAGATATATATA
Organism: Ranitomeya variabilis; assembly: GCF_051348905.1. NCBI lineage: Eukaryota > Metazoa > Chordata > Amphibia > Anura > Dendrobatidae > Ranitomeya > Ranitomeya variabilis. Next base: position 999,331,426 of record NC_135233.1, on the reverse strand, counting down.
TGGATCAAACTTGGAACAGCATCTCGTATTACCAAATTGTAGTGCAGCGCTTTCCCAACCACTGTTCAAATGGCCTCCAATAATAGATGCAAAAAAAGGAAAACAGCACAAAAATATAGAAAAAAAGGGCTTTAATGCCTGAACGGCGTGGCAACGTTTCGGATATCTTTATCCTTTTTCAAGTATATATATATATATATATATATATATATATATATATATATATATATATATAAAACTTCATTCTCACCCCCAGTGGGGGTGGTATTTGTTGTCCTTTCTCATTCTCGGGTCCTCTACCAGAGGCCTGGGAGTTTTAGGGTTCTGCGCTAGATCTTAGTTGTTCCTAGCATTGCGCTTTTCTAGACAGAGGGCTCAGATGTTGCTCCTGGGATCTGTTGTAGCCATTCTTCCAACTTAGGGGTCACTGCTCCAAGTGCTCCTATCACCACTGGTATCACTGTTGCCTTCACCTTCCACATCTTCTCCAGTTCTCCTTTGAGGCCCTGGTATTCCTCCAGCTTCTCATATTCCTTCTTTCTGATGTTGCTGTCACTTGGCACTGCCACATTTATTATCATTGCTGTCTTCTGATCCTTGTCTACTATCACAATATTTGGTTGGTTAGCCAACACCTGCTTTCCATCTACATAGTTTCATAGTTACATAGTTAGTAAGGCCGAAAAAAGACATTTGTCCATCCAGTTCAGCCTATATTCCATCATAATAAATCCCCAGATCTACGTCCTTCTACAGAACCTAATAATTGTATGATACAATATTGTTCTGCTCCAGGAAGACATCCAGGCCTCTCTTGAACCCCTCAACTGAGTTCGCCATCACCACCTCCTCAGGCAAGCAATTCCAGATTCTCACTGCCCTAACAGTAAAGAATCCTCTTCTATTTTGGTGGAAAAACCTTCTCTCCTCCAGACGCAAAGAATGCCCCCTAGATCTTGATGTCCCACAGGAATTTAGCCCTTTTATTCTCCACCACTTTTTCTCCCACCTGGACTTAGGGGGACTTAGCCCATATGCTGTGCAGATGTTCCTGTATACAATTCCCACTACTTGGTTGAGGCATTCGGTATACACTGTTCCTGCATTTTGCATCTTGCCACTATGTGTTGGATGGTTTCTGAGGTTTCTATATTATATACACAATATGCATATGTACGAGTCTCTTAGTTATAACGGTATGCAGATATTGTCAAAGTAAACATAACTTTTGATGCACAGATAGGTTTCTGAATGTGACCCATAATAAGCTTGCAGTCTTTGACAATAATCTATCTATAGTGAAAGTCGATAATTTCCAGGACCTCTAGTCTAGAGATGGCCAACCTAAATCTTGTGGGCCATTAATCTTGCATCAGGAGCCACTGAGGAGTAGGTGTTCACCCAACTATCTCTGTACTAACAATGAAGCACATTTGTTGCAGTTGAGACTTGGCAAACATCTTCATTGTGTTTGACATCTCATCAGATGGAAAATCAAGAGCTTAAACCAAAGTTGTACTTTTGCTCAACACCAAGACCTTTCAAGTGCTTCAGCTGAAGACCAGCACCTCACTATATTAGCACAGAAACAACTGGGGCTTTGCATTTGCCCTGTATGCTGAATAGAAGTTTTCCATGGTCTCACTCTTACATCCATGTGATTTGTCCGCTTTCCTTGCAACTTTTAAACAGGGATACATAGGATTTGATTTGGCTTGTTGACTATTCTTACCTTCCTCTGCCACTTGGTGGAATCCTAGTCCTTTGACATTGATATGGCCCCAACCTATATGCAAACTCTACAGTTAATCCATTAATTTTGTCCCTTCTACATCTATTTGGTACTTTGCTGGTCAGCTGTGTGACTCACTTAGAGAGCTTTCTTTGTTTCCTGTCTACTTTTTTGTTTCATCAGTTGATTTTCACAATTTGCAGCTTTTCCCCTGTAGCATTGCCGACATAACAATTGTCTCCTTTTAGACTATATCTTAGATATAGTTGCAAATCGTTAATATGATTATTTGTAAATCTTTGCCTACAGTTTACACTTGTATGGTACATTATAATGTAAAATGATAAATAACCTATGTGGAGGAGTACTGAGACTCCGTTTAGCCTTGTGATGACATCTATCTCTTTATCAACCACTTTCCCAATATTCATCAAAGAGCAAAGTAATGAACAAATGAGTATGCAAAAGCTATTAACGTAGAGAAAGTGCTAAATCAGATAAATATTTCTAAACCCATATGACTAAGCAGCATAGTTTATTGTACAAAAATAAATTCCTTATGACTGGCATATTCAAAGAAATTTCACCAAAATGAAGTGAAGATGTATGAATAATCTGAATGAGCTGTCTTTTAGCTGTTGCTGTTGCTCTTTATTACTCTTTTTCTCTTGATGTTGGATTTGGCACCTTTTTGGTTCTTCATTCTTCTGGGTTAACTGCCCCCTACCACTTTCTATGCCAGTTGTATGAAGAGTTGTTTCTGATTTTCTCTGACAAACATTAACATTTTGAGATTCGATTGGCTGTTCGCAAAATAAAATACTTACCTGGCACCATTTCCCACATTATGAAGCTTCAGAGAAAGGGTAAACTTCATTTTCAATTTCTGCAATGGCTTCACCAAAATGTCCTGCAGCTACAACATTTAGTGGATTATCATACCCTGTACAGTGGTGGTCAGTACCTGAGCCATCACAGACCAGCGGTTCTCATCGGAACACAGTTTGTACGGTATAGTCATTTTCCACTTCCAGAGACACTGGATAAGTCTCTCTCCTGCAGTGCATAAGCTGTTATGGACAATGGGGACCTCTTTCTCTCTTCTGTAAAGTGTAAGCTCTTATAGACAGTGGGATCCTCAATCTCCTGAGGAGTATAAACTGTTATGGACATTGGGGGCCTTGCTCTCCTGAGGAGTGTAAGCTCTTATGGACAGTGGGGACCTCGCTCTCCTGAGCAATGTAAGCTCTTATGGACATTGGGGACCTCACTCTCCTGAGCAGTGTAAGCTCTTATGAACAGTGGGAACCTTGCTCTCCTGAGCAGTGTAAGCTCTTACGGACAGTGGGGACCTAGCTCTTCTGAGGAGTGTAAGCTCTTATAGACAGTGGGGTCCTCGCTCTCCTTAGATTTCAACAGATCTGCTTATGTCTAAAAGTTGTGCTTAGAGAAAGAGACTTTTTCACAAAGAGAAAAGTTTGGTGCGGGATTTTCATCAAACAGATGTAGTAATTTATTATACAGATTTCACATCTGTTCTCACGTTTTCTTATTATAATCACAACAAGAAGTCTGGTTTAGGCTGGTTTCACATTTGCGGTTGTGTCCGCAGCATTTATGCTGCATACTTCTGCATGCCTCGTGTTTTCTTATTTTTAACATTAGGGCTACAGGTACATGCGATTGGATGCTTTTTGCCGCATTTGACAACGCATGCGTCGTTTCGTTGTCTGCGGCTTGGCGTGGTAAAAGCAACATGTTGCAATTTTGGAGGTGTGAATTTGCCGCCTAGAAATCTATGTGGTTGTTTGCGGAAGGAATGCGTTGAAAAAATGCATTTCAGTCTATGAGAACGCATGCGTTCGCAAGCACACGCGTTTGTTTGAGTTTGTGAGCGTATGTGTTTTTCCACAGTAAACCTGTCTAGACACTGATTAGCCACCCCCCACATACAAACTGATAAAAAGAGAGAGTGGGCATTTGTAGTCCACAACTCTGCAGACTGGGAACAAGATCAGACACTGGAGAACACCTGTGAGGAATATCCACTTTGGACAATGTGAGTATAAAAGCCAATGTCTTTCTTTTCTGTTTTCTCTCTTTATATGTACTAATAATTTCTGTCTCTTTTTTCTTGCTGCATTCATCAGAATGTCATCGTCTTCTTCCGAGGAGCTTCTTGGCCCTGAACATGGTGGAAACGAAAGTGAAGTGAGTACTCACGTCTTCAGATTGGTAAGTATTCTCTGTCACATCTACACATGAGACAATTTTTTTTTCTTTTTCAGAACAGTTCTTTAACTGCAGCAGAGGCCGAGCAGCAGGAGCAGCATGGACAAGTTCGTGTGGCAAGGTGGCATGTAAGTATACCTGACTGATTGTACTCTGTTTATTGTATCCTGACTGTACTATTCTTGACTGTTCATTTCTTCACTTTGCTTATTTCTTTACCTTTTTGTTCTTGACTCCTTTTTTTTCCTTGACTTTAATTATTCTTGCCTGTTTTCTGTCTCTGTTGTTTTCTTTATTTTCCTTATTTTAATCTCTCCAACATTAATGTATTTCTTTCTTTTATAGGTTCCAGAACGAGATGAGGACCTCATTGATAATGATAGCCTCATCTCCCAGGTCCATGAGCGAGTCCCTTTGTGGGACACCCAGATTCCGCAGCACTCGGACAACGTGACAATCTGGCGACTATGGAATGAGGTGGCCCAAGCGATGATGGATGGCTGGGATGACGCCCCGGCTCAGGTCCGCAAGGCATTTCTTAAGTATTAAAAAAAGAAGAATGTCCAGCTCCACCGAATCCGTGAAGCTAAAATTTCTTTATTCACAAACTTGTAGCATAGGGGCTACAAACTTCAGCACAAACCATATGGGTGTGAATGTCAGCGAGTTTCTGGAGACTAAGCTCCCTCAACTAATGCATCATGGGTGAGCTGGTTTATTTCTCTTTTCTTCAAAATTTCGTAAGTATTGATATGCGGTGTGATGCAGCAGCAGCACCCAGACCCTAGCGTGGCCTTCACCACCACCAGCATGCAGCAGCAGCACCCAGACCCTGGCATGGCCTTCACCACCACCAGCATGCAGCAGCAGCACACGAACCCTAGCATGCCCTTCACCACCAGCATGCAGCAGCAGCACCCAGACCTGTTATGGTTCTCAATGGCAAGAGAACATAGCCCAGCATACATAGGAACTAGCTCTTGGAAGGATGGAAACTTAAACTGACCATGAACTAAACCTGCCGCACAACTAACAGTAGCCGGGTAGCGTAGCCTGCGTTTTATCCCTAGACGCCCAGCGCCGGCCGGAGGACTAACTAATCCTGGCAGAGGAAAATATAGTCCTGGCTCACCTCTAGAGAAATTTCCCCGAAAGGCAGACAGAGGCCCCCACATATATTGGCGGTGATTTAAGATGAAAATGACAAACGTAGTATGAAAATAGGTTTAGCAAAATCGAGGTCCGCTTACTAGATAGCAGGAAGACAGAAAGGGTACTTTCATGGTCAGCTGAAAACCCTATCAATACACCATCCTGAAATTACTTTAAGACTCTAGTATTAACTCATAACATCAGAGTGGCAATTTCAGATCACAAGAGCTTTCCAGACACAGAAACGAAACTGCAGCTGTGAACTGGAACAAAATGCAAAAAACAAACAAGGACAAAAGTCCGACTTAGCTGGAAGTTGTCTGGTAGCAGGAACATGCACAGAAAGGCTTCTGATTACAATGTTGACCGGCATGGAAGTGACAGAGGAGCAAGGTTAAATAGCGACTCCCACATCCTGATGGGAACAGGTGAACAGAGGGGATGATGCACACAAGTACAATTCCACCAGTGGCCACCGGGGGAGCCCAAAATCCAATTTCACAACAGTACCCCCCCCCTCAAGGAGGGGGCACCGAACCCTCACCAGAACCACCAGGGCGATCAGGATGAGCCCTATGAAAGGCACGGACCAGATCGGAGGCATGAACATCAGAGGCAGTCACCCAAGAATTATCCTCCTGACCGTATCCCTTCCATTTGACCAGATACTGGAGTTTCCGTCTGGAAACACGGGAGTCCAAGATTTTTTCCACAACGTACTCCAACTCGCCCTCAACCAACACCGGAGCAGGAGGCTCAACGGAAGGCACAACCGGTACCTCATACCTGCGCAACAATGACCGATGAGAAACATTATGAATAGAAAAAGATGCAGGGAGGTCCAAACGGAAGGACACAGGGTTAAGAATCTCCAATATCTTGTACGGGCCGATGAACCGAGGCTTAAACTTAGGAGAAGAAACCCTCATAGGGACAAAACGAGAAGACAACCACACCAAGTCCCCGACACAAAGCCGAGGACCAACCCGACGCCGGCGGTTGGCAAAAAGCTGAGTCTTCTCCTGGGACAACTTCAAATTGTCCACCACCTGCCCCCAAATCTGATGCAACCTCTCCACCACAGCATCCACTCCAGGACAATCCGAAGATTCCACCTGACCGGAGGAAAATCGAGGATGAAACCCCGAATTACAGAAAAAAGGAGACACCAAGGTGGCAGAGCTGGCCCGATTATTGAGGGCAAACTCCGCTAAAGGCAAAAAAGCAACCCAATCATCCTGATCTGCAGACACAAAACACCTCAAATATGTCTCCAAAGTCTGATTCGTCCGCTCGGTCTGGCCATTAGTCTGAGGATGGAAAGCAGACGAGAAAGACAAATCTATGCCCATCCTAGCACAGAATGCCCGCCAAAATCTAGACACGAATTGGGTTCCTCTGTCAGAAACGATATTCTCCGGAATACCATGCAAACGAACCACATTTTGAAAAAACAGAGGAACCAACTCGGAAGAAGAAGGCAACTTAGGCAGGGGAACCAAATGGACCATCTTAGAGAAACGGTCACACACCACCCAGATGACAGACATCTTCTGAGAAACAGGAAGATCCGAAATAAAATCCATCGAGATGTGCGTCCAAGGCCTCTTCGGGATAGGCAAGGGCAACAACAATCCACTAGCCCGAGAACAACAAGGCTTGGCCCGAGCACAAACGTCACAAGACTGCACAAAGCCTCGTACATCTCGTGACAGGGAAGGCCACCAGAAGGACCTTGCCACCAAATCCCTGGTACCAAAGATTCCAGGATGACCTGCCAACGCAGAAGAATGAACCTCAGAAATGACTTTACTGGTCCAATCATCAGGAACAAACAGTCTACCAGGTGGGCAACGATCAGGTCTATCCGCCTGAAAATCCTGCAAGGCCCGCCGCAGGTCTGGAGAAACGGCAGACAATATCACTCCATCCTTAACGATACCTGTAGGTTCAGAATTACCAGGGGAGTCAGGCTCAAAACTCCTAGAAAGGGCATCAGCCTTAACATTCTTAGAACCCGGTAGGTATGACACCACAAAATTAAACCGAGAGAAAAACAACGACCAGCGCGCCTGTCTAGGATTCAGGCGTCTGGCGGACTCAAGATAAATTAAATTTTTGTGGTCGGTCAATACCACCACCTGATGTCTAGCCCCCTCAAGCCAATGACGCCACTCCTCAAAAGCCCACTTCATGGCCAAAAGCTCCCGATTCCCAATATCATAATTCCGCTCGGCGGGCGAAAATTTACGAGAAAAAAAAGCACAAGGTTTCATCACGGAGCAGTCGGAACTTCTTTGCGACAAAACCGCCCCAGCTCCGATTTCAGAAGCGTCGACCTCAACCTGAAAAGGAAGAGCAACATCAGGCTGACGTAACACAGGGGCGGAAGAAAAGCGGCGCTTAAGCTCCCGAAAGGCCTCCACAGCAGCAGGGGACCAATCAGCAACATCAGCACCCTTCTTAGTCAAATCAGTCAATGGTTTAACAACATCAGAAAAACCAGCAATAAATCGACGATAAAAGTTAGCAAAGCCCAAAAATTTCTGAAGACTCTTAAGAGAAGAGGGTTGCGTCCAATCACAAATAGCCCGAACCTTGACAGGATCCATCTCGATGGAAGAGGGGGAAAAAATGTATCCCAAGAAGAAAATCTTTTGAACCCCAAAAACGCACTTAGAACCCTTCACACACAAGGAATTAGACCGCAAAACCTGAAAAACCCTCCTGACCTGCTGGACATGAGAGTCCCAGTCATCCGAAAAAATCAGAATATCATCCAGATACACGATCATAAATTTATCCAAATAATCACGGAAAATGTCATGCATAAAGGACTGAAAGACTGAAGGGGCATTTGAAAGGCCAAAAGGCATCACCAAATACTCAAAGTGGCCCTCGGGCGTATTAAATGCGGTTTTCCACTCATCCCCCTGCTTAATTCGCACCAAATTATACGCCCCACGGAGATCTATCTTAGAGAACCACTTGGCCCCCTTTATGCGAGCAAACAAATCAGTCAGCAGTGGCAACGGATATTGATATTTAACCGTGATTTTATTCAAAAGCCGATAATCAATACACGGCCTCAAAGAGCCATCTTTCTTAGACACAAAGAAAAAACCGGCTCCTTAGGGAGATGACGAAGGACGAATATGTCCCTTTTCCAAGGACTCCTTTATATATTCTCGCATAGCAGCATGTTCAGGCACAGACAGATTAAATAAACGACCCTTAGGGTATTTACTACCCGGAATCAAATCTATGGCACAATCGCACTCCCGGTGCGGAGGTAATGAACCAAGCTTAGGTTCTTCAAAAACGTCACGATAGTCAGACAAGAATTCAGGAATCTCAGAGGGAATAGATGACGAAATGGAAACCAAAGGTACGTCCCCATGCATCCCCTTACATCCCCAGCTTAACACAGACATAGCGTTCCAGTCGAGGACTGGGTTATGAGATTGCAGCCATGGCAATCCAAGCACCAACACATCATGTAGATTATACAGCACAAGAAAGCGAATAATCTCCTGATGATCCGGATTAATTCGCATAGTTACTTGTGTCCAGTATTGTGGTTTATTACTAGCCAATGGGGTGGAGTCAATCCCCTTCAGAGGTATAGGAGTTTCAAGAGGCTCTAAATCATACCCACAGCGTTTGGCAAAGGACCAATCCATAAGACTCAAAGCGGCGCCAGAGTCGACATAGGCATCCGCGGTAATAGATGATAAAGAACAAATCAGGGTCACAGATAGAATAAACTTAGACTGAAAAGTGCCAATTGAAACTGACTTATCAAGCTTCTTAGTACGCTTAGAGCATGCTGATATAACATGAGTTGAATCACCACAATAAAAGCACAACCCATTTTTTGTCTAAAATTCTGCCGTTCGCTTCTGGACAGAATTCTATCACATTGCATATTCTCTGGCGTCTTCTCAGTAGACACCGCCAAATGGTGCACAGGTTTGCGCTCCCGCAGACGTCTATCGATCTGGATAGCCATTGTCATGGACTCATTCAGACCCGCAGGCACAGGGAACCCCACCATAACATCCTTAACGGCATCAGAGAGACCCTCTCTGAAATTCGCCGCCAGGGCGCACTCATTCCACTGAGTAAGCACAGACCATTTACGGAATTTTTGGCAGTATATTTCAACTTCATCTTGCCCCTGAGATAGGGACATCAAGGCTTTTTCCGCCTGAAGCTCTAAATGAGGTTCCTCATAAAGCAACCCCAAGGCCAGAAAAAACGCATCCACATTGAGCAACGCAGGATCCCCTGGAGCCAATGCAAAAGCCCAATCTTGAGGGTCGCCCCGGAGCAAGGAAATCACAATCCTGACCTGCTGAGCAGGATCTCCAGCAGAGCGAGATTTCAGGGACAAAAACAACTTGCAATTATTTTTGAAATTTTGAAAGCAAGATCTATTCCCCGAGAAAAATTCAGGCAAAGGAATTCTAGGTTCAGATATAGGAACATGAACAACAAAATCTTGTAAATTTTGAACTTTCGTGGTGAGATTATTCAAACCTGCAGCTAAACTCTGAATATCCATTTTAAACAGGTGAACACAGAGCCATTCCAGGATTAGAAGGAGAGAGAGAGAGGAAGGCTGCAATATAGGCAGACTTGCAAGTGATTCAATTGAAAGCACACTCAGAACTGAAGGAAAAAAAAAAAAAAATTTTTCAGCAGACTTCTTTTTTCTCTCCTTTCTCTGCCAATTAATTTAACCCTTTGTGGGCCGGTCAAACTGTTATGGTTCTCAATGGCAAGAGAACATAGCCCAGCATACATAGGAACTAGCTCTTGGAAGGATGGAAACTTAAACTGACCATGAACTAAACCTGCCGCACAACTAACAGTAGCCGGGTAGCGTAGCCTGCGTTTTATCCCTAGACGCCCAGCGCCGGCCGGAGGACTAACTAATCCTGGCAGAGGAAAATATAGTCCTGGCTCACCTCTAGAGAAATTTCCCCGAAAGGCAGACAGAGGCCCCCACATATATTGGCGGTGATTTAAGATGAAAATGACAAACGTAGTATGAAAATAGGTTTAGCAAAATCGAGGTCCGCTTACTAGATAGCAGGAAGACAGAAAGGGTACTTTCATGGTCAGCTGAAAACCCTATCAATACACCATCCTGAAATTACTTTAAGACTCTAGTATTAACTCATAACATCAGAGTGGCAATTTCAGATCACAAGAGCTTTCCAGACACAGAAACGAAACTGCAGCTGTGAACTGGAACAAAATGCAAAAAACAAACAAGGACAAAAGTCCGACTTAGCTGGAAGTTGTCTGGTAGCAGGAACATGCACAGAAAGGCTTCTGATTACAATGTTGACCGGCATGGAAGTGACAGAGGAGCAAGGTTAAATAGCGACTCCCACATCCTGATGGGAACAGGTGAACAGAGGGGATGATGCACACAAGTACAATTCCACCAGTGGCCACCGGGGGAGCCCAAAATCCAATTTCACAACACAGACCATGACAGGCCGGCCACCATCACCGGGCCGCAGGAGATTAGCACACCGAGGCTCCCAAGACAGCAGTGCAGATCCCAAAAAGGGAAAAAAACCACAGACTATCGTAATCCCTCCCCCTCACCTCTCAATGTGTCTGCAATGTCAGGTTTGTCTCGTCCTTCCAGTATGTCTCTGCCGGCCCATGCCTCCAGTACCATCCCTGAACTCCCTGACCCCACTGTTGTGAACTATACTTTTTGGCTCCCTCTTGTGGTCTCTTGTGGTTTGGCACTTGGATTGTCTTTTCCCAGGTTGATTCTCACCTGCTTCGTTAGGCCTGGGGTGTTGCTATTTAAACTTCCTGGATTCTCAGTCCAGTGCCTGGCATCGTTGTAATCAGTTCATTTCTGTTTGCTCCTGTCTTCAGGTCCTGGTTCTTTCAAGATAAGCTAAGTCCTGCTTTCTTACTTTTGTTTATTTGCATTGTTCTTATTTTTGTCCAGCTTATACAAAATGTGATTTCTGATATCGCTGGAAGCTCTAGGGGGCTGATATTCTCCCCTCTCACCGTTAGTCAGTTTGGGGGTTCTTGGATATTCAGCGTGGATATTTTGCAGGGTTTTTTGCTGACCATATAAGTCATCTTACTATCTTCTGCTATTTAGTCAGTGGGCCTCTCTTTGCTAATATCTAGTTCATTTTTACGTTTGTCTTTTCTTCTTGCCTCACCGTTATTATTTGTTGGGGGCTTGTATTTCTTTGGGGTCTTTTCTCTGGAGGCAAGAGAGGTCTTATTTTCCCTGATAGGGTTAGTTAGTTCTCCGGCTGGCGCGAGACGTCTAGGATCAACGTAGGCACGTTCCCCGGCTACTGTTAGTGTTTGTGCTAGGATCAGCTATATGGTCAGCCTAGTTACCACTTCCCTATGAGCTGGTATTTATGTTTGCAGACTTTGCTTTAATCTCTGAGATCCTCTGCCATTGGGATCATAACAGTATGCCAGGCCATTAATAGTTAATGCATTGCTGAAGTGGGATTAAAAGAAAAGAAGTTCTGAGTTTTTTTTTTTTTTTTTCCTTTCTTCCTCCCCTTTATCTCTGAGTGGCTTGAAGCCTTGCTGCAGACATGAATGTTCAGACCTTGATTACTAGTGTGGATCAGCTTGCTGCATGAGTGCAGGGCATTCAGGATTTTGTTGTTAGCAGGCCTATGTCAGAGCCTAAGATACCTATTCCTGAGCTGTTCTCTGGAGATCGATTTAAATTTAGGAATTTTAGGAATAATTGTAAATTGTTTCTATCTTTGAAACCTCGTTCGTCTGGAGATTCAGCTCAGCAAGTTAAAATTGTTATCTTCTTCTTACGTGGCGACCCTCAGGATTGGGCTTTCTCGTTGGCGCCAGGAGATCCGGCATTGGCGGATGTTGATGCGTTTTTTCTGGCGCTCGGATTGCTTTATGAGGAGCCTAATCTTGAAATTCAGGCAGAAAAAGCTCTACTGGCTATCTCTCAGGGCCAGGATGAAGCTGAGGTGTACTGCCAAAAATTTCGGAAATGGTCCGTGCTTACTCAATGGAATGAATGTGCTCTGGCCGCAAATTTCAGAAATGGCCTTTCTGAAGCCATTAAGAATGTGATGGTGGGTTTTCCAATTCCTACAAGTCTGAATGATTCTATGGCGCTGGCTATTCAGATTGATCGGCGTTTGCGGGAGCGCAAATCCGCTAATCCTCTCGCGGTGTTGTCTGAACGGACACCTGTCTCAATGCAATGTGACAGAATCCTGACTAGAACCGAACGACAAAATCATAGACGTCAGAATGGGTTGTGTTTTTACTGTGGTGATTCTACACATGTTATATCAGCATGCTCTAAACGCCTAGCAAAGGTTGTTAGTCCTGTCGCCATTGGTAATTTGCAACCTAAATTTATTTTGTCTGTGACTTTAATTTGTTCATTGTCTTCCTACCCTGTTATGGCATTTGTGGATTCAGATGCTGCCCTGAGTCTTATGGACTTTTCGTTTGCCAAGCGCTGTGGTTTTGTTTTGGAGCCTTTAAAAGTTCCTATTCCTCTCAGAGGAATTGATGCTACGCCACTGGCGGAAAATAAACCGCAGTATTGGACACAAGTGACCATGTGCATGACTCCTGAACATCGGGAGGTGATTCGTTTTCTTGTTCTGCATAAAATGAATGATTTGGTCATTTTAGGTCTGCCATGGTTACAGACCCATAATCCTGTTTTGGATTGGAAGGCTATGTCTGTGTCGAGTTGGGGTTGTCAGGGAATTCATTGCGATTCTCCGCCGGTGTCTATTGCTACTTCTACTCCTTCAGAAGTTCTTGAGTATTTGTGTGACTATCAGGATGTATTCAGTGAGTCCAGGTCCAGTGCTCTTCCTCCTCATAGGGACTGCGACTGCGCTATAGATTTGATTCCTGGCAGTAAATTTCCTAAGGGACGATTATTTAATTTGTCAGTACCCGAGCATGCCGCGATGCGTTCTTATGTCAAGGAGTCTTTGGAGAAGGGGCATATTCGTCCATCCTCTTCCCCTCATGGTGCGGGATTCTTTTTTGTGGCCAAGAAAGACGGGTCTTTGAGACCTTGTATAGACTATCGGCTTCTGAATAAAATCACTGTTAAGTTTCAGTATCCTTTGCCAATATTGTCAGACTTGTTTGCTCGGATTAAGGGTGCCAAGTGGTTCACCAAGATAGATCTTCGTGGTGCGTACAACCTTGTGCGCATTAGGCAGGGAGATGAATGGAAAACTGCATTCAATACGCCCGAAGGTCATTTTGAATACTTGGTGATGCCCTTTGGGCTCTCTAATGCCCCTTCAGTGTTTCAGTCCTTTATGCATGATATCTTCCGGAAGTATCTGGATAAATTTATGATCATTTATCTGGATGATATTCTGGTTTTTTCTGATGATTGGGATTCTCATGTAAAGCAGGTCAGGATGGTGTTTCAGGTTTTGCGTGATAATGCTTTGTTTGTGAAGGGCTCAAAGTGTCTCTTTGGAGTGCAGAAGGTTTCCTTTTTGGGTTTTATTTTCTCCCCTTCTGCTGTGGAGATGGACCCAGTCAAGGTCCGAGCTATTCATGATTGGACTCAACCCACGTCTGTTAAGAGTCTTCAGAAGTTCTTGGGGTTTGCTAATTTCTACCGTCGCTTTATCGCTAACTTTTCTAGTGTTGTTAAACCTTTGACGGATATGACCAAGAAAGGTTCTGATGTGGCTAATTGGGCTCCTGCAGCCGTGGAGGCCTTCCAGGAGCTGAAGCGCCGGTTTACTTCGGCGCCTGTTTTGTGCCAGCCTGATGTCGCACTTCCCTTTCAGGTTGAAGTGGATGCTTCTGAGATCGGTGCTGGGGCTGTTTTGTCGCAGAGAGGCTCTGGTTGCTCTGTGATGAGACCATGTGCCTTTTTCTCTAGGAAGTTTTCGCCTGCTGAGCGGAACTATGATGTTGGTAATCGGGAGTTGTTGGCCATGAAGTGGGCATTTGAGGAGTGGCGTCATTGGCTCGAGGGTGCTAAGCATCGTGTGGTGGTCTTGACTGATCACAAAAATCTGATGTATCTCGAGTCTGCTAAGCGCCTGAATCCTAGACAGGCTCGTTGGTCATTGTTTTTCTCTCGTTTTGACTTTGTGGTCTCGTACCTGCCTGGTTCGAAGAATGTTAAGGCTGATGCTCTTTCTAGGAGCTTTGTGCCTGACTCTCCTGGAGTCTCGGAGCCAGCTGGTATTCTTAAAGAGGGAGTAATTGTGTCGGCCATATCTCCTGATTTGCGACGTGTGTTGCAGAGATTTCAGGCTGGTAGACCTGACTCTTGTCCACCCGACAGACTGTTTGTTCCTGATAAATGGACCAGCAGAGTCATTTCCGAGGTTCATTCCTCGGTGTTGGCAGGGCATCCGGGAATTTTTGGTACCCGAGATTTGGTGGCTAGGTCCTTTTGGTGGCCTTCCTTGTCACGGGATGTGCGGTCATTTGTGCAGTCCTGTGGGACTTGTGCTCGGGCTAAGCCTTTTTGTTCTCGTGCTAGCGGGTTGCTTTTGCCCTTGCCCGTCCCGAAGAGGTCTTGGACACACATTTCCATGGATTTCATTTCTGATCTGCCGGTGTCTCAAGGAATGTCTGTCATCTGGGTGGTGTGTGATCGTTTTTCCAAGATGGTCCATTTGGTACCCTTGCCTAAGTTGCCTTCCTCTTCCGATCTGGTTCCTTTGTTTTTTCAGAATGTGGTTCGTTTACACGGCATTCCGGAGAATATCGTGTCCGACAGAGGATCCCAGTTTGTGTCTAGATTCTGGCGATCTTTTTGTGCTAAAATGGGCATTGATTTGTCGTTTTCATCTGCCTTTCATCCTCAGACTAATGGTCAAACGGAGCGAACTAATCAGACACTGGAGGCTTATTTGAGATGTTTTGTTTCTGCGGACCAGGATGATTGGGTGACCTTCTTGCCATTGGCTGAGTTTGCCCTTAATAATCGGGCTAGTTCCGCTACTTTGGTTTCGCCATTCTTCTGCAACTCTGGTTTTCATCCTCGTTTCTCCTCGGGTCATGTTGAGTCTTCTGACTGCCCTGGGGTGGATTCCGTGGTGGATAGGTTGCAGCGGATTTGGAATCATGTGGTGGACAACTTGAAGTTGTCACAGGAGAAGGCTCAGCGTTTTGCCAACCGCCGCCGCGGTGTGGGTCCCCGACTTCGTGTTGGGGAATTGGTTTGGTTGTCTTCTCGGTATGTCCCTCTGAAGGTCTCCTCTCCTAAGTTTAAGCCTCGCTTTATTGGTCCTTATAAAATTTTGGAAGTTCTTAACCCGGTTTCTTTTCGTTTGGATCTTCCTGTGTCATTTGCCATTCACAACGTGTTCCATAGGTCTTTGTTGCGGCGGTACGTTGTGCCTGTGGTTCCTGCTGTTGAGCCTCCTGCTCCGGTGTTGGTTGAGGGTGAGTTGGAGTACGTGGTGGAAAAGATCTTGGATTCTCGTCTCTCTAGACGGAGGCTTCAGTATTTGGTCAAATGGAAGGGCTATGGTCAGGAGGATAATTCCTGGGTGGTCGCCTCAGATGTTCATGCGGCCGATTTGGTTCGTGCCTTCCACGCTGCTCATCCTGATCGCCCTGGTGGTCTTGGTGAGGGTTCGGTGACCCCTCCTTAAAGGGGGGGTACTGTTGTGAACTATACTTTTTGGCTCCCTCTTGTGGTCTCTTGTGGTTTGGCACTTGGATTGTCTTTTCCCAGGTTGATTCTCACCTGCTTCGTTAGGCCTGGGGTGTTGCTATTTAAACTTCCTGGATTCTCAGTCCAGTGCCTGGCATCGTTGTAATCAGTTCATTTCTGTTTGCTCCTGTCTTCAGGTCCTGGTTCTTTCAAGATAAGCTAAGTCCTGCTTTCTTACTTTTGTTTATTTGCATTGTTCTTATTTTTGTCCAGCTTATACAAAATGTGATTTCTGATATCGCTGGAAGCTCTAGGGGGCTGATATTCTCCCCTCTCACCGTTAGTCGGTTTGGGGGTTCTTGGATATTCAGCGTGGATATTTTGCAGGGTTTTTTGCTGACCATATAAGTCATCTTACTATCTTCTGCTATTTAGTCAGTGGGCCTCTCTTTGCTAAAATCTAGTTCATTCTTACGTTTGTCTTTTCTTCTTGCCTCACCGTTATTATTTGTTGGGGGCTTGTATTTCTTTGGGGTCTTTTCTCTGGAGGCAAGAGAGGTCTTATTTTCCCTGATAGGGTTAGTTAGTTCTCCGGCTGGCGCGAGACGTCTAGGATCAACGTAGGCACGTTCCCCGGCTACTGTTAGTGTTTGTGCTAGGATCAGCTATATGGTCAGCCTAGTTACCACTTCCCTATGAGCTGGTATTTATGTTTGCAGACTTTGCTTTAATCTCTGAGATCCTCTGCCATTGGGATCATAACACCCCACTACTTTAATTGCCCATTCTCCTGCAACCCCTGTGTCGTCTTTAGCTAGCCAGTCCTCACAGCTACACACACCCCAGTTCCGTCACTCTACACCAAGCTGCCACAGATGAAAAAAAAATTTTGTTGTTAAAAATATATATTTTTTTTTTTTCTCCAAATACTGTTGGGTTCTTTGTGTATTTCGCCACCAGCAATGCACACCGTGTGCCGACTAAACACACTTCGCCGTAGACTTTGTGTTTTTGCCACCTCATAGCTCCAGGAGTGAGACAAGTAGAACACTGTAGCTTTGCTTCTTGTGTTTGGTATGGAGCTATGAGTTGTCACAAACTAATATGACTTGTATTTTGACCATAATCTCATCAGTCTGCTTAATCTATGTGACGCAGACTGAAGAGACAATGGAGGTAATACAAGGCATATCTATACTCACCCAGCATCCTGAACTCACTATTTCTGAAAAATGGCATGGTGAGTATAGATGTGCCTTGTATTACCTCAATTGTCTCTTCAGTCTACGTAATCTATTTCACACAAACTGAAGAGACGATGGAGGTCATACAAGGCAAATCTATACTCACCTGGACAGGTGTCAGAAATAGTGAATTCATGATGCTGGATTTTGTGCATCATAACCTCATTATTTCTGACACCTGACCTGGTGAGTATAGTTCTGCATTGTATTATACCTCCATATTCTCCTCAGTCTGCATTCAACAGATAATGCAGGAGAGATGCAGGATGTAATGACGTCAACTACCATACCACTGACATCATAAGTGGTTTTGAGAGGAAAAACATAGGAGACTCGGTACAGGTATCAAAACACGTTGTTTATTGACAACAAACATAAGGAACATTTAAAACATGACTGGTACAGACCCAAACCCAACAGAACATTTTACACAATATCGTCTTTCCATGCCACACGTCCGATGTCAGAAACAAAGTAGGCAGCAAATTCATCCCGCATGTGGGCAACTTCAACAGTTGACCGCAGAGGATGATGCCTGTAATCTGGCAATGGGTTTGCAACTGGTTCATCCAGTTCACTGATGGATCACTCCTTAGCCATTATGTAATTGTGGAGAACCACACAGGCTTTGACAACTTCTTCAACTGTCTCCATTTTCAGATTAATGGCAGTCCCAAGAATGCGCCATTTTGAGACAAGAATCCCAAAGGTACACTCAACAGTTCTTCGGGCCCTGGTCAGTGTGTAGTTAAAAATCTTTTTAGTGTGGTTCAAGTCCCAACTGGCATATGGTTCAGTAGATTTTCACACATCTGAAAGGCCTCATCCCCAACCATAACAAATGGCATTGGTGGGCCTTGAGTGTTGGGGAGAGGTTGTGGCAGGGGGAAATTAAACTTTTTGCCATACAAACGTCTGCCCATATCCGAGTTCTTGAAAGTCTGGGAGTCATTGCCACGGCCAAAAGCTCCAATGTCCACTGCGATAAAGTGACAGTCCGCATCTGCTATTGCCATGAGCACTACAGAAAAATATTTCTTGTAGTTAAAGTACTCCGATCTAGATCTGGCGGGTTTTGTAATCTGTCTGTGCTATCCATCCACTGCTCCCAAACAGTTGGGGAAATTACACACTCTCCAGAATTTGTCGGCAATTTCCAGCCACATTTCCGTGGTGGGTAGGGGGATAAATTCATCCCGGAGAAAGTTCCACAAAGCCCGGCAGGTGTCCGCAACTATTCAAGACAAGGTGGAAATTCCAAGCAGGTGCTGAAAATGATAAGCTCTCTCCGGTAGCCAGGAATCTGCAAAAAAAAGAAATAAACAAATTACGAACAATTATTTTTATGATGGGGTTTTGCTAAACACATAAAGGAAAAAACAAATAATACATGGCAGAACAATAATAATTATGACAGGCGTTTGTTTAGAATTATTACGTACCTTAATGTGACCAGGAGACGTTCCTTTGCAGGAATCGCTCTACGGAGCTGAGTGTCCTGTCTCCGGATGGCTCCTTGGACGCGACCAAGAAAATCCCGAAAGGTCTCTTGAGACATCCTGGTATATTCTGGAAATTTGTTCGGGTTGGCATTGAGCTCGCTGTATAGGGTGTGGTAGGCTCCATGGCTCTCCCGGACTTCAATAATTAGGTGTCTCCAATAACACCGATGCCATACTCTTCTCTATCTTTCTCTATTTCTTTGTTGCTCACAAGCAAACGCATAGGCAAGAAACAGCTTTATACTTAAATCCAAGTTAAAATAAAAGCTCTCCATGCGAAGATCAATCGTGACACAGGATACAGTAGCAAAATCTGAAGATTTCAGCTGTCCAAGGGTCTATATAAAGATATCCCATAACACACGCCCACTGTTGTCCCATTGGCGATGTCTGTTTATCTAGGTTTTTCTCCTGTAAAATTTTCCACCATGCGCACAAAAAACGCAAACGCATGCAAAACGCATGAAAAAGCATGCAAACGCATTTTTTTGACCGCATGCGTAAGCTTATGCGTTTAAAAACCACTGCGCTTGCATGCGTTTGCAAGTGGTTTATCGTGCGTTTCAGGTTGCGGAAGATGTGATGCGGATTCAACTGCAAATATAAAACTAGCCCTAATTATTATATCATTTCAATGCTGAAAAAACAAGCACTTTTACTAGTTTAATTGTATTAAAAAGATTACAGACAACTTGGTATTATCCTTTAGATCGACTTTCATAAACCTACCACTAGCACCAGTCCATCTAATCTGAGCCCAGCATGACTTAAATTACTAAGTCTCAGTTGGTTTCGTCATGGTGCAGTGTGATATGATGCCAAGGACGTCTGAAGGTCCTCTGCTCTGTGGAGCAAGCCAAATTCACAATTCAATCTCCTTTTGAGTTTTTTATAATTACATAGCTCATAAGGCTAAAGTATTGTTTTCTCCCTTCAGCAAGGGCAAATATTTTGCAAACATTAAGCATGGTTTCACAGGAGTAAGATGCTGACCTGGCACCTCTGCCCTTTGTCAATCTGCAGGAGTCTGATCCGACTATTGTGATTCTCCATCTCCAGAGGAATATCATCTGTGGGAAAGAGAAATATTTTAAGCTAAGTACCTGATAAGGAATCCGTTTGATTTACGGTCACCTGTGAATCCCAAAGATAATTTCCACTGAAGCAATCGAACCTCACACTGAGGACCTGTTGGAAAGTTCAGACCTTTAAAATTAAGCTTTTGATGCAATATTCCGCTCCACCTGGTCTTATATATAAATCAATGCCCTTCTGTTTTCATCACCTATTGAAGTGCTGACTTCAAACAGGAGCCGATACGCTGACCGAACCTGACTGTAGACTATAAATCATATGGTCATAAATATTGGTTTATCCATATTCGTTATTTCCTTAAAATATTAACGCTGACTTAGGTAAGTGGCCACCAAACCTGTATCAAACGTAGATATCAACAGAAGGAGCATTGTCTAACAATTATTTATTGAAATGTATTTGTACTGCATGTGACAAGACGTTATAATATATGTAGTCAGTGGTATTTGCGTTAGGAGAGGTTGGCTGAGCTTACCAGAGGGATTACTGAGAGTAATGCATATGCTGGCGTCTTCCTCAACCCAAAATCAATAAATTATGTGCATGTGAATTAACTACATAATACTAATGTGAAAATAATAGATTACAAAATGCCAAACAAAAGAATTAACATATAACAGCTGCAGACTTATGCTAGGGGAACGACTGTGGATATAAGAAGTCCACACTCCCTGTTTAAATACCAGGTTTTTGTCATGTAAAAATTCATACCAAGATGTATAATTTCAGAACATTTTTTGCATTTAGAGAAGCACTCCTCCCTTCAAAGTTTTCATCTTCTTAATATATTGCAGTCATCACTAGTGATGAGCGAATAGCATTGTTGCTCGGGTCTCCACGAGCATGCTCGGGTGGTTTCCAAGTATTTTGTAGTTCTCGGACATTTCGTTTTTGTGGCCTCAGCTGCATGATTTACGGCTGCTAACCAGGCTGAATACATGTGAGGAATGCCTATTTGTTAGGGAATTCCCACATGTGTTCAGGCTGTCCAGCAGCCATAAATCATGCAGCTGAGGCGATTAAAATGAAATGTCCGAGCACTACAAAATACTCGAAGATCACCCGAGCATACTCGGGAAAACCCTAGCAACAATGCTATTCGCTCATCACTAGTCATCACATTATATAGCACTGTGTACTTACAATTGCTCATTTTGCCTTTCTTCTCTTTTCTCTGCTCTATGTAGAAACAGGAAGTTTCTTGTCCCTTAATTTATCATTCCCCTCTTCAACTCCTGACCCAGCTACTTCCTCCTCCTTCCTGCTACCAGAGACTTTTGCAGTGACTTATGACTCATGCAGGGAAAATTGACCTCCTGTTTCTACATAGAGCTAAGAAGAATTTAGCTAGTTAGTTTTAATCACGTGATGTCATAAACTTAATGGAAAACAGAAGAATTAACTGGGTATAAAGGCAAAATTAGCTATTGTAAGTACACAATGCTATATATTATGATGATTGCAATATATTAAGAGGATACACATTTTGATGGGAGGAGGAGTGCTTCTTTATAGTCATTTATAACCTGCAAATCCATTTAGAAACAAACTAAAATCATTGTGGGAGGGGGAATAACAAAACTAAAATAATGTGGTTGCATATGTGGGAACGCCTTTTGTATTTAGGGATTTAGCGATCATTTCATTGAGCTTCCTTTGATCTACATGTCCATAAAGACGACTTAGGAGGATTGATCCTACTGACAGATTCCCTTTAAAGAAAAATCCATAGTCCACAAACAGCTTACCACAGCGAAGAGATCTCATTGTTGATAGTTATTGGTCAGGAGATTTAAGTTTGGTGTAACGTCTGCCGGCACCTCCGCATGGTTTACCTCTATCCATCATGCAGGGATGCCGGCTTACTCACTGCCACGGCCGCAGTAGCATCCTCATCAGCTTCATCTTCCTCCCCGTGCACATCACAATGTGTTCTGGTGGAGTTACCCTGCTCTTAAAGTGGCAGCAAGCATACATGGTAAAGTGCCCCCAGCTAACAGTAGGGACGCATTTTAGTTAAAGTAATCATCTGCAAGGTGTCTCCCAGCAACTGGCTGGGAGGAATTTTGTATAAAAGGCACCCCCACCAATTATGAGGTGCCTGAGCAACCCCTATAGTTTTGTCTTAGTGGTGTTGGTGTGCGCAACTGTATATTGCCAGGTCCCCCGTCCTTAGTCTGTTAAAGTTAGTTCCGTATCTTGTATTCCCGCTAGCCTGGTATAGTTTGTCCATGTTCCTATGATCGCTTCACCAGTATCCTAATCCTGAAACCTGGTCTGAAGTACCTATACCCGGTCTCCTGGTCCCCATGCAGCCAGTCTTGTGTCTGTTGTTCCTGGTCCTAGTGCGGTCAGTCTCAGATCTGTTTCCAGTTATCTATGTGTATGAACAATAACCTATGTTCAATATCCAAGTTGTCCGCACAGTCTGTCAGTCTCCATTATGTGCTTGTCAGTGATCTCAGTTACATCTCCCTATCTCAGTGAACCTGACCCCTGAGATTGGCAGCTGAATTATCGGCGCCTGCCTAGGTATGGTACCTAATGGCTACCTTCAGTCCAGTCTAGGGTTGAGCAAAACGGATCGGACATTTTCAAAAATCGCCGACTTTCGGCAAAGTCGGGTTTCATGAAACCCGACCCGATCCCAGCGTGGGATCGGCCATGCGGTCGGCGATCTTCGCGCCAAAGTCGCGTTTCGTATGACGCTTTAAGAGCCATTTCTCAGCCAATGAAGGTGGATGCAGAGTGTGGGCAGCGTGAGGACATAGGTCTCGGTCCCCACCATCTTAGAGAAGGGCATGACAGTGATTGGCTTGCTTTCTGCGGCGTCACAGGGGCTATAAAGGGGTGTGCACGCCGACCGCCACCTTACTTCTGCCTATCTGAGCTTAGGGAGAGGTTGCTGCAGCTTCGTCAGAAGAAGGGATATTGTTAGGGAGGAAATATTAACCCCCAAACCGCTTGTGCTGTAGCGATTTCCACTGTCCAACACCACCTTTTCTTTGCAGGGACAGTGGAGGCTAGATTTCTGTGCATCAGCTCTGTAGCTTATAAGGCTCCCTGATAGCTGCATTGCTGTTTGTAGGCCGCTGTGCAAACCAACTGCTTTTTTAAAAGCAAAAGTCCTGTTGCTCCTTTCTGCACAGTTCTATTGTTTATTTGTCCACACTTTTGTGTGCAGCAGTCCTTTTTATTGCTGGCTGCCATACTTGTCCTGAGATCATTGTAGGGAGATTGTTATTGTAGTACGGTCCCTTTTTTTATATATATTTCCAGCCACTTTTACCGTGTAGTGTAATACAGTGGGCCTGTTTTTTTTTGCTGCAGTGTCCCACACAAAAAAATGGAGATTTATATTGCCACTAAGTGCATCTGCGTCAGTTCTGTTTGGCGTATATCTGCCAGCCACTTTCTGCCACTTATACCATGTAGTGTAATACAGTGGGCCTGGTTTTTTTTGCTGCAGTGTCCCACACAAAAAAAGGGAGATTTATATTGCCACTCAGTGCATCTGCGTCAGTTCTGTTTGGCGTAGATCTGCCAACCACGTTCTGCCTTGTACATTATGTGGTGTAATACACAGGGCCTGTTTTTCCCTGCAGTCTTCCCCCCCCCAAAAAAAAGGGAGCTTTAAATTGCCACTTGGTGGATCTACGTGAGTTCTGTTTGGCGTATATCTGTCAACCACGTTCTGCCTTGTACATTGTGTGGTGTAATACACAGGGCCTGTTTTTCCCTGCAGTCTCCCCCCCCCCCCCAAAAAAAAAGGGAGCTTTAAATTGCCACTTAGTGGATCTTCGTGAGTTCTGTTTGGCGTATATCTGCCAACCACCTTCTGCCTTGTACATTGTGTGGTGTAATACACAGGGCCTGTTTTCCCCTGCAGTCTCCCCCCCCCCACAAAAAAAGGGAGCTTTAAATTGCCACTTAGTGGATCTACGTGAGTTCTGTTTGGCGTATATCTGCCAACCACCTTCTGCCTTGTACATTGTGTGGTGTAATACACAGGGCCTGTTTTTCCCTGCAGTCTCCCCCCCCCATAAAAAAGGGAGCTTTAAATTGCCACTTAGTGGATCTACGTGAGTTCTGTTTGGCGTATATCTGCCAGCCACGTTCTGCCTTGTACATTGTGTGGTGTAATACACAGGGCCTGTTTTCCCCTGCAGTCTCCCCCCCCCCCCCACAAAAAAAGGGAGCTTTAAATTGCCACTTAGTGGATCTACGTGAGTTCTGTTTGGCGTATATCTGCCAACCACCTTCTGCCTTGTACATTGTGTGGTGTAATACACAGGGCCTGTTTTTCCCTGCAGTCTCCCCCCCCATAAAAAAGGGAGCTTTAAATTGCCACTTAGTGGATCTACGTGAGTTCTGTTTGGCGTATATCTGCCAGCCACGTTCTGCCTTGTACATTGTGTGGTGTAATACACAGGGCCTGTTTTCCCCTGCAGTCTCTGCCCCCACAAAAAAAGGGAGCTTTAAATTGCCACTTAGTGGATCTACGTCAGTTCTGTTTGGCGTTTATCTGCCAGCCACGTTCTGCCTTGTACATTGTGTGGTATAATACACAGGGCCTGTTTTTTTCTGCAGTCTTCCCGCCAAAAAAAGGGAGATATAAATTCTCCAAAAGTTAATATACATCTTCTACCTTGTTTAACAGTAGCATATAATGGTTTTTATATTGGTTATATTTCCGCAAAAATGAGAAAGTCTGGTGGAAGAGGCCGTGGGCGGTCGTTGCCAGCTGGTACTGATGGTGGTGGTGGTAGTGGAGCATCTGGTGGTACTGGGAAAAGCAAGATAGCACCAAAGGCTCGAGGTGTTGAGGCAGCGTCATCGTCTGGCTACACAAGGCCTCGAAGGCTCCCTTATCTGGGAGTTGGAAAACAGCTTTTAAAGCCGGAGCAGCAGGAACAAGTTTTGGCTTTCCTTGCTGACTCAGCCTCTAGCTCTTTCACCTGCTATTCAGAAGCTTTGAAATCTAAAACCAGCGAGTCGTCAGTGGCTTCTCCAGGTCCAGAAAAAGTTGCTTCCTTGTATCCTTCACCCAAAACAAAAGTGAAGGATGCGGCAGGCAACACTACACTTTACTCCATGGAGCTCTTTACACATACCGTGCTTGGGTTAGAGAGGGAAATTGTTAAAAGCCCAATACAGGATGAATCAGACATGGAGTGCACAGATGCACAGCCACAGCTTGATTATTATGCTGTTCCATTGACTCGGATCACTACTTTTGCCCAGTGTACTGAGCCCGAATGAGACCCTGATGAGACTATGGTGCCCAGTCCTGAACGCTATAGCACCTTACACGTTGACACAGAGGACGGTGCACATGACATTGAAGAGGAGGTGGTAGATGACCCAGTTGTTGACCCTGATTGGCAGCCATTGGGGGAAGAGGGTGCCGCTGCCTGTAGCTCAGAAGCAGAGGAGGATGATCTGCTGCATCCATCTACATCGCAAAAGCTGTCATCTGGCAGGCCCGCATCAGGCCCAAAACGTGTGTCAAAAAACACAACAAGTGTAGGACAGCGTTGCAATCCAGTGACAGTAACACGGCATGCAAAGCCTGAAAAGGTATTCCATAGTAGGACGAGTGCAGTGTGGCAATTTTTTAACCAAGATCCGAATGATCAGTCCAAAGTTATATGTAAGAAATGCTCCAAGACCTTTAGCAGAGGGAAGAATCTACAAAGTTTAAATACAACGTGCATGCGTAGACATCTAACCAGCAGGCACTTGGAAGCATGGACTAACTACCAAACTTCCCGTACCGTTGATGCACCTGCTCATATTGAAGTTAGTCAGCAACACAACTTCGATTCCCTCACTGGAAGCCCACCGGTTATGGCACCACCAGTAACAAATGTGGAGGTATTGTCGCAAGGCCAAAGCAGTCAGGGAATCACAAGGTTCTTGGTTGGAAACACTGTAGGTAGGCCCACATCAAGAATACCATCACCAAGCCTCTCTCAATCTGCCATGTCCACCACCACCCCCGCAAGTTCCACCATATGCAGCTCTCCAGTCCAGCTCAGCCTACAAGAGACTCTAGATAGGAAAAGAAAGTACTCTTCCTCTCATCCGCGTACACAGGGTTTGAACGGCTACATTGCTCGACTAATCTTGTTAGAGCTGATGCCCTACCGGTTGGTTGAAAGCGAAGCTTTCAAAGCCCTGATGGCCTACGCAGTACCACGCTATGACCTACCCAGTCGACACTTCTTTGTGAGAAAAGCCATCCCAACACTCCACCAACATGTCAAAGAACGCATTGTCCATGCACTGAGGCAATCAGTCAATAGAAAGGCGCACCTAACAACTGATGCATGGACCTGTAGGCATGGCCAGGGACTAGTGTTGAGCGATACCGTCCGATACTTGAAAGTATCGGTATCGGAAAGTATCGGCCGATACCGGCAAAGTATCGGATCTGATCCGATACCGATACCCGATACCAATACAAGTGAATGGGACTCAAGTATCGGAAGGTATCCCTGATGGTTCCCAGGGTCTGAAGGAGAGGAAACTCTCCTTCAAGCCCTGGGATCCATATTAATGTGTAAAATACAGAATTAAAATAAAAAATATTGATATACTCACCTCTCCGACGCAGCCTGGACCTTACCGCTGTGAACCGGCAGCCTTCTTTGCTTAAAATGAGCGCGTTCAGTACCTTCCATGACGTCACGGCTTCTGATTGGTCGCGTGCCGCTCATGTGACCGCCACGTGACCAATCACAAGCCGTGACGTCATCCCTCAGGTCCTAATTTCCTAGAAGGGAATTTAGGACCTGAGGGATGACGTCGCGGCTTGTGATTGGTCGCGTGGCGGTCACATGAGCGGCACGCGACCAATCAGAAGCCGTGACGTCATGGGAGGTGCTGAACGCGCTCATTTTAAGCAAAGAAGGCTGCCGGTTACTACCAGGGCGCGTCCGAGGGTGAGTATATCCCTATTTTTTATTTTAATTCTTTATTTTTTACATGGATATGGATCCCAGGGCCTGAAGGA
The DNA here is from genome assembly GCF_051348905.1 of Ranitomeya variabilis. Taxonomy (NCBI): domain Eukaryota; kingdom Metazoa; phylum Chordata; class Amphibia; order Anura; family Dendrobatidae; genus Ranitomeya; species Ranitomeya variabilis. The sequence goes on along the minus strand of NC_135233.1, from coordinate 999,304,791 downwards.
GAGTTTTCTCTCCTTCAGACCCTGGGAACCATACACTGGGAACTTCCGATTCTGATTCCCGATACCACAAAAGTATTGGATCTCGGTATCGGAATTCCGATACAGCAAATATCGGCCGATACCCGATACTTGCGGTATCGGAATGCTCAACACTACCAGGGACGTTACGTGTCCATCACAGCACACTGGGTTAATGTGGTGGATGCAGGGTCCACAGGGGACAGCCATAGTGGCACAGTTCTGCCTAGCCCACGGTCTAGGAAACAGTTGGCTGTAGGCATTTGCACCTCCTCCTCATCCTCTTCCACAAGCGAAAGCTCATCCACAGAGCTCAGTCGCACGAACACTCCATCTGCAGCTGCCAGTGTTGCACCCGTGGTGTCCCATGATGGAACAGCTAGTGGTAAGCGTCAGCAGGCTGTGCTGCAAATGAAGTCTTTGGGCAACAACAGACACACCGCGGAAGTATTGTCCGAGTACTTGCAGCAAGAAACTCAGTCATGGCTGGGCAGTGTACATCTTGAGGCAGGCAAGGTAGTCAGTAGGGTTGAGCGACTTTCATTTTTTTAAGATCGAGTAGGGTTTTGGGAAACCCGATTTTGTCCAGAGTCGAGTCGAGTGCAGTCGGCCGATTATCGCTAAAAGTCGGGGATTGACCGAAACACGAAACCCAATGCAAGTCAATGGGGAAGCATAGTCGGCAGTGAGTGGAGGCCAGGAAAACACCTACAGTGCCCATTTTAATGCCAAAAACATCCATTCTTGTTTCTGAAGCTTGCCAATCTTAATTAACTGTATAATAATAGTTGGGCATAGGGAATTGGGGGAAAGTTGTGGGGGGAGTAGGGCTGGCTCAAGTTTTTCGTGGGCCCAGGAAATGCGGACTACGTCACGGCGGTGTTGCAGGGAAAGGTAAGTATTTAAACGTTGCAAGTGCTGTGATCCTGAGCAAGCAGGGGGGGGCCCACTCGTTCGCATTGGCACTGGCACAGGGCCCCTCAAAGTACGGCGGTGTGTTTGCATGGCGGGGGCGCCTCCCACCAGCAGCGACACTTTTGCGTACTCTGAGGGGCCCTGTGCCAGTGACGTCGCCAACGAGTATGCCCCCCCACCTGATGAAGGAACCTGCACTTTCATCTGCACCTTCCTCTTTGTCCCTGTGTAAGGTGGTATAACATGCGGGAAGGGGAACCTTACTTTCAGCAGGGTCAGATTCTGGCTGTGTAGAGTACAAGGGGAATGTAGTGGTCTAGGTCAATGTACCAGCAGACTCATTTAGCAGTGGCTGGGCAATGGGCAGGATGAGGAGGAAACAGATATAGGGCCAAAGAATAAAGTAGGCTAAATGCAGTTCAAAATTGGTAACAGGACTAAACAGGCGGCATTGCTTTGTTCAGTGGAGTAGCAAACCCAAGAGCAGCAGACACTGTTTCAAGGGCCTAACCACACTAGTAGGCCAAATGCAGTTTAATATCTGATAGTATAGGGCGAAAGCCAGAATGTGGAAGCTCAGCTTTGTTCAGTTGAGGACAACACCAGGGAGGGGCAGAAGCCGTTAGTAGGCCCTAACCACCATTTTTTTTTAAAAAAACCACTTAATGAGAGCCGGAAGGTTGAAGCTCAGCTTTATTTAGTTGAGGACAACACCAGGCAGGGGCACACAGACAGACACCTTTAGTAGGCCGGAAAAGCCTATTGCATTTTTTAAAATGGTAATTTGGAGCAGAAGGTTGAAGCTCAGCTTTATTTAGTTGAGGGCAACACCAGGCAGGGGCACACAGACAGACACCTTTAGTAGGCCGGAAAAGCCTATTGCATTTTTTAAAATGGTAATTTGGAGCAGAAGGTTGAAGCTCAGCTTTATTTAGTTGAGGACAACACCAGGCAGGGGCACACAGACAGACACCTTTAGTAGGCCGGAAAAGCCTATTGCATTTTTTAAAATGGTAATTTGGAGCAGAAGGTTGAAGCTCAGCTTTATTTAGTTGAGGACAACACCAGGCAGGGGAACACAGACAGACACCTTTAGTAGGCCGGAAAAGCCTATTGCATTTTTTAAAATGGTAATTTGGAGCAGAAGGTTGAAGCTCAGCTTTATTTAGTTGAGGACAACACCAGGCAGGGGAACACAGACAGACACCTTTAGTAGGCCGGAAAAGCCTATTGCATTTTTTAAAATGGTAATTTGGAGCAGAAGGTTGAAGCTCAGCTTTATTTAGTTGAGGGCAACACCAGGCAGGGGCACACAGACAGACACCTTTAGTAGGCCGGAAAAGCCTATTGCATTTTTTAAAATGGTAATTTGGAGCAGAAGGTTGAAGCTCAGCTTTATTTAGTTGAGGACAACACCAGGCAGGGGCACACAGACAGACACCTTTAGTAGGCCGGAAAAGCCTATTGCATTTTTTAAAATGGTAATTTGGAGCAGAAGGTTGAAGCTCAGCTTTATTTAGTTGAGGACAACACCAGGCAGGGGCACACAGACAGACACCTTTAGTAGGCCGGAAAAGCCTATTGCATTTTTTAAAATGGTAATTTGGAGCAGAAGGTTGAAGCTCAGCTTTATTTAGTTGAGGACAACACCAGGCAGGGGAACACAGACAGACACCTTTAGTAGGCCGGAAAAGCCTATTGCATTTTTTAAAATGGTAATTTGGAGCAGAAGGTTGAAGCTCAGCTTTATTTAGTTGAGGGCAACACCAGGCAGGGGCACACAGACAGACACCTTTAGTAGGCCGGAAAAGCCTATTGCATTTTTTAAAATGGTAATTTGGAGCAGAAGGTTGAAGCTCAGCTTTATTTAGTTGAGGACAACACCAGGCAGGGGCACACAGACAGACACCTTTAGTAGGCCGGAAAAGCCTATTGCATTTTTTAAAATGGTAATTTGGAGCAGAAGGTTGAAGCTCAGCTTTATTTAGTTGAGGACAACACCAGGCAGGGGCACACAGACAGACAACTTTAGTAGGCCGGAAAAGCCTATTGCATTTTTTAAAATGGTAATTTGGAGCAGAAGGTTGAAGCTCAGCTTTATTTAGTTGAGGACAACACCAGGCAGGGGAACACAGACAGACAACTTTAGTAGGCCGGAAAAGCCTATTGCATTTTTTAAAATGGTAATTTGGAGCAGAAGGTTGAAGCTCAGCTTTATTTAGTTGAGGGCAACACCAGGCAGGGGCACACAGACAGACACCTTTAGTAGGCCGGAAAAGCCTATTGCATTTTTTAAAATGGTAATTTGGAGCAGAAGGTTGAAGCTCAGCTTTATTTAGTTGAGGACAACACCAGGCAGGGGCACACAGACAGACACCTTTAGTAGGCCGGAAAAGCCTATTGCATTTTTTAAAATGGTAATTTGGAGCAGAAGGTTGAAGCTCAGCTTTATTTAGTTGAGGGCAACACCAGGCAGGGGCACACAGACAGACACCTTTAGTAGGCCGGAAAAGCCTATTGCATTTTTTAAAATGGTAATTTGGAGCAGAAGGTTGAAGCTCAGCTTTATTTAGTTGAGGACAACACCAGGCAGGGGAACACAGACAGACACCTTTAGTAGGCCGGAAAAGCCTATTGCATTTTTTAAAATGGTAATTTGGAGCAGAAGGTTGAAGCTCAGCTTTATTTAGTTGAGGACAACACCAGGCAGGGGAACACAGACAGACACCTTTAGTAGGCCGGAAAAGCCTATTGCATTTTTTAAAATGGTAATTTGGAGCAGAAGGTTGAAGCTCAGCTTTATTTAGTTGAGGACAACACCAGGCAGGGGAACACAGACAGACACCTTTAGTAGGCCGGAAAAGCCTATTGCATTTTTTAAAATGGTAATTTGGAGCAGAAGGTTGAAGCTCAGCTTTATTTAGTTGAGGGCAACACCAGGCAGGGGCACACAGACAGACACCTTTAGTAGGCCGGAAAAGCCTATTGCATTTTTTAAAATGGTAATTTGGAGCAGAAGGTTGAAGCTCAGCTTTATTTAGTTGAGGACAACACCAGGCAGGGGCACACAGACAGACACCTTTAGTAGGCCGGAAAAGCCTATTGCATTTTTTAAAATGGTAATTTGGAGCAGAAGGTTGAAGCTCAGCTTTATTTAGTTGAGGGCAACACCAGGCAGGGGCACACAGACAGACACCTTTAGTAGGCCGGAAAAGCCTATTGCATTTTTTAAAATGGTAATTTGGAGCAGAAGGTTGAAGCTCAGCTTTATTTAGTTGAGGACAACACCAGGCAGGGGCACACAGACAGACACCTTTAGTAGGCCGGAAAAGCCTATTGCATTTTTTAAAATGGTAATTTGGAGCAGAAGGTTGAAGCTCAGCTTTATTTAGTTGAGGACAACACCAGGCAGGGGCACACAGACAGACACCTTTAGTAGGCCGGAAAAGCCTATTGCATTTTTTAAAATGGTAATTTGGAGCAGAAGGTTGAAGCTCAGCTTTATTTAGTTGAGGGCAACACCAGGCAGGGGCACACAGACAGACACCTTTAGTAGGCCGGAAAAGCCTATTGCATTTTTTAAAATGGTAATTTGGAGCAGAAGGTTGAAGCTCAGCTTTATTTAGTTGAGGACAACACCAGGCAGGGGAACACAGACAGACACCTTTAGTAGGCCGGAAAAGCCTATTGCATTTTTTAAAATGGTAATTTGGAGCAGAAGGTTGAAGCTCAGCTTTATTTAGTTGAGGACAACACCAGGCAGGGGAACACAGACAGACACCTTTAGTAGGCCGGAAAAGCCTATTGCATTTTTTAAAATGGTAATTTGGAGCAGAAGGTTGAAGCTCAGCTTTATTTAGTTGAGGACAACACCAGGCAGGGGCACACAGACAGACACCTTTAGTAGGCCGGAAAAGCCTATTGCATTTTTTAAAATGGTAATTTGGAGCAGAAGGTTGAAGCTCAGCTTTATTTAGTTGAGGGCAACACCAGGGAGGGGCAGAAGCCGTTAGTAGGCCCTAACCACCATTTTTTTTTTAAAAACCACTTAATGAGAGCCGGAAGGTTGAAGCTCAGCTTTATTTAGTTGAGGGCAACACCAGGGAGGGGCAGAAGCCGTTAGTAGGCCCTAACCAAAGTTGAAGGCCAAATGCAGTTTAATTTCTGATACTATAGGCCGAAAGCCAGAAGGTGGAAGCTCCAATTTAGACAGTGGAGGACAATTTGAATTAGTGACTGCAGACAGACTTAGTAGGCTGTCCCCTGTGGACCATGCATCCACCACATTAACCCATTGCGCCGTAATGGACACGTAATCTTCCGTGGCCATGCCTACAGGTCCATGCGTCTGTTGTCAGGTGCACCTTTGTACTCACAGATTGCCAGAGTGCATGGACAATGCGGTCTTCTACATGCTGGTGGAGGGTTGGGATGGCTTTTCTCGCAAAAGAAGTGTCGACTGGTTAGCTTGTAGCGTGGTACAGCGTAGTCCATCATGGCCTTATTAATAGTAAATAAAATATATAACTAGGCTCTATGAACTTTTAAATAGGTTCCAGGGGTACACGGGCAGCATTGGTGTGGTCAGTGGAGGAGTATTGCAAGTAGGGGCTGCAGACAGGCTATCAAAGGCCTAAAATACCAAACAGTAGGCACTCATGGCAGTTTTACATCGGTTACATGGATACACAGGCAGGCACTCCAGGCAGCATTGTGGTCAGTGGAGGAGTATTGCAAGTAGGGGCCGCAGACAGGCTATCAAAGGCCTAAAATAACAAACAGTAGGCAGTCATGGCAGTTTTACATCGGTTACATGGATACACAGGCAGGCACTCCAGGCAGCATTGTGGTCAGTGGAGGAGTATTGCAAGTAGGGGCCGCAGACAGGCTATCAAAGGCCTAAAATAACAAACAGTAGGAAGTCATGGCAGTTTTACATCGGTTACATGGATACACAGGCAGGCACTCCAGGCAGCATTGTGGTCAGTGGAGGAGTATTGCAAGTAGGGGCCGCAGACAGGCTATCAAAGGCCTAAAATAACAAACAGTAGGCAGTCATGGCAGTTTTACATCGGTTACATGGATACACAGGCAGGCACTCCAGGCAGCATTGTGGTCAGTGGAGGAGTATTGCAAGTAGGGGCCGCAGACAGGCTATCAAAGGCCTAAAATAACAAACAGTAGGCAGTCATGGCAGTTTTACATCGGTTACATGGATACACAGGCAGGCACTCCAGGCAGCATTGTGGTCAGTGGAGGAGTATTGCAAGTAGGGACCGCAGACAGGCTTCAAAGGCCTAACATAAAAAAATGGGCTGGCTGTAGGCACTTTATAATTGGTTCCAGGGGTACACGGGCAGCAGTGGTCTGGCCAGTGGAGGACTAGTGGAAGGAGGGACCGCAGACAGGCTTCAAAGGCCTAACATAAAAAAATGGGCTGGCTGTAGGCACTTTATAATTGGTTCCAGGGGTACACGGGCAGCAGTGGTCTGGCCAGTGGAGGACTAGTGGAAGGAGGGACCGCAGACAGGCTTCAAAGGCCTAACATAAAAAAAATGGGCTGGCTGTAGGCACTTTATAATTGGTTCCAGGGGTACACGGGCAGCAGTGGTCTGGTCAGTGGAGGACTAGTGGAAGGAGGGACCGCAGACAGGCTTCAAAGGCCTAACATAAAAAAATGGGCTGGCTGTAGGCACTTTATAATTGGTTCCAGGGGTACACGGGCAGCAGTGGTCTGGCCAGTGGAGGACTAGTGGAAGGAGTGACCGCAGACAGGCTTCAAAGGCCTAACATAAAAAAATGGGCTGGCTGTAGGCACTTTATAATTGGTTCCAGGGGTACACGGGCAGCAGTGGTCTGGTCAGTGGAGGACTAGTGGAAGGAGGGACCGCAGACAGGCTTCAAAGGCCTAACATAAAAAAATGGGCTGGCTGTAGGCACTTTATAATTGGTTCCAGGGGTACACGGGCAGCAGTGGTCTGGCCAGTGGAGGACTAGTGGAAGGAGGGACCGCAGACAGGCTTCAAAGGCCTAACATAAAAAAATGGGCTGGCTGTAGGCACTTTATAATTGGTTCCAGGGGTACACGGGCAGCAGTGGTCTGGCCAGTGGAGGACTAGTGGAAGGAGGGACCGCAGACAGGCTTCAAAGGCCTAACATAAAAAAATGGGCTGGCTGTAGGCACTTTATAATTGGTTCCAGGGGTACACGGGCAGCAGTGGTCTGGCCAGTGGAGGACTAGTGGAAGGAGGGACCGCAGACAGGCTTCAAAGGCCTAACATAAAAAAATGGGCTGGCTGTAGGCACTTTATAATTGGTTCCAGGGGTACACGGGCAGCAGTGGTCTGGTCAGTGGAGGACTAGTGGAAGGAGGGACCGCAGACAGGCTTCAAAGGCCTAAAATAACAAACAATAGGCTCATGGCAGTTTTACAGCGGTTACATGGATACACGGGCAGCTTGGTGGTGAGTGGAGGAGTAGTGCAAGGAGTGTCTGTCCCAGTACTCCCAAAATATAAATAGATGTTAATGTCTCGCAAAACAACCAAAACAAAAAAAAAGGTGGCATACTTAGGTACAGGGGTGGGCTCATCTGCTGAGTTTCTGACATAGTAATTTGGCAGTAACTATTTAATGGTGCCAATATAGGACACAGACACAGACTACTTTAAGTTGCATCATAGATGTCTACAAATTTGTATTGTCAGTGCCAGACATTGAATGATGTCAGCGAATAGACTAAAGATTGGTGGAGCTGTGCGACATAATTTTGCACGTGGTAGAGCACATTTTGAGCTGGGGTAGGGGGGAACTCTCTTGAGGCCGGCGGGACCGCCCCAGGGCCCCTCATGTTACAACGGTGTGTCTGACGTTGGGTGCGCACCACCACCACCAGAGACACTACATTGTACTATGAGGGACCCAGTAGCAATGCCGTCAACCAAAAGCAAGCACACCCACCTCTTCAGACAAACAGCAGTCTCACGGGTGCTTGCGCCAAGTCGCGATACCACGGCCCCGTGTGGGGAGTTTTGCCATTTAGGGAGGTGTAAACATGTCGTATGCTGTACAATCAGCTGCAGCAAATTAGACATTAGAAAAGTAATTCACAGGCAAGAGCTTTTCATAGGAAAGCTAGGTGTCGGCCGGGCAAGGTGGGGCAAAAGATTTCGAAATCCAGTTGTGGTTCATTTTAACCCCTTCCCGACATGCGCCGTACTAGTACTGCGCTGCCGGCACTGCATTACTGACAGCCGCAGTACTAGTACGGCGCCCCAATCACCGCGGTCTCACGCTGAGCGCCGCGGTGATCGGGTGCGGGTGTCAGCTGTATATGACAGCTGACACCCCGCAGCAATGCCCACGATCGGCGCTGTCGCCGATCGCGGGCATTTAACCCCTCTGATGCCGCTGTCAATAGTGACAGCGGCATAGAGGGGGATCGCGCAGGGTCGGGGGCTCCCTGCGCTCTCCCACCGGAGCAGCGCGATGAGATCGCGCTGCTCCGGTGACCTGGAAGGAGTCCCCGGATCCAAGATGGCCGCGGGACTCCTTCCGGGTCATAAGATGACCCTGCTTGCCGGCGTCTGCTGAGAATCCTCATAGCAGGCGCCGGCAAGCCTGTGGAACGTGCCTGTCACATCGGTGATCAGACCGAGTGCTATGCACACGGTCTGATCACCGATCTGTGATGTCCCCTCCTGGGACAAAGTAAAAAAGTAAAAAAAAAATTTTTCCACATGTGTAAAAAAAAAAAAAAAAAAAATTCCTAAATAAAGAAAAAAAAATATATATATTCCCATAAATACATTTCTTTATCTAAATAAAAAAAACACCACACAATAAAAGTACACATATTTAGTATCGCCGCGTCCGTAACAACCCCACCTATAAAACTATATCACTAGTTAACCCCTTCAGTGAACACCGTAAAAAAAAAAAAAAAAAACGAGGCAAAAAACAACGCTTTATTCTCATACCGCCAAACAAAAAGTGGAATAACACGCGATCAAAAAGACGGATAAAAATAACCATGGTACCGCTGAAAACGTCATCTTGTCCTGCAAAAAAAAAGCCGCCATACAGCATCATCAGCAGAAAAATAAAAAAGTTATAGCTCTCAGAATAAAGCGATGCAAAAACAATTATTTTTTATATAAAATAGTTTTTATTGTGTAAAAGCGCCAAAACATAAAAAAATTATATAAATGAGTTATCGCTGTAATCGTACTGACCCGAAGAATAACACTGCTTTATCCTTTTTACCAAACGCGGAACGGTATAAACGCACCCCCTAAAAGAATTTCAGGAATTGCTGGTTTTTGTTCATTCCGCCTCCCAAAAATCGGAATAAAAAGCGATCAAAAAATGTCATGTACCCAAAAATGGTACCAGCAAAAACGTCAACTCGTCCCGCAAAAAACAAGATCTCACATGACTCTGTGGACCAAAATATGGAAAAATTATAGCTCTCAAAATGTGGTGATGCAAAAACTATTGTTTGCAATAAAAAGCGTCTTTTAGTGTGTGACGGCTGCCAACCATAAAAATCCGCCCAAAAAACGCTATATAAGTAAATCAAATCCCCCTTCATCACCCCCTTAGTTAGGAAAAATAATGAAATTTTAAAAAATATATTTATTTCCATTTTCCCGTTAGGCTACTTTCACACTAGCGTCGGTACGGGGCCGTCGCGCTGCGTCGGCCCGACATACCGACGCATACTGTGCAAGCGCCGCACAACGGGGGCAGCGGATGCTGTTTTTCCACGCATCCGCTGCCCCATTGTGAGGTGCGGGGAGGTGGGGGCGGAGTTCCAGCCGCGCATGCGCGGTCGGAAATGGTGGACCGTCAGCACAAAAAAGTTACATGAAACGTTTTTTGCTGCCGGCGGTCCACCACAACATGACGCAACCGTCGCACGACGCTTGCGACGTGTGTCAATACGTCGCTAATGTTAGTCTATGGGGAAAAAACGCATCCTGCAGATGACTTTGCAGGATGCGTTTTTTCGCCAAAACGACGCATTGCGACGTATGCAAAAAAACGCTAGTGTGAAAGTAGCGCTAGGGTTAGGACTAGGGTTAGGGTTGGGGTTAGGGTTTCAGTTAGAATTGGGGAGTTTTCACTGTTTAGGCACATCAGGGGCTCTCCAAACGCGACATGGCGTCCGATCTCAACGCGTTTGTTTGCGTTAAAAACGCATGCGTTTTTATAGAAAAAAAACAGAACACACACTGAAAAGTCACCCACCACCATCAAGGTGATAAAGGGATCCAAACCCTAACCCTAACCCTACCCCTAAACTCATCCCTAACCGTTTAATGAACATTTTCTGACAGTCATAGTGCCACGTATTTCAGTGCCACGTATTTCAGTGCCACGTATTTCAGTGCCACGTTATTTCAGTGCCACGATATTTCAGTGCCACGATATTTCAGTGCCACGTATTTAAGTGCCACGGTATTTCAGTGAAATACGTGGCACTGAAATATCGTGGCATTTACGTGAAATACGTGGCACTTAAATACGTGGCACTTAAATACGTGGCACTTAAATACGTGGCACTTAAATACGTGGCACTTAAATACGTGGCACTTAAATATCGTGGCATGTACATGAAATACGTGGCACTTATATACGTGGCACTTATATACGTGGCACTTATATACGTGGCACTTATATACGTGGCACTTATATACGTGGCCACTGAAATATCGTGGCACTTATATACGTATATACGTATATACGTATATAAACGTATTTCAGTGCCACGTATTTCAGTGCCACGTATTTCAGGTTAGGGGTAGGGGTAGGGTTAGGGGTAGGGTTAGGCTTTTTTGGGTTTTTCTTGTTTTCTTGTGTTTTTCTATAAAAACGCATGCGTCTAAAAAAACGCATGCGTTTTACCGCGATTACATGCGTTTTTTCACACATGCGTTTTTTTAAAAAACGCAAGTGTGAAACCAGCCTTACCCTTGGGAAAATAAAAACATGGGGGCTAAAATATAATTTTCGTGGAAAAAAATATATTTTTTATTTTCGCGGCTCTGCGTTATAAACTGTACTGAAGCACTTGGGGGTTCAAAGTTCTCACAACACATCTAGATAAGTTCCGTGGGGGGTCTAGTTTCCAATATGGGGTCACTTGTGGGGGGTTTCTACTGTTTAGGTACATCAGGGGCTCTGCAAATGCAACATGACACCTGCAGACCAATCCATCTAAGTCTGCATTTCAAACGGCGCTCCTTCCCTTCCGAGCTCTGCCGTGCGCCCAAACAGTGGTTTATCCCCATATATGAAGTATCAGCATACTCAGGACAAATTGGACAACAACTTTTGTTGTCCAATTTCTCCTGTTACCCTTGGGAAAATAAAAATGTGGTGGCTAAAATATAATTTTCGTGGGAAAAAAAAATATTTTTTATTTTCATGGCTCTGCGTGATAAACTGTAGTGAAACACTTGTTGGTTCAAAGTTCTCACAACACATCTAGATAAGTTCCGTGGGGGGTCTAGTTTCCAATATGGGGTCACTTGTGGGGGGTTTCTACTGTTTAGGTACATCAGGGGCTCTGCAAATGCAACATGACACCTGCAGACCAATCCATCTAAGTTTGCATTTCAAACGGCGCTCCTTCCCTTCCGAGCTCTGCCGTGCGCCCAAACAGTGGTTCCCCCCCATATATGGGGTATCAGCGTACTCAGGACAAATTGCACAACAACTTTTGTTGTCCAATTTCTCCTGTTACCCTTGGGAAAATAAAAATGTGGGGGCTAAAATATAATTTTTTTGGAAAAAAAATATTTTTTATTTTCACGGCTCTGCGTGATAAACTGTAGTGAAACACTTGTTGGTTCAAAGTTCTCACAACACATCTAGATAAGTTCCGTGGGGGGTCTAGTTTCCAATATGGGGTCACTTGTGGGGGGTTTCTACTGTTTAGGTACATCAGGGGCTCTGCAAATGCAACATGACACCTGCAGACCAATCCATCTAAGTCTGCATTTCAAACGGCGCTCCTTCCCTTCCGAGCTCTGCCGTGCGCCCAAACAGTGGTTCCCCCCAATGTATGGGGTATCAGCGTACTCAGGACAAATTGGACAATAACTTTTGTGGTCCAATTTCTCCTGTTACCCTTGGGGGGAAAAAAATTGCGGGCTAAAACATCATTTTGTGGAAAGAAAAAATGATTTTTTGATTTTCACAGCGCTACATTCTAAACTTTAGTGAAACAACTGGGGGTTAAAAGTGCTCACCACACATCTAAATAAGTTCCTTAGGGGGTCTTCTTTCTAAAATGGTGTTACTTGTGGGGGTTTCCACTGTTTAGGCACGTCAGGGGCTCTCCAAACACGACATGGGTTCCGATCTCAATTCCAGCCAATTTTGCATTGAAAAGTCAAATGGCGCTCCTTCCCTTCCGAGCTCTGCCATGCGCCCAAACAGTGGTTTATCCCCATATATGAAGTATCAGCGTACTCAGGACAAATTGCACAACAACTTTTGGGGTCCAATTTATCCTGCTACCCTTGGGAAAATAAAAAATTTGGGGCAAAAAGATCATTTTTTGTGAAAATTAATATAAATTTTTTTTACGGCTCCACATTATAAACTTCTGTGAAGCACTTGGAGGTTCAAAGTGCTCACCACACATCTAGATTAGTTCCTTAGAGGGTCTACTTTCCAAAATGGTGTCACTTGTGGGGGTTTCCACTGTTTAGGCACGTCAGGGGCTCTCCAAACACGACATGGGTTCCGATCTCAATTCCAGCCAATTTTGCATTGAAAAGTCAAATGGCGCTCCTTCCCTTCCGAGCTCTGCCATGCGCCCAAACAGTGGTTTATCCCCATATATGAAGTATCAGCGTACTCAGGACAAATTGCACAACAACGTTTGGGGTCCAATTTATCCTGCTACCCTTGGGAAAATAAAAAATTTGGGGCAAAAAGATCATTTTTTGTGAAAATTAATATTAATTTTTTTTACGGCTCCACATTATAAACTTCTGTGAAGCACTTGGAGGTTCAAAGTGCTCACCACACATCTAGATTAGTTCCTTAGAGGGTCTACTTTCCAAAATGGTGTCACTTGTGGGGGTTTCCACTGTTTAGGCACGTCAGGGGCTCTCCAAACACGACATGGGTTCCGATCTCAATTCCAGCCAATTTTGCATTGAAAAGTCAAATGGCGCTCCTTCCCTTCCGAGCTCTGCCATGCGCCCAAACAGTGGTTTATCCCCATATATGAAGTATCAGCGTACTCAGGACAAATTGCACAACAACTTTTGGGGTCCAATTTATCCTGCTACCCTTGGGAAAATAAAAAATTTGGGGCAAAAAGATCATTTTTTGTGAAAATTAATATAAATTTTTTTTACGGCTCCACATTATAAACTTCTGTGAAGCACTTGGAGGTTCAAAGTGCTCACCACACATCTAGATTAGTTCCTTAGAGGGTCTACTTTCCAAAATGGTGTCACTTGTGGGGGTTTCCACTGTTTAGGCACGTCAGGGGCTCTCCAAACAGGACATGGGTTCCGATCTCAATTCCAGCCAATTTTGCATTGAAAAGTCAAATGGCGCTCCTTCCCTTCCGAGCTCTGCCATGTGCCCAATCAATGGTTTACCCCAACATGTGGGGTATCGGCGTACTCAGGACAAATTGTACAACAACTTTTTTGGTCCAATTTCTCCTGTTACCCTTGGTAAAATAAAACAAATTGGATCTGAAGTAAAAATTTTGTGAAAAAAAAGTTAAATGTTCAATTTTTTTTAAACATTCCAAAAATTCCTGTGAAGCACCTGAAGGGTTAATAAACTTTTTGAATGTGGTTTAGAGTACCTTGAGGGGTGCAGTTTTTAGAATGGTGTCACTTTTGGACATTTTCTGTCATATAGACCCCTCAAAGTCACTTCAAGTGTGAGGTGGTCCGTAAAAAAAATAGTTTTGCAAATTTTGTTGCAAAAATGAGAAATCGCTGGTCAACTTTTAACCCTTATAACTCCCTAACAAAAAAAAATTATGTTTCCAAAATTGTGCTGATGTAAAGCAGACATGTGGGAAATGTTGTTTATTAACTATATTATGTGATATAACTCTCTAATTTAAGGGCATAAAAACGAAAAATTTGAAAATTGCTAAATTTTCATAATTTTCGACAAATTTCTGTTTTTTTCACAAATAAATGCAAGTCATATCGAAGAAGTTTTACCACTATCATAAAGTACAATATGTCACGAGAAAACAATCTCAGAATCACCAGGATCCGTTGAAGCGTTTCAGAGTTATGACCTCATAAAGTGACAGTGGTCAGAATTGTAAAAATTGGCCGTGTCACTTAGGTGAAAACAGGCTTTGGGGTGAAGGGGTTAATGAATGTTAGATCGTCAACATTTTGGGTAGCCAGACGAGTCCTTTTTTCGGTTAATATTGAACCTGCAGCACTGAATACTCTTTCTGATAGGACACTTGCTGCCGGGCAAGCAAGCTCCTGCAATGCATATTCTGCCAATTCTGGCCAGGTGTCTAATTTGGAGGCCCAGTAATCAAATGGGAATGACGGTTGAGGGAGAACATCGATAAGGGATGAAAAATAGTTAGTAACCATACTGGACAAATGTTGTCTCCTGTCACTTTCAATTGATGCAGCAGTACCTGTCCTGTCTGCGGTCATAGCAAAATCACTCCACAACCTGGTCAGAAAACCCCTCTGTCCAACGCCACTTCTGATGTGTGCACCCCTAACACTCCTAGTCTGCTGCCCCCTGGAGCTCGTGTGAGAACGATCACGTGCGCTGTGTGCTGGGAATGCCTGAAGCAAACGGTCAACAAGAGTTGATTGTTTGGTTGCTAATATTAGTTCCAAGTTCTCATGTGGCATAATATTTTGCAATTTGCCTTTATAGCGTGGATCAAGGAGGCAGGCCAACCAGTAATCGTCATCGTTCATCATTTTCGTAATGCGTGTGTCCCTTTTTAGGATACGTAAGGCATAATCCGCCATGTGGGCCAAAGTTCCAGTTGTCAAATCTCCGGTTGTGATTGGTTGAGGGGCAGTTGCAGGCAAATCTACGTCACTTGTGTCCCTCAAAAAACCAGAACCCGGCCGTGACACGCAACCAATTTCCTGTGCCCCCGGGAAAGGTTCGGCATTAAAAATATACTCATCCCCATCATCCTCCTCGTCCTCCACCTCCTCTTCGCCCGCTACCTCGTCCTGTACACTGCCCTGACCAGACAATGGCTGACTGTCATCAAGGCTTTCCTCTTCCTCTGGTGCAGACGCCTGCTCCTTTATGTGCGTCAAACTTTGCATCAGCAGACGCATTAGGGGGATGCTCATGCTTATTACGGCGTTGTCTGCACTAACCAGCCGTGTGCATTCCTCAAAACACTGAAGGACTTGACACATGTCTTGTATCTTAGACCACTGCACACCTGACAACTCCATGTCTGCCATCCTACTGCCTGCCCGTGTATCCTCCCACAAATAAATAACAGCACGCCTCTGTTCGCACAGTCTCTGAAGCATGTGCAGTGTTGAGTTCCACCTTGTTGCAACGTCTATGATTAGGCGATGCTGGGGAAGGTTCAAAGACCGCTGATAGGTCTGCATACGGCTGGCGTGTACAGGCGAACGTCGGATATGTGAGCAAAGTGCACGCACTTTGAGGAGCAGGTCGGAGAACCCAGGATAAGTTTTCAATAAGCACTGCACCACCAGGTTTAAGGTGTGAGCCAGGCAAGGAATGTGTTTCAGTTGGGAAAGGGAGATGGCAGCCATGAAATTCCTTCCGTTATCACTCACTACCTTGCCTGCCTCAAGATCTACTGTGCCCAGCCACGACTGCGTTTCTTGTTGCAAGAACTCGGACAGAACTTCCGCGGTGTGTCTGTTGTCGCCCAAGCACTTCATAGCCAATACAGCCTGCTGACGCTTGGCAGTAGCTGGCCCATAATGGGACAACTGGTGTGCAACAGTGTCATCTGCCGATGGAGTGGTTGGCAGACTGCGTTCTGTGGAAGAGCTGTAGCTTCTGCAGGAGGACGAGGAGGAGGAGGAGGAGGGGGTGCGAACGCCTACAGCCAACTGTTTCCTAGACCGTGGGCTAGGCACAACTGTCCCTAAATTGATGTCGCCTGTGGACCCTGCATCCACCACATTCACCCAGTGTGCCGTGATGGACACATAACGTCCCTGGCCATGCCTACTGGTCCATGCATCTGTAGTCAGGTGCACCTTTGTACTCACAGATTGCCTGAGTGCATGGACGATGCGCTGTTTAACATGCTGGTGCAGGGCTGGGATGGCTTTTCTGGAAAAAAAGTGTCGACTGGGTAGCTCGTATCGTGGTTCAGCGTACTCCATCAGGGCTTTGAAAGCTTCGCTTTCAACTAACCGGTAGGGCATCATCTCTAACGAGATTAGTCTAGCTATGTGGGCGTTAAAACACTGTGTACGCGGATGCGAGGATAAGTACTTCCTTTTTCTAACCAGAGTCTCATGTAGGGTGAGCTGGACTGGAGAGCTGGAGATCGTGGAACTTTCGGGTGTGCCGGTGTACATGGCAGACTGAGAGACGGTTGGAGACGGTATTGTTTCCGCCGGTGCCCTAGATGCAATATTTCCTGCTACAAAACTGGTGATTCCCTGACCCTGACTGCTTTTGGCTGGCAAAGAAACCTGCACAGATACTGCCGGTGGTGCGGAAAATGGTGGCCTTACAGTGACGGAAGGGATGTTGCGTTGCTGACTAGCTTCATTGGCCGAGGGTGCTACAACCTTGAGGGACGTTTGGTAGTTAGTCCAGGCTTGAAAATGCATGGTGGTTAAGTGTCTATGCATGCAACTAGTATTTAGACTTTTCAGATTCTGACCTCTGCTTAAGCTAGTTGAACATTTTTGACAGATGACTTTGCGCTGATCAGTTGGATGTTGTTTAAAAAAATGCCAGACTGCACTCTTCCTAGACTCGGATCCCTTTTCAGGGATTGCAGACTGAGCTTTAACCGGATGGCAACGCTGTGCTCCAACAGGTTTTGGCTTTGACACGCGTTTTGGGCCAGATACGGGCCCGGCAGATGGAACCTGTTGCGATGTTGATGCCTGCTGCGGCCCCTCCTCCACCTCCGCTTCTGAACTACTGCCGCCTGCACCCTGTTCCCCCAATGGCTGCCAATCGGGGTCAATAACTGGGTCATCTATTACCTCCTCTTCGAGCTCGTGTGCAACTTCGTCTGTGTCACTGTGTCGGTCGGTGGTATAGCGTTCGTGGCGGGGCAACATAGTCTCATCAGGGTCTGATTGTGGATCTGTACCCTGAGAGGGCAATGTGGTGGTCTGAGTCAAAGGAGCAGCATAGTACTCTGGCTGTGGCTGTGCATCAGTGCACTCCATGTCAGAATATACTTGTAATGGGCATGGCCTGTTAAATGTTTCACTTTCTAAGCCAGGGACGGTATGTGTAAAGAGCTCCATGGAGTGACCCGTTGTGTCGCCTGCTGCATCCTTCTCTCTTGTTGTAGTTTTTGCTGAGGAGGACAAGGAAGCGACTTGTCCCTGACCGTGAACATCCACAAGCGACGCGCTGCTTTTACATTTACCAGTTTCGGAAGAGGAGGCAAAAGAGCTAGAGGCTGAGTCTGCAATGTAAGCCAAAACTTGCTGTTGCTGCTCCGCCTTTAAAAGCGGTTTTCCTACTCCCAGAAAAGAGAGCGTTCGAGGCCTTGTGTAGCCTGACGACGAAACTGGCTCCACAGCTCCAGACTTAGGTGGAATATTTTTATCCCCACGACCACCTGATGCTCCACTACCACTACCATCATTACCAGCTGACAATGAACGCCTACGACGACCTCTTGCACCAGACTTCCTCATTGTTTTAAAATCTTAACCAAAGTAACTTTATTTGTTGCTGTCAAACAACTTACACGGTGAGCTATAACTTCAGTATGATTTCAATATCCCTTAACAGGTTGGTGAGACCACAAGGAAAATCAGGCACAATGTTACACACTCTGTTTTCTGTGGCACAAAATCACAGAGATGACACACACGCAGGACTGTCACTCAAGCACTAATGTCAATATTAATCTCCCACCTAATTTATTTATTTTTTTTTCTCAGGGAGACTTTAGAAACCAAATAATATTAAAAAAAAAAAAAAAAAAAAGGCTTTCTATGGCCCACAATTAGAGAGAGAGAGGTGGCACACCCAGGAGTCAAGACTGGCGCACAAGCTGAAAGGGCAATATTACTCTCCCACTGTTTTTTTAAGTTTTTTTTTTATTTCAGGGAGACTTTAGAAACCAAATAATATTAAAAAAACCAAAAAAAAAAAATAGCCTTTCTATGGCCCACTGAATGAGAGAGAGAGGTGGCACACCCAGGAGTCAAGACTGGCACACAAGCTGAAAGGGCAATATTACTCTCCCACTGTTTTTTTATGTATTTTTTGTTTTTTAAGGGAGACTTTAGAAACCCAATAATATTTAAAAAAAAAAATAAATAGGCTTTCTATGGCCCACTGAATGAGAGGGAGAGAGGTGGCACACCCAGGAGTCAAGACTGGCACACAAGCTGAAAGGGCAATATTACTCTCCCACTGTTTTTTTATGTTTTTTTTTTTTTTTCAGGGAGACTTTAGAAACCAAATAATATTAAAAAAACCAAAAAAAAAAAATAGCCTTTCTATGGCCCACTGAATGAGAGAGAGAGGTGGCACACCCAGGAGTCAAGACTGGCACACAAGCTGAAAGGGCAATATTACTCTCCCACTGTTTTTTTATGTATTTTTTGTTTTTTAAGGGAGACTTTAGAAACCCAATAATATTTAAAAAAAAAAATAAATAGGCTTTCTATGGCCCACTGAATGAGAGGGAGAGAGGTGGCACACCCAGGAGTCAAGACTGGCACACAAGCTGAAAGGGCAATATTACTCTCCCACTGTTTTTTTATGTTTTGTTTTTTTTTTTCAGGGAGACTTTAGAAACCAAATAATATTAAAAAAACCAAAAAAAAAAATAGCCTTTCTATGGCCCACTGAATGAGAGAGAGAGGTGGCACACCCAGGAGTCAAGACTGGCACACAAGCTGAAAGGGCAATATTACTCTCCCACTGTTTTTTTATGTATTTTTTGTTTTTTAAGGGAGACTTTAGAAACCCAATAATATTTAAAAAAAAAAATAAATAGGCTTTCTATGGCCCACTGAATGAGAGGGAGAGAGGTGGCACACCCAGGAGTCAAGACTGGCACACAAGCTGAAAGGGCAATATTACTCTCCCACTGTTTTTTTATGTTTTTTTTTTTTTAAGGAAGACTTTAGAAACCCAATAATATTTTAAAAAAAAAATAAATAGGCTTTCTATGGCCCACTGAATGAGAGGGAGAGAGGTGGCACACCCAGGAGTCAAGACTGGCACACAAGCTGAAAGGGCAATATTACTCTCCCACTGTTTTTTTATGTTTTTTTTTTTTTTTCAGGGAGACTTTAGAAACCAAATAATAAGAAAAAAAATAAATAAATAAATAGGCTTTCTATAGCCCACTGAATGAGAGATAGCACACACAGCAGTGGCACACAAGCCCTGACTGAGGCCAATATTTTTCTCCCACTGATTGATGTAGTGTTTTTGTGTTGAGGTAGAATTTAGAACACAAATCACGGAAAAAATAAATAGGCTTTCTATGGCCCACAATTAGAGAGAGGTGGCACACCCAGGAGTCAAGACTGGCACACAAGCTGAAAGGGCAATATTACTCTCCCACTGTTTTTTTAGGTATTTTTTTTTTTTCAGGGAGACTTTAGAAACCAAATAATATTAAAAAAAAAAATAAATAAATAGGCTTTCTATAGCCCACTGAATGAGAGATAGCACACACAGCAGTGGCACACAAGCCCTGACTGAGGCCAATATTTTTCTCCCACTGATTGATGTAGTGTTTTTGTGTTGAGGTAGAATTTAGAACACAAATCACGGAAAAAATAAATAGGCTTTCTATGGCCCACTCAGTGAGAGATGGCACACACAGGGATGGCACTGTAGCAGAAATGCCAATCTTAATCTCCCACAAAAAAAACAAAAAAAAAACAGGGACTGTCCTACAATTACTATCTCCCTGCAGTAATCTAAGCCAGGTATGGCAGGCAGCAATAGGAGTGGACTGATGCACAAATTAAATAAAAAGTGTGGACAAACAAAAAAGATAGCTGTGCAGAAAGGAAGGAACAAGAGGATATGTGCTTTGAAAAAAGCAGTTGGTTTCCACAGTGGCGTACACACAGCAATACAGCTATCACGGAGCCTTCTAGGGCAGCCCAATGAGCTACAGCGCTGAGGGGAAAAAAAAAAAAAAATAGCTTCCACAGTCCCTGCACACCGAAGGTGGTGTTGGACAGTGGAAATCGCTGCAGCACAAGCGGTTTGGTGGTTAGTGGACCCTGCCTAACGCTCTCCCTGCTTCTGACGAAGCGGCAGCAACCTGTCCCTAAGCTCAGATCAGCAGCAGTAAGATGGCGGTCGGCGGGAACGCCCCTTTATAGCCCCTGTGACGCCGCAGACAGCAAGCCAATCACTGCAATGCCCTTCTCTAAGATGGTGGGGACCAGGATCTATGTCATCACGCTGCCCACACTCTGCGTTCACCTTCATTGGCTGAGAAATGGCGCTTTTCGCGTCATTGAAACGCGACTTTGGCGCGAAAGTCGCGTACCGCATGGCCGACAAGCACAGGGGTCGGATCGGGTTTCATGAGACGCCGACTTAGCCAAAAGTCGGCGACTTTTGAAAATGATCGACCCGTTTCGCTCAACCCTAGTAGTCAGTGATAACGGAAGGAATTTTATAGCTGCCATAGCCCTTTCCGAAATGAAACACATACCTTGCCTGGCTCACACCTTGAACCTTGTGGTGCAGTGCTTCCTCAAGAATTACCCTGATTTACCAGCCCTGCTACTGAAGGTGCGCAGACTTTGCTCGCACATCCGCCGGTCACCCGTACACTCCAGCCATATGCTTAATCATCAGCGATCGCTGAATCTTCCCCAGCACCGCCTAATAATAGACGTTGCAACAAGGTGGAACTCTACACTGCACATGCTTCAGAGGCTGTGCGAACAGAGGCGTGCTGTAATTTATTTGTGGGAGGATACACATACACGGGCAGGCAGTTGGATAACAGACATGGAGTCGTCAGGTGTGCAGTGGTCGAAGCTCCAAGACCTCTGTCAAGTCCTTCAGTGTTTTGAGGAATGCACACGGCTGGTCAGTGTGGATGACGCCATCATAAGCATGAGCATCCCACTAATGCGTCTGCTGATGCAAAGTTTGATGCACATCAAGGAGCAGGCATCTGCGGGCGAGGAGGAGGGAAGCCTTGATGACAGTCAGCCATTGTCTGGTCAGGGAAGTCTGCGGGACGAGGTGGCGGATGAAGAGGAGGAGGAGGAGGAGGATGGGGATGAATATTTATGGGAGGAGGATGCTTCTCAGGGGGCAATAGAAACTGGTGGCATTGCAAGGTCAGGTACAGGGGTTTTGCGGGACACAAGTGATGTTGATTTGCAAGAAAGTGCTCCTCAACCCAGCACAAGCAGTGAATTGACACCTGGAACATTGGCCCACATGGCTGAGTATGCCTTGCATATCCTAAAAAGGGAGCCCCGCATTATCAAAATGATGACCGATGACGATTACTGGTTGGCCTGCCTCCTGGATCCACGATATAAAGGAAAATTACAAAATATCATGCCACATGATAACCTTGAGCAAATATTGGCTACCAAACAAGCAACTCTTGTAGACCGTTTGGTTCAGGCATTCCCAGCACACAGCCGCGCTGATGCTTCTCACACGAGCTGCAGGGGGCAACATGGCAGAGGTGCACAAAGCCAAAGTGGCATTGGACAGAGGGGATTTCTCACCAGGTTGTGGAGTGATTTCGCAATGACCGCAGACACGACAGGTACTGCTGCATCGATTCAAAGTGACAGGAGACAGCATTTGTCCAGTATGGTTACCAACTATTTTTCCGCCATTATCGATGTTCTCCCTCACAGGTCATTCCCCTTTTATTACTGGGCATCTAAACTAGACACCTGGCCCGAATTGGTAGAATATACATTACAGGAGCTCGCTTGCCCAGCTGCCAGTTTATTTATGACCAATTCCTTGGCTGACATTTAGCCCACTTTAGTATTTTGGCCTACTAACTGTGTCAGCCACTTCTAACAGTTGACCTCCGCTGAACAAAGCTATGCCACCTCTGTACTCCTGTTACCAATTGTGAACTGCATGTAGCCTACTAACTTATTTGTGCCTAGTAACTGTGTCAGCCTCTCATAACAGTTGTCCTCCCACGCTGAAACAAGCTAGGCCGCCTGCTTAGTCCTGCTAGCAGCTTTGAACTGCATTTAGACACCATTTTTTAGGTTAGGCCTCTGTTAGTGTTGAGCGATACCGTCCGATACTTGAAAGTATCGGTATCGGATAGTATCGGCCGATACCCGAAAAGTATCGGATATCGCCGATACCGATACCCGATACCAATACAAGTCAATGGGACACCAAGTATCGGAAGGTATCCTGATGGTTCCCAGGGTCTGAAGGAGAGGAAACTCTCTTTCAGGCCCTGGGATCCATATTAATGTGTAAAATAAAGAATTAAAATAAAAAATATTGATATACTCACCTCTCCGACGCAGCCTGGACCTTACCGCTGTGAACCGGCAGCCTTCTTTGCTTAAAATGAGCGCGTTCAGTACCTTCCATGACGTCACGGCTTCTGATTGGTCGCTGAACGCGCTCATTTTAAGCAAAGAAGGCTGCCGGTTACTACCAGGGCGCGTCCGAGGGTGAGTATATCCCTATTTTTTATTTTAATTCTTTATTTTTTACATGGATATGGATCCCAGGGCCTGAAGGAGAGTTTCCTCTCCTTCAGACCCTGGGAACCATACACTGGGAACTTCCGATTCCGATTCCCGATACCACAAAAGTATCGGATCTCGGTATCGGAATTCTGATACAGCAAATATCGGCCGATACCCGATACTTGCGGTATCGGAATGCTCAACACTAGCCTCTGTCTGTCTGTCTGTCTGTCGGCGCCACACATTACAACTGTCCCCCCCCCCCCCCCCCGAAACAAGCTTGGCCGCCTGAACTGCATATATCGTTCTTTTTTATTTTATGCCTACTCAGTGTGTCAGAGCCACTAATTACACTTGTCCTCCTCCGCTGAACCACGCTATGCCGACTGTGTACTCCTATTACAAATTTTGAACTGCAATTAGCCACCTTTTTTAATTGTTGACCTACTCTGTCTGTCTGAGCCACTTATTACAGTTGTCCTCCGCTGAACAAAGCTATGCCGCCTGTATACTCCACTAACCAATTTTGAACTGCATTTTGCCTACTTTCTTATTTATGCCTACTAACTGTGTCTGCCTCCCATTACAGTTGTCCTCCACTCAACAAAGCTGAGCCTCAGTTTTCATCCGATGTCAGATATTAAACTGCATTTGGCCTACTTGTTTGGTTGGGCCTACTAACGGTGTCTGCCGCTGCTTGGTGTTCTCCTCCACTGAACAAAGCTGAGCTTCAATCTTCAGGCTTTCGGCCTATAGGAAATTTTAAACTGCATTTGGCCTACTTGTTTGGTTGGGCCCTAGTAACGGTGTCTGCTGCTCCTTGCTTTTCTCCTCCACTGAACAAAGCTGAGCTTCAATCTTCAGGCTTTCGGCCTACATAACACATGAAACTTCATTTGGCCTACTAGTTTGGTTGGGCCCTAGTAACGATGTCTGCCGCTCCTTGCTTGTCTCCTCCACTGAACAAAGCTGAGCTTCAATCTTCAGGCTTTCGGCCTATAGGAAATTTTAAACTGCATTTGGCCTACTAGTTTGGTTGGGCCCTAGTAACGGTGTCTGCCGCTCCTTGCTTGTCTCCTCCACTGAACGAAGCTGAGCTTCAATCTTCAGGCTTTCGGCCTATAGGAAATTTTAAACTGCATTTGGCCTACTTGTTTGGTTGGGCCCTAGTAATGGTGTCTGCCGCTCCTTGCTTTTCTCCTCCACTGAACAAAGCTGAGCTTCAATTTTCAGGCTTTCGGCCTACATCAGATATTAAACTGCATTTGGCCTACTAGTTTGGTTGGGCCCTAGTAACGGTGTCTGCCGCTCCTTGCTTGTCTCCTCCACTGAATATAGCTGAGCTTCAATTTTCAGGCTTTCGGCCTATATCAGATATTAACCTGCATTTGGCCTACTTGTTTGGTTGGGCCTTCTAACAGTGTCTGCTGCTGCTTGTTGTTCTCCTCCAATGAACAAAGCAGTGTCGCCTGTTTACTCCTGTTACCAATTTTGAACTGCATTTAGCCTACTTTATTCTTTGGGACTATATCTGTGTTTCCTCCTCATCCTGCCTATTGCCCAGCCACTGCTAGATGAGTCTGCTGGTACATTGACCCAGACCACTATATTCCCCTTGCACTCTACACAGCCAGAATCTGACCCTGCTGAAAATCAGGTTCCCCTTCCCGCATACTATACCACCTTACACGGGGACAAAGAGGAAGGTGCAGATGAAAGTGCAGGTTCCTTCATCAGGTGGGGGAGCATATTCGTTGGTGACGTCACTGGCACAGGGCCCCTCATAGTACGCAAAAGTGTCTCTGCTGGTGGGAGGCGCCCCCGCCGTCAAACACACCGCCGTACTTTGAGGGGCCCTGTGCCAGTGCCAATGCGAACAAGTGGGCCCCCCTGCTTGCTCGGAATCACAGCACTTGCAAAGTTTTAATACTTACCTCTTCCGGCTCCACCGCCGTGACGTAGTCCATGTTTCCTGGGCCCACAAAAAACTTGAGCCAGCCCTACCCCCCCCCCCACAACTTTAGCCAAATGACCCCCAATTTTCAATGCCTAACTATTATTATAAGGTAAATTAAGATTCACAAGCTTAAGTGACAAGAATTGATGTTTTTGACATTAAAATGGGCACTGTTGGTGTTTCCCTGTCCTCCACTCACTGACGACTTTGATTCCCCATTGACTTACATTGGGCTTCGTGTTTCGGTCGATCCCCGACTTTTCGCGATAATCGGCCGATTTCACTCGACCCGACTTTTGACAAAGTTGGATTTCGCGAAACCCGACTCGATCCTAAAAAAGTGATAGTCGCTCAACTCTAGTCCAGTCTGTTTCAATAAACAAAATCACAGCATGGTGAAGGGCGGTTCTGACTTGAATGCCCCACCCTTCACCATGCTGTGATTTTAATTACGTCCAGACACAGTTGGTTCTGAGCTTCCTATAAAAGCAGGCTTTACCATGTTATTAACCATAGGTGTGTTCACACTAGGCAGTCAGCTCAGGTACCCATCCGTTTTGAGATTACCTTGACGTTTGGTGGATGGGCTCACAACTTTTGGCCAAATCTTGTGCTAAGAATCTCATGTGTTTTTTCATAAATTTCCCAAGCCATTATGCTATTCACATTTCATGTATTGCACATTTCCTTGCCTTAGCACAGTAAATTTTGAGTGCAGCCATTGATCTATTTGCTATATGACTTTTCTGGTTATGCACCAGTTCAGACTATATTGCTGTTCAGTCAGTTTTCTTATATTTACTATGTACTAATTTTTCTGACTTGAACGCCCCGCCCTTCACCATGCTGTGATTTTAATTACATCCAGACACAGTTGGTTCTGAGCTTCCTATAAAAGCAGGCTTTACCATGTTATTAGCCATAGGTAAGTGTTCACACTAGGCAGTCAGCTCAGGTACCTGTTGTGAATTCTGCTCTTGGGCTCCCTCCGGTGGTTGTTGGTGATAGTGCAGTTGTCTCTGGGTTGTAATCCAGGGCAGGTGTTTCTGCTGATTGCAGCTCTATTAGGTATTTAGGTTTGCTGGATTCATTAGTCAGTGCCAGTTGTCCATTGTTCTTGGAGGGTTTACATCCCTGTCTGGTTCCTTCTGCTCTGCTGCCAATTCAGCCAAGATAAGTGTCTGGTTTATTTTCCTGCAGCACACATGCAGTGTGCTTTTCAGTTCAGAACAATTCATTGTATTGTCTTGTCCAGCTTAGACTTGTTTGGATTTTTTCAGTCATGCTGGACTCTCTGGAGATGCAGATATACATTCTATGTCTTTAGTTAGATGTGGAATTTTTGTATTTTCTGCTGTGGATATTTTCAGAGTTTTAATACTGACCGCTTAGTACTTTGTCCTATCCTTTACTATTTAGCTAGAAGTGCCTCTTTTGCTAAATCCTGTTTTCAGCCTGTGTGTGTCTTTACTCTTATATTAACCGTCAATATTTGTGGGGGGCTGCCTATCCTTTGGGGTTTCTGCTCTGAGGCAAGATAGAATTCCATTTTCCATCTATAGGGTTATTTAGTCCTCCGGCTGTGTCGAGGTGTCTAGGATGTGTTAGGTACACCCCACGGCTACTTCTAGTTGCGGTGTCAGTTTAGGGTTGCGGTCTGTACAGGTACCACCTTCTCCAGAGAAGGTCTCATGCGGCTCCAAGGCCACCGGATCATAACAGTACAACTGGCCAACAATGAGTTAAATGCATCTCAGAAGAAAGGAAGAAGGGTGTTAAGCCATTTTTTTTTCTGTAGTCTGCTTTGTCTCTCCATCCCTCTTTTCCTCTGGGTGGCTGTGGAGTCTTGTGCTAGTATGGATGTTCAGGGATTAGCTTCTCGTGTAGACCAGCTTGCTGCTAGAATACAGGGTATTGCAGATTATATTGTTCAGACTCCGGTTTTAGAGCCTAGGATTCCTACTCCTGATTTGTTTTTGGGGGACAGGTCCAAATTTTTGAGTTTTAAAAACAACTGTAAACTGTTTTTTGCTCTGAAACCTCGCTCCTCTGGTGATCCCATTCAGCAGGTTAAAATTGTCATCTCCCTGCTGCGTGGCGATCCTCAGGATTGGGCATTTTCCCTGGAATCTGGGAATCCGGCCTTGCTTAATGTAGACGCCTTTTTTCAGGCTCTAGGATTATTATATGATGAACCAAATTCTGTGGATCAAGCGGAGAAGACCTTGTTGGCCCTGCCTCAGGGTCAAGAGGCGGCAGAATGGTATTGTCAGAAATTTAGAAAATGGTCTGTGCTGACTAAATGGAATGATGATGCTTTAGCGGCAATTATCAGAAAGGGTCTTTCTGAATCCGTTAAAGATGTTATGGTGGGGTTTCCCACGCCTGTCGGTCTAAATGATTCTATGTCTCTGGCCATTCAGATTGATCGGCGCTTGCGTGAGCGCAGAGCTGTGCACGCTGTGGCGTTGTCCTCAGAGCAGATGCCTGAGCCTATGCAGTGTGATAGGATTCTGTCTAGAACAGAAAAACAAGGACTCAGACGTCAGAATAGGTTGTGTTTTTATTGTGGCGATGCTTCTCATGTTATTTCAGTCTGTTCTAAGCATACAAAGAGAATCGTCAGTTCAGTTACCATCAGTACTGTACAACCTAAATTTCTGTTATCTGTGTCCCTGATCTGCTCGTTGTCATCATTTTCTGTCATGGCGTTTGTGGATTCAGGCGCCGCTTTGAACTTAATGGACTTTGAATTTGCCAGGCGTTGTGTGTTATGACCTGGTGGTTACGGAGCGGTACTGAGATGACCTGGTGGGTAAAACCAATCATGGACAAACTTAGAGGAGGTAGCAGCTCCACAGACAGTAATCACTGATATGACCTAGTGAATACGGAGCAGCACTGAAATGACCTGGTGGGTAAAACAAATAATGTACTAGCTCTGAGGAGGTGGTAACTCTACTGACCGCAATCCCTACTCCTAACACCAACACTAGAAATAGCCATGGAGCGTTCCTAACTCTGCCTAGACGCCTCTGCACAGCCTAAGAACTAGCTACCCCTGAAGATGGAAACAGAAAACTATCTCGCCTCAGAGAAACCCCCAAAGGAAGACAGCCCCCCACAAATATTGACGGTGAGTGGAGAGGGAAATAACAAACTTAGAAATGAAACTAGATTTTTTAGCAAAGGAGGCCAATACTATCTAAATAGACAGAGATAGGAAAGGCTACTGTGCGGTCAGTATAAAAACTAAATGTCCATGCAGAGTTTACAAAAAATAACCACCACACCGACTCACGGTGTGGAGGGGCAAATCGGCGACCCCAGAGCTTCCAACTAGCCGGAATATTTCATAATGACAAGCTGGACAAAAGAGACAAAATTAAACTGAACAGAAGGTCATAAGCAGGGAAACACCCCAAAACTAGCAGACTTATCTTAAGCTGAAAATGGACTGGCCAACAGAGAACTTCCAGGAAAGGACTGAATCCACAGGAAAAACATTGACAGCTGGCATCCACTACAGCCAAAAGCCCAGTTAAATAACAAAGGCCAGGGAACCGATTAGTGAACGCAGCTGCTAAGTTCCACTTGAAACCACCAGAGGGAGCCCAAGAGCAGAACTCCCAAAAATACCATTCGCAACCACAGGATAGAGCCCAAGAATGGAATTCACAACAGTTGTGGTTTCCCCTTGCAGTCTTTACAGAATCCTATTCCTTTAAGGGGCATTGATGCTACACCTTTGGCTAAAAATAAACCCCAGTTTTGGACACAGGTGACTGTTGTGAATTAGACTTTTTGGCTCCCTCTTGTGGTCACTAGTGGTATGACTCTGGGATTGTCTTTTTTCTGTTTGGCACTCACCTGGGTCGTTAGTCCAGGGGTGTCGCTATATTAACTTCCTGGATCCTTAGTCCAGTGCCTGGCATCGTTGTAATCAGATCCTTCTGTTGCTCCTGTCTGCTGGTCCTGGCTCTTGCAAAATTAAGCTAAGTCTTGCTTCTTTGTTTTTTAAGTTACTTGCTTTGCTACTATTTTTGTCCAGCTTGTACTAAATGTGATTTCTGACCTTGCTGGAAGCTCTAGGGGGCTGGTGTTCTGCCCCCGGCCGTTAGACGGTTTGGGGGTTCTTGAATATCCAGCGTGGATATTTTAATAGGGTTTTTGCTGACCATATAAGTCATCTTACTATATTCTGCTATTAGCTAGTGGGCCTCTCTTTGCTAAATACCTAGCTCATTCTTATGTTTGTCTTTTCTTCTTGCCTCACCGTTATTATTTGTTGGGGGCTTGTATCCAACTTTTGGGGTCTTTTCTCTGGAGGCAAGAAAGGTCTTTCTTTTCCCTTCTAGGGTTAGTTAGTTCTCCGGCTGGCGCGAGACATCTAGAACCAACGTAGGCACGTTCCCCGGCTACTTCTATTTGTGGTGCTAGGATTAGATATATGGTCAGCCCAGTTACCACTGCCCTATGAGCTGTTTTTTTGTGTTTGCAGACTTGGTATTTATTCCTGAGACCCTCTGCCATAACAGTATGCCAGGCCAACATTGAATGTTTAATGCATTGCAGAAGTGAGATATAAGAAAGGAAATTCTGAATTTTTTTTTTTTTTCCTCTCTTCCTCCCCTTTACCTCTGAGTGGCTTGAGCTTGCTGCAGACATGAATGTCCAGACCTTGATTACAAGTGTGGACCAGCTTGCTGCTCGTGTGCAAAGCATACAAGATTTTGTTACCAGTAGTCCTATGTCTGAACCTAAAATACCTATTCCTGAACTGTTTTCTGGAGACCGATTTAAGTTTAGGAATTTCAGGGATAATTGTAAATTGTTTCTATCTCTGAGACCCCGTTCATCTGGAGACTCAGTTCAGCAAGTTAAAATTGTTATCTCTTTTTTACGGGGCGACCCTCAGGATTGGGCCTTCTCGCTAGCGCCAGGAGATCCGGCATTGGCAAATATTGATGCGTTTTTTCTGGCGCTTGGATTGCTTTACGAGGAACCCAATCTTGAGGTTCAGGCAGAAAAAGCCTTGCTGGCTATTTCTCAGGGCAAGGATGAAGCTGAAGTGTATTGCCAAAAATTTCGGAAATGGTCCGTGCTTACTCAGTGGAATGAGTGTGCTCTGGCCGCAAACTTCAGAAATGGCCTTTCTGAAGCCATTAAGAATGTGATGGTGGGTTTCTCCATTCCTACAAGTCTGAATGATTCCATGGCGCTGGCGATTCAAATTGACCGGCGTTTGTGGGAGCGCAAAACCGCTAATCCTCTGCTGGTGTTGTCTAAACAAACACCTGATTTGATGCAATGTGATAGAATTCAGACCAGAAATGAGCGGAAAAATCATAGACGTCAGAATGGGTTGTGTTTTTACTGTGGTGATTCTACACATGTTATATCAGCATGCTCTAAACGCCTAACAAGGGTTGTTAGTCCTGTCGCCATTGGTAATTTGCAACCTAAATTTATTTTGTCTGTGACTTTAATTTGCTCATTGCCCTCTTACCCTGTTATGGCGTTTGTGGATTCAGGTGCTGCCCTGAGTCTTATGGATCTGTCATTTGCCAAGCGCTGTGGTTTTGTTCTTGAGCCGTTGGTTAATCCTATCCCTCTGAGGGGTATTGATGCTACGCCATTGGCGGAAAATAAACCGCAGTTTTGGACACAGGTAACCATGTGCATGACTCCTGAACATCGGGAGGTGATTCGTTTTCTTGTTCTGCATAAAATGCATGATTTGGTCGTTTTGGGGTTGCCATGGTTACAGACTCATAATCCAGTCTTGGATTGGAAGGCAATGTCTGTGTCAAGTTGGGGCTGTCAGGGTATTCATGGTGATTCCCCGCCGGTGTCTATTGCTTCCTCTACTCCTTCGGAAGTTCCTGAGTATTTGTCTGCTTATCAGGATGTGTTCAGCGAGTCCAGGTCCAGTGTTCTGCCTCCTCATAGGGACTGTGACTGTGCCATAGATTTGATTCCAGGTAGCAAATTTCCTAAGGGAAGACTATTTAATCTGTCTGTACCTGAGCATACCGCAATGCGTTCGTATATCAAGGAATCTCTGGAGAAGGGGCATATCCGTCCTTCCTCTTCCCCTCTTGGTGCGGGATTCTTTTTTGTGGCCAAGAAGGACGGATCTTTGAGACCTTGTATTGACTATCGGCTTTTGAATAAAATCACTGTTAAATTTCAGTATCCTTTGCCTCTGTTGTCAGACTTGTTTGCCCGAATTAAAGGTGCCAAGTGGTTCACCAAGATAGATCTTCGTGGTGCGTACAACCTTGTGCGCATTAAGCAAGGAGATGAATGGAAAACTGCATTTAATACGCCCGAAGGTCATTTTGAGTACTTGGTGATGCCTTTCGGGCTCTCTAATGCTCCTTCAGTGTTTCAGTCCTTTATGCATGATATTTTCCGGAAGTATCTGGATAAATTTATGATCGTTTATCTGGATGATATTCTGTTTTTTTCTGATGACTGGGACTCGCATGTAGAGCAGGTCAGGATGGTGTTTCAGGTTTTGCGTGAGAATGCTTTATTTGTTAAGGGCTCAAAGTGTCTCTTTGGAGTACAGAAGGTTCCCTTTTTGGGGTTTATTTTTTCCCCTTCTGCGGTGGAGATGGACCCAGTCAAGGTCCGTGCTATTCATGATTGGACTCAACCCACATCAGTTAAGAGTCTTCAGAAGTTCTTGGGTTTTGCTAACTTCTACCGTCGTTTTATTGCTAATTTTTCTAGCATTGCAAAACCTTTGACGGATATGACCAAGAAAGGTTCTGATGTTGCTCACTGGGCTCCTGCAGCCGTGGAGGCTTTCCAGGAGTTGAAGCGCCGGTTTACTTTGGCGCCTGTTTTGTGCCAGCCTGATGTCTCACTTCCCTTTCAGGTTGAAGTGGATGCTTCTGAGATTGGGGCAGGGGCCGTTTTGTCGCAGAGAGGCCCTGGTTGCTCTGTGATGAGACCTTGTGCCTTTTTCTCGAGGAAGTTTTCGCCTGCTGAGCGGAATTATGATGTTGGCAATCGGGAGTTGTTGGCCATGAAGTGGGCATTTGAGGAGTGGCGTCATTGGCTCGAGGGTGCTAAGCATCGTGTGGTGGTCTTGACTGATCACAAAAATTTGATGTATCTCGAGTCTGCTAAACGCCTGAATCCTAGACAGGCCCGCTGGTCATTGTTTTTCTCCCGTTTTGACTTTGTGGTCTCGTATTTACCAGGTTCAAAGAATGTGAAGGCTGATGCTCTTTCAAGGAGCTTTGTGCCTGACTCTCCGGGAGTCGCAGAACCAGTTGGTATTCTTAAAGAGGGAGTTATCTTGTCAGCCATTTCTCCGGATTTGCGACGTGTGTTGCAGAGATTTCAGGCTGGTAGACCTGACTCTTGTCCACCTGACAGACTGTTTGTTCCTGATAAGTGGACCAGCAGAGTCATTTCCGAGGTTCATTCCTCGGTGTTGGCAGGGCATCCGGGAATTTTTGGCACCAGAGATCTGGTGGCTAGGTCCTTTTGGTGGCCTTCCTTGTCATGGGATGTGCGG
Source organism: Ranitomeya variabilis (assembly GCF_051348905.1). NCBI lineage: Eukaryota > Metazoa > Chordata > Amphibia > Anura > Dendrobatidae > Ranitomeya > Ranitomeya variabilis. Next base: position 999,272,490 of record NC_135233.1, on the reverse strand, counting down.
TCGTTTGTGCAGTCCTGTGGGACTTGTGCTCGAGCTAAGCCTTGCTGTTCGCGTGCCAGCGGGTTGCTCTTGCCCTTGCCTGTCCCGAAGAGGCCTTGGACACACATTTCCATGGATTTCATTTCAGATCTCCCGGTGTCTCAGGGCATGTCTGTCATCTGGGTGGTATGTGATTGCTTTTCTAAGATGGTCCATTTGGTACCTTTGCCTAAGCTGCCTTCCTCTTCCGATCTGGTTCCTGTGTTCTTTCAGAATGTGGTTTGTTTACACGGCATTCCTGAGAATATTGTGTCTGACAGAGGATCCCAGTTTGTTTCCAGGTTCTGGCGATCCTTTTGTGCTAGGATGGGCATTGAGTTGTCGTTTTCGTCTGCCTTTCATCCTCAGACTAATGGACAAACGGAGCGAACTAATCAGACTCTGGAGGCTTATTTGAGGTGTTTTGTTTCTGCGGATCAGGATGATTGGGTGACCTTCTTGCCGTTGGCTGAGTTTGCCCTTAATAATCGGGCTAGTTCCGCTACATTGGTTTCGCCATTTTTCTGCAACTCTGGTTTCCATCCTCCTTTTTCCTCGGGACATGTGGAGCCTTCTGACTGTCCTGGGGTAGATTCTGTGGTGGATAGGTTGCAGCAGATCTGGAATCATGTGGTGGACAACTTAAAGTTGTCACAAGAGAAGGCTCAGCATTTTGCCAACCGCCGCCGCGGTGTGGATCCCCGACTTCGTGTTGGGAATTTGGTATGGCTGTCTTCTCGATTTGTTCCTATGAAGGTCTCCTCTCCTAAATTTAAGCCTCGCTTCATCGGTCCTTACAAGATATTGGAAATCCTTAATCCCGTGTCCTTTCGCTTGGATCTTCCTGTGTCGTTTGCCATTCACAACGTGTTCCATAGGTCTTTGTTGCGGCGGTACGTTGTACCTGTGGTTCCTTCTGTTGAGCCTCCTGCTCCGGTGTTGGTTGAGGGCGAGTTGGAGTACGTGGTGGAGAAGATCTTGGATTCTCGTCTCTCCAGGCGGAGGCTTCAGTATCTGGTCAAGTGGAAGGGCTATGGTCAGGAGGATAATTCCTGGGTGGTTGCCTCTGATGTGCATGCGGCCGATTTAGTTCGTGCCTTTCACGCTGCTCATCCTGATTGCCCTGGTGGTCTTGGTGAGGGTTCGGTGACCCCTCCTTAAGGGGGGGGTACTGTTGTGTGTTAGACTTTTTGGCTCCCTCTTGTGGTCACTAGTGGTATGACTCTGGGATTGTCTTTTTTCTGTTTGGCACTCACCTGGGTCGTTAGTCCAGGGGTGTCGCTATATTAACTTCCTGGATCCTTAGTCCAGTACCTGGCATCATTGTAATCAGATCCTTCTGTTGCTCCTGTCTGCTGGTCCTGGCTCTTGCAAAATTAAGCTAAGTCTTGCTTCTTTGTTTTTTGAGTTACTTGCTTTGCTACTATTTTTGTCCAGCTTGTACTAAATGTGATTTCTGACCTTGCTGGAAGCTCTAGGGGGCTGGTGTTCTCCCCCCGGCCGTTAGATGGTTTGGGGGTTCTTGAATATCCAGCGTGGATATTTTAATAGGGTTTTTGCTGACCATATAAGTCATCTTACTATATTCTGCTATTAGCTAGTGGGCCTCTCTTTGCTAAATACCTAGTTCATTCTTATGTTTGTCTTTTCCTCTTGCCTCACCGTTATTATTTGTTGGGGGCTTGTATCCAACTTTTGGGGTCTTTTCTCTGGAGGCAAGAAAGGTCTTTCTTTTCCCTTCTAGGGTTAGTTAGTTCTCCGGCTGGCGCGAGACATCTAGAACCAACGTAGGCACGTTCCCCGGCTACTTCTATTTGTGGTGCTAGGATTAGATATATGGTCAGCCCAGTTACCACTGCCCTATGAGCTGTTTTTTTGTGTTTGCAGACTTGGTATTTATTCCTGAGACCCTCTGCCATTGGGGTCATAACAGGTGACCACGTGTATGGCGCCAGCCCATCAGGAAGATTGTCGTTTTCTGGTGTTGCATAATTTGCATGATGCTATTGTGCTGGGTTTTCCATGGTTGCAGGTACATAATCCTGTGTTGGATTGGAAGTCTATAACTGTGACTAGTTGGGGTTGTCAGGAGGTTCATAATGACATTCCTTTGATGTCAATCTCCTCTTCCTCCTCTTCTGAAATTCCTGAGTTTTTGTCTGATTTTCAGGATGTTTTCGATGAGCCCAAGTCCAGTTCCCTTCCACCGCATAGGGACTGTGATTGTGCTATTGACTTGATTCCAGGCTGTAAGTTTCCTAAGGGCCGACTTTTCAACCTGTCTGTGACTGAACATACCGCCATGCGGAGTTATGTTAAGGAGTCTTTGGAGAAAGGGCATATTCGGCCATCTTTGTTGTGATTCGGTTCGTGGGCTCCCCCGGTGGTCTCTTGTGGTACTGGTGTCCTGCAAGCTTTGCCTTCTCAGTTCACCTGTTCCTATCAGGATGTGGGAGTATCCTATTTAACCTTGCTCCTCAGTCATTCTAATGCTGGCCATCAATGTATCCAGAGTGATTCTGTTGCATGTTCCTGCTCCCAGTTTTCTGCTCAGCTAAGTTGGACACTTTAGTCCTTAAGTCTATTTTTGTATGTTTTGTCCAGTTTGCACTTATGTGAATCTCTGCAGCTGGAAGCTCTTGTTGGGCTGAAATTACCACTCCAGTGGCATGAGTTGTCACATGAGTTAAGGTAATTTCAGGATGGTGTTTTGAAGGGTTTTGCAGCTGACCGCGAAGTCCTCTGTTGTATCTTTCTGCTATTTAGTTAGCGGGCCTCTCTGTGCTAAATCTGCTTTCATACTACGTGTGTCTTTTCATCTGCTCTCACCGTTATTATATGTGGGGGGCTGCTATCTCCTGTGGGGACATTCTCTGGAGGCAAGCCAGGACTGTGTTTTCTTCTACCAGGGGTAGTTAGTTCTCCGGCTGGCGCGCGGCATCTAGAGACAACGCAGGAATGCCCCCTGGCTACTTCTAGTGTGGTGTGTAGGTTTAGCATCGCGGTCAGCTCTAGTTTCCATCACCCGAGAGCTTGTCCGTTTATTCTATGCTTCTGATGTTTCCTTGCCATTGGAAACCATAACAGTATGGCCAGACCAAATGTTTAATCTATAGGCTTAAGCAGGGGGATGAGTGGAAAACCGCATTTAATACGCCCGAGGGCCATTTTGAGTATTTGGTGATGCCTTTTGGTCTGTCAAATGCCCCTTCGGTCTTTCAGTCTTTTATGCACAATATTTTCCGTGAATATCTGGATAAATTTATGATTGTGTATTTGGACGATATCTTGATTTTTTCGGATGACTGGGAATCTCATGTTCAACAAGTTAGGAGGGTTTTTCAGGTTTTGCGGACCAATTCTCTGTTTGTTAAAGGTTCAAAGTGTGTTTTTGGGGTTCAGAAGATTTCTTTTTTGGGGTACATTTTTTCCCCCTTTTCTATTGAGATGGATCCTGTGAAGGTTCGGGCTATTTGTGACTGGACGCAACCGACTTCTCTTAAGGGCCTTCAGAAATTTTTGGGCTTTGCTAACTTTTATCGTCGATTCATAACTGGTTTTTCTAGCGTTGTCAGGCCTTTGACTGATTTGACTAAAAAGGGTGCTGATGTTGCAGATTGGTCTCCTGCTGCTGTGGAGGCCTTTCGGGAGCTTAAGCGCCGTTTTTCTTCTGCTCCGGTGTTGTGCCAGCCTGATGTTTCTCTTCCTTTTCAGGTGGAAGTTGATGCTTCCGAGATCGGAGCGGGGGCGGTTTTGTCGCAGAAAAGTTCAGATTGTTCAGTGATGAGACCTTGTGCGTTCTTTTCTCGAAAATTTTCGCCCGCCGAGCGAAATTATGACGTCGGTAATCGGGAGCTTTTGGCGATGAAGTGGGCATTCGAGGAGTGGCGTCATTGGCTTGAGGGTGCTAAACATCAGGTGGTGGTCTTGACTGATCACAAAAATTTGATTTATCTTGAGTCGGCCAGACGTCTGAATCCTAGACAGGCGCGCTGGTCGTTGTTTTTCTCCCGGTTTAATTTTGTGGTTTCGTATCTGCCAGGTACTAAGAATGTGAAGGCGGATGCCCTTTCTAGGAGTTTTGAACCTGATTCCCCTGGTGATTCTAAACCTACGGGTATACTTAAGGATGGGGTGATATTGTCTGCCGTCTTCCCAGACCTGCGACGTGCTTTACAAGAGTTTCAGGCGGATCGGCCTGATCGTTGTCCGCCTGGTAGATTGTTTGTGCCGGATGAGTGGACCAATAGAGTCATCTCGGAGGTTCATTCTTCTGCGTTGGCAGGTCATCCGGGAATTTTTGGTACCAGAGATTTGGTGGCTAGGTCCTTCTGGTGGCCTTCCCTGTCTCGGGACGTGCGTACTTTTGTGCAGTCTTGCGATGTTTGTGCTCGGGCCAAGCCTTGTTGTTCTCGGGCTAGTGGGTTGTTGTTGCCCTTGCCTGTTCCTAAGAGGCCTTGGACACACATCTCTATGGATTTTATTTCTGATCTCCCTGTTTCTCAGAAGATGTCCGTCATTTGGGTGGTGTGTGACCGCTTTTCTAAGATGGTTCATTTGGTGCCCTTGCCCAAGCTGCCTTCCTCATCTGAGTTGGTGCCCCTGTTTTTTCAGAATGTGGTTCGGCTGCATGGTATTCCGGAGAATATCGTTTCCGACAGGGGATCCCAGTTTGTGTCCAGATTTTGGCGGGCGTTTTGTGCCAGGATGGGCATTGATTTGTCTTTTTCGTCTGCATTTCATCCCCAGACAAATGGCCAGACGGAACGTACTAATCAGACCTTGGAGACTTATTTGAGGTGTTTTGTGTCTGCTGATCAGGATGACTGGGTCTCCTTTTTGCCGTTGGCTGAGTTTGCCCTTAATAATGGGGCCAGTTCTGCCACTTTGGTCTCACCTTTCTTTTGCAATTCAGGGTTCCATCCTCGTTTTTCATCTGGTCTGGTGGAGTCTTCGGATTGTCCTGGAGTGGATACCATGGTGGATAGGTTGCATTGTATTTGGGGGCAGGTGGTGGACAATTTGGAGTTGTCCCAGGAGAGGACTCAACGTTTTGCTAATCGCCATCGTCGTGTTGGTCCTCATCTTCGTGTTGGGGACTTGGTGTGGTTGTCCTCCCGTTTTGTCCCTATGAGGGTCTCTTCTCCTAAGTTTAAGCCTCGGTTCATCGGTCCTTATAAGATTTTGGAAATTCTTAACCCTGTGTCTTTTCGTTTGGACCTCCCAGCATCCTTTGCTATCCATAATGTCTTCCATCGGTCATTATTGCGGAGGTATGAGGTACCACTTGTGCCTTCTGTTGAGCCTCCTGCTCCTGTGCTGGTTGAGGGTGAATTGGAGTACGTGGTGGAGAAAATCTTGGACTCCCGTGTTTCCAGACGGAGACTTAAATATCTGGTGAAATGGAAGGGCTATGGTCAAGAGGATAATTCTTGGGTTACAGCTTCTGATGTTCATGCTTCTGATTTGGTCCGTGCCTTTCATAGGGCTCATCCAGATCGCCCTGGTGGTTCTTGTGAGGGTTCGGTGCCCCCTCCTTAAGGGGGGGGTACTGTTGTGATTCGGTTCGTGGGCTCCCCCGGTGGTCTCTTGTGGTACTGGTGTCCTGCAAGCTTTGCCTTCTCAGTTCACCTGTTCCTATCAGGATGTGGGAGTATCCTATTTAACCTTGCTCCTCAGTCATTCTAATGCTGGCCATCAATGTATCCAGAGTGATTCTGTTGCATGTTCCTGCTCCCAGTTTTCTGCTCAGCTAAGTTGGACACTTTAGTCCTTAAGTCTATTTTTGTATGTTTTGTCCAGTTTGCACTTATGTGAATCTCTGCAGCTGGAAGCTCTTGTTGGGCTGAAATTACCACTCCAGTGGCATGAGTTGTCACATGAGTTAAGGTAATTTCAGGATGGTGTTTTGAAGGGTTTTGCAGCTGACCGCGAAGTCCTCTGTTGTATCTTTCTGCTATTTAGTTAGCGGGCCTCTCTGTGCTAAATCTGCTTTCATACTACGTGTGTCTTTTCATCTGCTCTCACCGTTATTATATGTGGGGGGCTGCTATCTCCTGTGGGGACATTCTCTGGAGGCAAGCCAGGACTGTGTTTTCTTCTACCAGAAGTAGTTAGTTCTCCGGCTGGCGCGCGGCATCTAGAGACAACGCAGGAATGCCCCCTGGCTACTTCTAGTGTGGTGTGTAGGTTTAGCATCGCGGTCAGCTCTAGTTTCCATCACCCGAGAGCTTGTCCGTTTATTCTATGCTTCTGATGTTTCCTTGCCATTGGAATCCATAACACATCTTCTTCACCGTTGGGAGCGGGATTCTTATTTGTTGCTAAGAAGGATGGCTCCTTAAGACCCTGTATTGATTATCGCCTCTTGAATAAGATCACGGTCAAGTTTCAATACCCTTTACCTTTGCTTTCTGATTTGTTTGCTAGGATTAAGGGGGCTAGTTGGTTTACTAAGATTGACCTTCGGGGGGCATATAATCTTGTTCGTATTAAGCAGGGGGATGAATGGAAAACTGCGTTTAATACGCCCGAAGGCCATTTTGAATACCTTGTGATGCCATTCGGGCTCTCTAATGCTCCATCTGTTTTTCAATCCTTCATGCACGACATCTTCCGGACTTATCTTGATAAATTCATGATTGTATATTTGGATGACATTTTGATTTTTTCCAATGATTGGGAGTCTCATGTGGAGCAGGTCAGGATGGTATTTCAGATCCTTCATGATAATGCTTTGTTTGTGAAGGGGTCTAAGTGTCTCTTTGGAGTGCAGAAGGTTTCTTTTTTGGGCTTCATTTTTTCTCCATCATCTATTGAGATGGATCCGGTTAAGGTTCAGGCCATTCATGATTGGATTCAGCCCACATTCGTGAAGAGCCTTCAGAAATTTTTGGGCTTTGCTAATTTTTATCGCCGTTTCATTGCTAACTTCTCCAGTGTGGTTAAACCCTTGACCGATTTGACGAAGAAGGGCGCTGATGTGACGAATTGGTCCTCTGCGGCTGTCTCTGCCTTTCAGGATCTTAAACGCCTATTTACTTCTGCCCCGGTGTTGCGTCAACCGGATGTTTCTCTTCCATTTCAGGTTGAGGTTGACGCTTCTGAGATTGGGGCAGGGGCCGTTTTGTGTCAGAGGAATTCTGATGGTTCCTTGATGAAACCGTGTGCCTTCTTTTCCCGTAAGTTTTCGCCTGCTGAACGCAATTATGATGTCGGCAATCGGGAGTTGTTGGCTATGAAGTGGGCGTTTGAGGAGTGGCGACATTGGCTTGAGGGATCTAAGCACCGAATTGTGGTCTTGACTGATCATAAAAATCTGATTTACCTCGAGTCTGCCAAGCGGCTGAATCCTAGACAGGCTCGATGGTCCCTTTTCTTTTCCCGTTTTGATTTCGTGGTCTCGTGTCTTCCGGGTTCTAAGAATATTAAGGCTGATGCCCTCTCTAGGAGTTTTTTGCCTGATTCTCCTGAGGTCCTTGAACCGGTCGGCCTTCTGAAAGAAGGGGTGGTCCTTTCTGCCATTTCCCCTGATTTACGACGGGTTCTTCAGGAATTTCAGGCTGACAAACCTGACCGCTGTCCAGTGGGGAAACTGTTTGTTCCTGATAGATGGACTAGTAGAGTGATTTCTGAGGTTCATTGTTCTGTGTTGGCTGGCCATCCTGGTATTTTTGGTACCAGAGATTTGGTTGGTAGGTCCTTTTGGTGGCCTTCTTTGTCGCGGGATGTGCGTTCTTTTGTGCAGTCCTGTGGGACTTGTGCGCGGGCTAAGCCTTGTTGTTCCCGTGCTAGTGGGTTGCTTTTGCCTTTGCCGGTCCCTGAGAGGCCCTGGACGCATATTTCTATGGATTTTATTTCAGATCTTCCGGTTTCCCAGAGGATGTCGGTTATCTGGGTGGTTTGTGACCAGTTCTCTAAGATGGTCCATTTGGTGCCTTTGCCTAAATTGCCTTCCTCTTCTGATTTGGTTCCGTTGTTTTTTCAGCATGTGGTTCGTTTGCATGGTATTCCGGAGAATATTGTGTCCGACAGAGGCTCACAGTTTGTTTCTAGATTTTGGCGAGCCTTTTGTGCTAGGCTGGGCATTGATATGTCTTTTTCCTCCGCATTTCATCCTCAGACAAATGGCCAGACCGAGCGAACTAATCAGACTTTGGAAACTTATTTGAGATGCTTTGTGTCTGCTGATCAGGATGATTGGGTGGCTTTCTTGCCATTGGCCGAGTTCGCCCTTAATAATCGGGCTAGTTCGGCTACCTTGGTTTCACCCTTCTTTTGTAATTTTGGTTTTCATCCTCGTTTTTCTTCAGGGCAGGTTGAGCCTTCTGACTGTCCCGGTGTGGATTCTGTGGTGGACAGGTTGCAGCAGATATGGGCTCATGTGGTAGACAATTTGGTGTTGTCTCAGGAGGAGGCTCAGCGTTTTGCTAACCGTCATCGGCGTGTTGGTTCCCGGCTTCGGGTTGGGGATTTGGTCTGGTTGTCTTCCCGTCATGTTCCTATGAAGGTTTCTTCCCCTAAGTTTAAGCCTCGGTTTATTGGTCCTTATAGGATTTCTGAGATTATCAATCCGGTGTCTTTTCGTTTGGCCCTTCCGGCCTCTTTTGCCATCCATAATGTTTTCCATAGATCTTTATTGCGGAAATATGTGGTGCCCGTTGTTCCCTCTGTTGATCCTCCGGCCCCTGTGTTGGTTGATGGGGAGTTGGAGTATGTGGTTGAGAAGATTTTGGATTCTCATTTTTCAAGGCGGAAGCTTCAGTATATTGTCAAATGGAAGGGTTATGGCCAAGAGGATAATTCTTGGGTTTTTGCCTCTGATGTCCATGCTGCTGACTTGGTCCGTGCCTTTCATCTGGCTCGTCCTGATCGGCCTGGGGGCTCTGGTGAGGGTTCGGTGACCCCTCTTCAAGGGGGGGTACTGTTGTGAATTCTGCTCTTGGGCTCCCTCCGGTGGTTGTTGGTGATAGTGCAGTTGTCTCTGGGTTGTAATCCAGGGCAGGTGTTTCTGCTGATTGCAGCTCTATTAGGTATTTAGGTTTGCTGGATTCATTAGTCAGTGCCAGTTGTCCATTATTCTTGGAGGGTTTACATCCCTGTCTGGTTCCTTCTGCTCTGCTGCCAATTCAGCCAAGATAAGTGTCTGGTTTATTTTCCTGCAGCACACATGCAGTGTGCTTTTCAGTTCAGAACAATTCATTGTTTTGTCTTGTCCAGCTTAGACTTGTTTGGATTTTTTCAGTCATGCTGGACTCTCTGGAGATGCAGATATACATTCTATGTCTTTAGTTAGATGTGGAATTTTTGTATTTTCTGCTGTGGATATTTTCAGAGTTTTAATACTGACCGCTTAGTACTCTGTCCTATCCTTTACTTTTTAGCTAGAAGTGCCTCTTTTGCTAAATCCTGTTTTCAGCCTGTGTGTGTCTTTACTCTTATATTCACCGTCAATATTTGTGGGGGGCTGCCTATCCTTTGGGGTTTCTGCTCTGAGGCAAGATAGAATTCCATTTTCCATCTATAGGGTTATTTAGTCCTCCGGCTGTGTCGAGGTGTCTAGGATGTGTTAGGGACACCCCACGGCTACTTCTAGTTGCGGTGTTAGTTTAGGGTTGCGGTCTGTACAGGTACCACCTTCTCCAGAGAAGGTCTCATGCGGCTCCAAGGCCACTGGATCATAACAGGTACCCATCCGTTTTGAGATTACCTTGACGTTTGGTGGATGGGCTCACAACTAGGGTTGAGCGACTTTCATTTTTTTAAGATCGAGTAGGGTTTTGGGAAACCCGATTTTGTCCAGAGTCGAGTCGAGTGCAGTCGGCCGATTATCGCTAAAAATCGGGGATCGACCGAAACACGAAACCCAATGCAAGTCAATGGGGAAGCATAGTCGGCAGTGAGTGGAGGCCAGGAAAACACCTACAGTGCCCATTTTAATGCCAAAAACATCCATTCTTGTTTCTGAAGCTTGCCAATCTTAATTAACTGTATAATAATAGTTGGGCATAGGGAATTGGGGGAAAGTTGTGGGGGGAGTAGGGCTGGCTCAAGTTTTTCGTGGGCCCAGGAAATGCGGACTACGTCACGGCGGTGTTGCAGGGAAAGGTAAGTATTTAAAAGTTGCAAGTGCTGTGATCCTGAGCAAGCAGGGGGGGCCCACTCGTTCGCATTGCCACTGGCACAGGGCCCCTCAAAGTACGGCGGTGTGTTTGCATGGCGGGGGCGCCTCCCACCAGCAGCGACACTTTTGCGTACTCTGAGGGGCCCTGTGCCAGTGACGTCGCCAACGAGTATGCCCCCCCACCTGATGAAGGAACCTGCACTTTCATCTGCACCTTCCTCTTTGTCCCTGTGTAAGGTGGTATAACATGCGGGAAGGGGAACCTTACTTTCAGCAGGGACAGATTCTGGCTGTGTAGAGTACAAGGGGAATGTAGTGGTCTAGGTCAATGTACCAGCAGACTCATTTAGCAGTGGCTGGGCAATGGGCAGGATGAGGAGGAAACAGATATAGGGCCAAAGAATAAAGTAGGCTACATGCAGTTCAAAATTGGTAACAGGACTAAACAGGCGGCATTGCTTTGTTCAGTGGAGTAGCAAACCCAAGAGCAGCAGACACTGTTTCAAGGGCCTAACCACACTAGTAGGCCAAATGCAGTTTAATATCTGATAGTATAGGGCGAAAGCCAGAATGTGGAAGCTCAGCTTTGTTCAGTTGAGGACAACACCAGGGAGGGGCAGACACCTTTAGTAGGCCGGAAAAGCCTATTGCATTTTTTAAAATGGTAATTTGGAGCAGAAGGTTGAAGCTCAGCTTTATTTAGTTGAGGGCAACACCAGGGAGGGGCAGAAGCCGTTAGTAGGCCCTAACCACCATTTTTTTTTTTTTTAAAACCACTTAATGAGAGCCGGAAGGTTGAAGCTCAGCTTTATTTAGTTGAGGACAACACCAGGGAGGGGCAGAAGCCGTTAGTAGGCCCTAACCACCATTTTTTTTTTAAAACCACTTAATGAGAGCCGGAAGGTTGAAGCTCAGCTTTATTTAGTTGAGGACAACACCAGGGAGGGGCAGAAGCCGTTAGTAGGCCCTAACCACCATTTTTTTTTTTTTTAAAACCACTTAATGAGAGCCGGAAGGTTGAAGCTCAGCTTTATTTAGTTGAGGACAACACCAGGGAGGGGCAGAAGCCGTTAGTAGGCCCTAACCACCATTTTTTTTTTAAAACCACTTAATGAGAGCCGGAAGGTTGAAGCTCAGCTTTATTTAGTTGAGGACAACACCAGGGAGGGGCAGAAGCCGTTAGTAGGCCCTAACCACCATTTTTTTTTTTTTTAAAACCACTTAATGAGAGCCGGAAGGTTAAAGCTCAGCTTTATTTAGTTGAGGACAACACCAGGGAGGGGCAGAAGCCGTTAGTAGGCCCTAACCACCATTTTTTTTTTAAAACCACTTAATGAGAGCCGGAAGGTTGAAGCTCAGCTTTATTTAGTTGAGGACAACACCAGGGAGGGGCAGAAGCCGTTAGTAGGCCCTAACCACCATTTTTTTTTTTTAAACCACATAATGAGAGCCGGAAGGTTGAAGCTCAGCTTTATTTAGTTGAGGACAACACCAGGGAGGGGCAGAAGCCGTTAGTAGGCCCTAACCACCATTTTTTTTTTTTTAAAACCACTTAATGAGAGCCGGAAGGTTGAAGCTCAGCTTTATTTAGTTGAGGACAACACCAGGGAGGGGCAGAAGCCGTTAGTAGGCCCTAACCACCATTTTTTTTTTTTTTAAAACCACTTAATGAGAGCCGGAAGGTTGAAGCTCAGCTTTATTTAGTTGAGGACAACACCAGGGAGGGGCAGAAGCCGTTAGTAGGCCCTAACCACCATTTTTTTTTTAAAACCACTTAATGAGAGCCGGAAGGTTGAAGCTCAGCTTTATTTAGTTGAGGACAACACCAGGGAGGGGCAGAAGCCGTTAGTAGGCCCTAACCACCATTTTTTTTTTTTAAACCACATAATGAGAGCCGGAAGGTTGAAGCTCAGCTTTATTTAGTTGAGGACAACACCAGGGAGGGGCAGAAGCCGTTAGTAGGCCCTAACCACCATTTTTTTTTTTTTTAAAACCACTTAATGAGAGCCGGAAGGTTGAAGCTCAGCTTTATTTAGTTGAGGACAACACCAGGGAGGGGCAGAAGCCGTTAGTAGGCCCTAACCACCATTTTTTTTTAAAAACCACTTAATGAGAGCCGGAAGGTTGAAGCTCAGCTTTATTTAGTTGAGGACAACACCAGGGAGGGGCAGAAGCCGTTAGTAGGCCCTAACCACCATTTTTTTTTTTAAAACCACATAATGAGAGCCGGAAGGTTGAAGCTCAGCTTTATTTAGTTGAGGACAACACCAGGGAGGGGCAGAAGCCGTTAGTAGGCCCTAACCAAAGTTGAAGGCCAAATGCAGTTTAATTTCTGATACTATAGGCCGAAAGCCAGAAGGTGGAAGTTCCGATTTAGACAGTGGAGGACAATTTGAATTAGGGACTGCAGACAGACTTAGTAGGCTGTCCCCTGTGGACCATGCATCCACCACATTAACCCATTGCGCCGTAATGGACACGTAATCTTCCGTGGCCATGCCTACAGGTCCATGCGTCTGTTGTCAGGTGCACCTTTGTACTCACAGATTGCCAGAGTGCATGGACAATGCGGTCTTCTACATGCTGGTGGAGGGTTGGGATGGCTTTTCTCGCAAAAGAAGTGTCGACTGGTTAGCTTGTAGCGTGGTACAGCGTAGTCCATCATGGCCTTATTAATAGTAAATAAAATATATAACTAGGCTCTATGAACTTTTAAATAGGTTCCAGGGGTACACGGGCAGCATTGGTGTGGTCAGTGGAGGAGTATTGCAAGTAGGGGCTGCAGACAGGCTATCAAAGGCCTAAAATAACAAACAGTAGGCAGTCATGGCAGTTTTACATCGGTTACATGGATACACAGGCAGGCACTCCAGGCAGCATTGTGCTCAGTGGAGGAGTATTGCAAGTAGGGGCCGCAGACAGGCTATCAAAGGCCTAAAATAACAAACAGTAGGCAGTCATGGCAGTTTTACATCGGTTACATGGATACACAGGCAGGCACTCCAGGCAGCATTGTGGTCAGTGGAGGAGTATTGCAAGTAGGGGCCGCAGACAGGCTATCAAAGGCCTAAAATAACAAACAGTAGGCAGTCATGGCAGTTTTACATCGGTTACATGGATACACAGGCAGCTAGGTGGTGAGTGGAGGAGTATTTAAAGTAAGGACCGCAGACAGGCTATCAAAGGCCTAACATAACAAACAATAGGCTCATGGCAGTTTTACAGCGGTTACATGGATACACGGGCAGGCAGCTTGGTGGTGGTGAGTGGAGGAGTATTTAAAGTAGGGACCGCAGACAGGCTATCAAAGGCCTAACATAACAAACAATAGGCTCATGGCAGTTTTACAGCGGTTACATGGATACACGGGCAGGCAGCTTGGTGGTGAGTGGAGGAGTATTTAAAGTATGGACCGCAGACAGGCTTCGAAGGCCTAACACAATAAAATGGGCTGGCTGTAGGCACTTTAAAATTGGTTCCAGGGGTACACGGGCAGCAGTGGTCTGGTCAGTGGAGGCCTAGTGGAAGTATGGACCGCAGACAGGCTTCGAAGGCCTAACACAATAAAATGGGCTGGCTGTAGGCACTTTAAAATTGGTTCCAGGGGTACACGGGCAGCAGTGGTCTGGTCAGTGGAGGACTAGTGGAAGGAGGGAGCGCAGAAAGGCTTCAAAGGCCTAAAATAACAAACAATAGGCTCATGGCAGTTTTACAGCGGTTACATGGATACACGGGCAGGCAGCTTGGTGGTGGTGAGTGGAGGAGTATTTAAAGTAGGGACCGCAGACAGGCTATCAAAGGCCTAACATAAAAAAACAATAGGCTCATGGCAGTTTCACAGCGGTTACATGGATACACGGGCAGGCAGCTTGGTGGTGGTGAGTGGAGGAGTATTTAAAGTAGGGACCGCAGACAGGCTATCAAAGGCCTAACATAACAAACAATAGGCTCATGGCAGTTTTACAGCGGTTACATGGATACACGGGCAGGCAGCTTGGTGGTGAGTGGAGGAGTATTTAAAGTATGGACCGCAGACAGGCTTCGAAGGCCTAACACAATAAAATGGGCTGGCTGTAGGCACTTTAAAATTGGTTCCAGGGGTACACGGGCAGCAGTGGTCTGGTCAGTGGAGGCCTAGTGGAAGGAGGGACCGCAGACAGGCTTCGAAGGCCTAACACAATAAAATGGGCTGGCTGTAGGCACTTTAAAATTGGTTCCAGGGGTACACGGGCAGCAGTGGTCTGGTCAGTGGAGGCCTAGTGGAAGTATGGACCGCAGACAGGCTTCGAAGGCCTAACACAATAAAATGGGCTGGCTGTAGGCACTTTAAAATTGGTTCCAGGGGTACACGGGCAGCAGTGGTCTGGTCAGTGGAGGCCTAGTGGAAGTATGGACCGCAGACAGGCTTCGAAGGCCTAACACAATAAAATGGGCTGGCTGTAGGCACTTTAAAATTGGTTCCAGGGGTACACGGGCAGCAGTGGTCTGGTCAGTGGAGGACTAGTGGAAGGAGGGAGCGCAGAAAGGCTTCAAAGGCCTAAAATAACAAACAATAGGCTCATGGCAGTTTTACAGCGGTTACATGGATACACGGGCAGGCAGCTTGGTGGTGGTGAGTGGAGGAGTATTTAAAGTAGGGACCGCAGACAGGCTATCAAAGGCCTAACATAAAAAAACAATAGGCTCATGGCAGTTTCACAGCGGTTACATGGATACACGGGCAGGCAGCTTGGTGGTGGTGAGTGGAGGAGTATTTAAAGTAGGGACCGCAGACAGGCTATCAAAGGCCTAACATAACAAACAATAGGCTCATGGCAGTTTTACAGCGGTTACATGGATACACGGGCAGGCAGCTTGGTGGTGAGTGGAGGAGTATTTAAAGTATGGACCGCAGACAGGCTTCGAAGGCCTAACACAATAAAATGGGCTGGCTGTAGGCACTTTAAAATTGGTTCCAGGGGTACACGGGCAGCAGTGGTCTGGTCAGTGGAGGCCTAGTGGAAGGAGGGACCGCAGACAGGCTTCGAAGGCCTAACACAATAAAATGGGCTGGCTGTAGGCACTTTAAAATTGGTTCCAGGGGTACACGGGCAGCAGTGGTCTGGTCAGTGGAGGACTAGTGGAAGTATGGACCGCAGACAGGCTTCGAAGGCCTAACACAATAAAATGGGCTGGCTGTAGGCACTTTAAAATTGGTTCCAGGGGTACACGGGCAGCAGTGGTCTGGTCAGTGGAGGACTAGTGGAAGGAGGGAGCGCAGAAAGGCTTCAAAGGCCTAAAATAACAAACAATAGGCTCATGGCAGTTTTACAGCGGTTACATGGATACACGGGCAGGCAGCTTGGTGGTCAGTGGAGGAGTAGGGACCGCAGACAGGCTATCAAAGGCCTAAAATAACAAACAATAGGCTCATGGCAGTTTTACAGCGGTTACATGGATACACGGGCAGGCAGCTTGGTGCTGAGTGGAGGAGTAGTGCAAGGAGTGTCTGTCCCAGTACTCCCAAAATATAAATAGATGTTAATGTCTCGCAAAACAACCAAAACAAAAAAAAAGATGGCATACTTAGGTACAGGGGTGGGCTCATCTGCTGTGTTTCTGACATAGTAATTTGGCAGTAACTATTTAATGGTGCCAATATAGGACACAGACACAGACTACTTTAAGTTGCATCATAGATGTCTACAAATTTGTATTGTCAGTGCCAGACATTGAATGATGTCAGCGAATAGACTAAAGATTGGTGGAGCTGTGCGACATAATTTTGCACGTAGTAGAGCCCAGTTTGAGCTGGGGTAGGGGGGAACTCTCTTGAGGCCGGCGGGACCGCCCCAGGGCCACTCATGTTACAACGGTGTGTCTGACGTTGGGTGCGCACCACCACCGCCAGAGACACTACATTGTACTATGAGGGACCCAGTAGCAATGCCGTCAACCAAAAGCGAGCACACCCACCTCTTCAGACAAACAGCAGTCTCACGGGTGCTTGCGCCAAGTCGCGATACCACGGCCCCGTGTGGGGAGTTTGGCCATTTAGGGAGGTGTAAACATGTCGTATGCTGTACAATCTGCAGCAGCAAATTAGACATTAGAAAAGTAATTCACAGGCAAGAGCTTTTCATAGGAAAGCTAGGTGTCGGCCGGGCAAGGTGGGGCAAAAGATTTTGAAATCCAGTTGTGGTTCATTTTAATGAATGTTAGATCGTCAACATTTTGGGTAGCCAGACGAGTCCTTTTTTCGGTTAATATTGACCCTGCAGCACTGAATACTCTTTCTGATAGGACACTTGCTGCCGGGCAAGCAAGCTCCTGCAATGCATATTCTGCCAATTCTGGCCAGGTGTCTAATTTGGAGGCCCAGTAATCAAATGGGAATGACGGTTGAGGGAGAACATCGATAAGGGATGAAAAATAGTTAGTAACCATACTGGACAAATGTTGTCTCCTGTCACTTTCAATTGATGCAGCAGTACCTGTCCTGTCTGCGGTCATAGCAAAATCACTCCACAACCTGGTCAGAAAACCCCTCTGTCCAACGCCACTTCTGATGTGTGCACCCCTAACACTCCTAGTCTGCTGCCCCCTGGAGCTCGTGTGAGAACGATCACGTGCGCTGTGTGCTGGGAATGCCTGAAGCAAACGGTCAACAAGAGTTGATTGTTTGGTTGCTAATATTAGTTCCAAGTTCTCATGTGGCATAATATTTTGCAATTTGCCTTTATAGCGTGGATCAAGGAGGCAGGCCAACCAGTAATCGTCATCGTTCATCATTTTCGTAATGCGTGTGTCCCTTTTTAGGATACGTAAGGCATAATCCGCCATGTGGGCCAAAGTTCCAGTTGTCAAATCTCCGGTTGTGATTGGTTGAGGGGCAGTTGCAGGCAAATCTACGTCACTTGTGTCCCTCAAAAAACCAGAACCCGGCCGTGACACGCAACCAATTTCCTGTGCCCCCGTGAAAGTTTCCGCATTAAAAATATACTCATCCCCATCATCCTCCTCGTCCTCCACCTCCTCTTCGCCCGCTACCTCGTCCTGTACACTGCCCTGACCAGACAATGGCTGACCGTCATCAAGGCTTCCCTCTTCCTCTGGTGCAGACGCCTGCTCCTTTATGTGCGTCAAACTTTGCATCAGCAGACGCATTAGGGGGATGCTCATGCTTATTACGGCGTTGTCTGCACTAACCAGCCGTGTGCATTCCTCAAAACACTGAAGGACTTGACACATGTCTTGTATCTTCGACCACTGCACACCTGACAACTCCATGTCTGCCATCCTACTGCCTGCCCGTGTATCCTCCCACAAATAAATAACAGCACGCCTCTGTTCGCACAGTCTCTGAAGCATGTGCAGTGTTGAGTTCCACCTTGTTGCAACGTCTATGATTAGGCGATGCTGGGGAAGGTTCAAAGACCGCTGATAGGTTTGCATACGGCTGGCGTGTACAGGCGAACGTCGGATATGTGAGCAAAGTGCACGCACTTTGAGGAGCAGGTCGGAGAACCCAGGATAAGTTTTCAATAAGCACTGCACCACCAGGTTTAAGGTGTGAGCCAGGCAAGGAATGTGTTTCAGTTGGGAAAGGGAGATGGCAGCCATGAAATTCCTTCCGTTATCACTCACTACCTTGCCTGCCTCAAGATCTACTGTGCCCAGCCACGACTGCGTTTCTTGTTGCAAGAACTCGGACAGAACTTCCGCGGTGTGTCTGTTGTCGCCCAAACACTTCATAGCCAATACAGCCTGCTGACGCTTGGCAGTAGCTGGCCCATAATGGGACAACTGGTGTGCAACAGTGTCATCTGCCGATGGAGTGGTTGGCCGACTGCGTTCTGTGGAAGAGCTGTAGCTTCTGCAGGAGGACGAGGAGGAGGAGGAGGGGGTGCGAACGCCTACAGCCAACTGTTTCCTAGACCGTGGGCTAGGCACAACTGTCCCTAAATTGATGTCGCCTGTGGACCCTGCATCCACCACATTCACCCAGTGTGCCGTGATGGACACATAACGTCCCTGGCCATGCCTACTGGTCCATGCATCTGTAGTCAGGTGCACCTTTGTACTCACAGATTGCCTGAGTGCATGGACGATGCGCTGTTTAACATGCTGGTGCAGGGCTGGGATGGCTTTTCTGGAAAAAAAGTGTCGACTGGGTAGCTCGTATCGTGGTTCAGCGTACTCCATCAGGGCTTTGAAAGCTTCGCTTTCAACTAACCGGTAGGGCATCATCTCTAACGAGATTAGTCTAGCTATGTGGGCGTTAAAACCCTGTGTACGCGGATGCGAGGATAAGTACTTCCTTTTTCTAACCAGAGTCTCATGTAGGGTGAGCTGGACTGGAGAGCTGTAGATCGTGGAACTTTCGGGTGTGCCGGTGGACATGGCAGACTGAGAGACGGTTGGAGACGGTATTGTTTCCGCCGGTGCCCTACATGCAATATTTCCTCCTACAAAACTGGTGATTCCCTGACCCTGACTGCTTTTGGCTGGCAAAGAAACCTGCACAGATACTGCCGGTGGTGCGGAAAATGGTGGCCTTACAGTGACGGAAGGGATGTTGCGTTGCTGACTAGCTTCATTGGCCGAGGGTGCTACAACCTTGAGGGACGTTTGGTAGTTAGTCCAGGCTTGAGAATGCATGGTGGTTAAGTGTCTATGCATGCAACTAGTATTTAGACTTTTCAGATTCTGACCTCTGCTTAAGCTAGTTGAACATTTTTGACAGATGACTTTGCGCTGATCAGTTGGATGTTGTTTAAAAAAATGCCAGACTGCACTCTTCCTAGACTCTGATCCCTTTTCAGGGATTGCAGACTGAGCTTTAACCGGATGGCAACGCTGTGCTCCAACAGGTTTTGGCTTTGACACGCGTTTTGGTCCAGATACGGGCCCGGCAGATGGAACCTGTTGCGATGTTGATGCCTGCTGCGGCCCCTCCTCCACCTCCGCTTCTGAACTACTGCCGCCTGCACCCTGTTCCCCCAATGGCTGCCAATCGGGGTCAATAACTGGGTCATCTATTACCTCCTCTTCGAGCTCGTGTGCAACTTCGTCTGTGTCACTGTGTCGGTCGGTGGTATAGCGTTCGTGGCGGGGCAACATAGTCTCATCAGGGTCTGATTGTGGATCTGTACCCTGAGAGGGCAATGTGGTGGTCTGAGTCAAAGGAGCAGCATAGTACTCTGGCTGTGGCTGTGCATCAGTGCACTCCATGTCAGAATATACTTGTAATGGGCATGGCCTGTTAAATGTTTCACTTTCTAAGCCAGGGACGGTATGTGTAAAGAGCTCCATGGAGTGACCCGTTGTGTCGCCTGCTGCATCCTTCTCTCTTGTTGTAGTTTTTGCTGAGGAGGACAAGGAAGCGACTTGTCCCTGACCGTGAACATCCACAAGCGACGCGCTGCTTTTACATTTACCAGTTTCGGAAGAGGAGGCAAAAGAGCTAGAGGCTGAGTCTGCAATGTAAGCCAAAACTTGCTGTTGCTGCTCCGCCTTTAAAAGCGGTTTTCCTACTCCCAGAAAAGAGAGCGTTCGAGGCCTTGTGTAGCCTGACGACGAAACTGGCTCCACAGCTCCAGACTTAGGTGGAATATTTTTATCCCCACGACCACCTGATGCTCCACTACCACTACCATCATTACCAGCTGACAATGAACGCCCACGACGACCTCTTGCACCAGACTTCCTCATTGTTTTAAAATCTTAACCAAAGTAACTTTATTTGTTGCTATCAAACAACTTACACGGTGAGCTATAACTTCAGTATGATTTCAATATCCCTTAACAGGTTGGTGAGACCACAAGGAAAATCAGGCACAATGTTACACACTCTGTTTTCTGTGGCACAAAATCACAGAGATGACACACACGCAGGACTGTCACTCAAGCACTAATGTCAATATTAATCTCCCACCTAATTTATTTATTTTTTTTTCTCAGGGAGACTTTAGAAACCAAATAATATTAAAAAAAAAAAAAAAAAAGGCTTTCTATGGCCCACAATTAGAGAGAGAGAGGTGGCACAACCAGGAGTCAAGACTGGCGCACAAGCTGAAAGGGCAATATTACTCTCCCACTGTTTTTTATGTTTTTTTTGTTTTTTTCAGGGAGACTTTAGAAACCAAATAATATTAAAAAAACCAAAAAAAAAAAAAGGCTTTCTATGGCCCACTGAATGAGAGGGAGAGAGGTGGCACACCCAGGAGTCAAGACTGGCACACAAGCTGAAAGGGCAATATTACTCTCCCACTGTTTTTTTATGTATTTTTTGTTTTTTCAGGGAGACTTTAGAAACCCAATAATATTTAAAAAAAAAAAATAAATAGGCTTTCTATGGCCCACTGAATGAGAGGGAGAGAGGTGGCACACCCAGGAGTCAAGACTGGCACACAAGCTGAAAGGGCAATATTACTCTCCCACTGTTTTTTTAGGTTTTTTTTTTTTTTCAGGGAGACTTTTGAAACCAAATAATATTAAAAAAAAAAAAAAAAAAAAAATATAGGCTTGCTATAGCCCACTGAATGAGAGATAGCGCACACACAGCAGTGGCACACAAGCCCTGACTGAGGCCAATATTTTTCTCCCACTGATTGATGTAGTGTTTCTGTGTTGAGGTAGATTTTAGAACACAAATCACGGAAAAAATAAATAGGCTTTCTATGGCCCACTCAGTGAGAGATGGCACACACAGGGATGGCACTGTAGCAGAAATGCCAATCTTAATCTCCCACAAAAAAAAAACAAAAAAAAAAAAAAAACTGTCCTACAATTACTATCTCCCTGCAGTAATGTAAGCCAGGTATGGCAGGCAGCAATAGGAGTGGACTGATGCACAAATTAAATAAAAAGTGTGGACAAACAAAAAAGATAGCTGTGCAGAAAGGAAGGAACAAGAGGATATGTGCTTTGAAAAAAGCAGTTGGTTTCCACAGTGGCGTACACACAGCAATACAGCTATCACGGAGCCTTCTAGGGCAGCCCAATGAGCTACAGCGCTGAGGGGAAAAAAATAAATAAATAGCTTCCACAGTCCCTGCACACCGAAGGTGGTGTTGGACAGTGGAAATCGCTGCAGCACAAGCGGTTTGGTGGTTAGTGGACCCTGCCTAACGCTCTCCCTGCTTCTGATGAAGCGGCAGCAACCTGTCCCTAAGCTCAGATCAGCAGCAGTAAGATGGCGGTCGGCGGGAACGCCCCTTTATAGCCCCTGTGACGCCGCAGACAGCAAGCCAATCACTGCAATGCCCTTCTCTAAGATGGTGGGGACCAGGATCTATGTCATCACGCTGCCCACACTCTGCGTTCACCTTCATTGGCTGAGAAATGGCGCTTTTCGCGTCATTGAAACGCGACTTTGGCGCGAAAGTCGCGTACCGCATGGCCGACAAGCACAGGGGTCGGATCGGGTTTCATGAGACGCCGACTTAGCCAAAAGTCGGCGACTTTTGAAAATGATCGACCCGTTTCGCTCAACCCTACTCACAACTTTTGGCCAAATCTTGTGCTAAGAATGTCATGTGTTTTTTCATAAATTTCCCAAGCCATTATGCTATTCACATTTCATGTATTGCACATTTCCTTGCCTTAGCACAGCAAATTTTGAGTGCAGCCATTGATCTATTAGCTATATGACTTTTCTGGTTATGCATCAGTTCAGACTATATTGCTGTTCAGTCAGTTTTCTTATATTTACTATGCTGTCATCAGGGTAATGGGATTAGAGCTTGGTGTCAGCAGCTGTCATTGACACCTACGGTTGTGGCCAAAAGTATTGACACCCCTGCAATTCTGTCAGATAATACTCAGTTTCTTCCTGAAAATGATTGCAAACACAAAGTCTTTGGTATTATTATCTTCATTTAATTTGTCTTAAATGAAAAAAACACAAGAGAATGCAGCAAAAAGCAAAACATTGATCATTTCACACAAAACTCCAAAAATGGGCCAGACAAAAGTATTGGCACCCTCAGCCTAATACTTGGTTGCACAACCTTTAGCCAAAATAACTGCGACCAACCGCTGCCGGTAACCATCAATGAGTTTCTTACAATGCTCTGCTGGAATTTTAGACCATTCTTCTTTGGCAAACTGCTCCAGGTCCCTGATATTTGAAGGGTGCCTTCTCCAAACTGCCATTTTTAGATCTCTCCACAGGTGTTCTATGAGATTCAGGTCTGGACTCATTGCTGGCCACCTTAGAAGTCTCTAATGCTTTCTCTCAAACCATTTTCTAGTGTTTTTTGAAGTGTGTTTTGGGTCATTGTCCTGCTGGAAGACCCATGACCTTTGAGGGAGACCCAGCTTTCTCACACTGGGCCCTACATTATGCTGCAAAATTTGTTGGTAGTCTTCAGACTTCATAATGCCATGCACACGGTCAAGCAGTCCAGTGCCAGAGGCAGAAAAGCAACCCCAAAAATTCAGGGAACCTCCGCCATGTTTGACTGTAGGGACCGTGTTCTTTTCTTTGAATGCCTCTTTTTTTCTCCTGTAAACTCTATGTTGATGCCTTTGCCCAAAAAGTTCTACTTTTGTCTCATCTGACCAGAGAACATTCTTCCAAAACATTTTAGGCTTTTTCAGGTAAGTTTTGGCAAACTCCAGCCTGGCTTTTTTATGTCTCGGGGTAAGAAGTGGGGTCTTCCTGGGTCTCCTACCATACAGTCCCTTTTCATTCAGACGCCGACGGAGAGTACGGGTTGACACTGTTGTACCCTCGGACGGCAGGGCAGCTTGAACTTGTTTGGATGTTAGTCCAGGTTCTTTATCCAACATCCGCACAATCTTGCGTTGAAATCTCTTGTCAATTTTTTTTTTCCATCCACATCTAGGGAGGTTAGCCACAGTGCCATGGGCTTTAAACTTCTTGATGACACTGCGCACGGTAGACACAGGAACATTCAGGTCTTTGGAGATGGACTTGTAGCCTTGAGATTGCTCATGCTTCCTCACAATTTGGTTTCTCAAGTCCTCAGACAGTTATTTGGTCTTCTTTCTTTTCTCCATGCTCAATGTGGTACACACAAGGACACAGGACAGAGGTTGAGCAAACTTTAATCCATGTCAACTGGCTGCAAGTGTGATTTAGTTATTGCCAACACCTGTTAGGTGCCACAGGTAAGTTACAGGTGCTGTTAATTACACACATTAGAGAAGCATCACATGATTTTTCGAACAGTGCCAATACTTTTGTCCACCCCCTTTTTTATGTTTGGTGTGGAATTATATCCAATTTGGCTTTAGGGCAATTCATTTTGTGTTTTTTCATTTAAGACAAATTAAATGAAGATAATAATAACAAAGAATTTTCAGGAAGAAACTGAGTATTATCTGACAGAATTGCAGGGGTGTCAATACTTTTGGCCACACCATATATATAAAGACAGGGTGCACTCTGGTTACATGTATGTAATAGAGGGGGTGCAAAGCTTAGTCCACATATATAATGTCAAAAGAAGAATAAAAAGGTTGGACTAAAGACAAGGCCTGCACAACCACATGAAGTAGAAAAGTAATAACAAACCTTTATTAAACACCAAGAACAATATAAAAACAATTAAAAACAGGCATATAAACACAGCACAAATGTAATAGTAGCAATACCTATCCCTCATAGGATCTACTTGCAAACAGTCCTGTCCCAGACCACAATTGGTTGCCCCTGTATATTGTCATCATATAACCTGATAAGTAGTCCAGAAGATGTCTAGGGGTAATAACAAGTGTACCGTCATATATAATCAAGACGGTGAGAAGATATAATGACCAAGATGCATAAAGCCTGTATAATAAGGCAATTATAAGGAGGGAGAGCACAGAAAAAGCTACTGTGTCCCTTCCCCTGACGAAGCTGCTGCGGCAGCGATATGCGTGGGGCTTTTCCCCCACACCCCATTCCGATCTCTATGGTCCCTTATGACGTGGATGCCATTTTTTGCTCCTGGGCTCAGTAGCTTTTGAATGAAAAATCTAAATCTACCGTAATCAATGTTTGGTGTCACCACATTTTACTTTCAAAACAGCATCAATTCTTCTAGGTACACATGCCCACAGTTTTTTAAAGAACGCAGCTGGGAGCAGGGCCGGACTGGCCATAGGGCACTTCTGGCAAATGCCAGAAGGGCCGGTGCCAGTGGTGGGCCGCTCAATCCGCCGCCCCCGCCGTCGCATTCAACTATACCGGCGTATAGACGCCGGTACAGTTGAATGCAATGATGGAGGAGAGAGCGTCTACAGACGCTCCTCTCCCATCATTCCCCGCTCTGCCTCTGACACTGCGGGTGCGCGATGATGTCATATCATCGCGCACCTGCTGTGTCCCGGGCAGACTGCAGCTGCTGAGACAGGAGCAGGAACCAGGAAGCAACGCTGGGCACGAGGGGAGGTGAGGAGAGTTTTTTTTTTTCTGGACTGTGGGGCCATTCTCGGAGGAGGTGAGGGGAGGAAGAGAAGAGATGTGGGCTGTATATAGTTCTCTGTGGGCTGTGCTCTGTGCTGTATACTACTGTGGGCTGTATATAGCTCTCTGTGGGCTGTGCTCTGTGCTGTATACCACTGTGGGCTGTATATAGTTCTCTGTGGGCTGTGCTCTGTGCTGTATACTGCTGTGGGCTGTATATAGTACTCTGTGGGCTGTGCTCTGTGCTGTATACTGCTGTGGGCTGTATATAGTTCTCTGTGGGCTGTGCTCTGTGCTGTATACTGCTGTGGGCTGTATATAGTTCTCTGTGGGCTGTGCTCTGTGCTGTATACTACTGTGGGCTGTATATAGTTCTCTGTGGGCTGTGCTCTGTGCTGTATACTGCTGTGGGCTGTATATAGTTCTCTGTGGGCTGTGCTCTGTGCTGTATACTGCTGTGGGCTGTATATAGTTCTCTGTGGGCTGTGCTCTGTGCTGTATACTACTGTGGGCTGTATATAGTTCTCTGTGGGCTGTGCTCTGTGCTGTATACTGCTGTGGGCTGTATATAGTTCTCTGTGGGCTGTGCTCTGTGCTGTATACTGCTGTGGGCTGTATATAGTTCTCTGTGGGCTGTGCTCTGTGCTGTATACTACTGTGGGCTGTATATAGCTCTCTGTGGGCTGTGCTCTGTGCTGTATACTACTGTGGGCTGTATATAGTTCTCTGTGGGCTGTGCTCTGTGCTGTATACTGCTGTGGGCTGTATATAGCTCTCTGTGGGCTGTGCTCTGTGCTGTATACTACTGTGTGCTCTGTGCTATATATAGTTCTCTGTGGGCTGTGCTCTGTGCTGTATACTGCTGTGGGCTGTATATAGTTCTCTGTGGGCTGTGCTCTGTGCTGTATACTGCTGTGGGCTGTATATAGCTCTCTGTGGGCTGTGCTCTGTGCTGTATACTACTGTGTGCTCTGTGCTATATATAGTTCTCTGTGGGCTGTGCTCTGTGCTGTATACTGCTGTGGGCTGTATATAGTTCTCTGTGGGCTGTGCTCTGTGCTGTATACTGCTGTGGGCTGTATATAGCTCTCTGTGGGCTGTGCTCTGTGCTGTATACTACTGTGTGCTCTGTGCTATATATAGTTCTCTGTGGGCTGTGCTCTGTGCTGTATACTGCTGTGGGCTGTATATAGTTCTCTGTGGGCTGTGCTCTGTGCTGTATACTGCTGTGGGCTGTATATAGTTCTTTGTGGGCTGTGCTGTATACTACTGTGGGCTTTATATAGCTCTCTGTGGGCTGTGCTCTGTGCTGTATACTGCTGTGGGCTGTATATAGTTCTCTGTGGGCTGTGCTCTGTGCTGTATACTGCTGTGGGCTGTATATAGTTCTTTGTGGGCTGTGCTGTATACTACTGTGGGCTTTATATAGCTCTCTGTGGGCTGTGCTCTGTGCTGTATACTACTGTGGGCTGTATATAGTTATCTGTGGGCTGTGCTCTGTGCTGTATATAGTTCTCTGTGGGCTGTGCTCTGTGCTGTATACTACTGTGGGCTGTATATAGTTATCTGTGGGCTGTGCTCTGTGCTGTATGCTACTGTGGGCTGTATATAGTTCTCTGTGGGCTGTGCTCTGTGCTGTATATAGTTCTCTGTGGGCTGTGCTCTGTGCTGTATACTACTGTGGGCTGTATATAGTTATCTGTGGGCTGTGCTCTGTGCTGTATGCTACTGTGGGCTGTATATAGTTCTCTGTGGGCTGTGCTCTGTGCTGTATATAGTTCTCTGTGGGCTGTGCTCTGTGCTGTATACTACTGTGGGCTGTATATAGTTATCTGTGGGCTGTGCTCTGTGCTGTATGCTACTGTGGGCTGTATATAGTTCTCTGTGGGCTGTGCTCTGTGCTGTATATAGTTCTCTGTGGGCTGTGCTCTGTGCTGTATACTACTGTGGGCTGTATATAGTTCTCTGTGGGCTGTGCTCTGTGCTGTATACTACTGTGTGCTGTATATAGTTCTCTGTGGGCTGTGCTGTATATAGTACTCTGTGGGCTGTGCTGTATATAGTACTCTGTGGGCTGTGCTGTATATAGTACTCTGTGGGCTGTGCTGTATATAGTACTCTGTGGGCTGTGCTGTATATAGTACTCTGTGGGCTGTGCTGTATATAGTACTCTGTGGGCTGTGCTGTGTATAGTACTCTGTGGGCTGTGCTGTATATAGTACTCTGTGGGCTGTGCTGTATATAGTACTCTCTGGGCTGTGCTGTATATAGTACTCTCTGGGCTGTGCTGTATATAGTACTCTCTGGGCTGTGCTTTATATAGTACTCTAGGCTGTGCTGTATATAGTACTCTGGGCTGTGCTGTATATAGTTCTCTGTGGGCTGTGCTGTATATAGTTCTCTGTGGGCTGTGCTGTATATAGTTCTCTGTGGGCTGTGCTGTATATAGTTCTCTGTGGGCTGTGCTGTATATATTACTTTGTGGGCTGTGCTGTATATATTACTTTGTGGGCTGTGCTGTATATATTACTCTGTGGGCTGTGCTGTATACTACTGTGTGGACTGTGCTGTATACTTCTACGTGGGCTGTGCTGTATACTACTGTGTGGTCTGTGCTGTATACTACTGTGTGGTCTGTGCTGAATACTGCTGTGTGGGCTGTGTTATCTACTACGCGAGCTGTGCTATAGTATGCAGGCTGTGCTGTATACTATGCGGTTTGTGCTATATAATATGCGGGCTTTGCTATATACTATGGGGAGTATATTATATTCTATGGGGGAGGCCATGTTATGTACTATGTGGCTGTGTTATATACTATTGTGGGGGTATATTATATTCTATGGGGGAGGCTGCGTTATATACTATGGGGGGCTGCATTATATTCTATGGGGGGCTACATTATATATTATGGGGAGGTGGGCTGTATTATATTCTATGGGGGTTACATACTCTGGGGTGGCTGCATTATACTCTGTGGGGTGGCTGCATTATACTCTGGGGTGGCTGCATTATACTCTGGGGTGGCTGCATTATACTCTGGGGTGGCTGCATTATACTCTGGGGTGGCTGCATTATACTATATGTGGGCTGCATTATACTGTATCGAGGACTATGGGGAATACGTTATACTATATGAAGAACTATGGGGTGCATTATACTATGGGAAGTGAATTGTACTACATGGATGACTGTGGCGGTGCATTATACTATATGGAGCACTATGAGGATTGTATTATGCTATATGGAGGACTATGAGGATTGTATTATGCTATATGGAGGACTATGAGGAGTGTATTATACTATGTGGAGGACTGAGCAGTGTATTTTAATATATGGAGGACTATAGGGAGTGTATTATACTATATGGAGGACTATGGAGCACATTATAATATATGGAGGACTATGGGGTGTATTTTACTAAACAAGTAAAATGCTGCATATTCGGATTGTTTTTGCTGGAACAAAAAGCCTTGTTGTCAGCAGCACATTGCCAGTGTAAACTGTAGATGTGCTGCTGAAAACATGATACTGTATGGTGATCTATTAGTGATCGTTCTGTCTCATCATTATTCCTCAGCTGGTGGAAAGAGGCCGGGAAACAAGCGTTGAACAACTTCAGTATTGTCGATCAAACTCGTTTAGCGGCCTGAACTCAGCGCACGTAAATACAACAGAAAGGCTTCTGTGTGATGTGCAATATGTTAGCATTTGGGGACCGATTTTAAACTTTGCCTAGGGCCCCACTTTGCCTAAAACCGGCCCTGCCTACAAGTGTACAAAGATATTATACAGTCACCATGTGACAAGTGGGCCTGTGTAACTTCAAATGCCAGGGCTGAATTTTAGTCCCAGTCCGGCCCTGGCTGGGAGATTGAGCCGTGGACAGAGGAGAGCCTGGAGGGGTGTGACTAGGCGAACACTTAACTCTTTGCTAGATCCCATGATGGTGGGGTTATACTTGGTTCCAGATGGACACCCGTGGCTACTCCAGGACAGACCCTGGACACACGGCAGCTGACTCCCTAAGGAGCAGGTTGTTGGAACAACCAGGAATGGGTAGACTTGGTTGGTAGAGACAGGCAGGGCAGGTACTGACAGGTACGGCTGGTATACAGACTGGCACAGCAGGTGTAGGCAGGTATGACTGGTATTCAGGCAGGCATGGCAAGTGCAGGCAGGTACGGCTAGAATACAGACTGGCAAAGAAGGTTTAGGCAGGCACAACTGACATATAGACTGGCATTGTAGGTGCAGGCAGGTACAGCTGGTATACAGGCCAAGAGCAGACAGGTACTGGTGGGCATGGCTGGAATACAGGAACACACAGCAAGTACAATAAGACAGGTACAAGCAAGAAGAGGCAAGTACTGGCAGAAACAAGCAGGGACAGGCAGGTACTTGCAGGTACTGGACGATATGGATTACTATACGGCACTCTAGACAACCAAAGTAAAGTGCTCAAGTAGGGTTTCCAACCCGTAACATGCAAAGAACGTGGCACTCAAATGAAACAAGAAAAAAGCAAAAGAGGAAAAAATTCTGTTATGTGAGTTGAGTTCCTTTTTATTTTACTTTGCATTCAAAGTGGTTGAACATTTTCGGTCCTGCTAGGGACTTTCGTCAGAACTGAATGCCCATGGAGAACCTGGCTGTAATGGCGTGTGTGGTGCCGAACTGCATCGCAAGGGTATTGCCGTCTTTTTTCTTGTTTCATTTGAGTGCCAAATTCTATTGATATTGCAGGTACTGGACGATAAGGGGAACTTGAAAACTAGCAAGCGTGCAAACAAGGCAGAGTGAACACTATGCTCAGGCACCTCCCATCAGGTGGAGGTGCCTTAAATAATAAGTGTCTCCCAGCCATTGACTGGGGACACTTTAGAATGGCGCATGCTGTCCATTTAAGAAGGATGGAGTGCGTTCACCCTAGCACAGTGCCTGTGCATGACTTGCAAGATCCTGGGCAGCAGCAGAATTAGGAGGAAATGCGGGACGGAGACCGCAGTGATGAGTGAGTTGCATCCCTGCTGGGGAATGATTGAAGCGTGCAGGGATGCCGGCTCTACCAAGTATAAATAACACGATTATACCAACTTTATAAGGTTTTTATGTTTTAGTACTTTTTCTGAATAATATGATGCTTTATGGAAAATTAAATGACTGTTGGAGTACCACTTTGTAACATCTGTAGGTATAGCAAGTGCTTGTGGTTCTTGGTATTTGGGTGCTTGAGTAAGGTTGCAATCTGAATATAAAACAAAGATAAGGAACATGGCACTCCACTATATGAAATAAATGTGATCAATTCATGTGCAATCTAACGTAGAACTTTTTCGGTCCACAATTTAAACCTTTACCTGACACAATAGATAGAGGGCATTAGCATTGAATACACAGAGATGCAGGTCGCTCTATCAATAGCATTTTAGACTCTCTTCTACAACTATCTCTTCTCTCATTCCCGCAATCCATTGGGTCAGACAACTGTCCGAATTGTGGACCAAAGTATTACACATGTTTTATTCTGGACTGTGCATGAAAACAGGATCTCATCTACTTTCTGACATCTGCAACTTTATAATCTTTCTATTGATGTATGTAGCTGTACTAAGGTTTTTCTTTGACGAATGGGGTGTTTGTAGAGATGAGTGAATCTGACAAAATTTGTAATTACCAAGAGCATGATAAAAGTTTTTTTTTTTAAATACTCACCTCACCCTGACCCTCACCTCTCCCTCTACAAATTTCTGTGCCTTAAGGCAGCCAGTTCCCTTTGGTCTGGACTTCTGACTTCACTGTGCTCTTAAGCCCCTTCGATTCTTACTAGGCTCACTCGACCATGATACCACATGAGGCCAAGTGATTCCTAAGGAGCCAATGACTTCATGTGATGTCTTGTGTGTGCAGAATGTGGGAAAGGACATTGGGAAGCAGAAAGACCAGACCGTAATGAGCTAGATGTGTGGAAGACTGGGCGGGAGCTGCGTGGATGGAGGGACATAAGAAGGATAGGACAAGGGGAGTACACTATTATTATTCCATATTTCTAGTTGCATATTAAGTCACCGTCATTTTTGGGTTAGGCATAATATGTTTGATTTTTGTTACTTTTCTAAGGATGTGCATATGCAGAAAAACAGCAATTTTTCTAAGAATTAGGGAACATATAGAGCAAAGTATCAGGATCAGATTGCACTAAGTGTATTTGTTATATTCTACCATGGAAACAGATAATTCTATATAAGAGCTGTATCTCATGTCTACACGTTTATACATTGCACACCACTGAGTTGTGTAAAATATACTGATTTGCCTTTTAACCTTTGAGTTTTGTGAATAGTTATTATCTGCATCTATCTCACAGAATACTGAAACCCAACTATAGTAGACAAACTGGCATTTGCTAGATTTATGTCAGTTTTTTGCTCAGGTTCTTTGTCATACATTAATCTGTATCTCTCAGGGATAACTAACATTGTCATCCAGTCTCCATGGATTTAGATTTGAAATTTTCATCATTTATTACACTGATTCGACATGTTTCCATTCGCTTAACAAATGATATAATCATGCTTGCGGATGCAGTGAGCATTTTTCTTCCATGTAGTACACAGAAAATGATTACAGTACAGATTAAATCGATTATTGTGCTTTATTTGCCTCTTGCATCTCCATTCTCATCTGTATCTGCAGCAATGTATTAATAAATAGTTTAGCAATATACATGCAAGTTATGTTTGGCATTGTCATCTCGGAATTTATTATATTAAATGAAAAATTAATATGTTTGTAGGCACTTAAAGTACATTTTGCACTGATCCGTTATCATATAACTCAAGGCTCTGGGATTGAACTTATATAATTAATGACATTTTTACATCAGAAAGCCAAAAATTAGGGCTCCGTATTTATGTCCCATAAACAATAATATAGACTGCTAGTCCTGGTGACAGGTCCCTTAGATATCTTTGCTATCTTTTCTGGAACGTCCTGGAGGCAGCCAGAAATAAAGGAAACCTGAAGGAACTCTGGAACAAATGGTAAATTTTCATCTCCCAAAGTAGCACTTCTGTAAAGTGTTTTGTTCATGGCATTGAGATGTTCCATTGTTAGGTAGAGTCCTAGTGTCCAATCATATATTCTGGGTGTATTTAACAAGGGTTGCAGGGGGTCACAAACATTTTGAAAAGTGCACTTTGTGCAGTGCAATCAGTAGCCTCCGAGAGGCTGAACCTGGGAAGTTAGCAAGATCTGAACTAAACTTTTTTTTTGTTATTCTTTGTGACTTTTTCACTCTATTTTGGTGCTTTTTTTGTAAAACTGGTTATGCCATTCCGCATTCCATCTTTAATTCCTACATTTCCCTTCCTGTGTAGCACTAGCATGTTAACCCGTTCCTGTCCACTCCACCTCTTGACCCAAGAATTAGTCATTCATTTCTCCTCCACCATATACAGCTTAGTAATAACTTCCACATCCTCTGATTAGATGCAGAGGCCAGGGCAGTCATAATATTTAGTCTAAGTTTAGGTGCCAATAATGAATTTCCTAGAGGTGCATTGGATTTATTAAACTGGGCAAAAATGGAGCAATATATAGAGAATGGACTCTAAGGCAGCGAAAAGACAGGTCATCACCAAACTGTAATGGGTTACCAGGACTGATGTGTGCCCCCATCCCTTTAATTACGTTCCGGTTAAATGTGATGTATTAATACTGTATGCGTCTTGTCATCTAGTACTGTGTATATTATAGTATATGTGATAAATTTATATTATTCTAGCTGCTTTTGCACATTGTAAAATTGTTTTAGTATTGGGAAAGTGCAGTGCGCATTTCTGGCCACTAGATGGCATTACAGTGGACATAGTATAAACAGGAGTTACATATAGGAAATAGTTAATATAGGAGGGGCCAACTGTGGGATAACATAGAGAGCTTGCTGTTTTTAGTGGAGTGGACCCAGGAAGCTGAACAGCTCAGGAGGCCCTGAGTGCCCAGATGGGCTTAATGCCCGGGACAGCACAGTGACCTCGTAACGTTATTAAGGGGGAAGCCCAGCCATACAGTGCCAGCAGGCCAGACCAGCAGGAGAACAGCATCAATGACAGCAGTAGTAGGAATTGGAGCTGCAGGAGAAGTTGCAGCAGTATCGAAGGGCAGGTTGCTCACCATGTGGCAGATCATCGCATGAGCTTATGCCCTCAGATCCATGGCTAAACGGCTGAGGGAACTCCCAAGCGCAGAGAGTCTGAACAGGGAGGACGCTGAGGAACCGTATGATACGGTACGTCCCGGGCATGTGTGTGTGACAAGGAGAAGAGTACAGGGAAAGAGGAAGAAATGTGTAGTGTGAAATCTGTTGTTGATGCTGTAATGAAAAAGGATGTGCTGTGAAACCATGAGAGTAAAGTTTTGCATTAGAAGTTTAAAACAGACTCTGTGTGTGTAACAACGGCAGCAGTGGATCTTCAGCCAGCCCGATGGGACCCTGACGGTGCAGAAGGTGAAGCGGAAGGTATGCTGCAGTGGCGACACAATATTCATGTGATGGGAGGCCAGGGCATGTTAAAGTATCATCAAGAAAAAAAAAGGTTGAGTTCCAGCTCCTTAAAATTTTCAGTCTTTAATAATATCCAAATTGTTAAAATTCACATGAACAAGGTAACAAGCTCCCTCCGGTGGGTGCCCTAGAGCATGAGAAGCTAAACGGCAACGCGTTTCGATCAAACGATCAAAGCCATACCATACACTGAATGTGTATGTGTATGGTATGGCTTTGATAAAGATCAAATGTTAACAATTTGGATATTATTAAACACTGAAAATTTTAAGGAGCTGGAACTCAACCTTTTATTTTTTTTTTTCCTGATGATCTACTCGTCTTCCCGCAACGGAGTTCCGTGCACCTGCGGTGGTTACTGGTGAGCTGGCTACGTTTCTTCCTTTTTCTTGTTACATGTTAAAGTATAGAAACTCAGCCACCACGACTACAGCCCTGGCCCTCCCTCACCAAACGATCCAAAAAACAGTAGTATTTAGGTAAAATAAATATATGGCAAAATATCTTCATTTTAAGATTCAAAATATGTTGGCTAAAATGTTTTATCCTGAAAAACTCCTTCAAGGTGTTGTGGTAAAAATAAATTATTGTTAGGTATATACTATTTTTTGTACAAATCTCTAACAGCAATAAAATAAATAAACAGGCTGGCTTCACAAATGAGTCATGCAGCCACAACTGTCTTGCTATGCTTACTGTGCAAATTGCCTCTTCTGCGAGGAACTCTATAGTGCCACCTGTTGGAATCAGCGATCCTACAAGTCACTATTGACCCTTTAACGAGCCTTGAAACGTGAATGATTATTGGGCACTGACTTTACACAAAGCACCATTACAGTAGAATTGTAAAAAAAATGCAATTTGTATTGATAAACTCCTCTTAAAAGATGAATTCCCAACATACACATAGTTTTCCCACAATAAACTTGTATTGTATAGTTTCTTTCATCGACTTTAAGTAGGTGATATCACTATTAATAATTGCGTGATCAGATTTCTACAAATCTTAGGATAAAGAAGCTGCAGAACTAGTTAAGGAGAACCTATCATCAGGGATTTAAACCCCAATCTAATGGTGTATGTAAAGGCACTTTAAAGCTCAATAAATCCTTACTGTGATTGTAAAAATCTGTTTTGCTGTTTACGAAAAAACCATAGATAAAACTGTGTGCTAACGAGCTGCAAGTGCAGGGGGCAGTCTGTTATGATCCGGTGACCTTGGAGCCGCATGAAACTTTCTCTGGAGTAGGTGGAAACTATACTGACCGCAGATCCTGAACTAACACCGCAACTAGAAGTAGCTGTGGGGTGTGCCTAACAAACCCTAGACACCTCGACACAGCCGGAGGACTAAATACCCCTATAGATGGAAATAGGAATACTACCTTGCCTCAGAGCAGAACCCCAAAGGATAGGCAGCCCCCACGAATATTGACTGTGAGTAGGAGAAGAAAAGACACACGCAGGCAGAAAACAAGATTTAGCAAAAGAGGCCACTCTAGCTAAATAGGAAAGGATAGGACAGAATACTAGGCAGTCAGTATTAAAACCCTTCAAAAAATATCCACAGCAGATAATACCAAAAAATTCCACAATCTAACTAAAGACGTGGAATGAATATCTGCAACCCCAGAGAATCCAACAAGACTGAGAAAATACTGACACAATCTAAGCTGGACAAGAAAACACAAAAGAATAGCACTGAATCATGAAGCACACAGCATGTGTGCCACAGAAAAAAAACCAGACACTTATCTTTGCTGATTTGACAGAAAGGCAGGAGGAACCAGGCAGAGGTCCAACACCTCCCAACAACAATTGACAACTGGCAAGGACTAATGGATCCTGCACACCTAAATACCCCAGTCAGAACTGCAATCAGCAGAAACACCTGACCAGGACTGCAACTCAGGGACAACTGCATTACCACCTACCACCACCGGAGGGAACCCAAAAGCAGAATTCACAACAGTACCCCCCCCCTTGAGGAGGGATCACCGAACCCTCACCAGCGCCCCCAGGCCGATCAGGACGAGCCAGATGAAAGGCACGGACCAAATCAGCAGCATGGACATCAGAAGCAAAAACCCAAGAATTATCCTCCTGGCCATAACCCTTCCATTTGACAAGGTACTGAAGCCTCCGCCTCGAAAAACGAGAATCCAAAATCTTCTCAACCACATACTCCAACTCCCCATCAACCAACACAGGGGCCGGAGGATCAACAGAGGGAACAACGGGCACCACATATTTCCGCAATAAAGATCTATGGAAGACATTATGGATAGCAAAAGAGGCCGGAAGCGCCAATCGAAAAGACACCGGATTAATAATCCCAGAAATCCTATAAGGACCAATAAACCGAGGCTTAAACTTAGGGGAAGAAACCTTCATAGGAACATGACGGGAAGACAACCAAACCAGATCCCCAACCCGAAGCCGGGAACCAACACACCGACGACGGTTAGCAAAACGTTGAGCCTCCTCCTGAGACAACACCAAATTGTCCACCACATGAGCCCAAATCTGCTGCAACCTGTCAACCACAGAATCCACACCAGGACAGTCAGAAGGCTCAACCTGCCCAGAAGAAAAACGAGGATGAAAACCAAAATTACAAAAGAAAGGCGAAACCAAAGTAGCTGAACTAACCCGATTATTAAGGGCAAACTCGGCCAATGGCAAAAAGGCCACCCAATCATCCTGATCAGCAGACACAAAGCATCTCAAATAGGTCTCCAAGGTCTGATTAGTTCACTCGGTCTGGCCATTTGTCTGAGGATGAAATGCAGAAGAAAAAGACAAATCAATGCCCAGCCTAGCACAAAAGGCCCGCCAAAACCTAGAAACAAACTGGGAACCTCTGTCGGACACAATATTCTCCGGAATACCATGCAAACGAACCACATGCTGAAAAAACAACGGAACCAAATCTGAAAAGGAAGGCAATTTAGGCAAAGGCACCAAATGAACCATCTTAGAAAACCGGTCACAAACAACCCAGATAACCGACATCCTCTGGGAAACCGGAAGATCAGAAATAAAATCCATAGAAATATGCGTCCAGGGCCTCTCAGGGACCGGCAATGGCAAAAGTAACCCACTAGCACGGAAACAACAAGGCTTGGCCCGCGCACAAGTCCCACAGGACTGCACAAAAGAACGCACATCACGCGACAAGGAAGGCCACCAAAAGGACCTACCAACCAAATCTCTGGTACCAAAAATACCAGGATGACCAGCCAACACGGAACAGTGAACCTCAGAAATCACTCTACTAGTCCATCTGTCAGGAACAAACAATTTCCCCACAGGACAGCAGTCAGGTCTGTCAGCCTGAAATTCCTGAAGAACCCGCTGTAAATCAGGGGAAATGGCAGAAAGGACAACCCCTTCTTTCAGAATGCCGACCGGTTCAAGGACCTCAGGAGAATCAGGCAAAAAACTCCTAGAAAGGGCATCAGCCTTAATATTCTTAGAACCCGGAAGATATGAAACCACGAAATCAAAACGGGAAAAAAACAAGCACCATTGAGCCTGTCTAGGACTCAGCCGTTTGGCAGACTCGAGGTAAATCAGATTCTTATGATCAGTCAGGACCACAATACGATGCTTAGCTCCCTCAAGCCAATGTCGCCACTCCTCAAACGCCCACTTCATAGCCAACAACTCCCGATTGCCGACATCATTATTGCGTTCAGCAGGCGAAAACTTGCGGGAGAAGAAGGCACATGGTTTCATCAAGGAACCCACAGAATCCCTCTGAGACAAAACGGCCCCTGCTCCAATCTCAGAGGCGTCAATCTCAACCTGAAACGGAAGGGAAACACCGGATTACGTACCGGTAATGCTTTTTTATAGAGCCACGACAGCACCCACTGAGAGAGGGGATCCGCCCCTAGGAACAGGAAACCCTACGGAGAGATAAAAGGGGCGGTCCCCCTCGCTCCCACAGTTTGGGTTACAGAGATTGCGAGGAACCGCCCACCAGTTTTAGTAGGTAATTCTATATCATCATTTATCTTAACTTAATTACGTATAACTACAAGAACCAATCACCCTTAACAGTGCTCATATGCAAACTAATATACATGGGAGGGAAGTGAAGGGGTGCTGTCGTGGCTCTATAAAAGAGCATTACCGGTACGTAATCTGGTGTTTTCTCTTCGCCACGACAGCACCCACTGAGAGACTTTCAGAGATAGTTATTTGGGGGGGATTATCGTGTTAAGAACTGATCTACCGAAACACAAGTCAGTGGAGGCAGATAGATCTAGTCTATAGTGACTATAGAAGGTAGTAGAAGACCAGGTTGCGGCCTTACATATGAGTTCTATTGGAACCTCTGCTTGTTCCGCCCAAGATGATGCCATCGTCCGGGTGGAATGTGCCTTAACAGTCTCAGGTGGATTCTCCCCTTTAGACGAATAGGCCAGATAAATTGCCTCCCGGATCCATCGGATAATGTGCCCTTTGTAACACCAGCTCCTTTCCTATGACCCTGGAAGGAAACAAAGAGAGACCTGCTCTCCCTCCAGGCGCTAGTCCTATCTAGATAAGTTATTACAGCCCTTCTCACATCTAAAGTATGGTACCTTTCCTCTTCCTGATCTTTAGGGTTATTATAGAAGGAAGGAAGAAGAATTTCTTGAGATCTATGGAATTTAGTACACATTTTAGGTAGGTAGGAAGGGTCTGTTTTCAGGACAATTCTATCTGGAAACATTGACATAAAGGGAGGATCTATTGATAGTGCCTGTATGTCACTTACCCTTCTTGCCGACACTAAAGCGACAAGAAGAGCAGTCTTGAGGGAAACGTGTTTAATGTGAGCTGAGTGTAGAGGCTCAAAGGGGTGACCTGTCAAGGCTTCAAGGACTAGATTAACATCCCAAGGAGGTAAGTGGGGAGTTTGAACTGGTTCTGATCTCTGGCAGGCTGAAATAAATCTGGCTATCCATCTATCTCCCGCAACATTGTGACTATACAAGGCCCCTAGTGCAGAAACTTGTACTTTTAAGGTACTAACTGAAAGGCCTAAATCACGTCCTCTCTGGAGAAATTCGAGAATAATAGAGACTGGAATTTCATCCGATAGGGCTGATGGATAGAGGCTTAGGAATTTTTTCCACACTTACATAGATAGATGTAGTGGATTTTTTCCTACTTAACAATAAGGTATCAATCACTTTATCAGAGAAGCCTCTTAGTTTCAACAGCTGCCTCTCAAATTCCAGGCTGTCAACCGTAGTCCCTTCACATGAGGGTGGTTGAAGGGTCCCTGGAAGAGAAGATCCTGATCCTCTGGGAGAATCCATGGATCTGAGATGGACATGGCTCTGAGCAGGGAGAACCATGGTCTCTTTGGCCAAAACGGGGCAATCAAAATCATATTCGCTCTGTCCTCCCTTATCTTCCTGATTACTGTTGGAAGAAGAATCAACGGGGGAAAAGCATATGCTTTCTGAAATGTCCATGGAACCTGGAGGGCATTGAGAATATCGGGGTTGTCGGTTCGGAACATTGAAGCGAATCTTCTTAACTGCCTGTTGTCTCTTGTAGCGAAGAGATCTATATCGGGTATACCCCATTTCATGGTTATCATTTTGAATATCTGATGATTTAAAACCCACTCCCCTTGGTGGAGGGTATGACGACTGAGGAAGTCTGCTTTTGAGTTGTCCACTCCTCTGACATGTAGCGCTGATAGGGACAGAAGATGTTTTTCGGCTATAGTTAGGATGTTTTCGGCTATAGACATGAGAGTGCCTGATCTTGTTCCTCCTTGATGATTGATATAAGCCACTGATGTCATGTTGTCTGAGAGTACCCTGGTATGTGTTCCGTGTAGCTGCGGAAGGAATTCACATAGGGCATGATAGATAGCTTTTAGCTCTCTTTTATTAGATGAGTCGTCTGACTCAGTAACCGACCATAGCCCTTGGACTACCTGGTCCCCTAAGTGTGCTCCCCAACCACTAGGACTGGCATCCGTAAATATTGTGTTTGCAGGTTTAACCACCCAGGGGACCCCGCTAACCAGATTATTTGGTTCTAGCCACCAGGTTAGAGATTGGATTACGTCACTGGAGAGGGAAATTTTACCGTCTAACCGACCTTGTAATTTTATCTCTTCATGTAAAATTGCATACTGTAAACACCTCGAATGGAATTGGGCCCATGGAACAGCTGGAATACATGACGTGAAGGAGCCAAGCAGGGACATGCCTTCCCGTAAAGAAATTAGAGGTTTATCTAATAAAGACTGAACCTTATTTCTGACTGTTATATTTTTAATTTCTGGGAGAAAACATTTCTGGTTTATAGAGTCTAATATAATCCCTAAAAATGTTTGCCGAGTTGTTGGGAATAGCCTAGATTTCTCCCAATTTATTAACCACCCTAACCTCTGTAGGGATGAAATCATATCACACAATCGTTGCTGACATTGTGAAGGGGATTTTCCCACTACCAGAAGGTCATCTAGGTATGGGATTATGAGGGTGTCTTTTAACCTTAGATATGACATTACCTCCGACATTAGTTTAGTGAACACTCTTGGAGCTATTGATAGTCCAAAGGGCATTGCTGTATACTGAAAGTGTCGTATACACCCATTTAGTACAATCGCCACGCGGAGATATTGTTGATGTTCTATAAAGATTGGTAGATGGTAATACGCATCTTTTAAGTCAAGAACTTTCATAAAGCAATGGGGAAACAGGAGTTTTATGGTGGATCGGATATATTCCATTTTAAAGGTTTGATTTTCTAAGAAGGTGTTCAACTTTTTAAGGTTTATAATGGTTCTGAATGATCCATCAGGTTTTGGAATTAAAAATAAAGGGGAATAGAACCCTTTCCCCTCCTGAAGAGATGGGACTTCCACCAAAACTCCTTTGGATAGAAGATTCATTACTTCTTGCTCTAATGCCTCCTGTTGTGACTGAGACTTTAAAGAAGTCAATAGAAATGAGTCCGGAGGGACTCGGGAAAATTTTAACTTTAAGCCAGAGGTGATGAGACTATTTGCCCAAACGTTTGATGTTATTTCTCTCCATTGATTTGAGAAGGAGGACAATCTACCTCCCACAGGTAGATCTGCTCTAACGGGGTTTGTCTTCAGTTTTG
Organism: Ranitomeya variabilis; assembly: GCF_051348905.1. Classification (NCBI taxonomy): domain Eukaryota; kingdom Metazoa; phylum Chordata; class Amphibia; order Anura; family Dendrobatidae; genus Ranitomeya; species Ranitomeya variabilis. The sequence continues at coordinate 999,232,251 of NC_135233.1, read as the reverse complement.
AAAGGGTGCTTCCCAAAGAATGCACCCCTTTGTTTTGTGTCTCTAGAGGCCCAGCGGTCTTGGTTCTTAAACTCTTTCCTTTTATTAAACACGGGCTTCCGGAACGCTCTCCTATAGGACGGAAGGTAATTATTATTACGGAAGCCCTTCTTTCTCCCGCTTTAGTTAGGATTTCGTCCAGTTTGGTACCAAACAGGTACTCACCCTGACATGGGAGGCCACACAATTTGGATTTTGTCTGGGGATCACCCTTCCAGCCCTTAAGCCACAGGGCTCTACGTGCTGCATTCGTGAGACCTGCTGACTTGGCTGCCAAGCGTATGGAGTCAGCAGATGAATCCGCCAGGAAGGCTGTAGCACCCCTAATCAAAGGTATAGAGGACATTAACTTGTCTCTAGAGAGACCGCCTTTTAGTCCTACCTCCAAGTCATTTAGCCAGACTAACATGGACCTAGCGGTGCATGTAGCCGATATAGCCGGTCTAAAAGCTCCCGTACATGACTCCCAGGCTCTTTTTAAAAGGGAGTCGGCTTTACGGTCCAGTGGGTCTTGCAATGAGCCAGAATCCTCTACAGGCAGCAAGGATCTTTTGGATGTGGATGCCACTGCTGCGTCTACCTTCGGGGCTTTTGACCATGCTGAGAACTCCTCATCATTGAAGGGATAACGCCTTTTTGAGGATGGTGGTAAACCCCTTTGCCCCTGGCTTTCCCACTCCTTTTTGACCAAATTCTTTACCGCTGCTATTACTGGAAAGGAGGGCCTTTTCCTTTCTGAAAGACCAGCGAACATTATGTCCTGCTGCGTTCTAGGGACCTTAGAATCTTCGATGCCCATGGTGTTACAAATGGATTTCACAAGGTTATCGATGCTATCGGTGGGAAAGCATGTATCTTGATCCTCCTCTGAGGAGACGTATTCGTGGGAATTATCAGAGCCTGCATTTTCTATATCAGAAGACTGATCAGAAACAGGGGAAACGTACCCACTCTTTCCTTAAGTACGCGGCTCTTTGTCAGAACTATGCAAGGCTCGTAATTCCTCCCTAATCATGACTCTAATGTGTTCTGATTTAACTGACGCTTCTTCCCGTAAGGTGGAATCAATGCATGTTTTACAGAGCCTCTTTTTGTGACTATCCGGAAGGGGCTGGAGACATAACGCACACTGTCTGTGTTTCGTTTTTTCAGCTCTTTTTGCCTAAGGTGTATAGAAGGAGAGGGAACAATAATCAGCTTAATAGGGTAGATGCACACTCAACCCAGTGAAGCTGTCTGTCAAGGTACCGGCTGACGAGGAGGAGACTGAGGCCCAGGCTGAGGAATAGCTCGATCCGACTTGCTTTTCCTAGAGGATCCGCTCTGTTTAGAGCGGCTGCTGCTTGCATGGCTGCGAGGAGTAGATGCGATGGCTTCAACGGAAGACATCGCAGGGTCCTGTGCAGAATCCATATTGGACGCCGGAGTGTCAGCGCCGGCGTCCTTTTCACATGGGGTCCGCCATTTTCTTCTGGTTGAACCCGGAAGTGCTAATCACCTCCGGGTCACGGCCCTACTCTATGCTCCTGCGCTGCCACCGGTCTCAGCGCAGGCGCCGTCTTCCTCCTCCCTCACCCCGGAAGCTTACGGCTGCACTTCCGGGGGAATATAGTGGAGCTCCACGCCGCATGAGCGCTCACCGAGGACGGCGCAGCGCTCATCATACCTTAGCGCTTGCTCCCGCAGACGATTCCGGATGGATCCCCGTGAGCCAGCAACCCCTGCAGTCCTGGCCTCACGGCGTCTGCCGGCAGAGGGGGGAAGCTGACAACAAGACCCCCGACGCTGCTTCCAGCTCTGGAGCCCTTGCCGTCCTCACAGGTAAACTGCGCAAGCGGCATCCAGGCTACGCATCCTCTTCTCCGTGGATTCCCATAGGAACAGGAAAACAAACTGTGGGAGCGAGGGGGACCGCCCATTTTATCTCTCCGTAGGGTTTCCTGTTCCAAGGGGTGGATCCCCTCTCTCAGTGGGTGCTGTCGTGGCAAAGAGAAAACATCCGGTTGGCGCAACACCGGAGCAGAAGTAATTCGGCGTTTAAGCTCCTGAAAGGCAGAGACAGCCGCAGAGGACCAATTCGCCACATCAGCGCCTTTCTTCGTCAAATCGGTCAAGGGTTTAACCACGCTGGAGAAATTAGCAATGAAACGGCGATAAAAATTTGCAAAACCCCCAAATTTCTGAAGGCTCTTCACGGATGTGGGTTGAATCCAATCATAAATGGCCTGAACCTTAACCGGATCCATCTCCATAGATGAGGGAGAAAAAATGAAGCCCAAAAAAGAAACCTTCTGCACCCCAAAGAGGCACTTAGACCCCTTCACAAACAAAGCATTGTCACGAAGGATCTGAAATACCATCCTGACCTGTTCCACATGAGACTCCCAATCATCGGAAAAAATCTAAATATCGTCCAAATATACAATCAAGAATTTATCAATATCAGTCCGGAAGATATCATGCATGAAGGATTGAAAAACCGATGGAGCATTAGTGAGCCCGAATGGCATCACAAGGTATTCAAAATGGCCTTCGGGCGTATTCAACGCAGTTTTCCATTCATCACCCTGATTAATAGGAACAAGATTATATGCCCCCCGAAGGTCAATCTTAGTAAACCAACTAGCCCCCTTAATCCTAGCAAACTAATCAGAAAGCAAAGGTAAAGGGTAGGGTTGAGCAACTTTCATTTTTTTAAGATCGAGTCGGGTTTTGCGAAACCCGACTTTGTCCAAAGTCGAGTCGAGTGAAGTCGGCCGATTATCGCGAAAAGTCGGGTATCGACCGAAACATGAAACCCAATGCAAGTCAATGGGGAAGCATAGTCGGCAGTGAGTGGAGGCCAGGAAAACACCTACAGTGCCCATTTTAATGCCAAAAAGATCCATTCTTGTTTCTGAAGCTTGTCAATCTTAATTAACTTTCTAATAATAGTTGGGCATTGGAAATTGGGGGTCATTTGGCAAAAGTTGTGGGGGGTAGGGCTGGTTCCAGGTTTTAGTGGGCCCAGGAAACATGGACTACGTCACGGCGGTGGAGCAGTGAGAGTGAGAGGTAAGTATTTCAACTTTGCAAGTGCTGTGATCCTGAGCAAGCAGGGAGGCCCACTCGTTCGCATTGGCACTGGCACAGGGCCCCTCAAAGTACGGCGGTGTGTTTGCACGGCGGGGGCGCCTCCCACCGGCAGCAACACTTTTGCGTACTCTGAAGGGCCCTGTGCCTGTGACGTCGCCAACGAGTATGCCCCCCTACCTGTTGAAGAAACCTGCACTTTCATCTGCACCTTCCTCTTTGTCCCTGTGTAAGGTGGTATAGTATGCGGGAAGGGGAACCTGACTTTCAGCAGGGTCAGATTGTGGCTGTGTAGCATGCAAGGGGAATGTAGTGGTCTGGGTCAAAGTACCACATGACTCATCTAGCACCGGCTGGGCAATGGGCAGGATGAGGACGAAACACTGATATAGGCCCAAATAATAAAGTGGGCAAATTAAAGTTCAAAATTGGTAACAGGACTAACCAGGTGGCATTGCTTAGTTCAGTGGAGTAGAAAACCCAGGTGCGGCAGACACCGTTAGTAGGGCCGAACCACACTGGTAGGCCCTATGCAGTTTAATATTACAAATGAAGGCCGAAAGCCTGAAGATTAAAGGTCAGGAAAATAACACAGGACAACACCAAGGTGCGGCACACACCGTTACTAGGCCCAACCAAAGTAGTAGGCCAACTGCAGTTTAATTATTTAAAATGTAAGCCGAAAGCCTGAACATTGAAGGTCGGGACAACAAAACAGGAGAAAACCCAGTAGCGTCAGACACCGTTTTAAGGGCCCAACCACACATTTTAAAAACAACTACTTAACGAGAGCCTTAAGATTGAAGCTCAGCTTTATACAGTGGAGGACAACACCATGGAGCGGCACACACCGTTAGTAGGCCCCAACCACCAATTTTTAAAAACAACTACTTAATGAGAGCCTTAAGGTTGAAGCTCAGCTTTATACAGTGGAGGACAACACCAGGGAGCGGCACACACCGTTAGTAGGGCCCAACCAAAGTTGAAGGCCAAATGCAGTTTAATATCTGCTACTATAGGCCGAAAGCCTAAAGACTGAAGCTCAGCTTTATACAGAGGAGGACAACACCAGGGAGCGGCACACACCGTTAGTAGGCCCCAACCACCAATTTTTAAAAACAAATACTTAATGAGAGCCTGAAGGTTGAAGCTCAGACAAGGAAACCTGGAGGAGAACACCCAGGAGGAGGAGAACACCCAGGAGGAGGAGAACACCCAGGAGCGGCAGACATCAACAGTAGGCCCCAACCAAACTAGTAGCCCAAATGCAGTTTCCTATTTTTTTTAAAAAGCCCGAAAACCTGAATTGAGGACAATTTGAATTAGGGACTGCAGACAGAGTTAGTAGGCTGTCCCCTGTGGACCATGCATCCACCACATTAACCCATTGCGCCGTAATGGACACGTAACCTTCCGTGGCCATGCCTACAGGTCCATGCGTCTGTTGTCAGGTGCACCTTTGTACTCACAGATTGCCAGAGTGCATGGACAATGCGGTCTTTTACATGCTGGTGGAGGGTTGGGATGGCTTTTCTCGCAAAAGAAGTGTCAACTGGGTAGCTCGTAGCGTGGTACAGCGTAGTCCATCATGGCTTTATTAATATTAAATAAAATAAAAAAATAGGCTCTATGCACTTTAAAATAGGTTCCAGGGGTACACGGGCAGCATTGGTGTGGTCAGCGGAGGACGATTGCAAGGAAGGACCGCAGACAGACTTAGTAGGCCTAGAATAAATAAAAATAGGCTCAAGGCACTTAGAGTTATTTCGCAGGGGTACACAGGCAGCATTGGTGTGGTCAGCGGAGTACGATTGCAAGGAGGGACCGCAGACAGGCTTACTAGGCCTAAAATAAATAAAAATAGGCTCAAGGCAGTTTTAAATAGGTTACATGGGTACACAGGCAGCATTGGTGTGGTCAGTGGAGGAGGATTGCAAGGAGGGACCGCAGACAGGCTTACTAGGCCTAAAATAAATAAAAATAGGCTCAAGGCACTTAGAGTTATCTCGCAGGGGTACACAGGCAGCATTGGTGTGGTCAGCGGAGGACGATTGCAAGGAGGGACCGCAGACAGGCTTACTAGACCTAAAATAAATAAAAATAGGCTCAAGGCACTTAGAGTTATCTCGCAGGGGTACACAGGCAGCATTGGTGTAGTCAGCGGAGGACGATTGCAAGGAGTGTCTGACACAGTTAGTACTCCCAAAAAATAAATAGATGTTAATGTCTCGCAAAACAACAAAACAAAAAAAAAAAGTGTGGCATACTTAGGTACAGGGGTGGGCGCCTCTACTGAGTTTCAGACATAGTAATTTGGCAATACGTATTTACTGGTGTCAATATAGGACACTGACCCTGACTATTTTAACTAGCATCATACATGTCAACAAATTGGTATTGTCAGTGCCAGGCATTGAAGGATGTCAGCGCATAGACTAAACATTGTTGGAGCCGTGAGAGATAATTTTGCACGTGGTAGAGCACAGTTTGAGCTGGGGGGGGGGGACTCTCTTGTGGCCGGCGGTACAGGCCCAGGGCCCCTCATGTTACAACGGTGTGTCTGACATTGGTTGTGCGCCACCACCGCCAGAGACACTTTATTGTACTATGAGGGACCCAGTGGCAGTGCCGTCGACCAAAAGCGGGCACACCCACCTCTTCAGACAAACGGCACTCTAACGGGTGCTTGCGCCAAGTGGCGAGATCACGGCCCCGTGGGGGTAGTTTTCCCATTTAGGGAGGTGTAAACATGTCGTATGCTGGACAAACAGCTGCTGTAAATTAAGAGATTGGAACACTCAGTAAGACCAGTCCACAAGCAAGACCTTTTTATAGGAAAGCTAGGTGTCAGCCGGGAAAGGTGGGGCAAAATAATTTGAAATCCAGGAGTGGTTCATTTTAATGAAGGTTAGATCATCAACATTTTGGGTAGCCAGACGAGTCCTTTTTTTGGTTAATACTGAACCAGCAGCACTGAATACTCTTTCTGATAGCACACTAGCTGCTGGGCAAGCAAGCTCCTGCAATGCATATTCTGCCAATTCAGGCCAGGTGTCTAATTTGGATGCCCAGTAATCAAATGGGAATGACGCTTGAGGGAGAACATCGATAAGGGATGAAAAATAGTAACCATACTGGACAAATGTTGTCTCCTGTCACTTTGAATAGATGCTGCAGTACCTGTCCTGTCTGCGGTCATTGCGAAATCACTCCACAACCTGGTCAGAAAACCCCTCTGTCCAACGCCACTTCTGATTTGTGCACCTCTAACACCTCTGCCCTGTAGCCCCCTGCAGCTCGTGTGAGAACCATCACCGACGCTGTGTGCTGGGAATGCCTGAATCAAACGGTCTACAAGAGTTGCTTGTTTGGTTGCTAATATTTGTTCGAGGTTCTCATGTGGCATAATATTTTGCAATTTGCCTTTATAGCGAGGATCAAGGAGGCAGGCCAACCAGTAATCATCATCGGTCATCATTTTAAGAATGCGTGGGTCCCTTTTGAGGATACGTAAGGCATAATCCGCCATGTGGGCCAAAGTTCCAGTAGTCAAATCTGCGGTTGTGCTGGTTTGAGGGGCAGTTACAGGCAAATCTACGTCACTTGTCTCCCTCAAAAAACCTGAACCCGGCCTTGCCACACCAGCAATTTCCATTGGACCCGGAGAAGCTTCCTCATTTAAAAAATACTCATCCCCATCATCCTCCTCGTCCTCCTCCTCTTCGCCCGCTACCTCATCCTGTAGACTGCCCTGACCAGACAATGGCTGACTGTCATCAAGGCTTTCCTCTTCCTCGGCTGCAGACGCCTGCTCCTTTATGTGCGTCAAACTTTGCATCAGCAGACGCATTAGGGGGATGCTCGTGCTTATTATGGCGTTGTCTGCACTAACCAGCCGTGTGCATTCCTCAAAACACTGAAGGACTTGACAGAGGTCTTGGAGCTTCGACCACTGCACAGCAGACAACTCCATGTCTGCCATCCAACTGCCTGCCCGTGTATGTGTATCCTCCCACAAATACATAACAGCACGCCTCTGTTCGCACAGTCTCTGAAGCATGTGCAGTGTTGAGTTCCACCTTGTTGCAACATCTATGATTAAGCGATGCTGGGGAAGGTTCAAAGACCGCTGATAGTTCTGCATACGGCTGGAGTGTACGGGTGAACGGCGGATATGAGAGCAAAGTCTGCGCACTTTGAGGAGCAGGTCGGGTAACCCCGGATAACTTTTCAGGAAGCACTGCACCACCAGGTTTAAGGTGTGAGCCAGGCAAGGAATGTGTTTCAGTTGGGAAAGGGCTATGGCAGCCATGAAATTCCTTCCGTTATCACTCACTACCTTGCCTGCCTCAAGATGTACAGTGCCCAGCCATGACTGGGTTTCTTTCTGCGAGAACTCGGACAGAACTTCCGCGGTGTGTCTGTTGTCGCCCAAACACTTCATTGCCAATACAGCCTGCTGACGCTTGCCACTAGCTGTCCCATAATGGCACACCTGGTGTGCAACAGTGGCAGCTGCAGATGGAGTGGATGTGCGACTGCGGTCTGTGGACGAGCTCTCGCTTCTGCAGGAGGAGGAGGAGGACTGGGGGCGAACACCTACAGCCAACTGTTTCCTAGACCGTGGGCTAGGCAGAACTGTCCCAATATTGCTGTCCCCTGTGGACCCTGCATCCACCACATTCACCCAGTGTGCCGTGATGGACACGTAACGTCCCTGGCCATGCCTACTGGTCCATGCATCTGTTGTCAGGTACACCTTTGTAGTCACAGATTGCCTGAGTGCATGGACGATGCGCTCTTTAACATGGTGGTAGAGGGCTGGGATGGCTTTTCTCGAAAAGAAGTGTCGACTGGGTAGCTCGTAGCGTGGTACAGCATAGTCCATCAGCGCTTTGAAAGCTTCGCTTTCAACTAACCGGTAGGGCATCATCTCTAATGAGCTTAGTCTAGCAATGTGGGCGTTCAAACCCTGTGTACGCGGATGCGAGGATGAGTACTTCCTTTTCCTAACGAGAGTCTCATGAAGGGTGAGCTGGACTGGAGAGCTGCATACGGTGGAACTAGCGGGGGTGCCGGTGGACATGGGTGACTGAGAGAGGGTTGGAGATGGTATTCTTGCCGGTGCCCTACATGCAGTGTTTCCTACTACTAACCTGGTGATTCCCTGACTGCTTTGGCCTGGCGACGAAAGCTGCACAGATACTGCAGATGGTGCGGGAAATGGTGGGCTTACAGGGAGGGAAGGGATGTAGCGTTGCTGACTACACTCATTGGCCGAGGGTGCTGCAACCTTTAGGGACGTTTGGTAGTTAGTCCAGGCTTGCAAATGCATGGTGGTTAAATGTCTACGCATGCAACTTGTATTTAGACTTTTAAGATTCTGACCTCTGCTTAAGGTAGTTGAACATTTTTGACAGATGACTTTGCGCTGATCATTTGGATGTTGTTTAAAAAAATGCCAGACTGCACTCTTTCTACTATCGGATACCTTTTCAGGCATTGCAGACCGAGCTTCTTTAACCGGATGGCCACGCTGTCCTCCAACTGGTTTTGGTTTTGCCAAGCGTTTTTGGCCAGATACGGGCCCGGCAGATGGAACCTGTTGTGATGTTGATGCCTGCTGCGGCTCCTCCTCCTCCGCTTCAGAACTACTGCCGCCTGCACCCTGTTCCCCCTGGCTGCTAATCAGGGTAAGCAACTGGGTCATCTATGACCTCCTCTTCTATGTCGTGTGCAACTTCGTCTGTGTCACCGTGTAAGCTGGTGGTATAGCGTTCGTGACGGGGCACCATAGTCTCCGCTGGGTTTGATTCTGGCTCACTACACTGCGAGGGCAATGTTCTGGTCTGAGTCAAAGGAACAGCATAGTAATCTGGCTGTGGCTGTGCATCTGTGCACTCCATGTCCGATTCAACTTCTAATGGGCATGGCCTGTTAACTGTTTCACTGTCTAACCCAGGAACGGTATGTGTAAAGAGCTCCATGGAGTAACCCGTTGTGTTGCCTGACGCATCCTTCTCTCTTGTTCTGGGTGAAGAAGACAAGGAAGCGACTTGTCCCTGACCGTGAACATCCACTAACGACACGCTGCTTTTACATTTAGCACTTTCAGAAGAGGAGGCAAAAGAGCTAGAGGCTGAGTCAGCAAGGAAAGCCAAAACTTGTTCTTGCTGCTCCGGCTTTAAAAGCGGTTTTCCTACTCCCAGAAAAGGGAGCGTTCGAGGCCTTGTGTAGCCAGATGACGAACCTGGCTCAACAACTCGAGACTTAGGTGCTGTACTGCTTTTACCACGACCACCTGATGCTCCACCACCACTACCATCATTACCAGCTGACAATGACCGCCCACGACCTCTTCCACTAGACTTCCTCATTGTTTGCAAAATGTAACCAAAGTAACGGTATTTGTTACGGTAAAACAACTTATAAGGTGAAAGAAAAAAAGGATGTAGTCAGCTTACCGGGTCTTAGGTGAAATCCCCAGACCTGCCAACGCCCAGCACGGTTCAGGGTGAGCGCCCACAGCAAATGAAGACAAACAGAGAAATGATCCAAGCAGAAATGCCAATCTTAATCTCCCACTATTTTTTTTTTCAGGGAGAATTAAAAAAAAATAAAAAAAAATGGCCCAGTATTACACACTAGGTTTTCTGTGGCACACAATGAGAGACAGATGCCACACACAGCACTGGCACAGAGGCAGACTTGCCAATCTTTAACTCACACTATTTATTTATTTATTTTTTTTCAGGGACAATTAAAAAAAAAAAAAAAAAATGGCCCAGTATTACACACTAGGTTTTCTGTGGCACACAATGAGAGACAGATGCCACACACAACACTGGCACAGAGGCAGACTTGCCAATCTTTATCTCCCACTATTTATTTATTTTTTTTCAGGGAGAATTAAAAAAAAAAATGGCCCAGTATTACACACTAGGTTTTCTGTGGCACACAATGAGAGACAGATGCCACACACAGCACTGGCACAGAGGCAGACTTGCCAATCTTTATCTCCCACTATTTATTTATTTTTTTCAGGGAGAATTAAAAAAAAAAAAAATGGCCCAGTATTACACACTAGGTTTTCTGTGGCACACAATGAGAGACAGATGCCACACACAGCACTGGCACAGAGGCAGACTTGCCAATCTTTATCTCCCACTATTTATTTATTTTTTTTCAGGGAGCATTAAAAAAAAAACAAAAAATGGCCCAGTATTACACACTAGGTTTTCTGTGGCACACAATGAGATACAGATGCCACACACAGCACTGTTGTGAATTTGCTTTTTGCTCCCTCTAGTGGTTACTAGTTTTTTGACTCTGGTTTTTCTGTCATTCCTTTTATCCGCACCTGGGTCGTTAGTTAGGGGTGTTGCTATATAAGCTCCCTGGACCTTCAGTTCAATGCCTGGCAACGTAGTTATCAGAGCTAGTCTGCTGTGCTCTTGTCTACTGATCCTGGTTCCAGTTATATCAGCTAAGTCTGCCTTTTGCTTTTTGCTATTTGTTTTGGTTTTGTATTTTTGTCCAGCTTGTTCCAAAACTATATCCTGACCTTTGCTGGAAGCTCTAGGGGGGCTGGTGTTCTCCCCCCGGACCGTTAGACGGTTCGGGGGTTCTTGAATTTCCAGTGTGGATTTTGATAGGGTTTTTGTTGACCATATAAGTTACCTTTCTTTATTCTGCTATCAGTAAGCGGGCCTCTCTGTGCTAAACCTGGTTCATTTCTGTGTTTGTCATTTCCTCTTACCTCACCGTCATTATTTGTGGGGGGCTTCTATCCAGCTTTGGGGTCCCCTTCTCTGGAGGCAAGAAAGGTCTTTGTTTTCCTCTACTAGGGGTAGCTAGATTCTCCGGCTGGCGCGTGTCATCTAGAATCAACGTAGGAATGATCCCCGGCTACTTCTAGTCTTGGCGTTAGGAGTAGATATATGGTCAACCCAGTTACCACTGCCCTATGAGCTGGATTTTTGTATTCTGCAGACTTCCACGTTCCTCTGAGACCCTCGCCATTGGGGTCATAACAGTAATAAAGAAAGGTAACTTATATGGTCAACAAAAACCCTATCAAAATCCACACTGGAAATTCAAGAACCCCCGAACCGTCTAACGGTCCGGGGGGAGAACACCAGCCCCCCTAGAGCTTCCAGCAAAGGTCAGGATATAGTTTTGGAACAAGCTGGACAAAAATACAAAACCAAAACAAATAGCAAAAAGCAAAAGGCAGACTTAGCTGATATAACTGGAACCAGGATCAGTAGACAAGAGCACAGCAGACTAGCTCTGATAACTACGTTGCCAGGCATTGAACTGAAGGTCCAGGGAGCTTATATAGCAACACCCCTAACTAACGACCCAGGTGCGGATAAAAGGAATGACAGAAAAACCAGAGTCAAAAAACTAGTAACCACTAGAGGGAGCAAAAAGCAAATTCACAACACAGCACTGGCACAGAGGCAGACTTGCCAATCTTTATCTCCCACTATTTATTTATTTTTTTTCAGGGAGAATTAAAAAAAAAAAATAAAAATGGCCCAGTATTACACACTAGGTTTTCTGTGGCACACAATGAGAGACAGATGCCACACACAGCACTGGCACAGAGGCAGACTTGCCAATCTTTATCTCCCTGCAGTAATCTCAGAAAAGTATGGCAGGCAGCTATAAAAAGGACAGCTGCACACAAAAGTGTGGACAAACAAACAAGATAGCTGTGCAGAAAGGAAGGAACAACAGGATTTGTGCTTTGAAAAAAGCAGTTGGTTTGCACAGCGGCATACACACACAGCAACGCAGCTATCAGGGAGCCTTCTAGGGCAGCCCAATGAGCTACAGCACTGAGGAAAAAAAATGTAGCTTCCACTGTCCCTGCAAACAAAAGGTGGTGTTGGACAGTGGAAATCGCTACAGCACAAGCGGTTTGGGGGTGAATGTACCCTGCTTAACACTATCCCTGCTTCTGACGAAGCGGCAGCAACCTCTCCCTATGCTCAGATCAGCAGCAGTAAGATGGCGGTCGGCGGGAACGCCCCTTTATAGCCCCTGTGACGCCGCAGAAAGCAAGCCAATCACTGCAATGCCCTTCTCTAAGATGGTGGGGACTGAGATCTATGTCATCACGCTGCCCACACTCTGCGTCCACCTTCATTGGCTGAGAAATGGTGCTTTTAGCGTCATTGAAACGCGACTTTGGCGCGAAAGTCGCGTACCTCATGGCCGACCCCACACAGGGATCGGCTCGGGTTTCATGAAACCCGACTTTGCCAAAAGTCTGCGACTTATGAAAATGACCAATCCGTTTCGCTCAACCCTAGTAAAGGGTATTGAAACTTGACCGTGATCTTATTCAAGAGGCGATAATCAATACAAGGTCTCAAGGAGCCATCCTTCTTAGCAACAAAAAAAAATCCCGCTCCCAGCGGTGAAGAAGATGGCCGAATATACCCTTTCTCCAAAGACTCCTTAACATAACTCCACATGGCGGTATGTTCAGGCACAGACAGGTTGAAAAGTCGGCCCTTAGGAAACTTACTGCCTGGAATCAAGTCAATAGCACAATCACAGTCCCTGTGCGGTGGAAGGGAACTGGACTTGGGCTCATCGAATACATCCTGAAAATCAGACAAAAACTCTGGAATTTCAGAAGAGGAAGAGGAGATTGACATCAAAGGAACATCATTATGAACCCCCTGACAACCCCAACTAGTCACAGACATAGACTTCCAATCCAACACAGGATTATGTACCTGCAACCACCTGCAATCGACAATCTTCCTGATGGGCTGGCGCCATGTGCATGGTCACCTGTGTCCAAAACTGAGGCTTATTTTTAGCCAAAGGTGTAGCATCAATCCCCCTTAAAGGAATAGGGTTCTGCAAAGGCTGCAAGGGAAAACCACAACGCCTGGCAAACTGCAATCAGCAGAAACACCTGACCAGGACTACAACTCAGGGACAACTGCATTACCACCTACCACCACCGGAGGGAACCCAAAAGCAGAATTCACAACAGCAGTCTCTGTACTTTCAGCTCTCCTGTCCTCTCCCTATTTCCCGCCCACCGCCTGCCTCCTGTCTCTGACTGACAGGTCACTGATTTAAGTCTATAGCGGGAAAACACCTTAACAGTGTTTAATGCTTATTTTACTGTCATAAAAGTGAATTCCATGTTAGTAGAATCTGCACTAGTTCACATGTATAAATTCTAATAACGCTGCGTTTTTCATCTCTATAGCACGGGTGTACTTCAGTATTTTCTTGTTAGTGCCTCATCTATTCTACAAGGAGTTTTAGCAGACATATTCAGAGCAAAGTAATTTACCTGCTATGATAGTTTGCGCATCTGTGTTTGAAGTTGATCTATAAAATTGATTGAAGAGTGAGTCAGTTTTTTACGGTCCCATAGCATATAATTCAGAGATGAATATGAAGCTTCCAAAAACAGTCAGGTACATAATGACTTCAGATGGTTTTCTGTACAAAGAACCAACCTAATAACAACATAGACTTCTGTTAATCAATATCCTGTGCAATTACATTGCAGCTGAGTTATGGTAAGATGGAGAGGAGCCTTAAGTCATACAGGATTATTACCCATCCCTAACCTATTCAAGACAGACATAACCTATTAATAGTCTCTATGATACAGGTCAGCGAAGAATATTAGGAAAAAGAATTACTACTTTTATGGAGTTCTATGGATCAATGGCTTGTTTGGAATTTAATATGACAGCTGTGGTGACAGGGGCGGATTACAATAGGGTCAATCTGGGCGGTAGCCCAGGGCCCAGTGGTGTGGGGGGGCCCTGGGCTACCGCTCAGATTGCCCGCCACCATCAGGGCATTACTGCCCTGACTGGCGTATGGGCCTGCTGGGCAGAGGGGGCCCGCATTGGGCCCCATCTCATCTGCTCACCGGGCCCCTACCAGCGCTGCGGCAGTGAAATGCTATTGATGTGTGGGGGCGCGCCCGCATGTCAATAGTTAACAGCCGCCAGTCAATCGGAGCTGGCAGCTGACATCAGCCACAGCACGCACGTCGCCGGCGTTTGATGTCATTGTCAGTCGCCGGCGAGTGCGCGGTACAGCTGCGAGGAGAGAGCTTCGCCGAAAGAGCGCGGACAGGTGAGGAGAACTTTTTTTTATTGCGAACGGTAATCCGGGGGGCCTGGACCAGTATGCTGGACACTGGGGGCAGAGATGCTGGACATACTGGGGGCAATATGCTGGAGACACTGAGGCAGATTGCTGGACACACTGGGGACAATATGCTGGACACACTGGGGGCAATATGCTGGACACACTGGGAGCAATATGCTGGACACACTGGGGACAATATGCTGGAGACACTGGGCACAATATGCTGGAGACACTGGGGCAGATTGCTGGACACACTGGGGGCAATATGCTGGACACACTGGGGGCAATATGCTGGAAAAACTGGGGGCAATATGCTGGACACACTGGGGGCAGGATGCTGGACACACTGGGGGCAATATGCTGGACACACTGGGGGCAATATGCTGGAGACACTGGGGCAGATTCCTGGACACACTGGGGGCAATATGCTGGACACACTGGGGGCAATATGCTGGACAAACTGGGGGCAATATGCTGGACACACTGGGGGCAGGATGCTAGACACTCTGTGGGCAGGATGCTGGACACACTTGGGGCAGGATGCTGGACACACTGGGGGAAATATGTTGGACACACTGAGGGCAATATGCTGGACACACTGGGGGCAATATGCTGGAGACACTGGGGCAGATTGCTGGACACACTGGGGGCAATATTCTGGAGACACTGGGGCAGAATGCTGGACACACTGGGGCAATATGCTGGACACACAGGGGGCAATATGCTGGACACACTGGGGGCAATATGCTGGAGACACTGGGGCAGATTGCTGGACACCCTGGGGGCAATATGCTGGACACACTGGGGCAATATGCTGGACAAACTGGGGGTGATATGCTGGACACACTGGGGGCAGAATGCTGAACACACTGGGGGAAATATGTTGGACACACTGGGGGCAATATGATGAACACAGTGGGGGCAATATGCTGGAGACACTGGGGCAGATTGCTGGAGACACTGGGAGCAATATGCTGGAGACACTGGGGCAGATTGCTGGACACACTGGGGGCAATATGCTGGACACACTGGGGGCGATATGCTGGACACACTGGGGTGATATGTTGGACACACTGGGGGCAGAATGCTAGACACACTAGGGGCTGAATGCTGGACACACTGGGGGCTGAATGCTGGAGACACTGGAGACTGAATACTGGACACACTGGGGGCAGGATGCTGGACACACTGGGGGCAGGATTCTGGACACAGTGGGGCAGGATTCTGGACACACTGGGGGCAGAATGCTGGACACAATGGGGGCAGGATGCTGGACACATTGGGGGCAGAGATGCTGGATATTGGGGCAGAGATGCTGGACACTGGGGGCAGAGATGCTGGACAATGGGGCTGAGATGCTGGATACACTGGGGGCAGGATGCTGGACACACTGTTGGCAGGATGCTGGACACACTGGGGGCAGGATGCTGGACACATTGGGGGCAGAGATGCTGGACACTGGGGGCAGAGATGCTGGACACTGGGGGCAGAGATGCTGGACACTGGGGGCAGAGATGCTGGACACTGGGGCAGAGATGCTGGACACTGGGGCAGAGATGCTGAACATTGGGGGCAGAGATGCTGGACACACTGTGGGCAGGACTGGAGACAGATGGGGCAGGATTGGAGACATGGGCAGAATGTAGATAAGGGGCATGATTGGAGACACGGGGCTGAATGAAAGGCATGTTGCAGGATTGGAGACAGATTGTGCAGGATCATGGGGCAGGATGGATACGATGGAGACTGATGGGGCAGGATGGGGAGATCATATGAGGCAGAATGGATACTGTTGAGGGCAGAACGGGAGAACATATGGCTGAAGCCAGGAATGAGATACACGGGGCAAGGATGGGGGATATTATTATTACCATAGGGGCTAATTAAGGGATATTATTACTGCAGTGATGTATTTATTTTATTTTTTGAGGACACTGTTTTAAATGGGGGGCGGTCCTGTTACTGTGTAGAGTGACACTATGTCGCCTCTTTTTCTTCATGTAGTGTAATGTAGAAGTTGGGAAAAATTAAGTAATGTGTTCTGCAAGCAGAGCTCGAGATAACTGTGTTATTTCCTGCAGAGACAAGTCCTGGCTGGATGAAGTGATGGCAGTCTGTGCTGGATGAAAGATGAAGGACTTCACCTAGAGATGTCACTTTTGAGTCAGTGTTACCTGTACACTGACACTATACACTGTTTACTATATACAGAGGTCCTGTGTATAATGTCACTGGTGATCACTGTATTACCTCTACACAGACACTGCATACTAAGTACAGATCTCGTGTGAATACTGGCACTTATGGTGATAGTATTGTGTTTTTTTTTCTTCCTAACTGAAGGGTAAATTGACTAGATCAATGGATGTTTGACAGGTTATAGTTTCACACAGCAACTATTTTTCTGGAATAATCTGGTTCAGGTATATGATGACCCCGTCGCATGACCCCGTCACATGACCGGGGGGGCCACAGTGTCTGAACAGTCCAAAGAAAAATTTGTAACAGGTCTTCCCTTTTATCAACTACTCCTTGATGTACTACCCATAAAAGGAAGTTACACCTGGCTTTAGTTTTGTTTCATATTTTGTCATATACATATTGTCATATACATATAAGTAAGCTTTACATTTGTATTAACTTTTATGTCAATGCAGAAGAAAAAACAAATTTGGCCCAAGTGTCTCCTATGTGATGTATATGCTCCAGCCTAGTGTCTTCTATGTGATGTATATGCTGTAGCCACAGTATATCCTATGTAATATATATGTACAACAGTCTATACAAGGTCTCCTATAAGATGTATATTCTGCAGACTCAGTGTATCCTATGTTATATATGTATAGCAGTATCAGTGTTTCCAATGTGATATATTCTGCAGACCTCCCACTTCTTAAGTTCTATAAATGTAATGTGAGCAGTGATGAATTTCCCACTGTGAGCAGACCTAGAGTGTAATATACATCTGTGGTCAGAATTTACTGCTAAGAGTTCTTTTCAAAATTCATGGCAAAGAGATAACTGCGCTCCACAACAACGCAAATCTGAGTTCTGTGATCATGCTCCAATATCTTAGCAATTTTCAGAGTGCTGAATCCGTCTGTAAGAACTGTAACATTTTTCACTTTTCAGAGTCAGTTAGGTAAATCTTTTTTTTGGCTCATTTGCCTGAGGAAAACAAGGAACCTAATAATTCTGCGCTTCTTGATAAAGGGTGTTGGCTCCTTAGGTCTCACCCTCCTCATTACACAAATACACATCATCACCTGATCTACAGCTCGGAGAGGGAAAATCTGCATAAAAGTAATGATATGGTCAAAATAGTCGCTGTCTAATAATTGAACACACAGTGTAGACCTTGGCATTTTCTTTGATAATAAAATAACTCTCTTGCACCACACATGCAGCATTTTACTAGATCCATGGTACATATGCAGCATTCACACATTAAACGGCAGCATTAACCACTTTACCCCCCGAGGGCGGTTTGCACGTGAATGACAAGGGCCAATTTTTACAATTCTTACCACCGGAACGCTTCCATGGATCCCCGTGATTCTGAGATTGTTTTCTGGTGACATATTGTACTTCATTATGGCGGTACAATTTCTTTGATATGACTTGCATTTATTTGTGAAAAAAACTGAAATTTGTCAAAAAAATTTCAATTTTCATACCCTTAAATCACAGAGATATGTCACAGAAATTACTTAATAAGTAACATTTCCCACATGTCTACTTTATATCAGCAAAATTTTGGAACCAAATTTTTTTTTTTTTAGGGAGTTATAATGGTTAAAAGTTGAACAACGATTTCTCATTTTTACAACACCATTTTTTTTAGGGACAACATCACATTTGAAGTCATTTTGAGGAGTCTATATGAGAGAAGATACCCAAAAGTGACACTATTCTAAAATTGCACCCCTCAAGGTGCTCAAAACCACAATCAAGAAGTTTATTAACCCTTCAGGTGCTTCACAGGAATTTTTGGAATGTTTACAAAAATCTGCAATACAATTTTTTCACAAAATGTTTACTTCAGATCCAAATTTCTTTAATTTCCCAAGGGTAACATGAGAATTGGATTGCAAAAGTTGTTGTGCAATTTGTCCTGAGTACGCTGATACCCCATATGTGCGGGTAAACCACTGTTTGGATGCATGGCAGAGCTCGGAAGGGAAGGAGCACCGTTTGACTTTTTCAACGCAAAATCGTCTGGAACTGAGATCGGATGCCATGTCACATTTGGAGAGGTCCTTATGTGCCTAAACAGTGGAAAACACCCACAAGTGACACTATTCTGGAAACTACCCCAAGTAACTTATCTAGATGTGTGGTGAGCACTTTGAACCCCCAAGTGCTTCACAAAAGTTTATAACCTAGAGCCATGAAAATAAAAAATCATATTTTTTCCACAAAAATGATCTTTTCGCCCCCAATTTTTATTTTACCAAGGGTAACAGGAGAAATTGGACCCTAAAAGATGTCGTGCAATTTGTTCTGAGTATGCTAATACCCCATATGTGGGGGTAAACCACTGTTTGGGCGCATGACACGCCATTTGACTTTTTCAACGCAAAATTGGCTGGAATTGAGATCAGACACCATGTCACGTTTGGAGAGTCCCTGATATGCCTAAACAGTGGAAAACTCCCATAAGTGACCCCATTTTGGAAACTAGACCTCCCCAAGGAACTTATCTAGATGTGTGGTGAGCACTGTGAATCCCCTGGTGCTTCACAGAATTTTATAACGTTGAGCCGTGAAAATAGTAAAATCACATTTTCCTCACAAAAATGTTATTTTAGCTCCAAATTTTGCATTTTTGTAAGGGTAAGAAGAGAAATTGCACAATACAATTTGTTGTGAATTAATCTAGGGGTGCAGTGATCATATTGACACCACACTTCACATAATTTTATACCACTGAGCGGTGAAGAAAGAATGAATTACATTTTTACCACTAAAATGCTGTTTTAGCCCCAAGGTTTTAATTTTTCTAAGGGCTAATATAAACTTTTTTTTTACAAAAAACTGAGGTATATTTTGTGCGCCAATGTCCTACATGTAATTGGGAAATATTTTTCAGACACAGTGCAGAGCTCAGCAGACAAGGAGCGCCTGATTTTACTGTTATGGTTTGCAGGTGCCATGACCCACTGGGAGAACCCATTAAGTGCCAGAAAATAAAAAAAAACATAAGTGACCCCACTTTATGAACTACACCTCTCAATAATTCATCTAGGGGTGCCGTGATTATATTAACACCATTGGTGTGTCACAGAATTTTATACCAAAGAGACAGCAGGTGACGGCTGATGGGACTATTACTCCCATCAGCCAACCCCTGCTGCCGCTAATAAGAGTGACAGCAGGAGCCGCTGATGGGGGTATTCATCAGCCGCCTGCACTATAAATAAATAAATTTTAAAAATGGCGTGAGTTCCCCTGTATGTTCTATAACCTGTCAGCTGTCAGGTTCAACAAGGTTGGTTATCTAGAATAGAGGGGTCCCCACGCTGTTTAAATAAATAATTTTTAAAAATGGCGTGGGGTCCCCCATTTTTGACAGCCAGCCTTGCTGAAGCTCACAGCTGGGGGCTGGTATTCTCTGGCTGGTAAGGGGCCATGGATATTGACCCCCAGCCTAAAAATAGCAGCCCGCAGCTGCCCAGAAAAGGCACAACTATTAGATGCCAATTCTGGTGCTTTGCCTGGCTCTTCCCACTTGCCCTGTAGCGGTGCTAAGTGGTGTTCATATTTGTGAATGTCACCTTTGTATTGTTAGGTGACATCAAGCCCATGGCTGGACCTTCCTCTGCAGCATCATCAACAAACCAACCACCAGCACGACCTTCTGCAGGATATGAGACCAATCAAGAAGAAGATGAACGTGGACATAGTAGTAATCCTACGCTACCCCTAGATACTTCACCCACGGCTTAGTAATGGAGAAGCGTCTATAAGACGTCTATCCATTACTAATCCTATAGTTTTATGGTAAATAAATACACAGACAGAATAAAGTATTTTATTATAAATAAAACAAAACACACTTTTACATTTTTATTTCAAAATAACAAACACAGTTATACTCACCTAACGCCTATTCCACCGAATCCCTCTTTCTCCTGTAATAAAACAAAAATAAAAAGCAACAATATCCCTCACCTGTCAGTCATTCTGTCCCATGCCGTAATCCATGTCTGGGGGAAAAAATAGTTTTCAACCTGGATGGTGTCAAGATGCGACCGTCCAGGCTGAGAACCACTAGTGACTGAACTGCTGCAAGCACAGCATCAGTGACCGGCGGTGACGTCATAGAGGTTATCTCCAGTCACTGAGGTGCTGTTCCCAGCCGGGCTGAACTGCGATGAGATCCGGTGTCTCATAAGTGACAGACAGAGTGGCTTTCCAGAGATGGGTCCTAGGAGATGATGTCTGGCCAGGAAACTCTAGGCTTGTAGGTAAGGTAATGGGCCTAAACAGGACTGAATAACTGGGACTAGTGAAGGGTCCCGAGCAAGAGTTACTGAGCGCCAGTAGTGGGAAAGAGCTAAAAGCGGATAGGATCAGGCTCGACCACTGTTAGGTGCTCAGGGGTAAAACGGTAAGACAATACAAATGATCTAACCCCGACACACTCCAAAAACTTAAAGACAGAACTGTTGCTTTCAAAGTTTTTTTTATTTATCTTGTGCAAAAGAGAAAAGTTTCCAACTATTGCCTCCACACTGAAGCGGTCACTAACAAGGACACAGGGTGGGAGCCACATGCCAGCTGCAGCCTTCCCTATGAACAGTGAATAAGGCTCATTGTGGTCTAACTACCTCTTACAATACCTTATGCATATTCCATTACTTTTGAAAGATACAAATGCTAAGTCTACCTCAATACATCTGTATTCCTAGCAAATGATACAAAGGATAGTCCACTATGGGTATGAACAATTTCATTTAACTCCATTCTGCTGGCCAACCAAGACCACTTTTACAGACTTCCATAGGGCAATCTGCGAGCCCGGGACCTACATACGATATAACTACCATAAGATTGTCTTCCTGACGAAGGCTCGTTCCTGAGCCGAAATGGAAACTATTCTCTTTTGCACACGATAAATTAAAAAAAACTTTGAAAGCAACAGTTCTGTGTTTACGTTTTTGAAGTGTTCCGGGGTTAGATCCTTTGTATTGTCTTACTGTTTTACCCCTGAGCACCTAACAGTGGTCGAGCCTGATCCTATCTGCTTTTAGCTCTTTCCCACTACTGGCGCTCAGTAACTCTTGCTTGGGACCGTTCACTAGTCCCAGTTATTCAGTCCTGATCTTTAGTAGTGGGAAAGAGGACTGTAGCGATAAAGCTGGGTTGTGGTGAAGTAGGGAGAAACAGTGGACATAGAGAGCCCTGGAATAGACTATTAAGGAAGGATACTGTGTGGAAAATGCTTCATACTATAAAGGAAATATCCATATGAACTTGTACCCGCTATGCCTTGTACATGACTCACATCAAGTTGCCATTCAGTAAAGAGTTTAATTTTGAATGGTGGTCTCTCTCTCATTGAACTGTGAAGCATTTGGTCCTGGCAACTGAGCAACATCGGTTAAATGAGGCCTGCACGGGCGTAGCACCCTCACAACACAAGTCTACACACCTAGCCAGGACCTCCACTCTCATGTACTGTGCCAGAGTGCTGCAGACGAGTGCTCGCCCATGGCTACTGTCCCACGCCATGTTACACATGATTAGCAAAAACAGTATATCATAGACAATGTACAAATTATAGCACAATTTGCATGTTATCTATCACATTACATAGCAAATAATAAGCATTAATATAAGTTCTACATTACTATAAGACAACTTAAAAAACACATATAGTCATTTCTTCACTGCAAGAAGAGCAATGATATGCCATAACAACTATAAAAGAATAACTCAATCCAGCAAATTCCAGAGGATGACATTGGGGTTCAGGAGGGTTTTTTTTTTCTATGGGCCTAAGAACTAACAACTACCTACCTGTTGTGCCCAGTGCCAATCTGTGTCGGCAAAGAGAAGTCACAGACCGCTCCTGCCGATGATTCATCAATGTGTAACAAGGGGGCCCGGGGTGGTAGTTCTTGCCAAATTCACCCACAAAAAACAGTCCACAGACACCCCGGCCCTTTGCACATGCAATACAAGGCTGTCACAGCCTTCTCCTCAGGAGTTACCTTCTCTTCTCTGGTCACCGTAGTCCAGGCAAATAAGGGTCCGGAAGGCAGCTGTACTCCAACAGGGGAAATAAGTTTTATTGAACATGGATGAAAGGTGGACAAAAAGACAACTTTAACACTGGCTTCCTGCTCTCTCCCTGACTGTGGCAGTGGCCATACCCACAACCACCGCAGCAGCCAAAGTTCACAGTAGTCCCAAGTCCTGGGGGCCTGTGTTGTAATCCTTAGCCCTGTTTAGTCTTGTGGACCCCTCTTGAGTCCGGGGAGTCCTTTCCAGCTCCTCTGAGTCCTTGGAGTCCAGGGTGTCTGGCAGTGCCCCGTCTGTAAAGCACATCTGCCCTGGCCAATGTATCCGGGCAGTTCTGAGGAAGAAACAGCTACCTCTCTCCTTGTGGCTGCAAGTCCAGCCTCTATACTGCTGCTGAACCAGCCCCTATTTTAGCTATTTCTGTTCCTGACTCTATACATAGTCATTAAAGGGGAACTTACACAATACGAGGTATAACAATTACAATACATACATACATTACATTACATTACACATAAAACATATGGGTGTATAACACATATACACAAAGTGCTTGGGGGTCACAAGAAAGGAGGAGAGGGCACTACTGAGGGGACCAGCCACCTCCTTACAGATGATTCATCGATGATTCATAAGAAGCTTCTCTTTCACTCTGCTCAGGACGTGACTATCAATGTCATGTTGATTGCCAGCCAGTTCCCTGCTGCCTGTCATAACTGTTGTCAATCAGGATCACATCAGCAATTACACCCTGTCAACAGAGAAACCTGGAAAAGGAAGAGCTGCCCTGTTGATGTGGAGAAACTGAATTGCTGGCAGAAGCAGTAAGTGACTGCTCCGAGCAGGCACCTGATGAAACAGGCAGGTAGTTGCCTTTGTTAGCAACTTCCTGCCTGCTAGTTTTTATGCCCATAGTAAAAAATAAAAAGTCCTGGACAACCCCTTTAACCTCTTAGCGACCGCTGATACGCATTAAAACTCCAGCCGCTAAGGAGCCTTATTCCCTCATTGCCGTTTTATTCCATCGGGAATAAGGCTGCAGCGCCCCCCAGAGTCGGAAAGTCTCCAAGGTTTCAGCTATCAGGAGTAGCTGAGACCCTGGAGAACATGATCAGGGTGATTATCTTTTTGTTATATATTAAAAAACACATATTTTTACTTTTTTCTTGTATCTTTTTGTATTTTTTTTCTCCCTGGTTCATATAATGCGCCACTTATTTTTCATTAACAGTAATAGAATTTCTTGTAAAGATACAAAGAAGGGCACAGTATGTGGTGTTCCGATTCAGAATTTAGTGGCTTCTCCTCCATAATGTTTAAAGCTGCACTAGATATAGATCCAGCTCTATATAAAAGGGATTTAAAATGTAGACCATTCTAGAACTTTCAGTCTTGGAAAACGGAAACTGGTGAGTGGGTTTATGTCCTTTTACACAAGTGTAAAAGGCTTGTGAATTCCTGCCATAATTTGATCCATACAAATTGTAGGCTTGCCTATGTAATGCCTTCTAAGTGTACCGCAAATGACTTCAATTGCAGAAAAGTTATTTTGAATGGCAAATGAGAATATGTGTTTATGGAAAATCTAAAAAGAAGAAAATTGCCTTTGTGGATGATTGTACATATCACTGATTACCCTTAGATAGCAAAGTATTCCGATTAACCCATTAGATTGCAAAATTCACAGTGCAGATGGCAGGTAGATACAAGGAGAAGGATGTTTTGAGTAAATAGCTTCCTGCACCAATCAATAAGATTGCAGCACATTAGATGACACATGAAGTATCACAGGAAAAAAAAACCCTGAAAAACTGTTTCCTAAATATTTTCTGTATTTGTTTTTAATCTTTTCTTGCTGCCGTTTACCAGAAACCTATAAAGTTTTCTTCCGTGAGACAAAAATGTGTCCTGGTTATTACCTGGACCCAAGTTCATATATGGATAACCACATACCTTTACATAAGTAGACATATACAGTACCTTCCAAAGATAGCTCCAGCTATAAAATGTGATGTATAGTCCAGTGTTTGCACCTCACCAATGTAGTTCCAAACAGTGCCATCTAAACTACAGCCTGCACTGCACGTGAGCCGCATGCGCAAGCATTTCTACGGGTTTGTAAGGTGGAAGCACTTTCATATTTGGCCAAAAATCAGGTGCACATGCAGGGGCTAATGAGCGCACATATTTGCAGTGACACAGGGTTATTAACAGAAAAATGATGCTCTTGTTTGTCTCTGCATATGGAAGGTTTTCCTCTTCATATGGCTGCCATGCTATGGGAGTCTTCTCTAAAGCTAGAATTCCAGGGCTTTCTATTGTATGCATGTATTTTTACTGTTGTGTCCATCAACAGTACAAATTCGCTTCCACCCAGATATCAGGTTCGTACTCTCTCCCCTTTACATCAGCATCTACTGGACAATATAGTGCATCACAGATCCCTGCCCCATTGACCGTCAGTTCTGTAATATGCAGTTTCACAATTTTTTAAATTCATTTTAGACTAACTATACAGTGATATATGATAGTTCACCCCTATGAAAATAAGGCTAGCACTGTACCTGCTACTCATATGATAAACCAAAGATGATACACAATACACAGTGTGCAATAGAAAAGACACCTGTGCCTATATGGGAGATTACTATCACAAAAATCCCATGCAATTACAATAATTAAACCCTATAAAGACATATTGCACCAAAAGGGATCATATCAAAACAAATCTTTATTGAGGAAAGTACATAGTTAAAATGACAACAGTATTAATTAGGATACTCTGAAAGGTGACAACTGCACCGGAGCCGCAGGCATGAGGAAAAAAACTTGCTAAATTACCAAAAAAGAACAAGAACCAACTCTGTAATTGTTGCACATGTGCTAGTGATCCACGAAGTATATAACACTAGGCTGGTGAAAAACATCCAGCTAGCACATCTAAAAAGAGTGAGGACATGACATAAGGTTATAGGAGCATAATTACCTCAAGACCTGCGGCGCCACCCCTACGCGCGTTTCGGCTTGCGTGCCTTCTTCCGGGGGAGTGGCGTCGTCAGGTCATAATGCAGTATATATGCAAGGGCCAACCAATTACAGATCCTGTAATTGGCACTATGTGCCGGCCGTATTTCGGCGCATGCGCAGCTGGAACAGGAAGAACACACATCACAGAGTGCGTCATCGCCAGGTGACCAGATCGGTGCCTCCCACAATGACGTGGACAGGCACCGCTCGTACATGGTAAGGTTGCGATAGAGACGCCGTCAGTGATAGTAAACAACCTGATACAGCGGTCATGCGCACAAGCCAAAGGAGGAATGACCAAGATATGATAAGGGAATCATGTTACAAAAGGTGCATGAGTGCGGACATAGCAAAGTGATCAGACTGATCAAAAAATCACTAGTAATAAATAAAGTGCAAGAAAGTGCATATGCACCCATGTACAAATGAGTGAAGATGATTATTACAGTATAAAAACTTTTTTTTAAAAAATTACAACCAAAATAGAAAAGTTGCTGTAGACATTAAATATATAGACACCTACAAGGAAACAGTAACTATAAGGGGATTACAGTACTAAATAACAAACAGTAGGACTAGTGAATAAAACAGTGAAAACAACAATAATGATATATGCAAGCCGATAAAAAATAAGTGAAAATACCTATTAAAGGTCATATAAAGACACAAAAATATTACAGTAAAGTGCAATATGTAACACATGGATCCACTTTAAAGAATTTTTTAAATGGTATGTTGTAAATGATCCTCTTCATGATGTATGGAGATCTTTTACCCACAGGAACAGCCAGAGTATATGAGTCAAATTCAACGATAATTATTAAAACTAAAGAAAAGAACAAATAAAAATTAATATACACAATAAAAATAAAACACAATAAAAAACCCCTGACGAGGCCATAAAAAATCTGATAACGGGATGCTCAGAGAAACGGGGCATAACTTAACATTTCATTTAAACCTTGAGGGTACATTGTACGTAGTTCCCATATCCAACGGGCCTCTTTCTGGGCTAACAAACGCCCCACATTACCGCCTCTAAGATTCAGACGGACACAATCAATACCTTTTACTTGGAGAACCGTAGGGTCACAGACGTGAAATTGTTTGAAATGCCTCGGTATACTCTTCAAAACTTCAATGTTTTTCTCGTCCTTGGCAGCCAAAATATCTCTTACATGTTCCCTAACTCTGATTTTTAGGGCTCTCGTTGTCAGTCCAATATAGATCTTAATGCAAGGGCAGGACGCATAGTAAACGACAGCCGTCGTATCACATGTAATAGTATGTGTTATTTCAAAAACGCGTCCATCAGATGAAAGAAAATCCCTTGCTGACACAATATTGGGGCATGCCACACATTTTCCACAAGGTGTGCATCCCCAAATTGAAAGTGGTCTCTGTTGATCAATACGAGAGAAAGGAGAGCGGGTTGGGGTTTTAGGTGAATAGTAACTCCTAACCAACATATCACCTAGACTCGGAGATCTCCTGGCTGTTAACGATGGTTTAGGTGTCAAATATAACCTCAGTATAGGGTCAGCCAAGAGGATGGGCCAATGTTTATCCACAATTTCGTACAATTTATTCCAATGTGAGTTGAACGTAGTGACCAACCTTACCTGGTTACTTGGTTCTTTTTTTCTAGATGAGTATAACAGTTGGTGACGGTCCAAATTTCTGGCTCTATTATACGCCCTTTTGATGGACCTTCTACTATAGCCTCTCTCCAAAAAGCGAGCCTTCATCTCCTTCGCCCTGATTTCAAAATCTGATATATTAGAACAAATTCTTCTGATACGAAGAAACTGCCCAATAGGGACAGCGTTGATCACATGTGGAGGATGTGCAGAGCTGGCATGGAGGACCGAGTTCACAGCAGTGGTCTTACGGAAGGCATCAGAAGACAATAGACCATTAGGACCCCTTCTAACCAGGACATCCAAAAACTCAACCTGGTGATAACTGGAATTAAAAGTTAAATGAATATTTAAATCATTATTATTAAGTTCTTGAAAAAAGGAATTTAACTCTTTAGGGGTACCTCGCCAGATCAGGAAAATGTCATAGATGTAGCGGGCCCAAAAAATGACCCGCTCCATCGACACACCCCGATCTGACGAGAAAAGGTCCCTCTCCCACAGCCCCAGGAACAAATTAGCATACGAGGGCGCACATGCCGCCCCCATTGCTGTCCCCTGGAGCTGCAGGAAGAAGGACCCGTTAAACAGAAAAAAATTTTTAGTAAGTAAAAATTCCAACAAAACTAACAAAAATTCCACATCATCAGCCGAGAGGTCCGTCATGGTCAGAAAATGGGAGACCGCCCTCAAGCGCTACTCATATATTGCTTGAGAAATTAACGCTTGATGCATATGGAAATGAGGGGGCTTTGTTGCACCGATGGCGGGACCATGACCTGGGTGCACTGCTACGCCCCCTTAATTTGTGAACTTGGTATTGCACTAGCTTTTGATGAACAGTGCTCGCTCCTAGAGTGAATGCTGCCATGCATGTTTGCACATGCGCATTTGCAGCGCCCCAGAGTCCTGGTCGCTGCAGTAATGTTATTCTTCCACCAGGGGGAGTGATATTACGTCTGATGGCAATAAATGAGGTCTTCCTACCAGGTATCACAAACCATACACCACACTTCACACTCCAGACCACCAGGGGGAGCCTTGCTCCTATTCACTAGGGCACTCCTCACAATTAGGTAAAACTGGTGGGCTGGATAGAGAGTTAGTGAGAAGCTGGTTGGGCTTCTCCCAGGTAACATCGAGGCAGATGCTGACTGGGCTTCTCCCAGGCAGCACCCTGTCAGGCAGACAGAGGGGAAGGAGGAACATCACAGAGCTGCAGACAGAGAGGTCCCTGACAGGGGTGGGATCCTGTCAGAGGCCTAGATAGAGGGCCACGGAGCTGCGCCTGCCCCACGTGTGGCAGCATCCTAAGAAAGAACACGAAGAGAATTGCATTGTAGCGGGTGAGAAACGAAGTCATAGCACAAGGAGATAAAACCAGAAGGAGTTCTGCCCTGTAAAAGGCTGCCTCCTTCTGAGGCGCAGAAGCTGGTAGCCAGAACACCGAGGGAGTAATAGTCTCTACGCTTTACTTCAGAGACTGGCAGGACAGTTAATTCCATGTTGGCTGCCCGACCATATACCCAGGAGGCACGGTGGCAACTTGTGGGGGCTGGGGTGTCTCTAGGGTCCCTGTAAAAAGCCTCAGGCCACCAGTCATACGGGTTTGTCCTATCCATACCATCTGGGGGACAGAGAGAGAAATAACATCTAGAACATCTACAACAGTTGTGAGGACCTTGCCGAGAAGCTCAGCAGGGAGGTACTACAACACACAGGCGCTAGAGGAAGGCTACTGATTTCCACCTGGATAAGGGGACTCTGGATTTGCCTTCGGACCGGCCAGACTCTGCCTGCCCTGTGATCTGGTGCCCTGGACTGTGGACACTGAAGCCTTCAGTAAAGGTAAAGAGACTGCAACCTTGTGTCCTCATTATTCACTGTGCCTTACATCAACCACCATCACCATCTACACTCTGGGAAGCCCTGGGGATACACTTCACCTGTGGGAAGGTATACCATCTAGCTGCCATCCCATCACCCCAATTGTATTCAATGGTTGGGCGCGTTTTCCTACCCGGCTCTTTGTTGACCATGTGGCTTTCTTTTAGGCAAGCAGTTATCTCTCCGGACTCCCCTATACACTGGGGCACTCAGCTTGGCTAAGTGCTTCAGTGTTTTTGATAAAAGAGGATAGGTCATCAATGTCTGATCAGTGGGGGTGCGATCCATCAGCTGTTCCCAGTGTCAGTGATGGCCAGAACTGCTCAGCTACAGAGTTGCACAGCTCCATCTACTGAATAGTGGTCATCCACTCTGTATTTATTTGAATGCGGTGTAGATGTGCAGTACCCAGCTACATTCACCATACAGTCGATGGAACTGGACAGTGCAGCTCAGTAACTGAGCAGTATCAACTGCTGCCGACCCCGAGAACATCTGATCAGTGGGGGTGCCCGGTGTTCCACCCCACCACTCCAGCGATCAGACATTGATGACCTATCCTAAGGCTACATCATCATTGTTAAAATCCTGGACACCCCTTTCAATGTAGCTGATAAATTGCACTTTTGCTCTCCATGGAGATAAGTCCCTGCTAGAGATGTCTGGCAATATCTTACTCTACTCTATGTACTGAAAAATGGCCTTGTATGCAACATTATATGCTCATCTCCATCACAGATGTATGCAGGAATTGTCTTGTATAGTATGCAATATTCTGCTCCAAGAGGTGGACCAGAATAGTGCATGCTGAGATTATTTTACTCATTCGGAAAATTTTTTCCTGTGTGTTAAAAATGCCTATATGCATTAGCACATTGGCTTTAGTTGGTCTACCTGCTGTCAGTGAGCGGTTCATCATGTGTATGGATAGCACACACACCCAAAACATATTTTTCAAAACATCTGTT
This sequence comes from Ranitomeya variabilis, assembly GCF_051348905.1. Classification (NCBI taxonomy): domain Eukaryota; kingdom Metazoa; phylum Chordata; class Amphibia; order Anura; family Dendrobatidae; genus Ranitomeya; species Ranitomeya variabilis. The sequence continues at coordinate 999,202,220 of NC_135233.1, read as the reverse complement.
CAGAGTGCACAAGTGATAATAAGGTGAATGTGCAGCACGGTGGCTCAGTGGTTAGCACTGTCGCTTTGCAGCACTGGTTTCTTAGGTTCTAAATGATCAAGAACGACATCTGCAAAGCATTTGAATGTTCTCTCCCTGTTTGCATGGGTTTCCTCCAGGTTCTCAGATTTCCTTCCACACATCAAGTACATACTGATAGGGAATAAAGATTGTGAACCACAATGGGAACAGTGATGCTGATGTCTGTGAAACATTGTGGAATTAATGGTGCTGTATAAATAATAAAATAATGAATAAGGCATTATATACTAGTAGATGTAAAGCTATATTAAAGTAACAGCCATGTGTTAACATACACATACAGCACATTCAATCAAAAGTTGAATACAATCTTTTCTATTTTATTTTGTACATTAATTGCTATAAGGTATTTTTATGTCTTTGTGCCCATCTATACCGATCACGCTTATAAAATGCTTGTGCGTCCATCTTATGCAGTGGGAATCTGTTTTATCACCCAGTCTTATCCCTGTGGATGAGCTGAGTGCATTTTTCTACCAATTGAGGAAAATGTTGGAACATCTAATTAGTTTGACCTTGTCTTGTCCTAACCTCATGGCAAGGGCAACAAATCCCTTAATGTAGACTAAAAGTTGTGTCACTGTGATTTTAGTCTTAATTTATCACAGATGTCAGGCACAAAAAGCGGAAAGCCAAGTTTTGGGGGAAGAATAATCAGCCACTGATAAGTGACTTCTGCATTACATCCTAATGTCAATCAACTATAAGTCCACCCTTATTTGTAGCCCATCACTAAAATAGGGATGACGCTTATTTTGAGTTTAATTTTCTCGTAAGATTAATAAATGATGCAAAAATGTCTGCACTGGGAAATAAAAATCAATTCAGTATGCAGACACTGATTTTATGTCAGCTCCTTTACAATGCATGTACAATTATGCACATAGTAAGATGCCGCCCATGCCACTTCTGTACGGCTCCAAAAGGAAAAATGCTGAGATAGGTGATAGTCTTGTAATAACTGCACATCTTTTATTGTAATGGGGAAATATTAGGATCTCATGGGAATATTGGCAGTCAGAGGTTAAGACACCTTGGAACCTTAATACATTTGCATGTATAATACTTACCTAATGCATGTACATTGAAAAAAGGAAAAAGAGGCAAGCTGGCATTTTAAATCAAACATTAATTTTAACCAAAATTAGAATTATTTGGTTCCAATGAGCCTGTAGGAGTCCACTACCATTTATTGCTATAATCTCTGCTGATGTACTAATATGTATGGTAGCTATGGTATTTGGACTATTTTCAAGAATGTGGCACATAATACTCAGCTAACAAAAATACTGATACTGCTCCACATACATACAGTCATGGCCAAAAGTGTTTGGCACCCTTAAAATTGTTCCAGAAAATGAAGTATTTCCACCACAATATTTTTGTAATTACACATGTACACAAGAAAACTGAGAAAAAAAAAGAAAATTGGACATAATTTCACAAAATCCCCAAAATGGTTCAAATAAAAATTTGTTGGCAATTAAATACTTGGTTGCACACCATTTGGGATAAATAACTGCAATCAATCGCTTCCCATAACCATCAACAAGCTTGTCTACGCGTTTCGAACACACACAGGCATTCTTTATTAAAGCATCGCACCTGTGGATTCATGTTTTTAAATGTTTGAAATAAATTTTGGAATTTTAGGAGCTGGAATTTTTGGTCACACGGTTTCCCAGCTCATGCGCGCTTAGGGCCGATGAGGTGAGCTGGTTCCCTAAACCTTTTTTTCATCTGTCAGGACCTGGCACTTTAACATCTACTTTCAAAACAACAGCTTGATCAACCTCTGGCTATTGCTTCCACAGACTGACTGAGGCTATCTGATTCATCATGAGGCCCTACACGTTGCGGATTGGAGCCATGCCTTCCGAAAAGATTTTATTCTACGTGCTGTCAAAATCTGTGAACTCTGTTCTGCTGCGTTTGCCATGGTTACATTCACACAAGCTGGTTGTCAGTTGGCCCTCTGGTCATTTGCTTCAGTGTGGATGTGGTGTGCTACCACCTGCCTCGCCAAGGTCTCGTCCAAATCGTCCATGACTTCGAACTTTTCTACTCTGCTCACCTATTGTCAAGCCATTGCAAACGTCTTTTGAAAGAATAGAAACCTATAAGCAGACCATAAAGTAGAAGGCACTCCTAAATAAATCTTAATCCTACACTCAATTAAGAGTATAATAGCTAAAATCAATAAAAATATACCGTAATAATTTTATTAAATGAGACATAGTACAATGCACACAAATATGAATAAAGATAAAAGATGTTAAAACAGAGGTGAACTCCACACTGCACACCTATTAAATAAAATAACAGCTGCCAAAAATCAAAAATGCACTAAATCTCATTGCTTGTATGAATAGTATATATTGAGGTATTTAAAAAATAAATGTCAGAATACAATACTCAAAAGACATATTAACGAGTACAATCAATCTTGCCCTGAACTAATGGTTATTAACAAATACCAGCTCAAGGATAAAACCTATAGGTAGCAAATACAAATAAATTCACTAAGCACTGGTGTCATCTAACTAAGATTATAGTATAATATATCAAGTGGTAAAATGTATATATTATCAAGAGGCGTCAGTGAGCATAAATTAGTATAGGCATAATAGCTACAAAGTGGACTTATTCCAAATCATGTGATGCAGGTCTATATCCCGGTAAACCAAGATACCTACGTATGCTGCACACAGAGCCCGCATGAGACCTCCAAGAGACCAAGAGGGCACCAGTACATGTGAAACTACAAATATGTGAATGGCAGCATCACATAAGGAGTACAAAATAATGAAAGAAAGGCAAAGCATCGTGGAAGTCCAACTAGAAGAACACCCAACATGGGGTGTCATCAGGGCAGGTTTTAGGCAAAGTGGGGCCCTAGGCAAAGTTTAAAATGGGGCCCCCATGCTAACATATTGCACATCATACAGAAGCATTTCGGTTGTATTTACATGCGCTGATCTCAGGCCGCTAAACGAGTGTGATCGACAATACTGAAGTCGTTGGACGCTTGTTTCACGGCCTCTTTCCACCGTCTGAGAAAGAATGAAGGGGACAAAATGATCACTAATAGATCACCATACAGTATCATGCTATCAGCAGCACATCTACAGTTTACACCGGCGACGCCCTGCTGAGAACAATGATTTTTATTCCGGCATAAACAATCCAATCACCCAATGGATATGCAGCATTTTGCTTGTTTAGTATAATACACCCCATAGTCCTCCATATATTATAATGTGCACCATAGTCCTCCATATTGTAAAATGCACACCCCATAGTCCTCCATATAATATAATGTGCCCCATAGTCCTCCATATTGTATAATACACTCCTCATAGTCCTCCATATACTATTATACACTTCCCATAGTCCTCCATATAGTATAATACACTCCTCATAGTACTCCATATATTAAAATATACTCCTCAGTCCTCCATATAGCATAATACACTCCTCACAGTGCTCCATATAGTATAATGCACCGCCATAGTCATCCATGTAGTATAATTCACTTCCCATAGTATAATGCACCCCATAGTTCTTCATATAGTATAATGTATTCCCCATAGTCTTCGATACAGTATAATTCAGCCCACATATAGTATAATGCAGCCACCACCCCACAGAGTATAATGCAGCCACCCCACAGAGTATAATGCAGCCACCCCAGAGTATAATGTAACCCCCCAGAGTATAATGTAACCTCCCCAGAGAATATAATGCAGCCCCCCATATAGTATAATGTAGCCCCCTCATAGAGTATGATGCCATCACCCCTCATAGAATTTAAATATAATACAGCCTCCCCCATAGAATATAATATACTCCCATAGTATATAGCACAGCCCACATAGTAGTATATAACGCAGCCCACATAGTAGTATATAGCACAGCCACTTAGTATATAGCACAGCCCACACAGTAGTATATAGCACAGCCCACACAGTAGTATATAGAACAGCCCACACAGTAGTATAAAGCACTGCCCACACAGTAGTATACAGCACTGCCCACAGTAGTATACAGCACTGCCCACAGTAGTATACAGCACAGCCCACACAGTAGTATACAGCACTGCCCACAGTAGTATACAGCACATCCCACAGTAGTATACAGCACTGTCCACAGTAGTATACAGCACAGCCCACAGTAGTATACAGCACAGCCCACAGTAGTATACAGCACAGCCCACAGTAGTATACAGCACTGCCCACAGTAGTATACAGCACTGTCCACAGTAGTATACAGCACTGTCCACAGTAGTATACAGCACTGCCCACAGTAGTATACAGCACTGCCCACAGTAGTATAAAGCACAGCCCACAGTAGTATACAGCACAGCCCACAGTAGTATACAGCACTGGCCACAGTAGTATACAGCACAGCCCACAGTAGAATACAGCACTGCCCATACAGTAGTATACAGCACTGTCCACATCCCCCTTCCCTCCCCGCCTCTCTCCTCCCGAGAATGGCCACACAGACTAGTCAAAAAAAAAAAAAACACAAGCTCCTCACCTCTCCCCGAGCCAGCGCTGCTCCCTCCCTGCTCCTGTGTCGGCAGCTGCCGCCGCACTGCCTGAGACACAGCGAGTGCGCGATGACGCGCACCCGCTGTGTCAGAGGCAGAGCGGGGAATGATGGGAGAGGGAGCGTCAGGTGACGCTCTCTCCTCCATCATTGCTTTGAACTGTTTGGCAGATGCCGGTATAGTTCAATGCGGTGGGGGAGTCAGCGCTGGCGGCAGGCGGGCCCCCCTGCCTCACAGGGGTCCCATAGCGGCTGCGTAACTTGCCGCTAGCTGGGGGCCCCTGGGGGAGCGGGGGCCCAAGGCAGCTGCCTGGTCTGCCTGCCCCTAACGCCGACCCTGGGTGTCATAGACTTAATGGAACACAGAAGAATTAACTGGGTAGAAATGCAAAATGAGCAATTGTAAGTACACAGTGCCATATAATATGATATGATAATTGCAATATATTAAAATAATAAAAACTTTGACTGGAGGAGTGTTTCTTTACCATTGTGGCCTGCACCCTAGGATTTTTCCTGGAAACCTTTAAATTGTGTGAGACACCTGAGTTAGCTACTCACCTCCCCTTCAGATCCTGTTGATATCAGTCCTGTAAATATAAAAAAAAACGCATATGCAAGATATAATGAAAAGGACACAATTCCGATTGATTTTCAAAACTGCTATTATTTATTTATTATTTTGCTTGAAAACGGGGCTCGCTCGCAAAACATCACAACTGATGTATGATTGACACCCATTCGCTATCCATGATGTTTCCATGAAAGCCTGGTTGTATCTACAGCTGATGCAGCTTTCTCCACGAATTTGCTTTGGATCATCTCACAGGACTAAGGCCGGCGTCACACTAGCGAGTTTTTCGGACGTATGAGCGCAGAAAATACGTCCAGAAAATACGCATTGCACACGTCCCAATGATTCTCTATGGGGCAGCTCCTATCTGTCGTATATTACGCATCCGTAATTCCGTCGTTACAGTCTTGTCCCACGCTGTAAATTCATCTGAAGGGGTTAAATCATTTTACACCCAGGAGCTCTGCTAATGCAGCTGTGCTCCTCACTGTAAAACTTGGTGAATGAATGGAGTGCAGGGGAATGTACTGTAGTTACCTCGAGTCGCGGTGATGCGCCCTCTGCTGGATGAACTCATATGAACTCGAGCTTGAGAAAATATTCTGAAAAGTTCCCAGGCTCGAGTTCATATGAGTTCATCAAGCAGGGGGCGCAGCACCGTGACTCGAGGTAACTACAGTACATTCCCCTGCACTCCATTCATTCACCAAGTTTTACAGTCAGCAGCACAGCTGCACTAGCAGAGCTCCTGGGTGTAAAATGATTTAACCCATTCAGATGGATTTACAGCGTGGGACAAGACTGAACGACGGAAGGTATGGAATATTGTTGTTTGTTTTTTTTAACTTTATTTCAGGTGACAAGGGTCTTCAGGTGGATTAAGAGTATAATAAAATATTAATACACCATGTGTCTTTATTTCATTAAAATACTTTTTAATAATGTGTGTGTGTTTTATTAACCATTTCGTACTATTGGACTAATAATGGATAGGTGTCATAATTGACGCCTCTCCATTATTAACCTGGCTTAATGTCACCTTACAATAGCAAGGTGACATTAACCCTTCATTACCCCATATCCCACCGCTACAGGGGAGTGGGAAGAGAGAGGCTAAGTGCCAGAATAGGTGCATCTTACAGATGTGCCTTTTCTGGGGTGGCTGGGGGCAGATGTTTTTAGCCGGGGGGGTCCTATAACCATGGACCCTCTCCTGGCTATTAATATCTGCCTTCAGTCACTGGCTTTACCACTCTGGTGGAGAAAATTGCGTGGGAGCCCACGCCAATCTTTTCCGGGATTTAACCCTTTAATTTAATAGCTAGAGACCCCAAATTTTACACAGAGACACTTGTTACATTAGTAAAGAGGAATATGTAATAAAAGAAGGGATATGAGATGGTTTACTGTATGTAAACCATGTCTCATATCCTGTCGGGTTTGTGAAGGAGATAGGAAAAGCCGGCAATTGAATTACCGGCTTTTCTGCTATCTAGCGCTGAATTAAATATAAATATATATATATATATATATATATATATATATATATATATATATATATATATATATATATATATATACAGGTCCTTCTCAAAAAATTAGCATATAGTGTTAAATTTCATTATTTACCATAATGTAATGATTACAATTAAACTTTCATATATTATAGATTCATTATCCACCAACTGAAATTTGTCAGGTCTTTTATTGTTTTAATACTGATGATTTTGGCATACAACTCCTGATAACCCAAAAAACCTGTCTCAATAAATTAGCATATCAAGAAAAGGTTCTCTAAACGACCTATTACCCTAATCTTCTGAATCAACTAATTAACTTTAAACACATGCAAAAGATACCTGAGGCTTTTAAAAACTCCCTGCCTGGTTCATTACTCAAAACCCCCATCATGGGTAAGACTAGCGACCTGACAGATGTCAAGAAGGCCATCATTGACACCCTCAAGCAAGAGGGTAGTCTTACCAGAAAGAAATTTCTCAACAAATAGGCTGTTCCCTGTTATGACCCCAATGGCGAGGGTCTCAGAGGAACGTGGAAGTCTGCAGAATACAAAAATCCAGCTCATAGGGCAGTGGTAACTGGGTTGACCATATATCTACTCCTAACGCCAACACTAGAAGTAGCCGGGGATCATTCCTACGTTGATTCTAGATGACACGCGCCAGCCGGAGAATCTAGCTACCCCTAGTAGAGGAAAACAAAGACCTTTCTTGCCTCCAGAGAAGGGGACCCCAAAGCTGGATAGAAGCCCCCCACAAATAATGACGGTGAGGTAAGAGGAAATGACAAACACAGAAATGAACCAGGTTTAGCACAGAGAGGCCCGCTTACTGATAGCAGAATAAAGAAAGGTAACTTATATGGTCAACAAAAACCCTATCAAAATCCACACTGGAAATTCAAGAACCCCCGAACCGTCTAACGGTCCGGGGGGAGAACACCAGCCCCCCTAGAGCTTCCAGCAAAGGTCAGGATATAGTTTTGGAACAAGCTGGACAAAAATACAAAACCAAAACAAATAGCAAAAAGCAAAAGGCAGACTTAGCTGATATAACTGGAACCAGGATCAGTAGACAAGAGCACAGCAGACTAGCTCTGATAACTACGTTGCCAGGCATTGAACTGAAGGTCCAGGGAGCTTATATAGCAACACCCCTAACTAACGACCCAGGTGCGGATAAAAGGAATGACAGAAAAACCAGAGTCAAAAAACTAGTAACCACTAGAGGGAGCAAAAAGCAAATTCACAACAGTACCCCCCCCTTAGTGAGGGGTCACCGAACCCTCACCACGACCACCAGGGCGATCAGGATGAGCGGCATGAAAGGCACGAACTAAATCGGCCGCATGAACATCAGAGGCGACCACCCAGGAATTATCCTCCTGACCATAGCCCTTCCACTTGACCAGGTACTGAAGCCTCCGCCTGGAGAGGCGAGAATCCAAGATCTTCTCCACCACGTACTCCAACTCGCCCTCAACCAACACCGGAGCAGGAGGCTCAGCAGAAGGAACTACAGGCACAATGTACCGCCGCAACAAGGACCTATGAAATACATTGTGAATAGCAAACGACACAGGAAGATCCAGACGAAAAGATACAGGATTAAGGATTTCCAATATCTTGTAAGGCCCAATAAAACGAGGTTTAAATTTGGGAGAGGAGACCTTCATAGGAACAAAGCGGGAAGAAAGCCATACCAAATCCCCAACGCGTAGTCGGGGACCCACACCGCGGCGGCGGTTGGCAAAGCGCTGAGCCTTCTCCTGTGACAACTTCAAGTTGTCCACCACATGATTCCAGATCTGCTGCAACCTATCCACCACAGAATCCACCCCAGGACAGTCAGAAGGCTCCACATGACCCGAAGAAAAGCGAGGATGGAAACCAGAGTTGCAGAAAAAAGGTGAAACCAAGGTGGCGGAACTAGCCCGATTATTAAGGGCAAACTCAGCCAACGGCAAGAATGTCACCCAATCGTCCTGATCAGCAGAGACAAAACACCTCAAATAAGCCTCCAAAGTCTGATTGGTTCGCTCCGTCTGTCCATTAGTCTGAGGATGGAAAGCAGACGAAAACGACAAATCAATGCCCATCCTACTACAAAAGGATCGCCAGAACCTGGAAACGAACTGGGATCCTCTGTCAGACACAATATTCTCAGGGATGCCGTGCAAACGAACCACGTTCTGGAAAAACACAGGAACCAGATCGGAAGAGGAAGGCAGCTTAGGCAAAGGAACCAAATGGACCATCTTGGAGAAGCGATCACATATCACCCAGATAACGGACATGCCCTGAGATAGCGGAAGATCAGAAATGAAATCCATGGAGATATGTGTCCAAGGTCTCTTCGGGACAGGCAAGGGCAAGAGCAAACCGCTGGCACGAGAACAGCAAGGCTTAGCTCGAGCACAAGTCCCACAGGACTGCACAAATGACCGCACATCCCTTGACAAGGAAGGCCACCAAAAGGACCTGGCCACCAGATCTCTGGTGCCAAAAATTCCCGGGTGACCTACCAACACCGAGGAATGAACCTCGGAAATGACTCTGCTGGTCCACTTATCCGGGACAAACAGTCTGTCAGGTGGACAAGACTCAGGCCTATCAGCCTGAAATCTCTGCAACACACGTCGCAGATCCGGAGAAATAGCTGACAAGATAACTCCATCTTTAAGAATACCAACAGGATCAGCGACTCCAGGAGCATCAGGCACAAAGCTCCTAGAAAGAGCATCGGCCTTCACATTCTTTGAACCAGGTAAATACGAGACAACAAAATCAAAGCGGGAGAAAAACAATGACCAGCGGGCCTGTCTCGGATTAAGGCGTTTAGCAGACTCGAGATACATCAGATTTTTGTGATCAGTCAAGACCACCACACGATGCTTAGCACCCTCGAGCCAATGACGCCACTCCTCAAATGCCCATTTCATGGCCAACAACTCCCGATTGCCCACATCATAATTTCGCTCGGCAGGCGAAAACTTCCTAGAGAAAAAGGCACAAGGTTTCATAACAGAGCAACCAGGGCCTCTCTGCGACAAAACGGCCCCTGCCCCAATCTCCGAAGCATCCACCTCAACCTGAAAGGGAAGTGAGACGTCAGGCTGGCACAAAACAGGCGCCGAAGTAAACCGGCGTCTCAACTCCTGGAAAGCCTCCACGGCAGCAGGAGCCCAGTTAGCTACATCGGAGCCCTTCTTGGTCATATCCGTCAAAGGTTTCACAATGCTAGAAAAATTAGCGATAAAACGACGGTAGAAGTTAGCGAAGCCCAAGAACTTCTGAAGACTCTTAACTGACGAGGGCTGAGTCCAATCAAGAATAGCTCGGACCTTGACTGGGTCCATCTCCACAGCAGAAGGGGAAAAAATGAACCCCAAAAAGGGAACCTTCTGTACACCAAAGAGACACTTTGAGCCCTTGACAAACAAAGAATTTTCACGCAAAATTTTAAAGACCAACCTGACCTGCTCCACATGCGAATCCCAATTATCAGAAAAAACCAAAATATCATCCAGATAAACAATCAAAAATTTATCCAGATACTTCCGGAAAATGTCATGCATAAAGGACTGAAAAACTGAAGGCGCATTGGAGAGACCAAAAGGCATCACCAAGTACTCAAAATGACCTTCGGGCGTATTGAATGCGGTTTTCCATTCATCACCTTGCTTAATGCGCACAAGGTTGTACGCACCACGAAGGTCTATCTTGGTGAACCACTTGGCACCCTTAATCCGGGCAAACAAGTCAGACAACAGCGGTAAAGGATACTGAAATTTGACAGTGATCTTATTTAAAAGCCGATAATCAATACAAGGTCTCAAAGATCCGTCCTTTTTTGCCACAAAAAAGAATCCCGCACCAAGAGGGGAAGAAGACGGACGAATATGTCCTTTCTCCAGAGACTCCTTGATATATGAACGCATAGCGGTATGTTCAGGTACCGACAGATTAAACAGTCTTCCCTTAGGAAATTTACTGCCTGGGATCAAATCTATAGCACAGTCACAGTCCCTATGAGGAGGCAGTGCACTGGACTTAGACTCACTGAAGACGTCCTGATAATCAGACAAATACTCCGGAACTTCCGAAGGCGTAGAAGAAGCAATAGACACAGGCAGGGAATCCCCATGAATACCACGACAGCCCCAACTTGAGACTGACATAGCCTTCCAGTCCAGGACTGGATTATGGGTCTGTAACCATGGCAGCCCTAAAACAACCAAATCATGCATTTTATGTAAAACCAGGAAACGTATCACCTCGCGGTGTTCAGGAGTCATGCACATGGTAACCTGTGTCCAATACTGCGGTTTATTTGCAGCCAATGGTGTAGCATCAATACCCCTAAGAGGAATAGGATTTTCTAATGGTTCAAGAGTAAAACCACAGCGCTTAGCAAATGAGAGATCCATGAGACTCAGGGCAGCACCTGAATCTACAAACGCCATGACAGGATAAGATGACAGTGAGCAAATCAAAGTTACAGACAGAATAAATTTAGGTTGCAAATTACCAACGGTGACAGGACTAACAACCTTAGCTATACGTTTAGAGCATGCTGAGATAACATGTGTAGAATCACCACAGTAGTAGCACAAGCCATTCCGGCGTCTATGAATTTTCCGCTCATTTCTAGTCAGGATTCTATCACATTGCATTAAATCAGGTGTCTGTTCAGACAACACCATGAGGGAATTTGCGGTTTTTCTATCACATTGCACCGAATTAGGTGTCTGTTCGGACAACACCATGAGGGAATTTGCGGTTTTGCGCTCCCGCAACCGCCGGTCAATTTGAATAGCCAGTGCCATAGTATCATTCAGACCTGTGGGAATGGGAAAACCCACCATAACATTCTTAATGGCTTCAGAAAGGCCATTTCTAAAATTAGCGGCCAGTGCACACTCGTTCCAATGTGTCAGCACGGACCATTTCCGAAATTTTTGGCAATACACTTCAGCCTCGTCCTGCCCCTGAGACATAGCCAGCAAGGCCTTTTCTGCCTGAATCTCAAGATTGGGTTCCTCATAAAGTAAACCGAGCGCCAGAAAAAACGCATCAAGATCAGCCAATGCCGGATCTCCTGGCGCCAGCGAAAAAGCCCAATCCTGAGGGTCGCCCCGTAAGAACGAAATAACAATTTTTACTTGCTGAGCAGAATCTCCAGATGAACAGGGTCTCAGGGACAAAAACAATTTACAATTATTCACGAAATTCCTAAACTTAAACCTGTCTCCGGAAAACAGTTCAGGAATCGGTATTTTAGGTTCTGACCTAGGATTTCTGATAACATAGTCTTGTATGCCCTGCACACGAGTAGCCAGCTGGTCCTCACTTGTAATCAAGGTCTGGACATTCATGTCTGCAGCAAGCATAGCCACTCTGAGGTAAAGGGGAAGAAGAAAAAAAAAAAAAACTCAGAATCTTCTTTCTTATAATCCCTCTTCTGCAATGCATTAAACATTTAATACTGGCCTGGCAAACTGTTATGACCCCAATGGCGAGGGTCTCAGAGGAACGTGGAAGTCTGCAGAATACAAAAATCCAGCTCATAGGGCAGTGGTAACTGGGTTGACCATATATCTACTCCTAACGCCAACACTAGAAGTAGCCGGGAATCATTCCTACGTTGATTCTAGATGACACGCGCCAGCCGGAGAATCTAGCTACCCCTAGTAGAGGAAAACAAAGACCTTTCTTGCCTCCAGAGAAGGGGACCCCAAAGCTGGATAGAAGCCCCCCACAAATAATGACGGTGAGGTAAGAGGAAATGACAAACACAGAAATGAACCAGGTTTAGCACAGAGAGGCCCGCTTACTGATAGCAGAATAAAGAAAGGTAACTTATATGGTCAACAAAAACCCTATCAAAATCCACACTGGAAATTCAAGAACCCCCGAACCGTCTAACGGTCCGGGGGGAGAACACCAGCCCCCCTAGAGCTTCCAGCAAAGGTCAGGATATAGTTTTGGAACAAGCTGGACAAAAATACAAAACCAAAACAAATAGCAAAAAGCAAAAGGCAGACTTAGCTGATATAACTGGAACCAGGATCAGTAGACAAGAGCACAGCAGACTAGCTCTGATAACTACGTTGCCAGGCATTGAACTGAAGGTCCAGGGAGCTTATATAGCAACACCCCTAACTAACGACCCAGGTGCGGATAAAAGGAATGACAGAAAAACCAGAGTCAAAAAACTAGTAACCACTAGAGGGAGCAAAAAGCAAATTCACAACAGTTCCCAGAGTGCTGTATCAAGGCACCTCAATGGTAAGTCTGTTGGAAGGAAACAATGTGGCAGAAAACGCTGTACAACGAGAAGAGGTGACCGGACCCTGAGGAAGATTGTGGAGAAGGACCGATTCCAGACCTTGGGGAACCTGAGGAAGCAGTGGACTGAGTCTGGTGTGGAAACATCCAGAGCCACCGTGCACAGGCGTGTGCAGGAAATGGGCTACAGGTGCCGCATTCCCCAGGTAAAGCCACTTTTGAACCATAAACAGCGGCAGAAGCGCCTGACCTGGGCTACAGAGAAGCAGCACTGGACTGTTGCTAAGTGGTCCCAAGTACTTTTTTCTGATGAAAGCAAATTTTGCATGTCATTCGGAAATCAAGGTGCCAGAGTCTGGAGGAAGACTGGGGAGAAGGAAATGCCAAAATGCCTGAAGTCCAGTGTCAAGTACCCACAGTCAGTGATGGTGTGGGGTGCCATGTCAGCTGCTGGTGTTGGTCCACTGTGTTTCATCAAGGGCAGGGTCAATGCAGCTAGCTATCAGGAGATTTTGGAGCACTTCATGCTTCCATCGGCTGAAATGCTTTATGGAGATGAAGATTTCATTTTTCAGCACGACCTGGCACCTGCTCACAGTGCCAAAACCACTGGTAAATGGTTTACTGACCATGGTATTACTGTGCTCAATTGGCCTGCCAACTCTCCTGACCTGAACCCCATAGAGAATCTGTGGGATATTGTGAAGAGAAAGTTGAGAGACGCAAGACCCAACACTCTGGATGAGCTTAAGGCCGCTATTGAAGCATCCTGGGCCTCCATAACATCTCAGCAGTGTCACAGGCTGATTGCCTCCATGCCACGCCGCATTGAAGCAGTCATTTCTGCCAAAGGATTCCCGACCAAGTATTGAGTGCATAACTGAACATTATTATTTGATGGTTTTTTTGTTTGTTATTAAAAAACACTTTTATTTGATTGGACGGGTGAAATATGCTAATTTATTGAGACAGGTTTTTTGGGTTATCAGGAGTTGTATGCCAAAATCATCAGTATTAAAACAATAAAAGACCTGACAAATTTCAGTTGGTGGATAATGAATCTATAATATATGAAAGTTTAATTGTAATCATTACATTATGGTAAATAATGAAATTTAACACTATATGCTAATTTTTTGAGAAGGACCTGTATATATATATATGTGTGTCTCACTGACACATACATATATATGTATATAGAGAAAAAGCTTTAAGTGGGCACCATCCACAAATAATACTATTAAATATTCTGGGTTCACTACCATGCATGTAATGTATATGCTATTTATGAGATAAGAGAAAAGTACATGCAAAAACAAATGGTTGGAACTCCACAACTTGATTCTTTTCAAAATATATCAAATTTTATTTATACACACAAGAAATACAGCACACAATTAAAAACATCTAAAAGGTTACTCTACAAGATAGAGAACTCCAATCTTCCATATTATAATATATATGTAAACTGGCCATAAATTATTATTTGCACCAAATACTGAAATACAAATGCTGCATATACTTGTAACAAAGAAGGTTTCACAAATAAGCAGAACCCTTTTAGGGAGGCGCTGTTTAGATTTAGAAGTGAACCACTTTATGTAGATACATATATATATAGGGTAAAGAGAGCCTAAATAGATTGAAAAAGAAGAACCTTCTTCATGTGCTAGCACCCTGTCAATAATAAATATGGTCGGGATACATGGCAATCTAAATATAGTGCTCAGATCAACCTGATAATTTACCCAAAGAGATGCTCATACATGAATCAGACCACCTGACAGATAAAGCATATAATTGGCAAAAAGAGACAATCAGCCATGGCTGTATACTTTACCCTAACCGGTCCACTACAGTCACCCCCTGGTCCTTATAGCAGCGGTGCAGCCAGTGTATGGAAGAGCGCAAGACCCACGCGTTCCGACACGCACACAGTGTCTTCCTCAAGGTGAGTGCATTTCATATGTGCAATAGTGGCTATTTAAGCTATCTTAATTAGTTTTACCTGAGCGGCAGGTGTGAGAGAACTTTGTATTATTGTAGCGTCCATGCTGACGGCCGCGACCCGGAAATACGTCATGGGGGTCATATTGTGACATGGCGCCTGCGCAGTTGTCCCTTTCCTCATGCGCTTGCGCCTGCTAATGCCGACGACCCATATTTACATGCGCTTGCGCATTGGTGAGCTGTATTATGTCATGCAAAAATCAGCGCTTGCGCGTTGGAGACACACATTGTTGTGCCGTCTTACACTTGTGCAGGGTCTACATATGGCAATGATATTTGTAAATTGATTTCTCTATGCGCTTGCGCCCAGCACAGCAGATTCCCCATATTTATATGCGCTTATGTTCCAATAAAGAGAACACATTTCAGTACATACGTATCAGGGATGCGGTATCATGATGCCTTTTTGTACCTATACAAGAAGCATATTGGATTGCATGCATGGTCTAAATGGTAAGATCTCAGTCCCATATGTCTACACCCTCAAAATTAACATGTGTTCTTACATTAGAGTTCCTGAACCAAATCTAGTACAATAAAGCTCTAAGCTACAGGTTTAATTACAGGACCATAACCACATCCTGTCACCAAAACCTTGGGACATATAGAGGGAAAATACTTTCCATGTAATATGCTACCTTTTATCAAAAGGATTGCAACCCCCCTGCGCCCATAATGAGGACCTACTAGAAATATTTGGTTATCCTACACACACAAATATATAATCACATGTTGTATAAGGGTTTTTTTTGATAACTATCGCAGTCCCCCATGAAAAAAAAAATAAATAAAAAAATAAAAAAAAAAATAAAATAAAAAAAATATACACATATATATATATATATATATATATATATATACACATATATATATATATATATATATATATATATATACACATATGACGTCCGCTGTAGGGTATATGAAGAGCTTGTATTGGTGGCTTCCAACCCTTCAAAGGTCTTGTCTTCACATTACATAGAGATCGTTTCCTTGATCACCCCTAGAATAGTAAAGCACATGGAAAATATGATAGAGAGAACACACACACATGCACACTAGATGAGAAAATTTATTATTGACAGGGTGCTAGCACATGAAGAAGGTTCTTCTTTTTCAATCTATTTAGGCTCTCTTTACCCTATATATATATGTATCTACATAAAGTGGTTCACTTCTAAATCTAAACAGCGCCTCCCTAAAAGGGTTCTGCTTATTTGTGAAACCTTCTTTGTTACAAGTATATGCAGCATTTGTATTTCAGTATTTGGTGCAAATAATAATTTATGGCCAGTTTACATATATATTATAATATGGAAGATTGGAGTTCTCTATCTTGTAGAGTAACCTTTTAGATGTTTTTAATTGTGTGCTGTATTTCTTGTGTGTATAAATAAAATTTGATATATTTTGAAAAGAATCAAGTTGTGGAGTTCCAACCATTTGTTTTTGCATGTACTTTTCTCTTATCTCATAAATATATATGTATATATATATATATATATATATATATATATATGTATATATATATATATATATATATATATATATATATATATATATAGACTGTATATATGTTTTTAAGAATATTTGAGCCGATGGATCCATGATATGTCCATTTTGCAAGCCTGAGAGAAAAAAATTGCCGTACGGAAGCCATACAGATGACACATGGATAAATTTGTGCGTAAAAATCGCATCCTCGCATTGAATACGGAACAGTGTTTTGTGACAATTACTGCGTATTACGGCCGTAAAAAACGGACCGTATTTTCATACGCCTACTTTGACGCCGGCCTTAGTGGTGATACCAGCTCTGAAAGCTATTCTATCCAGCCAGTATTTGCCTTGCATCCATGCAACTATCTGTGAAGTATTTTTTCTTGTACTTATACAATCTGTTTGGAATGCTTACCACAAGTAAATAATAGCAGCTTTGAAAATTAATTGGACTCCTGTCCTTTTCATTATACCTTTCATATGTGATTTTTTTTTAGTGCGCGGTCTATGTCATTCTTGGGAGCCATTTTGTTTGCAGTTTGCTGCACAGGTATTGCGCCATTTTTTATTGCTTGTTTAGTATCAGTCCTGAAAAATTGCATTCCATCTGGTGCCCACCATTGGCTGTTTCCAGAGCAGCTCTGCTGTTAATTGCTCATTTGAGCCATACGCTTGTTCAAATGCACTATTATCTCTATATGCGAATGTCATAGTAATAGTATAGACTTCAGAATAAGCTCTGACAGACTGGTAATGTGTTTAGTAGCAAGCAAAAGCTCAACTGTAAGGAAAATCTACTGAGCCAGATCTGTCACTCAAGGAGCAGTGAGGCCCTCAAGGAAAAATGAAGTGAAAGAGGCTGTGGAGCAATGTGCTGCTGAAGACACAAGGTATAGGGGTGGTCCAATACATATAGTGTCCTTTATATATGTCTATCTTTCAGTCCTAACCACTTCTGTAATTAGCTTTATGATAACATTTCCTGCCATTCTCACTATACAGCTATTCCCTACATTTTTTTTCTTTACTTCCTGTGATCGCAGGAGGATGGCCCTGCAGTAATTTCCCTGAAGCTTCTATATCCTCCCCACCCCCGAAAAAGAACATCATTGTGGGGCAGTGCAATGGTCACTTACCACAACTACTGTCACCACCATTCCCTGATGATGTCCTATTGAGGTGGAAGTGATGAAGAAGAGAAAGCATCTTGAATGGTCAATGCCACACTTCTTCTGTGCCTGCTGCCCAAAACATTAAGTATCCGCCCCTTTAAAAATAACTCTTTGAATCAAATTGAACACCCTATTTATTATATTGATGACTGGACCATACAATACAAGCAATTGTTACCGTCTACCTTTCGCATCGCCCTTGTTTCCTCATAGATTGTAACCTTGCGAGCAGGGCCCTCACTCCTCTTGGTATCTGTTGATTTATGTGTTATTCTGTAGTGTTTTTATTGTCTGTACAAGACCCTTCTGTAATGTAAAGTGCTGCGGAATATGTTGGTGCTATAGAAATAGAAATTATTATTATTATTATTATTATTATAAACAGTGGGTTCAATCTGGGAGGAAATGGCTATAATAATATTGTAAGATACACAATATTTAAGTTGAAATGTAGTTTATTTTATCAGATGGAGGCACAGGTAAATAAGAAATAAAAAAAACAAAACAAGAAATATGTAGCAAATTAAAAAATAATACCTGAAAAGTAAGATCTGACAAGAACATTGTAATTGTAATAGCAAATGTTAGTAAAAGTCTCTATGGAACATACAGTATCTGTGAACATGTCCTTGTCATAGAGACCTTGAATATGTTCTGTATGTTTCATTGCCCTGGGAAATCCATACTGGCTAAACCTCGTCTGTTCTGAAAGGTCATAATGCTACATATGTAGCCACATTGCAAAAGCAATGAAAGAGACTTTATAAAAAATGTAAAATATGGATATAAAAGGTAATAAGCAAACCCTTTGTCTATTGTGATAAAAGAAATAGAATATTTCACTTTGTAAAACCATAGACAATAAATGCAGTGCATTATATAAAAAATAATAGAAAATAGAAAAGGGAAATATTTTAAAGAACCACTCCCATTAAAGTTTTTTTCTTAACCCCTTCACAACCTTAGACGTATCCATACATCCAAGTCGGTACGGTAGTTGCTTATCGACCTTGGATGTATGGATACGTCATGGCTGATTCTGACAATGGACACCAAGCACTCACTGCCAGAAGCGGTGCCCACACTACTCCTAGTAGTTCAACCCCTTAATGCAATGCATTAGAACTGAGATCAGACTGCAGAAAATGAAAGTCTCATAGAGGGACTAAATAAAAAAGCTTAAAAAATTGTAAAAATACAGTGGGGGAAATAAGTATTTGATCCCTTGCTGATTTTTTAAGTTTGCCCACTGACAAAGAAATAAACAGTCTATAATTTTAAGGGTAGGTTAATTTTAACATTGAGAGACAGAATGTCAAAAATAAAATCCAGAAAATCACATTGTATAAACTATATAAATGTATTTGCATTTTGCAGTGAGAAATAAGTATTTGATCCCTCTGGCAAACAAGACTTAATACTCGGTGGCAAAACCCTTGCTGGCAAGCACAGCATTCAGACGTTTTTGTAGTTGATGTAGTTTGCACACATCAGGAGGAATTTTGGTCCACTCCTCTTTGCAGATCATCTTTTATTCATTAATATTTTGAGGCTGTCACTTGGCAACTCGGATCTTTAACTCCCTCCATAAGTTTTCTATGGGATTAATGTCTGGAGACCGGCTAGGCCACTCCATGACCTTAATGTGCTTCTTTTGAGTCACTCTTTTGTTGCCTTGGCTGTTTTGTTTGGGTCATTGTCTTGCTGGAAAACCCAGCAACAACCCATTGTTGTTCATGTCCTGACGGAGGGAAGGAGGTAGTCATTAAGTTTTTTCAGTACATGGCTCCATTCATTCTCCCATTGATGCGGTGAAGTAGTCCTGTGCCGTTAGCAGAGATACACCCCCAGAACATTGTTTCCACCTCCATGCTTGACAGTGGGGACGGTATTCGTTGAGTCATAAGCCGCAATTCTCTTCCTCAAAACAAAAAGAGAGAAATAAGATAAATATTGAAACGCTTCCATTTACAGATATGTTATTAACCCCTTCGCAACCTTTGCCGTACTAGTACTGCTCTGGTCTGGGTGCGCATGCACGGCTTTTGGTTACCTTGGTTCCCGGTCCGAGTGGCATCTTGTTCGCCTCGCACAGGCGCGGTGGGGCTCCTTTTCCCCGCTGCGTCTGAGCGATGCCTGACGCCACCTCTGACGTGGGACGGGGGCACCTCAGGCGCGCATGCGCCGCAACCACGGCCGTCACTGGTTGAACTCTTACATGTGATTTGTCACATGTTACGGAGTCCGTGCTATTTGAAGGTTCCTTTCCAGGTCTGGGGCACCTCCCCTTGAGAAAGCTTAACACCCGCGTCAGCGAAACGCGCGTCGGGGATCCTTATGGATTGAATCCTGTCCGGTACACACTGCCTCTGCATATTCTTTTGGTAAGCGCCGCTTGGTTACCGGTATTTACACTGTGGGGGGTATACTAGTTTCTTCCAGGGGTAACTTAGTGTGCACATTTGGCTGCTTTCCTATTATTATCTTGTATGCAGGATATCTATTGGGGCGGTGTGTTTACTGGTGGTGACTCACTCTGTTTTTACCATCCTTTTTGTACTATTAGTATGTATTTATGCACCATATGTTTGTAAAATTAATAAATTACATTTATATCACTTCTCTGCTCCGGTATACTCCTTTTTCTTTATAGTACTGCTCTGCGCAGAGGTGTATCTAGGTTTTCTGGCACCCGGGGCAAGAATTCCATTTGGAGCCCCCTCCCCAGCACATAGTTGATATGCACACTTTATTTATTATGTTTTGCTTATATAGTGCTATCTTATTCCACAGTGCTTTACAGACATCGCTGTCCCAATGGGGTTTACAATATAGATTCCCTATCAGTATGTCTTTGGAGTGTGGGAGGAAACTGGAGAACACGGATTAAACCCACGCAAACATGGGGAGAACATACAAACTCCTTGCAGATGTTGTCCTTGGTGGGATTTGAACCCAGGACCCCAGCGCTGCAGTGCTAACCACTGAGCAACCATGCTACCCTAACTTACAGTCACATGCCTACTAGCTGCTCTCCCTAATTCTCTCAATGCCCAGTGGAAAACTGAAAGAAGCAGGAAGAGAAGCTCATTGTCACTTGACCATAAGCATGAAAATCGCATGAGTGAAATGGCTGGAACCAGTGAGCAGAGCTAAATCCTGACAGTGAGTATATTACACACTGTTAGAATTGGCTACAAAGTTTTATTTTATAAATAACAGGATTGAGATGAAAGTCTGCAATCACACTAAGTGACTGCAGGCTTCTGAATTTTTACAGTGCATGCACTGCACACTTTTAGGATTCTCCCATGCCGATGGCAAGAGTGGACGGTCATGACAGCAAATGTATGCGATTTGAATACTTCTGGCCATATTTCAACTAGACTTGTCTGGCCTTGCTCAATTCATTTTCATTAACTAAGGCTACTCTTAGGGCTGTCCCAATCTCCTGCACGAAGCCTATTCCCGTCTGGGGCAGGTAAACAATCACCACGCCCCACTTCGGCAGGGAGCCCTCCAGCAGTTCTCCTCGCGCCTCCCGCTCCACTTCTCGCTGGAACTCCGCGATCAGGTGGTTCCGATATTCCCCCCAGGGGAAGGGCCCAAGGTCATGCCCCCCCGGTGCATTGGTGCCAGACGGCGAGGACATCGGGGCGCCACTGGTCGCAGCAGTGGCCGGGTCGTGTGCAGAGGTGAGGTGGCCTCCCCGGGGGTCACGGCACTGGGTACCTTCACCTGCGGTAGCTCCTCCGGCGCCGCTCCCCTCTCCTGTGGAAGGCGCACGAACCGGGGACCATTCAGGCACGGGATGCCCCATCGGCAGCTCCCAAGGATTCAAATCTTCCAGCGGGGGCATATCGGAATAATCCGCTGGTGACGGGGGTCGATGCGGGGCCATTCTTTTCTGCAGGCCTTCTCTGGTCTCCAGTTCCGTCTCACCTGAGTCATAGTTTCGTTTCTTCGGTTTCCGCCCAGCATAGAAAATCAGAAGGCGGGTGTCGACTGCTGACGGACACGTCCTCAGAACACAGCAATATTTAGACTGGGCGGTCATTGCTGTTCGCGCTCTCCAGCTTGTCTACGCCCACTCCACGCCCCTCTTCTTCTCCTGCGCTCTCCTCAGCGCTGTAATGGCGGCGGATTTTGGCGGCAAGTGGCACAGCACAGTCTTTGCAATACAGTACAGTCCTAGCACAATAAATCACAGTTCCAAGGCACACATGACCTGATTCTTCAGGCTTAAGTAGATCCTGTTCATGACGCCAAGTTGTAGCGCCCCCACTGCCGCAGGGCCGAGGGGTACCCGGTACCGGGCCTCTGAGTCTCTGCTCTGGGGTTGTCACGGTGGCTAGGCCCGGTCCGTGACCCTGCTGAGGGGCGTACAATGATAGATGTCGGTGATGTTGCGGTGCAGTGTAGGTCGTAGTAAATAACGAGGACACCAGGTTGCAGTCTCTTTACCTCTTTACTGAAGATCTCTGGGTCCTCAGTCTGGAATCCGGATAACCAGGCTGTGCAAGTCCGGCCGGTCCAATAGCACCTCCAGAGTTCTCTTTACAGGTGGAAATCTGTGCCTTCCTTCTAGCGCTAGGTGTTGCGGTCCTTCCCTGCTGTGCTTACGGAAAGTCCCCACAACTGTTGTGTCTGTTTCTTAAGTTCCCTCACAACTCGATTAGATGATGTTCTGCTAATCCTCCGTCCCTCCCTGATGTTACGGTTAGGACGGCACCCGTATGACGGGTAGGCTCGGAGCTCTTCTGGGACCCCAGAGTCGCCCCTCTCCACAAGTTGCCCCCCAAGACTGCATAGGTGATTTAGGTGAGACAGCCCGCCTTAGACTGACTGTCCTGCCGTTGGTTTAGAGTATTGCCTGAAGCTGAATATTGTAATACTCCCTCGGCGTTCCGGCCACCGGTTGTGCGCCTCAGTAGGATGTTGCCTCGGTCTCACAGCACGACTCCTACTGGTATTCTCCTTCTTGCTTTGATCTCGTTTCTCACTCAGCACAATCTATCTCGCTTCTAATCATTCCTTGGGTACCGCCGCTATGCTGAGCAGGCACGGTCCCGTTACGTTCCTTCTTGTAGCCAGGCCTCTGTCAGGATCCCACCCCTGACAGGGACCCTACCAAATCTTCTCCCACAACACCCTCTGCCACAAGGTGTTGCCTGGTTCCAACCCAGTCAGCTTTCTCCTAACTTCCTGCCTGACCCCCAGTTTACCCACAATGGTGGGGAGTGGCCTAGTGAATAGAACCCTTAGCTCCCCCTGGAGGCCCGGCTGTGAAATGTATTGGTGTCTGTGATACCTGGTCAGTAGTGTTGAGCATTCCGATGCTGCAAGTATCGGGTATCGGCCGATACTTGCTGTATCGGAATTCCGATACCGGGATTCCGATACTCTTGTGGTATCGGGTATCGGGTATCGCAACAACATTAATGTTAAAATGTGTAAAAGAGAGAATTAAAATAAAAAATATCGCTATACTCACCTCTCCGACGCAGCCGGGACTTCAGCGAGGGAACCGGCAGCGTTGTTTGTTTAAAATTCGCGCTATTACTTGGTTACGTGAATTCCCGGCTTGTGATTGGTCAGGTCGGCCACGTTGCCGGGACGCGGACCAATCACAGCAAGCCGTGACGAAATTACGTCACGGCTTGCTGTGATTGGTCCGCGTCCCGGCAATATGGCCGCCCTGACCAATCACAAGCCGTGACGTCACGGGAGGCTGGACACGCGCCCATTTTAAAATGAGCGCGTCCAGCCTCCCGGCTTGTGATTGGTTGACCGCGGCGCAACCAATCACAAGCCGTGACGTCACGGGAGGCTGGACACGCGCCCATTTTAAAATGAGCGCGTCCAGCCTCCCGGCTTGTGATTGGTTGACCGCGGCGCAACCAATCACAAGCCGTGACGTCACGGGAGGCTGGACATGCGCCCATTTTAAAATGAGCGCGTGTCCAGCCTCCCGTGACGTCACGGCTTGTGATTGGTCAGGGCGGCCATATTGCCGGGACGCGGACCAATCACAGCAAGCCGTGACGTAATTTCGTCACGGCTTGCTGTGATTGGTCCGCGTCCCGGCAACATGGCCGACCTGACCAATCACAAGCCGGGAATTCACGTAACCAAGTAATAGCGCGAATTTTAAACAAACAACGCTGCCGGTTCCCTCGCTGAAGTCCCGGCTGCGTCGGAGAGGTGAGTATAGCGATATTTTTTATTTTAATTCTTTCTTTTACACATTTATATGGTTCCCAGGGCCTGAAGGAGAGTTTCCTCTCCTTCAGACCCTGGGAACCATCAGGAATACCGTCCGATACATGAGTCCCATTGACTTGTATTGGTATCGGGTATCGGTATCGGATTGGATCCGATATTTTGCCGGTATCGGCCGATACTTTCCGATACCGATACTTTCAAGTATCGGACGGTATCGCTCAACACTACTGGTCAGATGAACTCCTTCAGTGCCATCAGACGTACCATAGCTCCCCTTAGTGGCGGAGCCACAGTACTGCAACGACCGGGACTCTGGGGCGCTGCACTCCCCCCCGGTTAAATCCAGTACTCCTGGACTGGGAAGAAAACAACAATACAGGTTAGCAAAAATACATACAATTTTGTTGAGTGCAATAACAATAAGTATACTTGAACAGAGCTTCCCTTTATGGGAGGTGAGGACACTTGAACGTTACAAACATGGTTAAATACTTTTACATAACTTTTCTATAAATAACTCTTCTTACCCAACCGGGTATTCTACTAAGTGCAAAAATTTTTAACATTAATTCAAAGTTGCCTTTAAGGATGTACACTCTGAATCCACTAAAGACCTTCTTATAACACACTATAAGGCAATTAACTTCATTCCCCTTCTTTGAATCTGCAGGACCGCCTGTCCTAACGGCTCCAGACCTACTGCCTCTCCTTTCTTTACAGGACCGCCCCTTTCAGCCCGGGCCTACTGCCTTTTCAACTACTATACACAGTATAGAACATAACATTTACCTTCAGTTTGAAATCACTGAGCCATCTCTATCTGGCTCCTAAGAGGACTCACCACTAACCCCTACGGGTTCACTTCCTGTCCTCGTTCTTCCATCAACATTATCAAACATTTCTCACAATTAACTAGTTAGTTACATTTAACGTTTACATATCAGCATTATTACTTTCTTTCAAGACATCATTATCACTTTACTGTTTTAAGACAGCACCACTCATAAGTGCACAGGTAAACATCCCCTTTAATAGGGGACCAAGTCTTTATGAGGTAGCGCAGCTTCTTCAGCTACCAGTCCGTACTCAGCAAAAGCTCCAGTGCGGTATCTTCGCAAAGAGTCTCTCTTTAAGTAAAACCAGTAGGGAGCACCTTTAATAAGGTGCGAACTATTTACAAGCAGTTTGTATCATGCACTGTTCATGATGGCGGCAGTTCCTGATAACAGGGGGAGGTAGGAAAAGCAAACAAAACAATAGGGATCCCGGGTCAACAAAGGGATCCCTTTAAGAGTTAACCCTAGACGGGTTTAGCAGCAAAGTAGTAGAAAACAAACAGTTTGAAGAACTATTTACAAATAATGCAGTCTTACTCATTTTTCGGTAGCCCCCACGAGGCTTCACCTGGCAGGTGGCCCTCTGCGGCCCAGACAGGTCGGACTCCAAGTTCACTCCCGCGGCCAGGTGCACCCCGTGGGTTCGGGTCTCCTGCACGACCAGGTCGTGCGCTGCGATGAGTCTCTGCGTGGGTCGATGGATGATGCTGGCAGCGGCGGCAGCAGCAGCAGCAGCTTCAGCGGCCAGCTCCTCCCCCTCGGTTCTGGATACCGCCAGAACGGCGGTACAGCGCTGCATATCCCGGGCCCACCAGCTGTTCCCCTTTAGGTGCCGGCGGTATGTGACCACATCCCCCGGCTTCAGGAAGGACTTGGCGCCGTCTCCGCACAAGCAAGGTTCCACTTCATCCCGAGTGATGCGGACTCTTAGGGCTGTCCCAATCTCCTGCACGAAGCCTTTTCCCGTCTGGGGCAGGTAAACAATCACCACGCCCCACTTCGGCAGGGAGCCCTCCAGCAGTTCTCCTCGCGCCTCCCGCTCCACTTCTCGCTGGAACTCCGCGATCAAGTGGTTCCGATATTCCCCCCAAGGGGAAGGGCCCGAGGTCATGCCCCCCCCGGTGCATTGGTGCCAGACGGCGAGGACATCGGGGCGCCACTGGTCGCAGCAGTGGCCGGGTCGTGTGCAGAGGTGAGGTGGCCTCCCCGGGGGTCACGGCACTGGGTACCTTCACCTGCGGTAGCTCCTCCGGTGCCGCTCCCCTCTCCTGTGGAAGGCGCATGAACCGGGGACCATTCAGGCACGGGATGCCCCATCGGCAGCTCCCAAGGATTCAAATCTTCCAGCGGGGGCATATCGGAATAATCCGCTGGTGACGGGGGTCGATGCGGGGCCATTCTTTTCTGCAGGCCTTCTCTGGTCTCCAGTTCCATCTCACCTGAGTCATAGTTTCGTTTCTTCGGTTTCCGCCCAGCATAGAAAATCAGAAGGCGGGTCTCGACTGCTGACGGACACGTCCTCAGAACACAGCAATATTTAGACTGGGCGGTCATTGCTGTTCTTGCTCTCCAGCTTGTCTACGCCCACTCCACGCCCCTCTTCTTCTCCTGCGCTCTCCTCAGCGCTGTAATGGCGGCAGATTTTGGCGGCAAGTGGCACAGCACAGTCTTTGCAATAAAGTACAGTCCAAGCACAATAAATCACAGTTCCAAGGCACACATGACCTGATTCTTCAGGCTTAAGTAGATCCTGTTCGTGATGCCAAGTTGTAGCGCCCCCACTGCCGCAGGGCCGAGGGGTACCCGGTACCGGGCCTCTGAGTCTCTGCTCTGGGGTTGTCACGGTGGCTAGGCCTGGTCCGTGACCCTGCTGAGGGGCGTACAATGATAGATGTCGGTGATGTTGCGGTGCAGTGTAGGTTGTAGTAAATAACGAGGACACCAGGTTGCAGTCTCTTTACCTCTTTACTGAAGATCTCTGGGTCCTCAGTCCGGAATCCGGATAACCAGGCTGTGCAAGTCCGGCCGGTCCAATGGCACCTCCAGAGTTCTCTTTACAGGTGGAAATCTGTGCCTTCCTTCTAGCGCTAGGTGTTGCGGTCCTTCCCTGCTGTGCTTACGGAAAGTCCCCACAACTGTTGTGTCTGTTTCTTAAGTTCCCTCACAACTCGATTAGATGATGTTCTGCTAATCCTCCATCCCTCCCTGATGTTACGGTTAGGACGGCACCCGTATGACGGGTAGGCTCGGAGCTATTCCGGGACCCTAGAGTCGCCCCTCTCCACAAGTTGCCCCCCAAGACTGCATAGGTGATTTAGGTGAGACAGCCCGCCTTAGACTGACTGTCCTGCCGTTGGTTTAGAGTATTGCCTGAAGCTGAATATTGTAATACTCCCTCGGCGTTCCGGCCGCCGGTTGTGCGCCTCAGTAGGATGTTGCCTCGGTCTCACAGCACGACTCCTACTGGTATTCTCCTTCTTGCTTTGATCTCGTTTCTCACTCAGCACAATCTATCTCGCTTCTAATCCTTCCTTGGGTACCGCCGCTATGCTGAGCAGGCACGGTCCCGTTACGTTCCTTCTTGTAGCCAGGCCTCTGTCAGGATCCCACCCCTGACAGGGACCCTACCGAATCTTCTCCCACAACACCCTCTGCCACAAGGTGTTGCCTGGTTCCAACCCAGTCAGCTTTCTCCTAACTTCCTGCCTGACCCCCAGTTTACCCACAATGGTGGGGAGTGGCCTAGTGAATAGAACCCTTAGCTCCCCCTGGAGGCCCGGCTGTGAAATGTATTGGTGTCTGTGATACCTGGTCAGATGAACTCCTTCAGTGCCATCAGACGTACCATAGCTCCCCTTAGTGGCGGAGCCACAGTACTGCAACGACCAGGACTCTGGGGCGCTGCACTTGTCTTAGAAGCACGTGACCACATGTATGCAAATCACTGGCACAAAAGAATCCTGATCTTGTCCAGTGCGCAGTGTAAGAATTCAGAAGTCTGCAGTCACATAGAATGACTGCAGACTCATCACAAACCTGGACAACCCCTTTAATGTTCCTAACATGAATAAAAATAAAAGAATTAGTATCACAAAAATTTTTTACATCTAGGTACCTTTTAGATGAGCGACTCCAGAGACGATGTCTCTTCCGTTTTATCTTTTTGTCCAAACGCCATGATGACTTCCCTCCCATAGTTCATCTCTGCGGACTTCCATCTTCTCTGGTATTGTGCAGCACATCTCCACACGACGCCCTTAAAGATAGCAGTGTCGTTATAATGCTCCCGAATAAAAATATCTGCCGTATGCTGAACCGCTGAATAAATAATTGGGCCTCACTAGATTGTCTGCCTCACTTATCGTACATGCCCTCCACACGGCCCTCTCCTTTCTATATTGGGGTTCCTCTTCACTCTATATACCCCCTATAGGGCCCAGTCTCTATACTGTGGCCCCTCACCACACTCCCCTGTTGTGATTTTGCTTTTTGCTCCCTCTAGTGGTCATTAGTGATTTGACTCTGGAGCGTCTGTCTTTTCCTATATCCTCACCTGGGCCGTTAGTTCAGGGGCGTTGCTATATAAGCTCCCTGGACCTTCAGTTCAATGCCTGGCATCGTTGAAATCAGAGCTAATCTGTTGTGCTCTTGTCCTCTGATCCTGGTTCCTGTTTTTCAAGCTAAGTCTGCTTCTTTGCTTTTTTTTTGTTTGGTATTTTTGTCCAGCTTGTTCCTATCTGCATCCTGACCTTTGCTGGAAGCTCTAGGGGGCTGGTGTTCTCCCCCCGGACCGTTAGACGGTTCGGGGGTTCTTGAATCTCCAGCGTGGATTTTTATAGGGTTTTTGTTGACCAGATAAGTTATCTTGCTTTATTCTGCTATTAGTAAGCTGGCCTCTCTTTGCTGAACCTGGTTCATTTCTGTGTTTGTCATTTCCTCTTACCTCACCGTTATTATTTGTGGGGGGCTTGTATCTTGCTTTGGGGTCCCTTTCTCTGGAGGCAAGAGAGGTCTTTGTTTTCTTCTCCTAGGGGTAGTTAGATTCTCCGGCTGGCGCGAGTCATCTAGCGATCACCGTAGGCATGATCCCCGGCTACTTCTAGTGTTGGCGTTAGGAGTAGCTATTTGGTCAACCCAGTTACCACAGCCCTATGAGCTGGATTTGTGTATCTTGCAGACTTACACGTTCCTCTGAGACCCTGTCCACTGGGGTCATAACAGTATGCCAGGCCAGTATTAAATGTTTAATGCATTGCAGAAGTGGGATTATAAGAAAGAAAATTTTGAGTTTTTTTTTTCCCTCTCTCATTTTTTTTTTTCTTTTCCCCTTTACCTCAGAGTGGCTTAAGCTTGCTGCAGACATGAATGTCCAGACCTTGATTACAAGTGTGGACCAGCTTGCCGCTCGTGTGCAGGGTATACAAGATTATGTTACCAGAAATCCTAGGTCTGAACCCAAGATTCCGATTCCTGAACTGTTTTCAGGAGAACGATTTAAGTTTAGGAATTTCAGGAATAATTGTAAATTATTTTTGTCCCTGAAACCTTGTTCGTCTGGAGACTCTGCTCAACAAGTAAAAATTGTTATTTCATTCTTACGGGGTGACCCTCAGGATTGGGCTTTTTCGTTGGCGCCAGGAGATCCGGCATTGGCTGATATTGATGCGTTTTTTCTGGCGCTCGGTTTACTTTATGAGGAACCCAATCTTGAGATTCAGGCAGAGAAAGCCTTGCTGGCTATGTCTCAGGGCCAGGATGAGGCAGAGGTGTATTGCCAAAAATTTCGGAAATGGTCCGTGCTGACACATTGGAACGAGTGTGCACTGGCCGCTAATTTTAGAAATGGCCTTTCTGAGGCCATTAAGAATGTTATGGTGGGTTTTCCCATTCCCACAGGTCTGAATGATACCATGTCCCTGGCTATTCAAATTGACCGGCGGTTGCGGGAGCGCAAAACCGCAAATTCCCTCATGTTGTTGTCTGAACAGACACCTGATGTGATGCAATGTGATAGAAAAACCGCAAATTCCCTCATGGTGTTGTCTGAACGGACACCTGATTTGATGCAATGTGATAGAATCCTGACTAGAAATGAGAGGAAAATTCATAGACGCCGGAATGGCTTGTGCTACTACTGTGGTGATTCTACACATGTTATCTCAGCATGCTCTAAACGTATATCTAAGGTTGTTAGTCCTGTCACCGTTGGTAATTTGCATCCTAAGTTTATTCTGTCTGTAACTTTGATTTGCTCTCTGTCATCTTATCCTGTCATGGCGTTTGTAGATTCAGGTGCTGCCCTGAGTCTTATGGATCTCTCATTTGCTAAGCGCTGTGGTTTTATTCTTGAACCATTAGAAAATCCTATCCCTCTTAGGGGTATTGATGCTACGCCATTGGCAGAAAATAAGCCGCAGTATTGGACACAGGTTACCATGTGCATGACTCCTGAACACCGCGAGGTGATACGTTTTCTCGTTCTACATAAAATGCATGATTTGGTTGTTTTGGGGCTGCCATGGTTACAGACCCATAATCCAGTCCTTGACTGGAAGGCTATGTCAGTGTCTAGTTGGGGCTGTCGTGGTATTCATGAGGATTCCCTGCCTGTGTCTATTGCTTCTTCTACGCCTTCGGAAGTTCCGGAGTACTTGTCTGATTATCAGGATGTCTTTAGCGAGTCCAGGTCCAGTGCATTGCCTCCTCATAGGGAATGTGACTGTGCAATAGATTTGATTCCAGGCAGTAAGTTTCCTAAGGGAAGACTGTTTAATCTGTCGATACCTGAACATACCGCTATGCGTTCATATATCAAGGAGTCTCTGGAGAAAGGACACATCCGTCCGTCTTCTTCCCCTCTTGGTGCGGGATTCTTTTTTGTGGCTAAAAAGGACGGATCTTTGAGGCCTTGTATTGACTATCGGCTTTTAAATAAGATCACTGTCAAATTTCAATATCCTTTGCCGCTGTTGTCTGACTTGTTTGCCCGGATTAAAGGTGCCAAGTGGTTTACCAAGATAGACCTTCGTGGTGCGTACAACCTTGTGCGCATTAAGCAAGGGGATGAATGGAAAACCGCATTCAATACGCCCGAAGGTCATTTTGAGTACTTGGTGATGCCTTTTGGGCTCTCTAATGCCCCTTCAGTTTTTCAGTCCTTTATGCATGACATTTTCCGGAACTATCTGGATAAATTTCTGATCGTTTATCTGGATGATATTCTGGTTTTTTCTGATAATTGGGACTCGCATGTGGAGCAGGTCAGGATGGTCTTTAAAATTTTGCGTGAAAATTCTTTGTTTGTCAAGGGCTCAAAGTGTCTTTTTGGTGTACAGAAGGTTCCCTTTTTGGGGTTCATTTTTTCCCCTTCTGCTGTGGAGATGGACCCAGTCAAGGTCCGAGCTATTCTTGATTGGACTCAGCCCTCGTCAGTTAAGAGTCTTCAGAAGTTCTTGGGTTTCGCTAACTTCTACCGTCGTTTTATCGCTAACTTTTCTAGCATTGTGAAACCTTTGACGGATATGACCAAGAAGGGCTCCGATGTGGTTAATTGGGCTCCTGCTGCCGTGGAGGCTTTCCAGGAGTTGAAACGTCGGTTTACTTCGGCGCCTGTTTTGTGCCAGCCTGATGTCTCACTTCCCTTTCAAGTTGAGGTGGATGCTTCAGAGATTGGAGCAGGGGCCGTTTTGTCGCAGAGAGGCCCTGGTTGCTCTGTTATGAGACCTTGCGCCTTTTTCTCTAGGAAGTTTTCGCCTGCGGAGCGAAATTATGATGTGGGCAATCGGGAGTTGTTGGCCATGAAATGGGCATTTGAGGAGTGGCGTCATTGGCTCGAGGGTGCTAAGCATCGTGTGGTGGTCTTGACTGATCACAAAAATCTGATGTATCTCGAGTCTGCTAAACGCCTGAATCCTAGACAGGCCCGCTGGTCATTGTTTTTCTCCCGTTTTGACTTTGTTGTCTCGTATTTACCAGGTTCAAAGAATGTGAAGGCCGATGCTCTTTCCAGGAGCTTTGTGCCTGATGCTCCTGGAGTCGCTGAACCTGTTGGTATTCTTAAGGATGGTATTATCTTGTCAGCTATTTCTCCAGATCTGCGACGTGTGTTGCAGAGATTTCAGGCTGATAGGCCTGATTCTTGTCCACCTGACAGACTGTTTGTGCCTGATAAGTGGACCAGCAGAGTCATTTCCGAGGTTCATTCCTCGGTGTTGGCAGGTCACCCAGGAATTTTTGGCACCAGAGATCTGGTGGCCAGATCCTTTTGGTGGCCTTCCTTGTCTAGGGATGTGCGGTCATTTGTACAGTCCTGTGGGACTTGTGCTCGAGCTAAGCCTTGCTGTTCTCGTGCCAGCGGGTTGCTCTTGCCCTTGCCTGTCCCTAAGAGACCTTGGACACATATCTCCATGGATTTCATTTCTGATCTTCCGGTGTCTCAGGGCATGTCTGTTATCTGGGTGATATGTGATCGCTTCTCCAAGATGGTCCATTTGGTTCCTTTGCCTAAACTGCCTTCCTCTTCCGATCTGGTTCCTGTGTTTTTCCAGAACGTGGTTCGGTTGCACGGCATCCCTGAGAATATTGTGTCAGACAGAGGATCCCAGTTCGTTTCCAGATTCTGGCGATCCTTTTGTAGTAGGATGGGCATTGACTTGTCGTTTTCGTCTGCTTTCCATCCTCAGACTAATGGACAGACGGAGCGAACTAATCAGACTTTGGAGGCTTATTTGAGGTGTTTTGTCTCTGCTGATCAGGACGATTGGGTGACCTTCTTGTCGTTAGCTGAGTTTGCCCTTAATAATCGGGCTAGTTCCGCCACCTTGGTTTCGCCGTTTTTCTGCAACTCTGGTTTCCACCCTCGTTTTTCTTCGGGTCATGTGGAACCTTCTGACTGCCCTGGGGTGGATTCTGTGGTGGATAGGTTGCAGCGGATCTGGAATCTTGTGGTGGACAACTTGAAGTTGTCACAGGAGAGGGCTCAGCGCTTTGCCAACCGCCGCCGCGGTGTGGGTCCCCGACTACGTGTTGGGGATTTGGTGTGGCTTTCTTCCCGCTTTGTTCCTATGAAGGTTTCCTCTCCCAAATTTAAACCTCGTTTTATTGGTCCTTACAAGATATTGGAAATTCTTAATCCTGTGTCCTTTCGCCTGGATCTTCCTGTGTCGTTTGCTATCCACAACGTGTTTCATAGGTCCTTGTTGCGGCGGTACGTTGTGCCTGTGGTTCCTTCTGCTGAGCCTCCTGCTCCGGTGTTGGTTGAGGGCGAGTTGGAGTACGTGGTGGAGAAGATCTTGGATTCTCGTCTCTCCAGGCGGAGGCTTCAGTACCTGGTCAAGTGGAAGGGCTATGGTCAGGAAGATAATTCCTGGGTGGTCGCCTCTGATGTTCATGCGGCCGATTTAGTTCGTGCCTTTCACGCCGCTCATCCTGATCGCCCTGGTGGTCGTGGTGAGGGTTCGGTGACCCCTCACTAAGGGGGGGGTACTGTTGTGATTTTGCTTTTTGCTCCCTCTAGTGGTCATTAGTGATTTGACTCTGGAGCGTCTGTCTTTTCCTATATCCTCACCTGGGCCGTTAGTTCAGGGGCGTTGCTATATAAGCTCCCTGGACCTTCAGTTCAATGCCTGGCATCGTTGAAATCAGAGCTAATCTGTTGTGCTCTTGTCCTCTGATCCTGGTTCCTGTTTTTCAAGCTAAGTCTGCTTCTTTGCTTTTTTTTTGTTTGGTATTTTTGTCCAGCTTGTTCCTATCTGCATCCTGACCTTTGCTGGAAGCTCTAGGGGGCTGGTGTTCTCCCCCCGGACCGTTAGACGGTTCGGGGGTTCTTGAATCTCCAGCGTGGATTTTTATAGGGTTTTTGTTGACCAGATAAGTTATCTTGCTTTATTCTGCTATTAGTAAGCTGGCCTCTCTTTGCTGAACCTGGTTCATTTCTGTGTTTGTCATTTCCTCTTACCTCACCGTTATTATTTGTGGGGGGCTTGTATCTTGCTTTGGGGTCCCTTTCTCTGGAGGCAAGAGAGGTCTTTGTTTTCTTCTCCTAGGGGTAGTTAGATTCTCCGGCTGGCGCGAGTCATCTAGCGATCACCGTAGGCATGATCCCCGGCTACTTCTAGTGTTGGCGTTAGGAGTAGCTATTTGGTCAACCCAGTTACCACAGCCCTATGAGCTGGATTTGTGTATCTTGCAGACTTACACGTTCCTCTGAGACCCTGTCCACTGGGGTCATAACACTCCCCCTCCATGGCTGTAACCTTACACTTTTCCCCATGCTACCACGCCACACTATTCAGTCTTTATTCTGTGCCCACTCACACTCCCCCTCATGCTGTCTCCTCACATTATTCCCCTCAATAGTCTCCTCATACATTTCCCGTTGCCTCCACATGCTGTCTTCTCTCACATCCTCCCTGCTAATCATACTGTCACCTCATAAATACCTATAACTTCCCATACTATGTCTGCAACCATCACCCCCACTCCCCATACTGTGTCTGCACCTATCTCTCCCAATCACCATATTGTGAATGCACCCATCCCCCAAAACTGTTTCCTCATACATGCCCCCCATCTCCTCCCTGTCCTCAGGCCATCCACGCTGCACAGATGGTATGACAGTTGTGCTTGTAGTAATATCTGTAGGGCATGAAAGTAGCTCCTGTTCTTCCTCCGTCTCCTCTTCCTCATTCTCAACCAATCCACGTTGGGATGAGATGAGGCTGGGCTGTGTGTAATCACCCTGTATGGTTC
Organism: Ranitomeya variabilis; assembly: GCF_051348905.1. NCBI lineage: Eukaryota > Metazoa > Chordata > Amphibia > Anura > Dendrobatidae > Ranitomeya > Ranitomeya variabilis. Next base: position 999,167,708 of record NC_135233.1, on the reverse strand, counting down.
CTTCCTCCATGTCCTCGTGCTCTGCCTGCAATGCATCCTCTTTCATTGTGAGCAGTGAGCTTTCCAGAATGCCAAGAAGTAAGATGGTGATGCTAATTATGGCATCATTGCCGCTCACCATCTTGGTGAAGTCCTCAAAGTTTTGTAGGATGGTACATATGTGTGACATCCATGTCCACTCCTGAGGTCTTATGTGTGGAGTCTGAACTGAATAACGACGGCCTTGTTGATGCTGGTAGTCAACAACTGCCCTCTTCTGCTCATAAATCCTTTCCAACCTATACAGTGTAGAATTCCAACATGTGGGGACATCACAAACAGTCAGTGAGACAGAAGCTGCAAACGCTGCTGAAGCATGGCAAGGGCAGCTGAAGCTGTAGCTGACTTTCTAAAATGGGCATACAGGTGGTGTACATTCACAAGAAGATCCAGGGGCTCTTGGTAGCTTTTGAGAAGCCATTGAATGACGAGGTTAAGCACATGGGCCAGGTATGGTATGTGTGTGAGCTCACCTCGCTTCAGAGCCACCACCAGGTTCCGGCCATTGTCACACATGACCATGCCTGGCTGTAGGTTCAGTGGTGTCAGCCACAAATCTGACTGCTCTTTCAGAGCTGTCCACAACTCTTCAGCATTGTGCAGGTTGTCACCTAAGCAGATTAGCTTCAACACACACAGCCTGTTGCCACTTGGCTGGGGCAGTGCTGCAGTGCTTCCAGCTTGTGACTGATATGCTCATTTCATAAATGGAGGCTGAAGAGGAGGAGGAGGTGCAGGAACTGTAGACTGTGGGGACAACCCCGATTGATGTAGGGCCCACAATCCTTGGCATCGGGAGGACGTGTTCTATCCCCAGGTCTGACTGCCTCCCGGCTTACACTATGTTAACCCAGTGTGCCATCAGTGAGATGTACCATCCCTGCCCACAAGCACTTGTCCACGTGTCTGTGGTTAGGTGGACTTTCCCAGTAACAGCATTGTCGAGGGCATGGGTGATGTTGTGGGACACGTGCTTGTGTAATGCCAGGACTGAACTCCGGGAGAAATAGTGGTGGCTGGGGACCGAGTAACTTGGGATGGCCGCTGCCATCAGGTTGCGGAAAACTTCGATCTCCAAGAGCCTGAAAGGCAACATTTCGAGTGCAAGCAGATGAGAAATGTGTTAATTTTGTACTGTGGCCTGTGGAGCATTGGCTGCATATCTCTGCTTGTGTTCTAATGACTGGGGTATGGACAACTGAAGGCTGCACTGGGACAAAGACGTGGAAGTGCTTGATGATGGTGCTACTTGACTGTGGGCATTCACCCTTGACCTTTCCATACGGTCTCAGCCATCTCCATCTTCAGATTAAAGATTTTACATTTCTTCAGATCTGAGGATCTTCCTGCTTCCTCTTCTGCTGTGATCTCGGCCTCTTCCTCCTTTTGATGGGCAACAGGGCCACCTGGTTCTCCACAGAGAGAAGACCATCATCATCAGTGTCAGCGAGCTTCTCCATCCCGTCCCATGGAAGCACTCAGCTGTCCATCCCCCAAACACTGGAGAGAAAAAGAAGGTACTACCTTACCCACCCATGTGTACTGGTCTTGAATGACAGCATTTCAAAATCCCTGGCCTTTGAAATTCTGCCATTTTGGCTGGTGGAGACAGACAGTTTTTAAAAAACTGGTGGAGGTGGCTGTCCCACAATACGGGCTTCTCAGCCACCACTACTTTTTCAGAAGGGCCATTATTGTCCTGCACAAACATGTTGAGAAAAAAATAAGGTGTGCACTGTGCAAAGCCATCAGTGGCACATCCAGAAACATTATATCTCGCTAACTGCCCACTGGGCAAATGTAGAGGTGGCTGGACCTGAGGCGGAAGATGTTCTGGCATATGTCCCACTACAACCGAGGATTGCTGGACATTTCCTTATCCAGGTTGCCTCCTCTTCCTACTTACACCGCCTCCTCATCTGGTTAGCATAACATCTACACCACCAACTTCAGGACAGCGAGGGGAAAATGATAGCAGCCTGTTCTGAACCTCATCTCTTTGGGAGAAAGATTCCATACCACACAGGAGCTGTGGATGGGGATCAAACAACAGACAGATGAGTGGTTGGTGTCACTGAACTTCAAGCCCGGTCTGGTGGTGTGCAACAACGGGCAAAATATTGTAGCATCTCTGGGCTTAGCCAGTTTGACGCACATCCCTTGCCTGGCATACATGCTGAATTTGGTGGTGCAGAGCTTCCTTAAAATTACTCACATATGTCAGAGCTGCTGCAGGAAGCGCGGGCCGTCTGTGTTCGTTTTCGGCGTTCTCACCCTGCTGCTCGCGTGTCTGCGCTGCAGTGTCACTTCTGCCTTCCCGCTCACTGCCTCATATATGACATACCATCAAGGTGGCACTGTTGTGAATTTGGATTCTGGGCTCCCCCGGTGGCTACTGGTGGAATTGAACTGGTGTCTTCATCTTCTCTGTTCACCTGTTCCCATCAAGATGTGGGAGTCGCTATATAACCTTGCTGCTCTGTTAGTTGCTTGCCGGTCAACAATGTTATCAGAAGCCTCTCTGTGCTTGTTCCTGCTCCTAGACAACTACTAGATAAGTTGGACTCTTGTCCATGTTTGTTTTTGCATTTTGGTTCCAGTTCACAGCTGTAGTTTCGTTACTGTGTCTGGAAAGCTCTTGTGAACAGGAATTGCCACTCTGGTGTTATGAGTTAATGCCAGAGTTTTAAAGTAATTTCTGGATGGTGTTTTGATTAGGGTTTTCAGCTGACCATGAAAGTGTCCTTTCTGTCTTCTGCTATGTAGTAAGTGGACCTCAAATTTGCTAAACCTATTTTCATACTACGTTTGTTATTTCATCTTAATTCACCGCCAATACATGTGGGGGGCCTCTGTCTCCTTTTGGGGTATTTCTCTAGAGGTGAGCTAGGACTAATATTTTCCTCTGCTAGCATTATTTAGTCCTCCGGCTGGTGCTGGGCATCTAGAATCAACGTAGGCATGCTACCCGGCCACTGCTAGTTGTGTGTTAGGTTTAGTTCATGGTCAGCTCAGTTCCCATCTTCCAAGAGCTAGTTCCTATATATGCTTATGCTATGATCTCTTGCCATTGAGATCATGATAGTTTGACCGGCCCACTAAAGGGTTAAAATCCTTGGCTGAGAAAGGAGAGAAATAAGTAGTCTGCTGAAATTTTTTTTTTTTTTTTTTTTCTCTCCTTTGAATGGCTCTGTGTCCACCTGTTTGTAATGGATCTTCAGAGTTTAACTGCAGGTTTGAATAATCTCGCCACGAAGGTACAAAATTTGCAAGATTTTGTTTGTCATGCACCTGTATCTGAGCCGAGAATTCCTTTGCCGGAATTTTTCTCGGGGAATAGATCTGGGTTTCAGAATTTTCGAAATAATTGCAAATTATTTTTGTCCCTGAAATCTCGCTCTGCCGGAGACCCTGCACAGCAGGTCAGGATTGTGATTTCCTTGCTCCGGGGCGACCCTCAAGACTGGGCTTTTTCATTGACACCAGGGGATCCTGCGTTGCTCAATGTGGATGCGTTTTTTCTGGCCTTGGGGTTGCTTTATGACGAACCTCATTTGGAGCTTCAGGCAGAAAAAACTTTGATGTCCCTATCTCAGGGGCAAGATGAAGCGGAAATTTACTGCCAAAGATTCCGTAAATGGTCTGTGCTTACTCAGTGGAATGAGTGCGCCCTGGCGGCGACTTTCAGAGAGGGTCTCTCTGATGCCATTAAGGATGTTATGGTGGGGTTCCCTGTGCCTGCGGGTCTGAATGAGTCCATGACAATGGCTATTCAGATCGATAGGCGTTTGCGGGAGCGCAAACCAGTGCACCATCTGGCGGTGTCCACTGAGAAATCGCCAGAGAGTATGCAGTGTGATAGAATTCTGTCCCGAAGCAAGCGGCAGAATTTTAGACGGAAAAATGGGTTGTGTTTCTATTGTGGTGATTCTACTCATGTTATATCAGCATGCTCTAAGCGCACTAAAAAACTTGGTAAATCTGTTTCCATTTGCACCTTACCGTCTAAGTTTATTCTATCTGTGACCCTGATTTGCTCTTTGTCATCTATTACCACGGACGCCTATGTCGACTCTGGCGCCGCTTTGAGTCTTATGGATTGGTCCTTTGCCAAACGCTGTGGGTATGATTTAGAGCCTTTGGAGACTCCTATTCCTCTGAAGGGGATTGACTCCACCCCATTGGCTAATAATAAACCACAATACTGGACACAAGTAACTATGCGTATTAATCCGGGTCACCAGGAGATTATTCGCTTTCTGGTGCTGTATAATCTACATGATGATTTGGTGCTAGGATTGCCTTGGCTGCAATCTCACAACCCAGTCCTCGACTGGAGAGCTATGTCTGTGTTGAGCTGGGGATGTAAGGGGGCTCATGGGGATGTACCTGTGGTTTCCATTTCATCATCTATTCCCTCTGAAATTCCTGAGTTCCTGTCTGACTATCGTGACGTCTTTGAAGAATCCAAGCTTGGTTCGTTACCTCCGCACCGAGAGTGCGATTGTGCCATAGATTTAATCCCGGGTAGTAAATACCCAAAGGGTCGTTTATTTAATCTGTCTGTGCCTGAACATGCTGCTATGCGAGAATATATAAAGGAGTCCTTGGAAAAGGGACATATTCGTCCATCGTCATCTCCCTTAGGAGCCGGTTTTTTCTTTGTGTCAAAAAAAGACGGCTCTTTGAGACCATGTATTGATTATCGGCTTTTGAATAAAATCACTGTTAAATATCAATACCCATTGCCGTTGCTGACTGATTTGTTTGCTCGCATAAAGGGGGCCAAGTGGTTCTCTAAGATTGACCTTCGTGGGGCGTATAATTTGGTGCGAATCAGGCAGGGGGATGAGTGGAAAACCGCATTTAATACGCCCGAGGGCCACTTTGAGTATTTAGTGATGCCTTTTGGTCTTTCTAATGCTCCGTCAGTTTTCCAGTCCTTTATGCATGATATTTTTCGCGATTATTTGGATAAATTTATGATTGTGTATCTGGATGATATTCTGATTTTTTCGGATGACTGGGACTCTCATGTCCAGCAAGTCAGGAGGGTTTTTCAGGTTTTGCGGTCTAATTCTTTGTGTGTGAAGGGTTCTAAGTGTGTTTTTGGGGTACAGAGGATTTCCTTTTTGGGATATATTTTTTCCCCCTCTTCCATTGAAATGGATCCTGTCAAGGTTCAAGCTATTTGTGATTGGACGCAGCCCTCTTCTCTTAAGAGTCTTCAGAAATTTTTGGGCTTTGCTAACTTTTATCGTCGATTTATTGCTGGTTTTTCGGATATTGCTAAGCCATTGACCGATTTGACTAAGAAGGGTGCTGATGTTGCTGATTGGTCCCCTGATGCTGTGGAGGCCTTTAGGGAGCTTAAGCGCCGTTTTTCCTCTGCCCCTGTGTTGCGTCAGCCTGATGTTGCTCTACCTTTTCAGGTTGAGGTCGACGCTTCTGAGATCGGAGCTGGGGCAGTGTTGTCGCAGAAAAGTTCTGACTGCTCCGTGATGAGGCCTTGTGCCTTCTTTTCCCATAAATTTTCGCCCGCTGAGCGGAATTATGATGTTGGGAATCGGGAGCTTTTGGCCATGAAGTGGGCTTTTGAGGAGTGGCGCCATTGGCTTGAGGGGGCCAGACATCAGGTGGTGGTATTGACTGACCACAAAAATTTGATTTATCTTGAGACCGCCAGGCGCCTGAATCCTAGACAGGCGCGCTGGTCATTATTTTTCTCTCGGTTTAATTTTGTGGTGTCATACCTACCGGGTTCTAAGAATGTTAAGGCGGATGCCCTTTCTAGGAGTTTTGAGCCTGACTCACCTGGTAACTCTGAGCCCACAGGTATCCTTAAGGATGGAGTGGTATTGTCAGCCGTTTCTCCAGACCTGCGGCGGGCCTTGCAGGAGTTTCAGGCGGATAGACCTGATCGTTGCCCACCTGATAAACTGTTTGTTCCTGATGATTGGACCAGTAGAGTCATCTCTGAGGTTCATTCTTCTGCGTTGGCAGGTCATCCTGGCATTTTTGGTACCAGGGATTTGGTGGCAAGGTCCTTCTGGTGGCCTTCCCTGTCACGAGATGTGCGAGGCTTTGTGCAGTCTTGTGACGTTTGTGCACGGGCCAAGCCTTGTTGTTCTCGGGCTAGTGGATTGTTGTTGCCCTTGCCTATTCCTAAGAGGCCTTGGACGCACATCTCGATGGATTTTATTTCAGATCTGCCTGTTTCTCAGAAGATGTCTGTCATCTGGGTGGTGTGTGACCGTTTCTCTAAGATGGTCCATTTGGTTCCTCTGCCCAAGTTGCCTTCTTCTTCCGAGTTGGTTCCTCTGTTTTTTCAAAATGTTGTTCGTTTGCATGGTATTCCTGAGAATATCGTTTCTGACAGAGGGACCCAATTCGTGTCTAGATTTTGGCGGGCATTCTGTGCTAGGATGGGCATAGATTTATCTTTTTCGTCCGCTTTCCATCCTCAGACGAATGGCCAGACCGAGCGGATTAATCAGACCCTGGAGACATATCTGAGGTGTTTTGTGTCTGCTGACCAGGATGATTGGGTTGCTTTTTTGCCATTGGCGGAGTTCGCTCTCAATAATCAGGCCAGCTCTGCCACTTTGGTGTCCCCGTTTTTCTGTAATTCGGGGTTTCATCCTCGATTTTCCTCTGGTCAGGTGGAATCTTCGGATTGTCCTGGAGTGGATGCTGTGGTGGAGAGATTGCATCAGATCTGGGGGCAGGTGGTGGACAATTTGAGGTTGTCCCAGGAGAAGACTCAGCTTTTTGCCAACCGCCACCGTCATGTTGGTCCTCGGCTTTGTGTTGGGGATTTGGTGTGGTTGTCTTCTCGTTTTGTCCCTATGAGGGTCTCTTCTCCTAAGTTTAAGCCTCGGTTCATTGGCCCGTATAAGATATTGGAGATTCTTAACCCTGTTTCCTTCCGTTTGGACCTCCCTGCATCCTTTTCTATTCATAACGTTTTTCATCGGTCATTATTGCGCAGGTATGAGGTACCGGTTGTGCCTTCCGTTGAGCCTCCTGCTCCGGTGTTGGTTGAGGGTGAGTTGGAGTACGTTGTGGAGAAAATCTTAGACTCTCGTGTTTCCAGACGGAGACTCCAGTATCTGGTCAAGTGGAAGGGATACGGCCAGGAGGATAATTCTTGGGTGAATGCATCTGATGTTCATGCCTCTGATCTGGTTCGTGCCTTTCATAGGGCCCATCCTGATCGCCCTGGTGGTTCTGGTGAGGGTTCGGTGCCCCCTCCTTGAGGGGGGGGTACTGTTGTGAATTTGGATTCTGGGCTCCCCCGGTGGCTACTGGTGGAATTGAACTGGTGTCTTCATCTTCTCTGTTCACCTGTTCCCATCAAGATGTGGGAGTCGCTATATAACCTTGCTGCTCTGTTAGTTGCTTGCCGGTCAACAATGTTATCAGAAGCCTCTCTGTGCTTGTTCCTGCTCCTAGACAACTACTAGATAAGTTGGACTCTTGTCCATGTTTGTTTTTGCATTTTGGTTCCAGTTCACAGCTGTAGTTTCGTTACTGTGTCTGGAAAGCTCTTGTGAACAGGAATTGCCACTCTGGTGTTATGAGTTAATGCCAGAGTTTTAAAGTAATTTCTGGATGGTGTTTTGATTAGGGTTTTCAGCTGACCATGAAAGTGTCCTTTCTGTCTTCTGCTATGTAGTAAGTGGACCTCAAATTTGCTAAACCTATTTTCATACTACGTTTGTTATTTCATCTTAATTCACCGCCAATACATGTGGGGGGCCTCTGTCTCCTTTTGGGGTATTTCTCTAGAGGTGAGCTAGGACTAATATTTTCCTCTGCTAGCATTATTTAGTCCTCCGGCTGGTGCTGGGCATCTAGAATCAACGTAGGCATGCTACCCGGCCACTGCTAGTTGTGTGTTAGGTTTAGTTCATGGTCAGCTCAGTTCCCATCTTCCAAGAGCTAGTTCCTATATATGCTTATGCTATGATCTCTTGCCATTGAGATCATGACATGGCACTCCACCTTGCGTATGCTAGAAAGACTGTGCGAGCAACAGTAGGCAATAGCATAGCTTCAGATCCAGCATGCATGGGTGAGTTGCTCAGCAGAATAAGACCACTTCACAACCAATGACTAGACCTCCATGCAGGAGGTGTGTGCTGTGTTGCGCTGCTTCAAATACTCCATCAACATGACCAGAGCTGATGACGCCATCATCAGCATTACTATCCCACTTCTATGTGGCCTTGAAGAATTGCTTCTGGCAATGATTGATGAGGTGGTGTCACAAGTGGGAGGAATAGAGACAATTCACACCATTATCAGGCCAGTCAACCACACATGGCTCGGAGGGTGGGTTCCTGTACCAACAACGGCCAGGAAGAGGAGGAGTAGGAACAGTGTTCACAGTAGGGTGGTACTCAAAGCAGCTCACATGCATCACTGGAGAGTGGCTGGAGAGATACAGAGTACCCAGGCAATACACAGCCAATTGAGAACAGCTTACTGTAAGCCCTAGGGCTCCTGGCACACATTAGGCAATACATGCTGCTGTTCCTGAGCACTGACCATCGAGTTGACCGGATTGTTACCAGTGCTGACTACTGAGTGGCCACCCTGCTGGATCCCCACTACAAGGGCAATGCACCATCCCTACTTCCGTTACTTGAGTGCAATAGAAAAGTCAAGTGCAAGCTGTATGGCCAAAATGTTGTAAACCTTCAGCACACCACAACATATGGCACCACCATCTCATATGGTCCGTATTAGCATGAGGCAGTGTTTCAACAGCATGGTGGAAGAGTACGTGTCCACATGTCTCCATGTCTGAGTGATGGGTCTGCCCCATTTAACTTATGAGTCTCCAAATTGAACACATGGCCTGGGCTTGCCCTAGAATCCATGGTGGTGCTTGCCTGCCCTGCGACAAGTGTACTCTTGGAACGTGTGTTTAACACAACAGGGGATGTGATCAGAGACAGGTGCTTCCACCTGTCCATAGCCAAAGATGGTAAGCTCACAATCATTAAAATGAACCAGGCGTGGATCCCACAGGTCTTGTCCGTACCTTTGGTTGACTACAGAAGTATACCAGCTGCACTCAGCCATTGTTATACTCCACTGCAGTTTGTTTGTTCTATTTGCCATTCCCAATGTTTTGCGGCCTTCACAAATTAAAAATCAACAAAAATACCATTGTTGGCTGCCACCTCCTCTTCCACCTACACTGCCATCTCCACATCCTCCTCAACCTTCACCTTCACTTGGACCTCCGCCTTCTAGTTCAAGATTTTTATTATTTTTATTTTTTTTATTCTGTTATTTTAAGTTATTTCCCTAAACAAAAAAAAAACAAAAAACACAGAAACAGTGTTGGCTACCTACTTGTCCTCCTCTTTCACCTATACTGTCACATGCACCTCCTCTTCAACCTCCTCTTCCATATGGATCTCTGCCTCGTGGTTCAAGATTATTATTATTTTTTTATTCTATATTATTTAAATTTTTTTCCCTATCAATATTTGTTTACAGGGCAATTGTCCTTCTTTTACCCCCATTTTGCTTTGTTTTCTAACCCCCTACCCCCATTTTATATCACAAAAGTACAGGTCAAGTTCTGGTACCCAATCCGAACTTTGGACTATAGTTCAGCCGAACGCGATGAACCCAAATATTAATGGGTCGGGTCATCCCTAGTCCTGTCGCTTGTTCAAAAAAATTGAGTTAAATACCTTTTAAAAATTCCTGACCTCCCCTATTTTTGCATCGTGTGTTGGGGGTCGAGTTCCCGCCTCTGCACAGGGGGAATCTCGAACCATCTCTGCTGCGGTCTCCCATTCTTCTCCTGCCGCAGTGGAGCCTTCTCAGCGGAGGCGTCGGTCCCAGGGTCTCACTCAGTCTGACACTGTTCAAAGGGTTATTGCTACCTTTTCAGCTTCTGCCATTGTAGCCAGTACTGGTCAGCAGCGAGCAGACGTCTTTGGGACGTCTGATGGGAGCATTCATCAGTCGGTGCCTGAGCTCTAAATAAATAATTTAAAAAAACGGCGTGGGTTCCCTTGTATTACTGATAATCGGCCAGGCAAAACTGACAGCTGGGGGCTGCAACCCTCAGCTGTCAGAGTTAGCAAAGTTGGTTATCAAGAATAGAGGGGTTCCCATGCTGTTTTTTTAAATTAACTTGCAGCGCTAGGGTCCTGGGTTCAAATCCCACCAAGGACAACATCTGCAAGGAGTTTGCATGTTCTCCCCGTGTTTGGGTGGGTTTCCTCCGAGTACTCCGGTTTTTTCCCACACATCAAATACATACTGATAAGGAATATAAATTGTGAGCCCCAATGGGGACAGTGATGTTGACGTCTGTAAAACATTGTGGAATTAATGGTGCTGTATAAATATTAAAATAAATAATGAATAAGGCATTAAGGGCAGTGATGATAATGTATGTAAAGCGCTGCGGAATAAGATAGTGCTATATAAGCAAATAAGCTATATAGGCTCGGGGGCCACTATCAATGACCCCTTACCAGCCTGAGAATACAAGCCCTCAGCTGTCTGCTTTAGCAAGGCTAGTTGTAAAAAATAAGGGGGACTCCACGTCGTTTTTTTAAATTATTTATTTAAATCATTTTAAAAAACAGCGTGGGGACCCCTCTATTCTTGATAACCAATCTTGCTAACGCTGACAGCTGAAGGTTGCAGCCACCAGCTGTCAGTTTTGCCTTGTTGGTTATCAAAAATACAGGGGAACTCACAAATTTTCGGTTTTTTTATTACTATTTATTTAGAGTGCAGGTGCTGGCTAAGAAACACTCCCATCAGCCGCCGCCTGCTCTCGCTGTTATTAGCGGCACCAGGCTTAGGCTGATGAGAGCAGTAGTCCCATCAGCTGACGCCAATGACCAGAGGTAAAGTTTTTACCTCCGATAACAGCTGCGGGCTCATACTGTCATTTGACAGCGTGGGAACTGTGGCTGTCTGACCGGTGGTAAGGGGGCTGAACCCGAACAGTAACACGGACTACCTGATTAAGTCCATGTTCGGTGTCCGTCCCCAAACAGTAGGTGTTCGGTACGGATGGCGAAATCTACTGTTCGGGTTCGCTCATCTCTACATAAGAGTGACAATTTGAATCACCTGACCTTAACATGTTTGCCTAGATTTACAGTTTATAGAGAATACACTCACATCAATCAATGTTCCCATTGTATTCTAATTTCGCTCTCTTAATACAATTCCAATTCCTTAGTAAGCCAATTAATCTAAGGATATTTTTAAAGTGTGGGAATAAACCACTGCACATATAGAAGGACACTCAGATGATACCTCAGTCATATCTGGATATATGGCAATCCATATGCTGCATTTTTCCTCAGAAGCAGACACTCTCAGATGCATTAGCGTGATGTCATGAAATGTACCGTACATTGTTCTCTATATTTGATAAAATGAGCAACTGCTGAAAGTTTGAAAAAATCTTTGATACTTTTGTGAACCCAGCTCCTTTAAATAATACTAATGGTGCTGGGCACATCATAGACATTGTGGGCATATTCACTATTAAAGAGCTCAATGTCTGGTATTGAATTAATTGTTACAATTAGTTTGTAATGGGACCTCCTGATGATATTCACATTGCTAAGATTGTTCATTCTGATTATACTCTATGAAGGGGCATGTATAATTATTGGAATATCTGTAACTGAACAAGTAGAGAGATTAATAGGAAACGTTCAGAGTCAAATATTATTTCCCTTAGCAAGTGAATGGCAATATAATGTGCCCACCTTGACAAATGGAGTGCCTGTGTTGTAAGATGAAACACCATTTGATTTGTCCAGTAATCAATGATCTGCACAGACTGATGTGGATATTGGAAAAAAGAACAGTTTCTGGGTTGGGAAACCTGTATTATGAAGTTATTAGGATATATGGTTTTGTTCTGATGAAAACTAACTTAGCAAATTTTTTTTGTCTTTGTATTTTTTAGCAAATCTCTACTTCATTTAGAATATGATCGAGCTATTCATAGTTCTGTGTCAGGACAAAATGTAAAATGGACATACTCAATTAAAAACAATTGGATAAAGAATTTATAATAAATCAATAGTAAAACAAAATGTAGAGACAATAGCAAAAAACAGTAGTTTTTATACAGTCGAAACACTTGCATGCACCTTGAAACAATTTTGGCAAATCTTTGCAATGTATCCTTGTCTACAATCCCCACCCCACAAACTTGCACACCCTCGCAGAAATCTTAAACACCTTGATCTACATTCACTCTCTGAATCCCTCATCCCTCTCACAGAAGTAAGTTCCCTACACAATGCAGATGACGCTGCCGCTCTATATAACACCACAATAGCTGCAGCTTTGGAATCTCTTGCCCCTCTCACACATACCAAAGCTCGCAAAATCAACAGACAGCCCTGGCACACCAGCCTGACCAAAGAACTGAGGCGAGCTTCCAGGGCTGCAGAGTGGAGATGGAAAAGATCCGACTCCAATGAGCACTTTATCGCATTCAACCAGTCCCTCACTACTTTCAAGACCACACTCGCCTCAGCTAAACAAACCTACTTCTCATCTCTCATATCCTCCCTGTCTCACAACCCTAAACAGTTATTCAACACCTTCAACTCTCTCCTCCATCCCCCAGCACCTCCTCCCTCCCCACTCATCTCAGCTGAAGACTTTGCCTCATTTTTCAAGCAGAAGATTGAGACCATCAGAGCCAGTTTTAGTCGACAACCCCCAGAGCCCTTCCTCCCAACTACCCAGCCCTCCACCTCCAAAACCAACTTCTCCACTATTACAGAATATTGACTCTCCACTCTACTCTCAAGATCGCATCTCACCACCTGTGCACTTGACCCGCTCCCATCCCACTTCATCCCAAACCTCGCCACAGTCTTCATCCCAACTCTAACCCATCTCTTCAACCTATCACTAACAACTGGTGTTTTCCCCTCAAGCTTTAAACATGCCTCAATCACACCTATCCTCAAAAAGCCCTCTCTTGACCCATCCTCTGTATCTAGCTATCGCCCTATCTCACTTCTCCCCTATGCCTCAAAACTACTGGAACAACACGTCCATCTTGAACTGTCCTCCCATCTATCTTCCTGCTCCCTTTTCGACCGCTTACAATCAGGCTTCCGGTCACACCACTCCACTGAAACTGCCCTAACTAAGGTCACCAATGACTATTAACCGCTAAGAGCAAGCGACACTACTCTATCCTCCTCCTCCTGGACCTGTCCTCTGCCTTTGACACAGTGGACCATTCTTTATTACTACAGACCCTCTCATCCCTTGGCATCACAGACTTGGCCCTATCCAGGATCTCGTCATACCTAACTGATCGAACATTCAGCGTCTCCCATTCCCACACCACCTCCTCACCTCGCCCCCTATCTGTCGGAGTCCCGCAAGGTTCAGTTCTAGGGCCCCTGCTCTTCTCCATTTACACTTTTGGCCTGGGACAGCTCATAGAATCTCACAGTTTTCAGTATCATCTCTATGCTAATGACACACAGATCTACATCTCTGGACCAGATATCACCACTCTACTAACCAGAATCCCTCAATGTCTATCCGCTATTTCATCCTTCTTCTTCGCTAGATTTCTAAAACTTAAATTGGACAAAACATAATTCATTGTCTTTCCCCCATCTCACGCAACCCCCCCAACGAACCTATCCATTACAGTAAACGGCTGCCCACTCTCCCCAGTCCCACAAGCTCGTTGTCTCGGGGTAATCCTTGACACTGATCTCTCCTTGAAACCACATATCCAAGCCCTTTTCACTTCCTGCCGACTTCAACTCAAAAATATTTCACGGATCCATACATTCCTAAACCAAGAATCTGCAAAAACCCTAGTCCATGCCCTCATCATCTCCCGCCTCGACTACTGTAACCTCCTGCTCTGTGGCCTCCCCTCGAACACTCTCGCACCCCTCCAATCTATTCTAAACTCAGCTGCCTGACTAATCCACCTGTCCCCCCCGCTATTCCCCGGCCTCTTCCCTCTGTCAATCCCTTCACTGGCTCCCCATTACCCAGAGACTCCAGTACAAAAGCCTAACCATGACATACAAAGCCATCCACAACCTGTCTCCACCATACATCTGTGACCTCGTCTCCCGGTACTTTCCTGCATGCAACCTCCGATCCTCACAAGATCTCCTTCTCTACTCCGCTCTTCCCACAATCATATACAAGATTTATCTCACGCATCACCCCTACTCTGGAACGCTCTACCACAACAAATCACACTCTCACCTACCATCGAAACCTTCAAAAAGAACCTGAAGACTTACCTCTTCCGACAAGCCTACAACCTGCAGTAATCACCGATCGACCAAACCACTGCACGACCAGCTTTATCCTTACCTACTGTATCCTCAGCCATCCCTTGTAGATTGTGAGCCCTTGTGGGCAGGGTCCTCTCTCCTCCTGTACCAGTTGTGACTTGTATTTTTCAAGATTATTGTACCTGTTTTTATTATGTATACCCCTCCTCACATGTAAAGCGCCATGGAATAAATGGCACTATAATAATAAATAATAATAATATGGTGATATGAAAGTTAGTAGGTTCTTTTGTCTGCTGGCCTGGTAGTCTTTAGAAAGACCTCATGGACCAGGGCTCATCTCACTGAACACCCACACTCCTTTCCAGTGGGCAGAATGCTACTCAGATAACAGAAGGTGAGGTTAACACACTACGTTAATAATGTATTGAATCAACAACAGTGAAAAACATATAGTACAGTCCCAGCAAGTAAAAAGGATGGTGCAACTAACAGAGTCTACCCCCTCCTGCTGGCTCACCTGGAATTATAACATCTGTGACTTAGGGCTTTCTAGAGCCAAATGCCCCAACCAGTAGCATCCCACTTTTGGCAGGCATCCACAGAAAGGAGGTAGTTGCAAACTTAGCAAGCTGACAGAATCCATTGAAGTATGTAGAGAGGTGACCTGATTGTCCCAACCTGGGTTCTCCAAACGTGCTCATGGGTTCAGTGATGGGCAGTAGACAAATCTGTATTTCTCCGGTTAGAGCCATGGTTCCTTGGCTGCTGTCTTGCAGAGTCTGAAATCTGTATTCCTCAGGTTGGAGCCTTGGTGCCTTGGCTACTATTATATAGAGTCTCTGGAAAAAAAGGCAGATCCCTCTTTTATAGTCCACAGCTCTTATTCAGGCCATTATCTACAGGTTTGGAGGAGGTGGGAGGAGGTAATCTCTCATTGTTCAGATGCTCAAATAATATGCATATTTTGTCCTTCAGTGTTTGCAGAACAGCAAGCTGCATGGATTGATACAATAGGAAGTCAACAGGCATTGACCAAATTAATAAACATCTATTGCTCAATTAACTAGCACCTTTTGTCCCACAAGGATAGCAGAACAATAAGCTGCAATGACGGCTACAATAGATAGTCAACAAGTATTCAACAAATCAACAAACATCAACTCAAGAATCAACGTTGAGGCTCATATGAACAATGGCTTATGTCTCTTGACCTAGAAAAAGATATGTTTGGCATATTTAAGAATAAATGCTGTGTTGTCACAGTACCTCTGCTACTTCTCCTCAACAGTAAACACTCACCATTTCTCTTGATGATGGAGCATGTTTCTACATAGTTGGCTACTGGCAATACTGTTGGACAATGTCAAAGTGTATATGGCATACTGTACGTTCACATATCCATGTATTCTTGTAATCCAAGTATCTACAAAAAAACGAACACAGACATAATGAAAAAAAGGAAAAAACTCAGCTCACCCATTCAGAAGTCAAAAGCATTAGACACTGTATGAATCGATAGCAGGAAAATGCAACTTCAAGGATCTTCTAAAAACATGGGTTTTATTAGGTAAGTATTAAGCATCGTGATTATAGCATGTATATCACAACCCCTAGGGCTGTATAATATGGCAGACGTGTTTCAGACAGAAAGGTCTTTAGTTATTGCATATTAAAAAATAACTAATTGATCGGCATTATATGTCATATCATGTTAAAGACACAATAACATGAAACCAACCCTAGAGTCTTTGGTAAAAAGATAAAAACATGAATGAAATTAAGAATATGTGAGTAATATAACAATGCAAAACACAAATAAAAAAAAACATTCATTAATTTTATATGTTTTATCAGTAACTGCGGATGTGAAATGAGTGGAATTAGCAGAATATTTACAGCATGTGCATATGTAATGACCGCATTTAAAAAAATCTTTGGTATTTAACCAAGAGCTTTTTGCTCTGGTATCATTGTTCAAATATACACTGGGAGATGAAATTCTCCCTAGAGTGGGAGCTTTAGGGTATGTGCACACGTTGCGGATTTCTTGCAGAAAATTCCTGAAGAAAACCGGAAATTTTCTGCAAGAAATCCGCATTTTTTTTTTTGCGTTTTTTTTCCGTTTTTTTCGCGTTTTTTTAGCATTCTGCAAGCGTAATTAGCTTGCAGAATGCTAAAGTTTTCCCTGCGATCTGTAGCATCGCTTGGAAAACTGACTGACAGGTTGGTCACACTTGTCAAACATAGCGTTTGACAAGTGTGACCAACTTTTTACTATAGATGCTGCCTATGCAGCATCTATAGTAAAAGATAGAATGTTTAAAAATAATAAAAAAAATAAAAAAATGCTTATACTCACCCAGACATCTCACCGGCGTCCGTTCCGTATAGCTGGTCTGTGCGCACAGGACCTCCCGTGACGTCACGGTCACGTGAGCGGTCACATGACCGCTCACGACCAATCACAGGACAGTGACGTCATTCGGCGAGGTCCTTCAGCGCACACCAGGTACAGAAACCGAACGGCAGCGTGCGAGGAGGCGGCAAGACATCGAGGGTGAGTATAGGACTGTTTATTATTTTATTTCTTATTTTTTGACCACTTATATGGTGCCCAGTGCGTGGAGGAGAGTCTCCTCTCCTCCACCCTGGGTACCAACCGCATATAATCTGCTTACTTCCCGCATGGTGTGCACAGCCCCGTGCGGGAAGTAAGCAGATCAATGGACCCCTAGGTGTGCGGAATCCCTGCAATTCCGCATTTTTAATGAACATGTTGCTTTTTTTTCCGCTATGCGATTTTTTCGCGGAAAAAATCGCAACATTTGCACCAAAAATGCGGAATACCCTGTAAATAATAGGAGGCTTATGTAAGCGTTTTTTTTCGCGTTTTTATCACGTTTTTATAGCGAAAAAACGCGAAAAAAACGCTAACAATCCTGAACGTGTGCACATGGCCTTAATCTGACTGGGTTAGTAAGGATAAATTTAATTTTTTTATCTGATCTCGTTAGAGCATAGAAATATGTTTCTCTATAATTTGTTTAATGGCTGTAAATTGTGGACTATAGTGAGAAACAAATGTAATATTGTTAGAATCCTGTAAACTATTTTTTCTTTTTTTTTTGTTTCATCAATTATCCCTTCTAGCCATACGTTGCACTATCTACCCTTCCATACGTTCTTCATTTTATTCTAGGATTGGTTTCGAGGTATCATGTGTCTTTAACAGGATATGACATATAACGCCGACCAATTTGTTCTTTTTGCAATACAGTGACTAAAGAAGTTTTGTCTGAAACACGTCAGCCATATTATACACCCCTAGGGCTTGTGACATACATGCTAATATTACTATTTCTAATACTTACCTAATAAAATCCATCTTTGATGCCAGATTTTTCTGCTACCAAAACACAGACATGTCAACTTTTGATCTGAATCAAGGGTCTAAATTGCACATTGCAATCAATAGTTATGTGGAAAAAAAAATGAACAGCACACAGATAATTCCCACCTGTAAGTGGTGTCCATTTTTACTGTTTAATAGGTGACTGGGCAATATACTACATCACTGGGCAATATACTACGTCACTGGGCAATATACTACGTGACTGGGCAATACACTATGTGGCTGGACAATATACTACGTGGCTGGGCAATATACTACGTGACTGGGCAATACACTACGTGGCTGGGCAATATACTACGTGACTGGGCAATATACTACGTGGGTTGTGCAATATACTACGTGACTGGGCAATATACTATGAGGCTGGGCAATATACTACATCACTGGGCAATATACTACGTGACTGGGCAAAATACTACATGGCTGGGCAATATACTACGTGACTGGGCAATATACTACATCACTGGGCAATATACTACGTGACTGGGCAATATACTGCGTGGCTGGGCAATATACTATGTGGCTGGGCAATATACTATGTGACTGGGCAATATACTACGTGACTGGGCAATATACTGCGTGGCTGGGCAATATACTATGTGGCTGGGCAATATACTACGTGACTGGGCAATATACTATGAGGCTGGGCAATATACTCCGTCGCTGTGCAATATACTACGTGGCTGGGCAATATACTACGTGACTGGGCAATATACTACATCACTGGGCAGTATACTACGTGACTGGGCAATATACTACGTGGCTGGGCAATACACTACGTGGGCTATGCTATATACTACGTGGCTGGGCAATATACTACGTGATTGGGCAATATACTACGTGGGCTGTGCAATATACTACGTGACTGGGCAAAATACTACGTGGCTGGACAATATACTACGTGGGCTGTGCAATATACTATGTGGGCTGTGCAATATACTACGTGGCTGGGCAATATACTACATGACTGGGCAATATACTACATCACTGGGCAATATACTACGTGACTGGGCAATATACTACATGGCTGGGCAATATACTACGTGACTGGGCAATATACTACGTGGGCTGTGCAATATCCTACATGGCTGGGCAATATACTACATCACTGGGCAATATACTACGTGGCTGGGCAATATACTACGTAACTGGGCAATAAACTACATTACTGGGCAATATACTACGTGACTGGGCAATATACTACGTGGCTGGGCAATATACTACGTGACTGGGCAATATACTACGTGGCTGGGCAATATACTACGTGACTGGGCAATATACTACGTGGGCTGTGCAATATTCTACGCGGCTGGGCAATATACTACGTCGCTGTGCAATATACTACGTCATGGAAGGTCCTTCTGGCATACCATCCTGGGACCGGAAGCTGTCGCCTGCGGTCGTCACGGTCATGTGACCGCGACGTCATCACAGGTCCTGCGTGAGAAGGACCTGCCATGACGTCACGGTCATGTGACCGCGACGTCATCACACCCTGGGACCGGAAGCTGACGCCTGCACCACGCACAGGGCCAGGACTTCAACAAGCATTCGGAGGGTGAGTATATGTTTATTTTTTATTTTAACTCTGTGTACTACGTGGCTCTGTGAGGATATTCCGTCGCTGTGCAATATACTACGTAGCTGGGCAATATACTACATGGCTGGGCAATATACTACGTGACTGGGCAATATACTACGTGACTGGGCAATATACTACATCACTGGGCAATATACTACGTCACTGGGCAATATACTACATGACTGGGCAATATACTAAGTGGCTGGGCAATATACTACGTGACTGGGCAATACACTATGTGGCTGGGCAATATACTACGTGGCTGGGCAATATACTACGTGACTGGGCAATACACTACGTGGCTGGGCAATATACTACGTGACTGGGCAATATACTACGTGGGTTGTGCAATATACTACGTGACTGGGCAATATACTATGAGGCTGGGCAATATACTACATCACTGGGCAATATACTACGTGACTGGGCAAAATACTACATGGCTGGGCAATATACTACGTGACTGGGCAATATACTACATCACTGGGCAATATACTACGTGACTGGGCAATATACTGCGTGGCTGGGCAATATACTATGTGGCTGGGCAATATACTACGTGACTGAGCAATATACTATGTGACTGGGCAATATACTACGTGACTGGGCAATATACTATGAGGCTGGGCAATATACTACATCACTGGGCAATATACTACGTGACTGGGCAAAATACTACATGGCTGGGCAATATACTATGTGACTGGGCAATATACTACATCACTGGGCAATATACTACGTGACTGGGCAATATACTGCGTGGCTGGGCAATATACTATGTGGCTGGGCAATATACTACGTGACTGGGCAATATACTATGTGACTGGGCAATATACTACGTGACTGGCAATATACTACGTGGCTAGGCAATATGCTAAGTGACTGGGCAATATACTACGTCGCTGTGCAATATACTCCGTCGCTGTGCAATATACTACGTGGCTGGGCAATATACTACATCACTGGGCAGTATACTACGTGACTGGGCAATATACTACGTGGCTGGGCAATACACTACGTGGGCTGTGCTATATACTACGTGGCTGGGCAATATACTACGTGATTGGGCAATATACTACGTGGGCTGTGCAATATACTACGTGACTGGGCAAAATACTACGTGGCTGGGCAATATACTACGTGGGCTGTGCAATACACTATGTGGGCTGTGCAATATACTACGTGGCTGGGCAATATACTACATGACTGGGCAATATACTACATCACTGGGCAATATACTACGTGACTGGGCAATATACTACATGGCTGGGCAATATACTACGTGACTGGGCAATATACTACGTGGGCTGTGCAATATCCTACATGGCTGGGCAATATACTACATCACTGGGCAATATACTACGTGGCTGGGCAATATACTACATAACTGGGCAATAAACTACATCACTGGGCAATATACTACGTGACTGGGCAATATACTACGTGGCTGGGCAATATACTACGTGACTGGGCAATATACTACGTGGCTGGTCAATATACTACGTGACTGGGCAATATACTACGTGGGCTGTGCAATATACTACGTGACTGGGCAATATACTACGTGGCTGGGCAATATACTACATCACTGGGCAATATACTACGTGACTGGGCAATATACTACGTGACTGGGCAATATACTACATGGCTGGGCAATATACTACGTGACTGGGCAATATACTACATCACTGGGCAATATACTACGTGACTGGGCAATATACTACGTGGCTGGGCAATATACTATGTGGCTGGGCAATATACTACGTGACTGGGCAATATACTATGTGACTGGGCAATATACTACATCACTGGGCACTATACTTCGTGACTGGGCAATATACTACGTGGCTGGGCAATATACTACGTGGCTAGGCAATATACTACGTGACTGGGCAATAAAATAAAACAACAGAACCACATAAACTCATAACATGGCTCAAGGAATGAAAAAATACAATTTTATTGACATAATCTGGACATAACAATAAAAACAACCAAACCAAAGTACCTCACAGTGCAATTAAGCCATCACTCAAAACTGAGGCACTATACATATATACTTCTTATTGCACAACCACATTCCCAATAAATACTCCTGATCTTAGTGATAATAACACTTAATGGTAATGGTCTGAACCTTTGTTAAAATTTCAAAGACTATCACTGGTAATTAAACCTAAGTGAAAACAAGCCTATTGACGGTCCTTCTGCTAGGTTACAAGTCAAATCAGGGACGCTAAAATGCGGGTATATATGTGCAGAAATAAATATAACTGTGATTACCTAGTGGCGTGCCGAGACCTGAGCGATTGTCCCACACCTGGGGGTGGGACAATCGCTCAGGTCTCGGCACGCCACTAGGTAATCACAGTTATATTTATTTCTGCACATATATACCCGCATTTTAGCGTCCCTGATTTGACTTGTAACCTAGCAGAAGGACCGTCAATAGGCTTGTTTTCACTTAGGTTTAATTACCAGTGATAGTCTTTGAAATTTTAACAAAGGTTCAGACCATTACCATTAAGTGTTATTATCACTAAGATCAGGAGTATTTATTGGGAATGTGGTTGTGCAATAAGAAGTATATATGTATAGTGCCTCAGTTTTGAGTGATGGCTTAATTGCACTGTGAGGTACTTTGGTTTGGTTGTTTTTATTGTTATGTCCAGATTATGTCAATAAAATTGTATTTTTTCATTCCTTGAGCCATGTTATGAGTTTATGTGGTTCTGTTGTTTTATTTGATTGCACGGAATGGGACCAAGCAAGTATTAGCTATAGGTCATATAGGATTAATATGTATGCAGGTGACTGGGCAATATACTACATCACTGGGCAATATACTACGTGACTGGGCAATATACTACGTGACTGGGCAATATACTACGTGGTTAGGCAATATGCTAAGTGACTGGGCAATATACTACGTCGCTGTGCAATATACTCCGTCGCTGTGCAATATACTACGTGGCTGGGCAATATACTACGTGGGCTGTGCAATATACTACGTGGCTAGGCAATATACTACGTGACTGGGCAATATACATCACTGGGCAATATACTACGTGACTGGGCAATATACTACGTGGCTTGGCAATACACTACGTGGGCTGTGCTATATACTACGTGACTGGGCACTATACTACGTGATTGGGCAATGTACTACGTGGGCTGTGCAATATACTATGTGACTGGGCAATATACTACGTGGCTGGGCAATATACTACATGGACATTCATATTCTAGAATACCCGATGCGTATACTACATGGCTGGGCAATATACTACATCACTGGGCAATATACTACGTGACTGGGCAATATACTACGTGGCTGGGCAATATGCTACGTGGCTGGGCAATATACTACGTGGGCTGTGCAATATACTACGTGGCTGGGCAATATACTACATTACTGGGCAATATACTACGTGACTGGGCAATATACTACGTGGGCTGTGCAATATACTACGTGACTGGGCAATATACTACGTGGCTGGGCAATATACTACATCACTGGGCAATATACTACGTGACTGGGCAATATACTACGTGACTGGGCAATATACTACATGGCTGGGCAATATACTACGTGACTGGGCAATATACTACATCACTGGGCAATATACTATGTGACTGGGCAATATACTACGTCGCTGTGCAATATACTCCGTCGCTGTGCAATATACTACGTGGCTGGGCAATATACTACGTGACTGGGCAATATACTACGTGGGCTGTGCAATATACTACGTGTCTGGGCAATATACTACGTGACTGGGCAATATACTACATCACTGGGCAATATACTACGTGACTGGACAATATACAATGGTGTTCAAAAGTCCTGCATAGGCGTGAAGAAAACTATATGTTTCATACGTCTGCATCTCTACAGTGAAACTGGTGGAACATATATGTTTTTGTAATCCCTCATTGTATGCCATACTCATTTTTGAATGTCCCAAGTGAATAAATTGTTATGGTATGCGCATTTTTGATAATTTTTTTTACAGCATAACCATACCTACACCAGTACAGTGTGTAGAATGGTGAACAGGTTTCTAAGTTCATTAACTCCCAATGCACGTTCACACAGACTTAAATTTTACTTTTTAAGATTTATTATTTTTTATTTAATTCAGAGTCCTGAAAAGGGCCTTTTGAGTGCATCTTTAGCTTCTAATACTTTATTGGCCAGCTTCTGCTCTTGAGCACCAGCTTGCATCTCTGTGGCATTGAGTGAACAAGCTTCTGCAGATGTTCACGAGTGATGATGTGGTTCCAGGCCTGTATCAGAGCCTCAAGCAACTCACTCTTGGTCCTTGGCTGTTTTCTAGATATCTCTAATGATACCTTGTGCCACAAATTTTTTATTGGATTGAGGTTCGGGGACTGAGCTGGCCAGTCAATAGTAGCCACCTTGTTCTTTTTTTTCCATTCCGTTACTGTCTTAGCTCTGTGACAAGGAGCATTATTATCCTGGAAGATATAATCCCCTGAAAACAGGTGTTGAGCAGAAGGCAGCATTTTTTTTTATTAAGGATGTCTATGCATTTTTTTGCATTAACCATACCCTCCACAATATGAAGCCTTCCAACACCATTGGCTGCCATACAGCCCCAGACCATTGCTTTCATCGGATGTTTCACAGAGAAGCTCAAACACTCTGGCTTGAACTCTTCATGTGGGAACCTTCTCACATAAGACTTGCCATCATTTCCTAAAATGCAAAAAGTGCTTTCATCACTAAATAGCACTTTTTCCCACTCCTCCTTCCTCCATTTTAAATTATTTCAATGCCCACGATCCTCCACTGACAAAAATCTGAAGGCTCCCATCATAAAACTCTACAGTATGATTCACTAGATAGACCAACAGATAAAACAAACAAACAAAGCAGCAGATATGATGCAATGTAATGCAATGTGATTGGCTGCCATATCCAGGTTATGATTGGTCACAAGAACCTCATCTGTGATTGGCTAATTTTGGATCTGAAGCTGTACAATATTTAGTTGTGCTTTCAATTCCCATATTTTTGCAATAATTTCTGGCAAAACTGCTTCAAAAGCTAAAAATATTACAGGGAGAGAATGCAAAATTGTATTCTGAACAAAACTATATATAATATGTCATATTAGCATCGAAGATATTCGACAGAAAACGTTTAAAACTTGAAAATTCAATTTATCCTATGCCTATGCAGGACTTTTGAACACCACTGTACTACGTAGCTGGGCAATATACTACGTGGGCTGTGCTATATACTACG
The DNA here is from genome assembly GCF_051348905.1 of Ranitomeya variabilis. Taxonomy (NCBI): domain Eukaryota; kingdom Metazoa; phylum Chordata; class Amphibia; order Anura; family Dendrobatidae; genus Ranitomeya; species Ranitomeya variabilis. The sequence continues at coordinate 999,143,091 of NC_135233.1, read as the reverse complement.
TGGCTGGGCAATATACTACGTGACTGGGCAATATACTACGTGGCTGGGCAATATACTACATGGACATGCATATTCTAGAATACCCGATGCGTTAAAATCGGGCCACCATCTAGGGGTCACTTCCGTCTTTCTGTTTGTCCTTCTGTCTGTCTTTCTGTCTGTCTGTCACGGATATTCATTGGTTGCGGCCTCTGTCTGTCATGGAATCCAAGTCGCTGATTGGTCGTGGCAAAACGCCCACGACCAATCAGCGACGCGCACAGTCCGGAAGAAAATGGCTGCTCCTTACTCCCCGCACTCACTGCCCGGTGCCCGCATACACCCCTCCGGTCACCGCTCACACAGGGTTAATGCCGGTGGTAACGGACCGCGTTATGCCGCAGGTAACGCACTCCGTTACCGCTGCTATTAACCCTGTGTGACCAACTTTTTTACTATTGACGCAGCCTATGCAGCGTCAATAGTAAAACCATCTAATGTCAAAAATAATTAAAAAAATAAAAAATGATTATATACTCACCTACACCGCCTTCCCTACTCCTCGCGATGCAAGCGGAACGTTCCTGGGGCAAGGATGGTCTGGCAGAAGGACATGTGACCGCGACGTCTCACAAGTCCTGCGCGCCTGCGGGGAAAGGACCTGTCGTGACATCACGGTCATGTGACCGCTACACAATCATGTGACCGCGACATCATCACAGGTCCTGCGCGACAAGGACCTGCCGTGACCTCATGATCATGTGACCGCGACACTGTCACGTGACCGCGCCGTCATCACACCCTGGGACCGGGAGCTACCGCCTGCACCCCACACAGGCGACACAGCTACAACGCGCCTGCGGATGGTGAGTATATGTTTATTTTTTATTTTTTTAACCTGTGTCATACATGGCTGAGCAATATACTACGTAGGCTGTGCAATATACTACGTGGACATGCATATTCTAGAATACCCGATGCGTTAGGGTCACTTCCGTCTTTCTGTCTGTCCTTCTGTCTGTCTTTCTGTCTGTCACGGATATTCATTGGTCGCGGCCTCTGTCTGTCATTGAAATCCAAGTCGCTGATTGGTCGCGGCAAAATGGCCACGACCAATCAGCGACGGCACAGTCCGGCGGCAAAATGACCGCTCCTTACTCCCCGCAGTCAGTGCTCGCTCCATAATCCCCTTCAGTCAGTGCTCACACAGGGTTAATGGCAGCGGTAACGGACCGCGTTATGCCACGGGTAACGCACTCCGTTACCGCTGCTATTAACCCTGTGTGGCCAACTTTTTACTATTGATGCTGCCTATGCATCAATAGTTAAAAGATCTAATGTTAAAAATAATAATAAAAAAAAAAAATCGTTATATACTCACCGTATGTCGGCCCCTCGGATCCAGAACCGGCCTTTCCCGCTCCTCGCGATGTCCATGCATTGCGGTCTCGCGAGACCGCTACGTCCTCATCTCGCGAGAACGCAATGCACTCTTGGGACCGGAGCGTCGCAAGGAGCGTCGCTAAACGCCTGGGCTGGATACGTGACTGTGCTATATACTACATGGATGTGTTATATACTACGTGGGCAGTGTTATATACTGCGTGGGCTGTGTTATATACTGTGTGGGCTGTGCTATATACTACGTGGGCTATGCTATATACTACATAGGTTGTGCTATATACTATGTGGGCTGTGTTATATACTATGTGGGCTGTGTTATATACTGCATGGGCAGCGCTATATACTGGGTGGGATGTGCTATATACTGCATGGGCTGTGTTTTATACTACGTGAGCTGTGCTTTATACTAGGTGGGCTGTGTTATACACTGCGTGGGCTGTGCTATATATTATGTGGCTGTGCTATATACTATGTGGCTGTGCAATATACTATGCGGCTGTGCAATATACTACATGGGCTGTGCTATATACTACATGGCTATGCTATATACTACGTGGCTGTGTAATATACTACGTGGCTGTGCAATATACTATGTGGCTGTGCAATATACTACGTGGCTGTGAAATATACTATGTGTCTGTGCTATATTCTATGTGGCTGTGCTATATACTACGTGGCTGTGTTATATAGTACATAGCTGTGCTATATACTATGTGGCTGTGCTATATACTACGTGGCTGTGCTATACACTCACCGGCCACTTTATTAGGTACACCTGTCCAACTTCTTGTTAACACTTAATTTCTAATCAGCCAATCACATGGCGGCAACTCAGTGCATTTAGGCATGTAGACATGGTCAAGACAATCTCCTGCAGTTCAAACCGAGCATCAGTATGGGGAAGAAAGGTGATTTGAGTGCCTTTGAACGTGGCATGGTTGTTGGTGCCAGAAGGGCTGGTCTGCCTTGTTGATGCCAGAGGTCAGAGGAGAATGGGCAGACTGGTTTGAGCTGATAGAAAGGCAACAGTGACTCAAATCGCCACCCGTTACAACCAAGGTAGGCCTAAGAGCATCTCTGAACGCACAGTGCGTCGAACTTTGAGGCAGATGGGCTACAGCAGCAGAAGACCACACCGGGTACCACTCCTTTCAGCTAAGAACAGGAAACTGAGGCTACAATTTGTACAAGCTCATCGAAATTGGACAGTAGAAGATTGGAAAAACGTTGCTTGGTCTGATGAGTCTCGATTTCTGCTGCGACATTCGGATGGTAGGGTCAGAATTTGGCGTAAACAACATGAAAGCATGGATCATCCTGCCTTGTATGGAGCATCTTTGGGATGTGCAGCCGACAAATCTGCGGCAACTGTGTGATGCCATCATGTCAATATGGACCAAAATCTCTGAGGAATGCTTCCAGCACCTTGTTGAATCTATGCCACGAAGAATTGAGGCAGTTCTGAAGGCAAAAGGGGGTCCAACCCGTTACTAGCATGGTGTACCTAATAAAGTGGCCGGTGAGTGTATACTACATGGGCTGTGTTATATGTACGTGGGCTGTGAGACTCTTTCACCCGGGGCCCTCAAAAACCTGGAACCAACCCTGGCTTCACTGATTGGTCACGCCCAGCCGGCCACGAAAAATCAGCGACAGACGCAGTCTGGCCGCAAATTGGCGCAGGATTTGAACCACGCTTCGCTAATTGGTTGCGCCCGGCCATCCGAATCCTGTGTGTTCATTGCATTATTCTGAAATCTTCATAAATAAACTACATACATATTCTAGAATACCCAATGCGTTAGAATCGGGCCACCATCTAGTATGCGAATATAAAGGCTTTATTGGCCTTTTTTCAGAGAATATGAGTGATAACGCCAAAACTTTTACTCCACTCATGGTTGGTGGTTGGGTGAAGCCATTTATTGTCAAACTACTGTGTTTTCTCTTTATAAATCACAATGACAACCCAAAACATCCAAATGACCCTGATCAAAAGTTCACATACCCCATTTCATAATACCATGTATTGCCTCCTCTAACATCAATGACAGCTTGAAGACTTTTGTGGTAGTTGTGTATGAGTTTCTTTATTTTCTCAGAAGGTAAAGCTGCCCACTCTTCTTGGCAAAAAGCCTCCAGTTCCTGTAAATTACTGGGCTGTATAGCATGAACTGTGTGCTTCAGGTCTCCCCAGAGTGGCTCAATGATATTGAGGTCAGGAGACTGAGATGGCCACACCAGAACCTTCACTTTGTTCTGCTGTAGCCAATGACAGATCGACTTGGCCATGTGTTTTGGATCGTTGTCATGCTGGAACGTCCAAGTACCTCCCATGCGCAGCTTCCGGGCAGATGAGTGAAAATAAAGTGCTGACAACATGCTGCATTCATCTATCCTTCAACTTTGACCAAGTTTCCTGTGCCTTTGTAGCTCACATATCCCCAAAATATCAGCAATCTACCTCCGTGCTTTACAGTAGGAATGGTGTTCCTTTCATCATATGCATGTAGAAAAGCCGCGGAGACACCATCACGTGTTTCTCAACGCAAGCAGCTTTTCTACATGCATTTGCATATTTCCCATAAGGGATGGGTGCAGTGTTCTGGATCACTGCGTTGAGAAACACGTGATGGTGTCTCCGCGGTGTTGGATGTTTTGATCTCCCATCATCCCATCATTCATCCTTACGTTTATTTCCTTTCATCATAGGCATTGTTGACCTCTCTCTAAATGTAACGTTTATGGTTGTGGTCAAAAAGTTAAATTTTGGTCTCATCACTCCAAATTACCTTGATCCAGAAGTTTTCAGGCTTGTCTCTGTTTTTTTCCACATTGTAGGTGAGATACTTTGTGGCATTTGCGCAGTAATGATTTTCTTCTGGCGATTCGATCAAGCAGCACATTTTTCTTCAAGTGCCTCCTTATTGTGCATCTGTGATGCTAGTCACTTCTCACGGCCAAGCCGTGAGTCAGAGTGGTCAAGGAGTCGAAGGTCAGAAGCCAGGAGGGTACGTCATGAACAGAAAGAAAAGACAAAAGAGTAGTCAGGTAACGTTCCGAGGTCAGAGTGCCGGGAGGATTACGGTTCAGAGCTTAAGTGGTTAAACAGGTGGATGGTCAGAAAGAAGTCCAAGATCAGGCAACAGCGCATGCAACCAGAACTCAAGGCACAGGAAAGCACAAAGCACAAACCTCACAAGATGAATGTACGTCTGTCTGGCAGTGTTCTGGGAAACTCAACTCAGTTAAGAAGCATGGCGATTAACTGGAATAGTGTACACATGAGACAGCCGACGCCTCACAGTCTCAGATTAGATAGTCGAGCTGTCAATATAAACACTGAATGCTCAGCACACCCCTGTACCAGATTGGAAGGACAAGCTGTCAATTAAAGTACTGACAGCTTCAGCACACCCCTATACCAGATTGGACAGCCGAGCTGTCAGTAACTGCATCCCGCTGAGGGGTGGAACCATGAGAGCATCTTGAAACAGTCACATCGCTAATTTTCAGAGAGACCTGTATTTCAGCTGATGTTATTTGTGGGTTTTTCTTTGAATCCCAAACAATTTTCCTGGGAGTTGTGGATGACATTATTGTTGGTCTACCTGACCGTGGTTTTGCTTTTTACAGAGCCCCTGATTTTCCTTTTGTTAATCACAGTTTGAACGCTGCTGACTGGCATTATCAAATTCAGTTTTATGCAGTTCAACTACCTTTTCTCGTAGATCAGTTGAAAATTATTGACCTCTCCCCATGACTCACAATAAAGAAATGTCAGTGGCTGGATGAAAGATGCAAGAGTCTGTCTGGATCTTGGAAAATCACTCAGCTTTTATGCACACACACTGATTGCAAGCAAACAGGTCACAGGTGAGGATGTTATCTTTTGTAGCCATTCAAACCCAATTGTGTCAACTTCTGTGCATGTTACCAGGCCAAAATCACCAGGGTATGTGAACTTTTGATCAAGGTCATTTGGATATTTTGGGTTGCCATTATGATTTAAAAAGAGAAAACACAGTAGTTTGGCAATAAATGGCTTCGGCCAACCACTAACCATGGGTGGAGAAAAAGTTTTGATGTTATCATTCATATTCTCTGTAAAAAGGCAAAGAAAGCAGCAATTCTGCCAGGGTATGTAACCTTTTGAGCACAACTGTATACTGTATATACAGGCTGGAAATAAATATTTGATCCCTTGCTGATTTGGTAAGTTTGCCCATCATGAACAGTCTATAATTTTAAGGGTAGCGTAATTTTAACATTAAGAGATATAATATCAAAAATAAAATCCAGAAAATCACATTGTACAAATTTTATAAATTTATTTGCATTTTGCAGTGAGAATTAAGTATTTGGTCCCTCAGGCAAACAAGACTTAATACTTGATGGCAAAACCCTTGTTAGCAAGCACAGCAGGCAGACGTTTTTTGTAGTTGATGATGAGGTTTGCGCACACATCAGGAGGAATTTTGGTCCACTCCTCTTTGCAGATCATCTCTAAATGATTAAGATGTTGAGGCTGTCGCTTGGCAACATTGAGCTGGAGTCCAGTAGTTGGATCAGCACTAGAGAGTCTCAGAAAATAGTAATCTTTAGGAGCAGTAGCTTTTAATGCCCCATATATTGCTCCATACTGTATAATGGCCACACATGATGCTGTATGCTGTATAATGGCCACACATGATGCTCAATACTGTATAATGGCCACACATGATGCTCCATACTGTATAATGGCCACACAGTGCTCCATACTGTATATTGGCCGCACATGATACTGCGTACCATATAATGGCCACACATAGTTACTCCTACACACTTGGCTGCGCTCCATACACCTTGCACACATGGCTCCGCTCCATACACCTCATACACACGCGGATCTGCTCCATACACCTCGTACACACGCGGCTCTGCTCCGTACACCTCGTATACACGCGGCTCTGCTCCATACAGAATAATGGCCCCATATAGTGCTCCATACAGTATAATGGCCGCACATAGTGCTCCATACAGTAAAATGGCCCCACATAGTGCTCCATACAGGATAATGTGCCTTATATAGTGCTCAATACTGTAAAATGGACTTGTGACGCCCCAGGGACCTGGTTGTCACAGTGGCATTGCTTTCCTCACGGGGGGAGTGATGTCACGCTTGGAAGCAAGGGAAGATCTCTTCTATCAGGTAAGCACATTCACACAGCATGTTCACAATCCAGGCCGGAAGGGGGAGCTCTGAACCTGGTTTTCAGTGGAACTCCCCTATTGATAGAATCTGGTTTTGGAGGGAAAGTTAGTCAGTCGGTCTAGGGAGACCAAGAGAGAAGGAAGTCAGTCAGTGAATGAGAGGAAGCCAGAGAGGAGCTTGTCATGGAACTTCAGCTAGGCAGAGCTGGTACGATTGGAGAAGAGCTGAGAAGACATGGGAATCTGCAGCTCCTGGCGAAAAAGGGGAAAGAAGAGAGACGTGTGAGGGGCCGTGAAGCCACAAGAAAGAGCTGCAGCTCCTGGACAGGGAGACAGAGGTGGAATAACAGTGTAAAGTGAGCGTGCAGGAGAGCGAAGTACAGGCAAGTGACACCAGAGGAGGACAGCTGCGATTGGGCTATCTCCCTGCGAAGCGCCGATACCAGTAGCTGGAAGACCGAGGTTGTGAGGAACTCTAAGACTTACAGCAAAAACCGGCAGGACAGCTGGATTATTACAAGTAGCCTGTCCGCCCTAATACCCAGTAGGCACAGTGGCACATAGAGCCCGGGTCGTGATAGAGACACTATAAAAATGCTCGAACCACCTGTCATACAGGTTTGTGCCCCACCTTTATGGACAGAGAGAACTGTGAGGACCTTGCCAGAACCAAAAGGCAGTAAGGGACTACAACATCACCACGCTAATAGGAAGGCTTCTAACTCCACCTGGTAAAGGGGACTCTGAACTTGCTTCCAAACCAGCCAGACCCTGCCTGTACCTGTGATCTGTTGCCCTGGACTGTGGTTGCCTGAAGCCTTCAGTAAACCAGGTAAAGAGACTGCACACCTGGGTCCTCCGTTTCTTTGTAGGGGGGTGGTGCTGTTATGGACAGTAAGGAACACATTAAGAGACAACACCCCCTTGTCTGGTGTGATGCAATGTTCTGCTTCCCCCCTGCAATAGACTGTGAGAATGAACTGCACTGTTCTGAGGGGAGGGGTGGAGCCTGGACAGTGTGTGTGAGCTGATGCTACTGGAGAGAACTTTGTGCAGAGACCTTTGTGCTTGTAGCTGTAAAAGAGGACCCACAGCCTTAAACAGAGTGGACTTGTGAAATTGGACAGACTCTTCTGGCGTAGTAAGGGTGGCTGTCCTGTGCTACTTTGAGAAGCCATGAAGATACCGAGAAAGGGATTTACAGTTTCCAGGAGCACCTCCCGTATCCAGAAGCAAAGAGAAGACCGCGTTTCACGGGGCTGGCAGAGAGCCGTGTGCACCACCGTACTAGACTGTTGGGGGCCCCCTCGGACTGTATACGACTCCCCAACATCACCGTGAGTTTGTTCCTATTTTGTGCACATGTCAGCGCATAGTGTAGGCTTCAACCGACACAACACGTCAGCCGTGTGGCCTGCTTAGTAAAGGCCAGGGAGGCTATACGTAGACCAGCATCATTCTTTGTTTATTGTTTGCATTTGCTTGTATCACGTATATTGATTCTGTAGTAGTTGGAGCACCATGCTATTTGACGGCTAAAGAATACAACTCTTGTAAATTATTTTTTTGCCATTGCATACCCCTGTTTGCAACTTCCTCATCCACTTTATTCTTTGCCTTCCAATAAATTTATCCTTTGTTGTTTGCACCTCATCTTGTGTATGCTAGTCTTCCTGTACCGTGGTGGTCCCCCAGCCATCGCTTCAAGTGGCGCTGCGAGCAGGGTGCTGTCACCAAGATGGAGGCAGCAGACAGCAATGGCAGGAATGCTAATGTTAATGGGGATGCTGTGGGCATTGGTGGAACCCCTGCAAGGACACTCCCTATGGGCACCATATTTAGTGTGCTACCAAAGTTTGACTGCAATAATATGCCACTGTCCGACTGGGTGTCCCGGCTGCAAAGCACCCTGAAGATTTATAACATCAGCCCAGACCTTGAAGTGGATATCGCTTTAACTGCCCTAGAGGGAGAAGCCAGTAGAAACATCTGCCTACAATCAGAACTCACTTGTGTTACCCTGAAAGAGCTAGTGAAGTTCCTGGAAGAGATCAACAACGAGACTGCTAGCGCGGGACACCTTCGCGCCAAATTTTTCTCCAGGCTGCAGGGGGAAGAATAAGGGATTTTTCAGTATGCGACAGTACTGCAAGAAGCGCTAGCAGAGGTGCAGAGAAAGGAGTCATATGGACTTGGCGGCATGGGCTCTAAAGAACGGATACTCCGGGAGCAATTTATTCTGGGACTGCACAGCACATCCTTGAGGCGAGCACAGTCTGAATGGGTCTGGGCAGATCCGGCTCTCACATTTCGTGAAATCCTGGTGGAAACAGTGGCCCGAAGTAAAGAAGAAAGCTATGCATCTGGGGTGATGCGTGTCCAGGGCGCCAATACCACAAACCATCAGGAGGTGCTGGTCCAGGTGGTGCAAGGCTTGCAACTGTCCCTTGTCAACGTGCAAGAGAAACTGACCCAGATGGAGTGGGGGAACTACAACAGTCTGACCCATCGTACTCATACAACTATTCTTTGGCTCGACCAATAAGGAATCAGTGGGAGCAAGCCCCCACCCGTCAGGCATCGGAGGCACGAGGACAGGCTCGAGGCACCCCTCAGCAAGGAGGAGGCATTCAATGCTGGGAATATGGAGGATGGGGGCACCTTGCCAGAGACTGTCGGAATTACGCTCAAGGCCAGCGAAAGCTGCCGTTAAACTACCAACCCCCGCAGTAGTGCGGCACTCTGCAGGGGAGGTGAGGAGAGAGGTCACTCTATATCATAACGAACACTTGATTGCTGGGTGTCCTGTTGTGAATTTGCTTTTTGCTCCTTCTAGTGGTTACTAGTTTTTTGACTCTGGTTTTTCTGTCATTCCTTTTATCCGCACCTGGGTCGTTAGTTAGGGGTGTTGCTATATAAGCTCCCTGGACCTTCAGTTCAATGCCTGGCAACGTAGTTATCAGAGCTAGTCTGCTGTGCTCTTGTCTACTGATCCTGGTTCCAGTTATATCAGCTAAGTCTGCCTTTTGCTTTTTGCTATTTGTTTTGGTTTTGTATTTTTGTCCAGCTTGTTCCAAATCTATATCCTGACCTTTGCTGGAAGCTCTAGGGGGCTGGTGTTCTCCCCCCGGACCGTTAGACGGTTCGGGGGTTCTTGAATTTCCAGTGTGGATTTTGATAGGGTTTTTGTTGACCATATAAGTTACCTTTCTTTATTCTGCTATCAGTAAGCGGGCCTCTCTGTGCTAAACCTGGTTCATTTCTGTGTTTGTCATTTCCTCTTACCTCACCGTCATTATTTGTGGGGGGCTTCTATCCAGCTTTGGGGTCCCCTTCTCTGGAGGCAAGAAAGGTCTTTGTTTTCCTCTACTAGGGGTAGCTAGATTCTCCGGCTGGCGCGTGTCATCTAGAATCAACGTAGGAATGATCCCCGGCTACTTCTAGTGTTGGCGTTAGGAGTAGATATATGGTCAACCCAGTTACCACTGCCCTATGAGCTGGATTTTTGTATTCTGCAGACTTCCACGTTCCTCTGAGACCCTCGCCATTGGGGTCATAACAGTGTCCCATCCTGCGTGATGAATTCGAGGGTGTTCTAGTGGATTGCTTGATAGACACCGGGTCACAAGTGATGACGATGCCAGAAACATATTTCACGTAGCATTTCCAGGCCCTGGCCAAGCCAGAAAAAGAGACATTGATCTGGTTGTTTGCTGCCAACAACAACCGATCCCGGTCACAGGGGTCCTGTGGATGAATATCCGAATCTGTGGGCAAGAAGTGGGGAGAGAAGGGATCCTGCTAGTCCCTGAGCCTATCAAAGAAGATGTGCCTGTATTACTGGGAATGAATATCCTACGTGAACTCGATCAGATTATGTTTACCAAACGGGGACCCGGATATTGGAAGAAGGTTACTACACATAAGCCTACTCAAGAAGCCCTTCAACGACTGATCCACATCTGTGGGAGGCAGAAGAGTGTGCCATCTTATTAGACAGCAATGGTCATCAGGGCTCCTTGTAAAGAGCCTGTAATTCTGCCTCCTGAACGAGAAACTATATTACACCTTCCTCGACAGGTTGGAAGTGATTGTCCAGCCTGTGTTAGGAGGAGGAGTGGACCAAGAAGTCATGATATCTCGTACGATAGCTGTGGTCCAGCAAAGACAAGTCCCCATAAGAGCTTTGAATGTGGGCCCCGGGGAGGTCACCTTGCCACGAGGGTGAAGACATTACTGAGGCCGATGCTGGATTCAGGAGTAGTTCAGAGTAGTCAGAGCCCTTGGGCAACCCCAGTGGTGCTCGTGAAGAAAAGGATGGGTCCATCCGGTTCGGTGTAGATTACAGGAAACTCAATGCCTGCACTGTTCAAGACTCGTATCCCTTTCCCCTCATAGAGGAATCCTTGACAGCATTGGGGAAAGCCAAGTACTTCTCCATCTTGGACCTAGCAAGCGAATACTAGCAAGTAGCCGTGGCAGAGAAAGACAAAGAAAAAAACGCCTTCATCCTCCCTATGGGACTGTGTCACGGTTCACACCGTGCTGCCAACACTATGTCACGGATCCCAGCAGTATGTCAGTGATCCCGGGGAGGATATCTTTTTTCGTCCCTACTACTCACTCCAATTTGACACGAACCGGGGTTGCTTAGTTGCCCCTGGGTCCTTCTGAAGGGGATTTATCTATATCCCACTTCCCAGTTGCGGTTTGGAACTTGCAGCTCTCTGGCACCCCCCTTACACTCAGGTCAGACTAGGTACTGCACCTAGGGTAATTAGTCACCAGAAAGGCTGCCTGCTATGTACTGGCTATTGGGCACGCTGCAGCAAGGGCAATATAACTACTCCCACACAGGCGGGAACAATAATTATCAACGCCGCCGTTGCTGCAAAGATCACCAATCGCACAGAACAAACTATGCTGCCACCAGCTCTGATTAACGGGTCTGGAGCCAACCCAAATCAGTAGCTCAATTCACTTAAGAGGACACAGTTCATTATAGTGCATGTAGGATAGCTGCGGAGACACCATCACGTGTTTCTCGAAGCAAGCAGTGAATAGCCAGACCTTTCCCCGGGAGGGAACAACCACGGGAAGGGCAGCATCCAATAAAGGAAAACATCCAATACTGGAAAACCACCTATGCCAAGCATGGTATCCATGTGGATGGATACCATGCTTGGCATAGGTGGTTTTCCAGTATTGGATGTTTTCCTTTATTGGATGCTGCCCTTCCCGTGGTTGTTCCCTCCCGGGGAAAGGTCTGGCTATTCACTGCTTGCGTCGAGAAACACGTGATGGTGTCTCCGCAGCTATCCTACATGCATTTGCATATTTCCCATAAGGGATGGGGGCAGTGTTCTGGATCACTGCGTTGAGAAACACGTGATGGTGTCTCCGCGGTGTTGGATGTTTTGGTCTCCCCGAGGCCAATCATCTGTTCCTTCACAGTTCATTATAGAGCAGAAGAGACAAGCTAGCAATTAAATATTTTACTCCTTGAAAAATTAGGCAGTGTTTATAAAGTATAAAAAGATATTAGAAAGGAGACAATTCGTAAACACATTACAGATTACAAAATAAAATAGGATTAACGTTGAAAAGAGAACTTACAGGTTATGTCATGATATCATCTTGGCTGGCCTGTGGCTAAGGAGGATAAATACATCCAGATGCATGGAACAGCTTTGCCAAGCTGATGTTAGATAGTTTCCCGGGCCAAGACTGAAGGCTGGGCTAAGAGTATAGTGAGTTACTTCTGAGATTGTGACATCATTAAAGGGCTGGTTAATATGCACTGATCTGATAGTTATTTACCCTCTTCCAAAGTCTCAGACAAAGGCATCCCTGAGTGAGAGGGGAGGGACCACGAGTGGCTTTCTAGGATTGGTCACCTGCAGTTTAAAGCCACACCCTGCTCACAAACTAGGTTCAAGTTACCCAGTGTCGCTGCTCTAGGCTTTGCCATTGGATGGAGGAATGCAGAGGGGGGAAAGGGGGGTCGCAGCTGCATTGTGTGTGTGTAGAAAGCCATGTCCTTCTAAACTCACAATATAATATGGCATTTTTGGCATTATCGTGACAGACTGTTTGAGTTTAACTGGATGCCCTTTGGGCTCTCCAATGCTCCGGGCACATTTCAACGGTTGATAGAAAAGTGTTTGGGGGACTTAAATTTTGAGGCTACCCTGATCTATCTGGATGGCATCATTGTGTTTTTGGCCTCATTCAAAGAACACCTTGCCCAGCTTGGACAGGTACTTGGAAGACTGCAGGCTCATGCCTGAAGATGAAGCCAAAGAAGTGCCACCTCTTCAAGAGAGAGATCGAGCACCTGGGCCACATAATGTCACAAGATGGAGTTCTAGCCTCACCAGAAATAGTGGCTGCTATCCAGAAGTGTCCAGTCCCTCGAGCAGTGAGAGAACTTCAGGCCTTTCTGGGGCTCGCCGGGTACTACCACTGGGTTGTCAAAGACTTCGCGAAGGTGGTGGGTTCTCTGAATGAGCTGCTGAGGGGGACCGCCAGAGTGCCAAAGACCCATAGCCTCCCTTGGTCCCAGAGACAAGACGAGGCCTTCCAGGCTATAAAGAATGCCGTTACTTCAGCTCTGATTTTGGCCTACGCAGATTTCGATCAACCGTTCCTGTTGTACACAGATGGTAGCCTTCATGGACTCAGTGCAGTACTTTCTCAGATACAGGATGGACATGAGAGTCATCGGGTATGCCAGCAGGTCCCTGCCAGACAGCGAAAGAAACCACCACAATTACAGCTCCTTCCAGTTAGAGCTCTTGGCCCTGGTGTGGGCCATGACAGAAAAGTTTGTGGGCTTCCTGACAGGGACTAAGATTCAAGTTCGAACAGACAATAATCCCCTGGCTCACCTTGAGAATGCTAAATTGGGGACCTTAGAACAATGGTGGGTGGCTTGCCTAGCCAAGTTTGACTTTACCATCCGTTATCGCTCTGCTACTGAAAACGCAAATGCTGATGGGCTGTCAAGAGTGACTGTGGAGACTCTAGTGGGGGATCTCAATGAACAACTCGAAGAGGAGGAAACCCCAGACTTTTGTAAGTTTAAGCCCCCAGTGTTGCGTCCCAGTGAAGTAGGGAGGCCTGCGCACTACCCCGGTCTCTGGGGAGAACCAATGAGGAATGTGGACATGTTCAGTATGAAGACAAAGGGCTGAGACAGATGAAATGGTGGGTAACTCAGAAGCAGAAGCCTGGCAAACAAGAGAGGGATGATCTGGACGCTGAAATGAAGAGTGTCTTACACCAGTGGGATAGACTGGAAATGCGAGAATCAGTGCTATATCGTAAGAGACAACAGCTAAAAGATATGGAAGTAAGGTGGCAGGTGGTCATCCCTGGAAGAATGGCTCAAGAAGTAGCTAAAGAAGGCCATGAATTTGGAGCACACTTCAGACTCACAAAAACCTACCAATGGTTACAGCGGTACGTATATTGCTCCCGGTTGCAGACTGTGGTGGAAGAGGTTTGACGGCAATGTCGAGTATGCAACCTCATTAAGAGTACTTAACTGAGGGTGCCCATCCAGAACATACAAAATAAGGAACGTTAGAGGTCTTGATGATCGACTATCTCCTCGTGGGACACTCGGCCCGGGGGTTAAAGTACTGTTTGGTGATGACCGATCATTTCTCCAAGTTCGCAGTAGTTACCCCTACTAGAGATCAGACTGGGGATTAGGCGGCGCGAGCCATCTGTCAAGACTTCATCCGGGTGTATGGGTGCCCAAAGCGCATCCACTCGACCAAGGCGCATGTTTCCAAGGCAAGGTGATGGAATAACTGTATCGTATGTATGGCATTGAGCGGTCCCGGAACAACACACCATCCTCAAGGCAATGGAGCATGTGAACGTTTCAACCGAACCCTACTTCAAATGCTGAGGACGTTGGAGGAGGATAAGAAGGCATGTTGGCCAGACTACCTGCCAGAGTTGGTCTGGACCTACAACAATCAGGTCCACTCCACCACGGGTTATACCCCTATCAACTGCTGTTTAGAAGAGCGGGGCGAGAGATCATTGAGCTGAATTTGGAACAGCCTGAGGTGCTGATGGAGTGAACTGTCTCTTCATGGGTGAAAGAGCATCGGCAACGATTACAAATGATACGGCAGTTGGCGGGTCAGCAGCTGCAGGAAAAAGAGCATACGGGCCGTAAACAGACTCAAGAGATACTGCTCCAACCCGGAGACCGAGTGTTAGTCAGAGAGAAATGCCCCAAGGGAAAACTAAATTAGAGTTGGGAAGTACAGACTTACAGAGTAATCGAGAAAGTGTATGCTGACGGCCCGGTCTACAAGGTGCAGATTGAGAGTGGGGCATCTGCGCCTAGAGTACTTCACAGAAATATGCTGTGGCCCTGCCAGTCTGAGGTCTGTTCTGCGTCATTGCCGCCTGAAGGCGCTACTCCACTTCCTGAATCTGTCATGCCTGATGGTGAAATCGATGATGAGTGGTGGACCGTCTCTGACACAGTAGGGGGTCCTCAGCCATACAGAGATGGTAATCCCATGGATGTGCCACTACCGTCATGCGACATCGAGACCCAACAAGAGCCCAGTATGACTCTTGCAGCAAGTGTTCCTCTGGAAGATAGTCAAGCCTTGACTGACAGCCAAGAGCTCCGGAGATCTCAGAGGTCTACTGCAGGGGTTCCACCAGTCCGATATGTAGAACAGTGTACTCTGTTTGTTTTTCCAACTCTGTTGCCTCCTCTGTAGGTGCTGTTTCCGCATTTCATGTTCCTTCATTACACTGTGACCTTGATGCTGTGATGGCCGAGGATGACCATCATTAAGTAGGGAGGCAAGTAGGGGGGTGGTGCTTTTATGGACAGTAAGGAACACGCTGCCACTTTAAGAGACAGCACCCCCTTGTCTGGTGTGATGGAATGTTCTCCTTCCCCCCTGCAGTAGACTGTGAGAATGAACTGCACTCTGCTGAGGGGAGGAATGGAGCCTGGACAGTGTGTGTGAGCTGAAGCTGCTGGAGAGAACTTTGTGCAGAGAACTTTGTGCTGCTTGTAGCTGTAAAAGAGGACCCACAGCCTGGGACAGAGTGGACTTGTGAAATTGGACAGACTCTTCTGGCGTAGCAAGGGTGGCTGTCCTGTGCTACTTTGAGAAGCCACGAAGATACCGAGAAAGGGATTTACAGTTTCCAGGAGCACCTCCCGGATCCAGAAGCAAGGAGAAGACCACGTTTCACGTAGCTGGCAGAGAGCCGTGCGCACCACCGTACTAGACTGTTCGGAGCCCCCCGGGACTGGATATGAGTCCCCAACATCACTGTGAATTTGTTCCTGTTTTGTGCATATGTCAGGGCCTAGTGTAGGCTTCAACAGACAGAACACGGCAGCCGTGTGGCCTGCTTAGTAAAGGCCAGGGAGGCTATACATAGAGTAGCATCATTCTTTGTTTAGTGTTTGCATTTGCTTGTGTGAAGTACATTGATTCTGTAATAGTTGGAGCACCATGCTATTTGACGGCCCAGCTGAAGAATACAACTCTTGTAAATTATCTTTTGCCATTGTATACCCCTGTTTGCACCTTCCTCATCCAATTCATTCCTTGCCTTCCAATAAATTTACCCTTTGTTGTTTGCACCTCATCTTGTGTACGGTAGTATCCCTGCACCGTGATGGTTCCTCGGCCATCGCTTCATCTTTATACACCAATCACCATCACCAGCTATACACCGGGAGCCCTGGAGACATACTTCACCTGTGGGAAGCTAAACTATCTCAGCTGCCTTAACATCACCCCAGTGGACCCCTTTAAGCAGCGTCGGTCCCCACTGACCGAATACCACAGGTGACATCACGAACACAAACTTTATAAAACCCCTTTAAGGACATTCCCTTTAACATGTGCATCCAGGGCCACGGATCAGGTCACCGCCACCGTGACATCCCCATGTGAGTACTGGACCCGATACCGAGTACCCCACGCCCCTGGCGGGGGTTCCAGCCTCACATAGTCTTCCATACAGTATAAAGGGTCCACATAGTGCTCTATATAGTGAAATGCGACCCACATAGTGCTCCATACATTATAATGGGCCCCACAATAAAAAATAAATACAGACCTCAGCCCTTTCCCCTGTCTCTTCATAGTGTCATCAGATCTTCTGCACATCTCGGTACAGCGGGCGTGTTGTAATGATGTCATCACGTGCAATGCTGGGTGAAGGACAGTCAGCTGACGTTCCTTTATTATTGCCAATATACTTGTGGGGACCAGCCTAGCGTCGGGGGCCAAATATACTCCCCGTGTGGGCCACAGTTTGACATATGTGTTGTACACAGTCGGACATCCCCTTGCCTCTCCCATCATACTCTATACTGTACAGCTACTGTTGCTGCTGCTATCACTGCTATTGGATGGCCACACATCTCCTCTATGTCTATTGTCTTCTATAGCTACAGTACATTGTACTATTGCTGGGAGCCGAACCTTGCACAGAATTCTGGAAAAAACACCTTCTTGACTTTGGCTCTACATTGCATTACATAGTCAACCACCATACAATTCTACATTTTCCCAGAAAAGGCTACTGCAGAAGAAATGTATGGCCTGCAAGAGTTGGGAATACAACATGTCCTTGGATGGACCCATGATAATCATCTGTTCGGTGAAGCTGCTTCAATTGAAAAAGGGGTGGTTGAAATGAGACAACCACCTTTACGTATTTAAGGCTTTCTGTTAAATTCATGCTTTTTGTTTTTATTTTAATGACTTGAATATTGAGCAAGTGGCCAATTTTACTGGAAAAAAATATTGCTCTCTCTCTGGTACACCAGGTAGCCCAAATTTATCAACAGGCTCAAATCTTTCATAAAAGCATGCATATTTACTTCTTTGCTCATCATACAATGCAATCTTCTTATGGTAATTCCCAGCAAAATGTGCAGAGCCTGTCAAATTGCAATTATTATCCAATGAAATCCCCTTTACCCTTGTAGATAATAATACAGACTCACTATTGATGTCCTATAATGAGAACATATAATCCTGCTGTCAATAGCTCAATATAGATATGCAATTCTATACTTTCTGTGCATTATTTAGTAGACCATCTTTGGGTAAACCTAATTTATTGACAATGCTACCTTCTTGCCACCTGCTCACTTTTGAATACACTTATGGAGATAAGTAACGTCAATGCTTTCTGAGACACTAAAAGCTTCCACTTAAGTTATTTGAAGAGCTGTGATAATTTCCCTGCAGAGAGCGGCTCCAATACACACAGTACATAGTCAGACTGGAGGAGAAGAACCTGCAACTAGCAATGCTAAGAATGAAAGTGCAGTTTCATTATACAGTGTAGGAAATAAGTATTTTATCCCTTGCTGATTTTGTAAGTTTGCCTACTGACAAAGACATGAACAATTATAATAACATAGTTTATACAACGCGATTTTCTGGATTTTATTTTTGATATTTTATCTCTCAATGTTAAAATTAACCTACCCTTAAAATTATAGACTGTTCATGTCTCTGTCAGTGGGCAAACTTACAAAATCAGCAAGGGATCAAATAATTATTATTTCCTTCACTGTATATGAACAGGGCTGCCACCAAGAATTTCAAGGCCCCATATTATCACCACATAGTGACTGAGTACACATACAAGGGACAAATACCACCACACCATGACCAGACCACATATTACATCACATAGTGATCAAATAATATTACATAAATATTACATACAGGAACAAATACCACCACATCAATACCAGGCTATATATTACCACCACATAGTGACCAAATAATGCCTAATGCAAGGGACAAACACTACCACACCATGACCAGACCACATATTGCCACCATATAGGGACCAAATAATACCACATGCAAAGAAAAAGTGCGCCACACCATGACCAGACCACATATTACCACTACATAGTGGACTGAATACTGAATTACTATATATAAGGAATAGATGCTGTCACACCATGACCAGATCACATATTACCATCATGGTGACAGAATAATAATACCACATACAAGGAACAAATACTGTTCTTCCATACCATGACATGATGAAATATTACCACCACATAGTGACCGAATAATACCACATACAAGGAACAAATACTGTCACACCATGACAAGACCACATATTACCACCACATAGTGACAGAATAATTCCAAATTCAAGGAGCAAATACCACCACATCATTACCAGACTACATATTACCACCACAGAGAGTGACCAATTTAATACCACATACAAGGATCAAATGCTGTCACACCATGACCAGTTCACATATTACCATCACGGTGACCGAATAATACCACATACAAGGAACAAATATGTCCTCTCATTCTGCTCCTATAAGTCCTCTTATCCTGCCCCATATGTATCCAGCTTGCCCCATATACTGTATGTCCTCTTTTCAGGTGAACTTATTGTGACTGTCTCTAAACTTTTGAATGCACATGTCCAACTGTTCAATGTTTCACTACTTTTTGCACAACTTACTGTTCTGTAACAAGGAGCTTAACGGCAAAATTCACAAGAGGTGTTTGTGCAGTGCCCCAGAGTCCTGGTCGTTGCAGTAATGTCATTCTTCCACCAGGGGGAGTGAGGTTATGTCTGAGGGCAATAAAGGAGATGTCTTTACCAGGTATCACAAACAACACAACACACTTCACACTCCAGCCCACCAGGGGGAGCTACGCTCTTATGACTAGGGCACTCCTCACAATTAGGTAATACTGGTGGTCTGGATAGGAAGTTAGGCAGAAGCTGACTGGGCTTCACCCAGGCAGCACCCTGTCGGGCAGCCAGAGGGGAAGGAGGAACATCAAAGAGCTGCAGACAGAAGAGTCCCTGACAGGGGTGGGATCCTGTCAGAGGCCTAGACAGAAGGCCACGGAGCTGCGCCTGCCCCATGTGCGGCAGCATCCTAAGGAAAGACACGAAAGAGAACTGTTTTGTAGAGGGTGAGAAACAAAGTCATAGCACAAGGAGAGGAATCCAGAAGGAGTTCTGCCTTTTCTGAGGCGCAGGAATCCGGTAGCCAGAATACCAAGGGAGTAATAATCTCCAAGCCTTGCTCCAGAGACCGGCAGGACAGTTAATTCCACATTAGCTGCCTGACCCATACCCAGGAGGCACGGTGGCAACTTGTGGGGGGCTGGGGCGTGATAGAGTCCCTGTAAAAAGCCTCAGGCCATCAGTCATACGGGTTTGTCCTATCCATTCCATCAGGGGGACAGAGAGAAAGAGAAATAACATCTAGAACACTAACATCAGTTGTGAGGACCTTACCGAGAAGCTCAGCAGGGAGGTACTACAACACCCAGGCGCTAGAGGAAGGCTACTGATTTCCACCTGGATAAGGGGACTCTGGATTTGCCTTCAGACCGGCTGGACTCTGCCTACCCTGTGGTCCGTACCCTGGACTGTGGACACTAAAGCCTTCAGTAAAGGTAAAGAGACTGCAACCTTGTGTCCTCGTTCTTCACTGCGCCTCCCAACATTCACCATCTACACTCTGGGAAGCCCTGGGGATACACTTCACCTGTGGGAAGGTATACCATCTAGCTGCCATTACATCACCCCAGCGGACCCCTAACCAGCATCGGTCACCCTGACCGAATACCACAGGTGGCGTCACGAACATTATCCCTTTAAAGACCTTTCGCCCCTTTAACAATGGACCTCCCGAGGGCCACGGACCGGGTCTGCCACCGTGACATCCCCCTTGAGAACCGAAGGACCTGGTACCGAGTACCCCAATGCCCTGCTGGGGGCAATCCAACTTTGGCGTCCATTTGATCAATGAATCGCTCAATATATTTGGTAGCTGCTTAGTCACACCCCTCCTGGGTAAGTCTGGTTTGTGGCACAGTAGGGCCACAATCCTCGCTCACGCCAACCAGTCTGGACTCGAGCAATACATGGGATTAGCTGTGTCGCCATGTAGCGGCTCGTAACTCTGTACCCCAGAGCCTCAATGACCTGACGGCCTCCCTTCAAGAAGAGTGGGATGCCATGTGTTAGCAGACTTGACTTGAGAACAGCATGAGATGTCATTGTCAAGCTGTAATTGATGCTCAAGGCCACATGACAAGTTATTGAGACAGTGACATTATTTGTTGGGGTATAACCACCACTGTTGTTTGCTTTTGTTTAAAAAAATTGTTTGAGATGAGGAAATCACCATTGCATGCTTCTACTTAAAGGGAACCTGTAACGTCATCTGTAGCATCTAAAGTGTCCCCAGTGCGTTGTTAGTGATGTAATGTAAATCACTAACATGTTTTTTTCCATTAAAATCGCCTCTATAATCCTTATCAAAAAGCACTTTATATAGTCATATCTTACCTGCTCATATAGTCATAGGGGAGTGCTTCATTACATTCAGTCAGGGTTGTCTCTGCCCACGCAATTTGAATTATGTCCTGTGGTTTTCACGGATGTCACTGTATATCCCAGTTTATTGTGTTGTCACGCTTGTGCAGTGTGTATTGGGGGGCCGCGCTTGCACGATATGGAATTGGGGAGCTACACTTGCGCATTGTCTATCGGAGGCGTGACGAGCGGCTCCCCGCGTGTGTGCACTTAAGCTGTTTGTAGTCAACAGCTTGTCTGACTGCGTGCGCATACGCCGGAGCCTGAGGCTTTGGTGACGTCACACAAGCCAGATTTGTGCAGAATGGTGTGAAGACAGATGTGACCGACCGGCATGCTGCCTACACAGTCTGCGGAGGAGCAAGCACGGATCCAGGACAGCTGATTCACCACCTTGGGTGGATCCAGGAAAGCCGATTCATCTTATATCGTCACTCCACCTTTGGGTGCAACCCAGGAGAGCCCGCCAGATCACAAACACATAGAAGCACAGGTAAGCTTCTATAGGCACCAATGTATTATAAGAGTTCTTTCTCATTATTAATATAGTTTATCTGGGCACACAGGCAAAGTGCACTTATATTCAGCTTCATTAACATCACATGGAGGAGCGCTGATGCTCATTTATTAAATGTTCTTTACGTAGTTTCTTAAAGAGCCAGTGTCAACATTATTGTCCTGTCCTCTTTCACTGGTGATTGATAGTCCTGGCTTTCCTGAACTTTCTGTACAGAGAATACAGAAAACATTAGCAAATGCTGTCAGTCATCAGTGAGGTAGACGGGGACATGCAAAACCAGTGAGTGAAAAGGTGAACTGAGCATCTTGGCCTCACTAAGGGTACACAGACCACCCTAGTTAGTATATTATATTAAACTTCAGTTTTTGCAGAAAGGAGACAGCAATTGGAACACTAAAGGTGAAATTCGTATAGGGTCAATATCCCCTAAAAGGTTATTTGCAGTATCAGTTTGGGTGGACATATTGTTTTTAAAATATAAATTAACTTTTTAAGTTGCTTCCATGGCTGCCAAACTTAGTAATAACCAGTCTGGGAACAAAGATGGAAAAATATCTATAGCTGGTAAATGGTAAAACTAAATTAAATTTGAGACTTAAGCATTTATCAAAATGTTCCACAGACAGAAATAAAATGCAAACACCAACGGGTTTATGCACATTTATTTAAAAACTTAAGCTTAAAATGGGCTTTACTACCAGACATTTGTAGCCAGTTTACCATCAATTCAAAACCCATAAAGCAATATAATATTAGCTAAGGTCCCTTTAGCTGGATAAAAGTTTCTATATTTTTCTATTTGTTTTTTTTTATACGTGGATAAATTTCAGAATTCTTTTAAGAACATTGCAGCGATGTTGGAGATGACAGCTTGAAACAATAATCAGTTGCACTATGTTGGCCTGCAGGATTGTAAAGGTTATTGAGTTTATGGATGACATCTCAATGGAGTCCAGAGCGTCATCTCTTCTATAATTCTTTTAAGTCCATAAGCCTTGAGGACACCAAGGTTGGCCATCTTTTTGATAGGTACTATGTACATATGGCCACATCTATCATGGCTTATCCTGTAGCAGAATATCTTACAGTCATTCAGAAGATATCTTTCCATGATTAGTTTGCACACAAGATATGGAAGCCACAGAGTTTTTTCCAATGAGTTATGATGCCAGTGTAACCAGAAACTGTGGTCATTAACTCATAAATGTCTCAAGAAAACTAATAAAGCAATATTTTGATAATATATTAAGGCTAAAGCAGCTTTCTAATAAGAAAATAATCCTGCCTGTGAAATGCTATCGGCAATGCACTAACTGGCACCAAAAATTGATCCAAGATTAGCAACTGGCAATAATGATCCAGTAGAAAATTACCAATTAACAAGACAAAGTTCCTTCTTCCATAGAGATTCTTCTTCATAGACAATATGAATTCTACAAGGACACATTTGCATATTTTATTTTCATGCTAATTACTGTGGTGGGTAGCGGACTTTAGCGTGAAATCCCTGCATCATTCAACAGCTATGACTCATTTATGGATTCACAGTAGATGAAATTCTCCAGGAATGAAACAAAATAATTTATTGTATTTGGTCAGAATTCCTCCTCAAAAATGTGACTGTAGATCATGTCATTTCTAAAATCAAACAAAATAAGTCAGATTTTATTCCCATTTAATCAAAAGCAAAGTACAGCTAGCCATATAGAGGACAGTAATTAGAGTACTGTAAGCCATGAATGGCCTGCAGCTCTATCTGATGGTCATGTAAGCATCTGTCAAGTGTGAAGGAGTGAACAAGACTTTCAGATCTTAGGAGGAGATAATACAACGTGTAGTAAAAACAAGACTTCTCTCTACTTACAGCATAGGGAATCTATATAGCTATATAAACGTTTTATATGCACATGTAGCTCTATCAAAGGCAAGTCCAGCAATATGTTTACATGGTCAGTATATTCTTCTGTTACTGAGAAATCAGCAATAAAACTTATCAGCTGATGGCTGAAGTACTGTTTGTAAGTCAGAAGCCTCTGTCAGTCCAGCTCTATTCCCAGCCCAGTACCGCCTCCTAAAGCTTCACTGATAGTCTCTATGCTGTGTGACATCAGGCAAAAAGCCCTCAGGCAAGCCGGAGGAGGCGGCGATGGGCAGGAATAGTGTTGGAGTGACAGAGGATTCAGATTTACAAATAGATCTTCAACCTCAAATGCATATTAATTTAAATGCTGATTTCTCAGTAACAGAGGAACAGACTGGACTATACACACAGCTTGTCAGTCATTATCAGCAGATGAGGAGATGCTGCCGGGGATCCACATGTATGACTATTCCCCGACGGATATTAAAAGTATGTTTTTCTCTGAAACAGTGCAGTGGGTCAGAGACAAAACATATATGGCTGTGATCTGACAGCCAGTGGCTGACATATGCTGCTGACAGTTTTGGGCGGCATGTATCAGCTGACAGGTTCCCATTAAATGAGGAGAGGGGAGTAAGTAGCTGTCAGATGCCTATAGCAGCAGCTAATCCC
Source organism: Ranitomeya variabilis (assembly GCF_051348905.1). NCBI lineage: Eukaryota > Metazoa > Chordata > Amphibia > Anura > Dendrobatidae > Ranitomeya > Ranitomeya variabilis. The sequence goes on along the minus strand of NC_135233.1, from coordinate 999,119,056 downwards.
CTGGGAGAACATGACACTGGTATTGTCTATGATTCCAGTGGGATAACCTAACTTATTATTATCTCAATTAACTAATAACAGCTGATTCTCACAGCTGACACCCAGTATTTTATCTCCCGAGACACTGTGATCAAACAAGATAGCAGCATTCTGGTGGCATAGAGAAGCATCCCACAGGGAGGGGGCTCCCTGCGTGCTTCCCTGAGACCATCAGAACAACGCGATGTGATCACGTTGTTCTGAGGGTCTCATCCCTGCAGGCCTCGGGATCCAAGATGGCTGCGGGGTCCTGCAAGGAGGTGGCTTCTCAGTGCCTGCTGAGAGCAGGACCTGAGAAGCCTCCTACACTGCCTGTCAGATCGCTGATCTGACGCAGTGCTGTGGAAAGTGTCAGATCAGCGATCTGACTTTGTACAGTGATGTCCCACCCTGGGACAATGTAAAAAAGTTTAAAAAAAATAAATTATACTGTAAAAATATTTTTTTCAAAATTCCTAAAGAACAAACAAAATTTGTTCCAATTAATACATTTCTTTATATAAATAAAAAAACAATAAAAGTACACATATTTAGTATTGCCACATCCGTAACGATCCGTCCTATAAAACTGTCCCACTAGTTAACCCCTTCTGTGAACACCGTAAAAAATAAATAAAAAACGAGGCAAAAAACAATGCTTTATCATCATACCGCCGAACAAAAAGTGGAATAACACGTGATCAAAAAGACAGATATAAATAAATATGGTACCGCTGAACACGTCATTTTGTCCCGCAAAAAATGAGCTGCCATACAGCCTCGTCAGTGAAAAAAAAAAGTTATAGCTCTCAGAATAACGCGATGCAAAAACAATTATTTTTTATATAAAGTAGTTTTTATTGTATAAGAGCGCCAAAACATAAAAAAAGAAATAAATGAGGTATTGCTGAAATCATACTGACCGGAAGAATAAAACTGCCTTATCAATTTTAGCATATGCAAAATGGTATAAACGCCCCACCCAATAGAAATTCATGAATTGCTGTTTTTTGTTCATTCTGCCTTCCAAAAATCGTAATAAAAAATGATCAAAAAATGTCATGTGCTCGAAAATGGTACCAATAAAAACGTCAACTCGTCCCGCAAAACATAAGACCTCACATGACTCTATGGGCCAAACTGGAAAAATTATAGCTCTCAGAATGTGATGATGCAAAACTATTTTTTTGCAATAAAAAGCGTCTTTTAGCGTGTGACAGCTGCCAAACATAAAAACCCGCTATAAATAGCAAATCAAACCCCCTTTATCACCCCCTTAGTTAGGGAAAAATAATAAAATAAAAAAATGTATTTATTTCCATTTTCCTATTAGTGTTAGGGATAAAAGTTAGGGTTAGGTGTTGTGAATTAGAATTTTTTGGCTCCCTCTTGTGGTCACTAGTGATATGACTCTGGGATTGTCTTTCCTCTGTTTGGCACCCACCTGGGTCGTTAGTCCAGGGGTGTTGCTATATAAACTTCCTGAATTCTCAGTCTGGTGCCTGGCATCGTTGTAATCAGTCCTTTCTGTTTGCTCCTGTCTGCTGGTGATGGTTCTTGCAAAATTAAGCTAAGTCCTGCTTCCTTGTTTTTTGGTTATTTGCATTGCTCTTATTTTTTGTCCAGCTTGTACTAAATGTGATTCCTGATTTTGCTGGTAGCTCTAGGGGGCTGGTATTCTCCCCCCGGGCCGTTAGACGGCTCGGGGGTTCTTGAATATCCAGCGTGGAAATTTTGATAGGGTTTTTTGCTGACCGTATAAGCCATCTTACTATATTCTGCTATTAGTCAGTGGGCCTCTCTTTGCTAAATACCTAGTTCATTCTTACGTTTGTCTTTTCTTCTTACCTCACCGTTATTATTTGTTGGGGGCTTGTATCCAACTTTTGGGGTCTTTTCTCTGGAGGCAAGAAAGGTCTATCTTTTCCCTTCTAGGGTTAGTTAGTTCTCCGGCTGGCGCGAGACGTCTAGAACCAACGTAGGCACGTTCCCCGGCTGCTGCTATTTGTGGTGCTAGGATTAGATATACGGTCAGCCCAGTTACCACTGCCCTATGAGCTGTTTTTTTGTGTTTGCAGACTTGGTATTATTTCTGAGACCCTCTGCCATTGGGGTCATAACAGTTAGGGTTGGGGCAAAGTCAGGGTTAGGGTTGGGGCTAAAGTTAGGATTAGGGTTGGGGCTAAAGTTAGGTTTAGGGTTGGGGCTAAAGTTAGGGTTAGGGTTGGGGCTATAGATAGGGTTGGGGCTAAAGTTAGGGTTGGAGCTAAAGTTAGGGTTAGGGTTAGGATTAGGGTTGCGATTAGGGTTAGGGGTATGTTGGGGTTAGCGGTGTGTTGGGCTTAGGGTTGTGCTTAGGGTTGTGATTAGGGTTAGGGGTGTATTCGGATTAGGGGTGTAGTTAGGGTTATGGTTAAGGTTGGGCTTAGGGTTAGGGGTGTGTTGGGGTTAGGGTTGGAATTGGGGGGTTTCCACTGTTTAAGCACATCAGGGGCTCTCCAAATACGACATGGCATCCAATCTCATTTCCAGCCAATTCTGCGTTGAAAAAAATCAAACGGTGCTCCTTCACTTCCGTGCTCTGCCGTGCGCCCAAACAGTGGTTTACCCCCACATATTGGGTATCAGTGTACTCAGGACAAATTGGACAACAACTTTTGTGGTCTAATTTCTCCTGTTACCCTTGTGAAAATAAAAATTTGGGGGCTAAAAATTATTTTTGTGGAAAAAAAAGATTTTTTATTTTCACGGCTCTGCGTTATAAACTTTAGTGAAACACTTGGGGGTTTAAAGTTCTCACAATACATCTAGATAAGTTCCTTGGGGGTTTAGTTTGCAAAATGATGTCACTTGGGCGTTTCTACTGTTTAGGCACATCAGTGGCTCTGCAAAAGCAACATGATGATCGTAGCCCATTCCATCAAAGTCTGCATTCCATAACTTCACTACTTCCCTTCCGAGCCCCGACGTGTGCCCAAACAGTAGTTTTCTCCCACATATGGGATATCAGCATACTCATGACAAATTGCACAACAACTCTTGGGGTCCAATTTCTCCTGTTACCATTGTGAAAATACAAAATTGGAGCTAAAAAATCATTTTTGTGGAAAAAATATGATTTTTTATTTTCACTTCTCTACATTATAAACTTCTGTAAAGCACTTGGGGGTTCAAAGTCCTCACCACACATTTAGATACATTTCTTATGGGGTCTACTTTCCAAAATGATTCACTTGTGGTGGGTTTCCACTGTTTAGGCACATCAGGGGCTCTCCAAACACGACATGGCGTCATTGAAAGGTCAAACGACGCATCCTTCCCTTCCAAGCTCTGCCATGTGCCCAAACAGTGGTATACCCCCACATATGGGGTATCAGTGTACTCAGGGCAAATTTCTCAACTTTTGGGGTCCAATTTCTCCTGTTACCCTTGGTAAAATAAAACAAATTGGATCTGAAGAATTTTTTTTTGTGAAAAAATGTTAAAAGTTCTTTTTTTTTAAAACATTCCAAAAATTCCTGTGAAGCACCTGAAGGGTTAATAAACTTCTTGAATGTGGGATTGAGCACCTTGAGGGGTGCAGTTTTTAGAATGGTGTCCCTTTTGGGTATTTTCTATCATATAGACCCCTCAAAGTGGCTTCAAATGTGATGTGGTCCCTAAAAAAAATGGTGTTGTAAAAATGAGAAATCACTGGTCAACTTTTAACCCTTATAACTCCCTAACAAAAAGAATTTTGGTTCCAAAATTGATGTAAAGTAGACATGTGAGAAAAGTTACTTATTAAGTATCCTGTGTGACATACTGTATCTGTGTGATTTAAGGGCATGAAAAGTCAAAGTTGTAAAATTGAGAAATTTTAAAAATTTTCGCCAAATTTCCATTTTTTTCACAAATAAACACAAGTCATATCAAAGAAATTTTACCACTATCATGAAGTACAATATGTCACGAGAAAAGAATGTCAGAATCAGCAGGATCCGTTGAAGCATTCCAGAGTTATAACCTCATAAAGGGACAGTGGTCAGAATTGTAAAAATTGGCCTGTCATTAATATGCAAACCACCCTTGGGGGTAAAGGGGTTAAAGCCACCATGACAGCCATCATATATCTGCGTGCTCCAAGTTTGGTCAATGTAGGCCGGAGGACCACTTTTTTTGCTGTGTGTTACTGAAATTATATACAGCACTATTTAGCATACAATAATATAAACAGGCCACATATTTGCCAGTGTGGCATTTCCCTGAGAGCCCTCATATATCTGTGTGCTCCAAGTTTGGTCATTGTAGGCCGGAGAACCACTTTTTTTGCTGTGTGTGCATAAATTAACCTAAAAAAAAGGCCCCAAAAATTGAATAGAATCTGTAAGGTCAGGCTGAGGCCTGCCTGGTGTTTGGGTTTGAAAAATCGTAGATTTGCAGGCATACTGATCAGATATATTTTCGCTACTAATAAAGACATTTGTGTTGAGCATTTGAAATAGTGCAGTAGTCCATTTAAAATGGTTAAGGCAAGGGGCAAGGGATGGGGAAGTAGACGTGATGCTGATGGTGCATCCCCAGAGGACGACATCGTGGCCAAGGTGAAAGTGGGCAACAACAAAGACCCACATGTTCTCGCTCTACCTTTATGTCCCAGTTTCTAGGGGACCGCAGCACACCACTATTGAAGCCAGAGCAGTGTGAAACGGTTGTTGGTTGGATAGCGGATAATGCTTCCAGTCACTTAGCCACCACCACCACCTTGTCTTCCACACGGTCAAGTCTGAGTAGCCGTGTGGCAAAGATATTCCTCACCCTGATACTCCTTCCTCCCACCATGCCGAGTGCCCTGAGACAACTGATCCCACACTTGGACACTCTGAATAGCTGTTCAGTTTTCCATTTCAAGATTCAGAAATCTCTGCCGGTCAACTTGAAGTGGGGAAAGATGAGATCGCATGTAGAGCTGCCCAAAGCTTTGACCAGCCCCGGTCACACAAAGGCGATGGTGGGAAAGTGTCACAAGAGGAGGACGATGATGAGATACAATTGCCAGAAAGTCAGGAGGAGGAGCAGGGTGTGGATGTGGAAGAAGAGGTGGTGGATGACATAGTGACTGACCCAACCTGGCAGGAGGACATGCATAGTGAGGACAGCAGCACAAATGGGGAAGGAGGCATATCCCCCCAACAGGCAGGAAGAAGCAGTGTGGTGGCCACAGACAGAAGGCGTGCATCCATTCCCAGTAACACCAACATGAGGGAAGTTGCCATTCCAGCTGTTAGATCTTCCCGAGTCTGGTTATTTTTTAAAGACTCTGCCGATAACCCCAAACAGGCCATTTGCAGCACTTGCCATGCCCGCATGAGCAGGGGTAGCAAAACAACCAGCCTGACCACCACCAGCATGATCAGGCACATGCAAGCAAAGCAACCAACTTTGTGGGCCGAACCTGTTATGATCCGGTGACCTTGGAGCCGCATGAAACTTTCTCTGGAGTCGGTGGAACCTGTACTGACCGCAAATCCTGAACTAACACCGCAACTAGAAGTAGCCGTGGGGTGTGCCTAACAAACCCTAGACACCTCGACACAGCCGGAGGACTAAATACCCCTATAGATGAAAATAGGAATGCTATCTTGCCTCAGAGCAGACCCTCAAAGGATAGGCAGCCCCCCACGAATAATGACTGTGAGAAGGAGAAGATTAGACACACGCAGGTAGAAAACAGGATTAACAAAAGAGGCCACTCTAGCTAAATAGGAAAGGATAGGACAGATTACTAGGCGGTCAGTATTAAAACCCTTCCAAAAATATCCACAGCAGATAATGCAAAAAGTTCCACAATCTAACTAAAGACATGGAATGTATATCTGCCACTCCAGAGAATCCAGCAAGACTGAGAAAATACTGACACAATCTAAGCTGGACAAGAAAACACAAAGAATAGCACTGAATTGTGAAACACACAGCATGTGTGTCACAGGGGAAAAAAACCCAGACACTTATATTTGCTGATTTGGCAGAAAGGCTGGAGGAACCAGGCAGAGGTCAAACACCTCCCAACAACAATTGACAACTGGCAAGGACTAATAAATCCTGCACACCTAAATACCCCAGTCAGAACTGCAATCAGCAGATACACCTGACCAGGACTGCAACTCAGGGGCAACTGCATTACCACCTACAACCACCGGAGGGAGCCCAAAAGCAGAATTCACAACAAAACCCCCCCTTGAGGAGGGGTCACCGAACCCTCACCAGCGCCCCCAGGCCGATCAGGACGAGCCAGATGAAAGGCATGGACCAAATCAGCAGCATGGACATCAGAAGCAAAAACCCAAGAATTATCCTCCTGGCCATAACCCTTCCATTTGACAAGGTACTGAAGCCTCCGCCTCGAAAAACGAGAATCCAAAATCTTCTCAACCACATACTCCAACTCCCCATCAACCAAAACAGGGGCCGGAGGATCAACAGAGGGAACAATGGGCACCAGATATTTCCGCAATAAAGATCTATGGAAGACATTATGGATAGCAAAAGAGGCCGGAAGCGCCAATCGAAAAGACACCGGATTAATAATCTCAGAAATCCTATAAGGACCAATAAACCGAGGCTTAAACTTAGGGGAAGAGACCTTCATAGGAACATGACGGGAAGACAACCAAACCAAATCCCCAACCCGAAGCCGGGAACCATCACACCGACGATGGTTAGCAAAACGTTGAGCCTCCTCCTGAGACAACAACAAATTGTCCACCACATGAGCCCAAATCTGCTGCAACCTGTCAACCACAGAATCCACACCAGGACAGTCAGAAGGCTCAACCTGCTCAGAAGAAAAACGAGGATGAAAACCAAAATTGCAAACAAAAGGCGAAACCAAAGTAGCCGAACTAGCACGATTATTAAGGGCAAACTCGGCCAATGGCAAAAAGGCCACCCAATCATCCTGATCAGCTGACACAAAGCATCTCAAATAAGTCTCCAAAGTCTGATTAGTTCGCTCGGTCTGGCCATTTGTCTGAGGATGAAATGCAGAAGAAAAAGACAAATCAATGCCCAGCCTAGCACAAAAGGCCCGCCAAAACCTAGAAACAAACTGGGAACCTCTGTCGGACACAATATTCTCCGGAATACCATGCAAACGAACCACATGCTGAAAAAACAATGGAACCAACTCTGAAGAGGAAGGCAATTTAGGCAAAGGCACCAAATGAACCATCTTAGAAAACCGGTCACAAACAACCCAGATAACCGACATCCTCTGGGAAATCGGAAGATCAGAAATAAAATCCATAGAAATATGCGTCCAGGGCCTCTCAGGGACCGGCAATGGCAAAAGTAACCCACTAGCACGGGAACAACAAGGCTTGGCCCGCGCACAAGTCCCACAGGACTGCACAAATGAACGCACATCACGTGACAACGAAGGCCACCAAAAGGACCTACCAACCAAATCTCTGGTACCAAAAATACCAGGATGACCAGACAACACAGAACAGTGAACCTCAGAAATCACTCTACTAGTCCATCTGTCAGGAACAAACAATTTCCCCACAGGACAGCGGTCAGGTCTATCAGCCTGAAATTCCTGAAGAACCCACCGTAAATCAGGGGAAATGTCAGAAAGGATCACCCCTTCTTTCAGAATGCCGACCGGTTCAAGGACTTCAGGAGAATCAGGCAAAAAACTCCTAGAAAGGGCATCAGCCTTAATATTCTTAGAACCCGGAAGATATGAAACCACGAAATCAAAACGGGAAAAAAACAAGGACCATCGAGCATGTCTAGGACTCAGCCGTTTGGCAGACTCGAGGTAAATCAAATTCTTATGATCGGTCAGGACCACAATACGGTGCTTAGCTCCCTCAAGCCAATGTCGCCACTCCTTAAACACCCACTTCATAGCCAACAACTCCCGATTGCCGACATCATAATTGCGTTCAGCAGGCAAAAACTTGCGGGAGAAGAAGGCACACAACGTTTTATCAAAGAACCAACAGAGTCCCTCTGAGACAAAACGGCCCCTGCCCCAATCTCAGGAGCATCAAACTCAACCTGAAACGGAAGAGAAACATCTGGTTGGCGCAACACCGGAGCAGAAGTAAATCGGCGTTTAAGCTCCTGAAAGGCAGAGACAGCCGCAGAGGACCAATTCACCACATCAGCGCCTTTTTTCGTCAAATCAGTCAAGGGTTTAACCATGCTGGAGAAGTTAGCAATGAAACGGCGATAAAAATTTGCAAAACCCAAAAATTTCTGAAGGCTCTTCACGGATGTGGGTTGAATCCAATCATGAATGGTCTGAACCTTAACCGGATCCATCTCCATAGATGAGGGAGAAAAAATAAAGCCCAAAAAAGAAACCTTCTGCACCCCAAAGAGACACTTAGACCCCTTCACAAACAAAGCATTGTCACGAAGGATCTGAAATACCATCCTGACCTGTTCCACATGAGACTCCCAATCATCGGAAAAAATCAAAATATCGTCCAAATATACAATCAAGAATTTATCAATATAAGTCCGGAAGATATCATGCATGAAGGATTGAAAAACAGATGGAGCGTTAATGAGCCCGAATGGCATCACAAGGTATTCAAAATGGCCTTCGGGCGAATTAAACGCAGTTTTCCTTTCATCACCCTGCTTAATACGAACAAGATTATATGCCCCCCGAAGGTCAATCTTCGTAAACCAACTAGCCCCCTTAATCCTAGCAAACAAATCAGAAAGCAAAGGTAAAGGGTATTGAAACTTGACCGTGATCTTATTCAAGAGGCGATAATCAACACAAGGTCTCAAGGAGCCATCCTTCTTAGCAACAAAAAAAAACCTGCTCCCAACGGTGAAGAAGATGGCCGAATATGCCCTTTCTCCAAAGACTCCTTAACATAACTCCGCATGGCGGTATGTTCAGGCACAGACAGGTTGAAAAGTCGGCCCTTAGGAAACTTACTGCCTGGAATCAAGTCAATCGCACAATCACAGTCCCTGTGCGGTGGAAGGGAACTGGACTTGGGCTCATCGAATACATCCTGAAAATCAGACAAAAACTCTGGAATTTCAGAAGAGGAAGAAGAGGAGATTGACATCAAAGGAACATCATTATGAACCCCCTGACAACCCCAACTAGTCACAGACATAGATTTCCAATCCAACACAGGATTATGTACCTGCAACCACGGGAAACCCAGCACAATAACATCATGCAAATTATGCAACACCAGAAATCGACAATCTTCCTGATGGGCTGGCGCCATGTGCATGGTCACCTGTGTCCAAAACTGGGGCTTATTTTTAGCCAAAGGTGTAGCATCAATCCCCCTTAAAGGAATAGGGTTCTGTAAAGGCTGCAAGGGAAAACCACAACGCCTGGCAAACTCAAAATTTATTAAGTTCAAGGCGGCGCCTGAATCCACAAATGCCATGACAGAAAATGATGACAATGAGCAGATCAAGGACACCGATAGCAGAAATTTAGGTTGTACAGTACTGATAGACAGTAAATGAACTAGCGATCCTTTTTGTCCGCTTAGGGCAGACTGAAATGACATGAGAAGCGTCGCCGCAATAATAACACAACCTATTCTGACGTCTGAATCCCTGTCGTTCCGTTCTAGACAAAATCCTATCACACTGCATTGGCTCAGGACTTTGCTCTAAGGACGACGCCACAGCGCGCACAGTTTGACGCTCCCGCAAGCGCCGATCAATCTGAATGGCCAGAGACATAGAATCACTCAGACCGGAAGGCGTGGGAAACCCCACCATAACATCTTTAACGGATTCAGAAAGACCCTTTCTGAAAATTGCCGCCAAAGCATCATCATTCCATTTAGTCAACACAGACCATTTTCTAAATTTCTGACAATACAATTATGCCGCCTCTTGACCCTGAGACAGGGCCAACAAGGTTTTCTCCGCTTGATCCACAGAATTCGGTTCATCATATAATAATCCTAAAGCCTGAAAAAAGGAATCTACATTAAGCAAGGCCGGATTCCCAGATTCCAGGGAAAATGCCCAATCCTGAGGATCGCCACGCAGCAAGGAGATGGCAATTTTAACCTGCTGAATGGAATCACCGGAGGATCACGGTCTCAGAGAAAAAAACAGTTTACAATTGTTTTTAAAATCCAAAAATTTGGACCTATAACCAAAAAACAAATCAGGAGTAGGAATCTTCGGCTCTAAAGCAGGAGTCTGAACAATATAATCAGAAATACCCTGTACCCTAGCAGCAAGCTGGTCTACACGAGAAGCTAATTCCTGAACATCCATGCTGGCACAAGACTCCTCAGTCACCCATAGATAAAGAGGGAAGAAAAGACAAAACAGGCTGCAGAAAAAAAAATGGCTCAACACCTTTCTTCCCTTCTTCTGAGATGCATTTAACTCATTATTGGCAGTTGTACTGCTATGATCCGGTGACCTTGGAGCCGCATGAAACTTTCTCTGGAGTCGGTGGAACCTGTACTGACCGCAAATCCTGAACTAACTCCGCAACTAGAAGTAGCCGTGGGGTGTGCCTAACAAACCCTAGACACCTCGACACAGCCGGAGGACTAAATACCCCTATAGATGAAAATAGGAATGCTATCTTTCCTCAGAGCAGACCCCCAAAGAATAGGCAGCCCCCCAGGAATAATGACTGTGAGAAGGAGAAGATTAGACTCACGCAGGTAGAAAACAGGATTTAGCAAAAGAGGCCACTCTAGCTAAATAGGAAAGGATAGGACAGATTACTAGGCGGTCAGTATTAAAACCCTTCCAAAAATATCCACAGCAGATAATACAAAAAGTTCCACAATCTAACTAAAGACATGGAATGTATATCTGCCACTCCAGAGAATCCAACAAGACTGAGAAAATACTGACACAATCTAAGCTGGACAAGAAAACACAAAGAATAGCACTGAATTGTGAAACACACAGCATGTGTGTCACAGGGAAAAAAACCAGACACTTATCTTTGCTGATTTGGCAGAAAGGCAGGAGGAACCAGGCAGAGGTCAAACACCTCCCAACAACAATTTACAAATGGCAAGGACTAATGAATCCTGCACACCTAAATACCCCAGTCAGAACTGCAATCAGCAGATACACCTGATCAGGACTGCAACTCAGGGGCAACTGCATTACCACCTACAACCACCGGAGGGAGCCCAAAAGCAGAATTCACAACATGAACCCTAGGTTCCAGAACCACTGCCTGCTGGTCACACCACTGCTTCGTCCACTGTTTTGCATAGAAGCCAATCCCCAGTACACCATGCATGTAAAGATGCCTCTAGCCCTGCACCTGTTGTGGCCCACATTCAAGCAGCACCATCAGCAAGCCCATCTATCCTTGTCCCAGCACTGCGTTCAGTTGTCTATAACCCAGTCTTTCGAACGCAAGCGGAAATACCTCGCCAATGCCCCACAGGCCACAGTCCTCAATTCTAATATTTCTCTTCTGCCTTTTAGGTTTGTTGAGATGGAAGCTTTGCGCAACCTGATGGCGGCGGCCGTTCCAAAGTACTCAGTCCCCAGTCGCCAGTATTTCTCCCGGTGTGCCGTACCGGCATTACACCAGCATGTGTCCCACAATGTTACCCATGCCCTCAACAATGCTGTTACAGGGAAAGTCCACCTAACCACGGACACGTGGACAAGTGCTTGTGGGCAGGGATGGCACATCTCAATGATGGCACACTAGGTTAACATAGTGGAAGCCGCAACCCAGTCGGACCTTGGGACGGAACACATCCTCCCCACACCGAGGATTGCTGGCCCTACGTCAATCAGAGTTGCCCCCACAGTCTACAGCTCCTGCACCACCTTCTCCTCCTCCTCTTCATCCTCCATCTCTGAAATCAACACATCAGTCAGAAGCTGGAAGCACTGGAGCACTGCCCCAGCCAAGCGGCAACAGGCTATGCTGAAGCTAATCTGCCTAGGTGACAAACCGCACAATGCAGAAGAGTTGTGGACAGCGCTGAAAGAGCAGTCAGATGTTTGGATGACACCGCTGAACCTACAACCAGACATGGTCATGTGTGACAATGGCCGTAACCTGGTGGCGGCTCTGAGGCAAGGTGAGCTCACACACGTATCTTGCTTGGCCCATGTGCTTAACCTCGTGGTTCAACGTTTTCTGAAAAGCTATCCGGAGCTGCCGGATCTGCTAGTGAAAGTACGCCATCTGTCTGCTCATTTTAGAAAGTCAGCTACAGCTTCAGCCGCCCTTGCCGTGCTTCAGCAGCGTTTTCAGCTTCCAGCTCACCGACTGTTGTGTGATGTCCCCACACGCTGGAACTCTACCTTGCATATGTTGGAAAGGATTTGTGAGCAGAAGAGGGCCGTTGTTGACTACCAACATCAACAAGGCCATCAAATTTCAGGTCAGACTCCACACATAAGACCTCAGGAGTGGACATGGATGTCAGACATATGTAACATCCTCCAAAACTTTGAGAACTGCACCATGATGGTGAGCGGCGATGGCGCCATAATTAGCGTCACCATCCCGCTTCTCAGCATTCTGAAAACCTCTCTGCTCACAATCAAAGAGGATGCATTGCATGCGGAGCACGAGGACATGGAGCAAGGAAACATACAGGAGGATTACACTCAGCCAAGCCTCATGTCTTCTCAACGTGGATTGGTAGGCAATGAGGAGGAGGAAGAACAGGAGCTACTTTCATGCGCTATAGATGGTACTACAAACACATCTGTATTAGCTTCTGTTCAGGGGGATGGCCTGAGGACAGGGAGGAGGAGGATGAGGATGAGAGGAGGACAGCATGGTCAGTCGTCCTGTTGGTGAGGACACGGAAGTCTTGCCTGTTATCAGTCTGGCACGCATGGCGGACTTTATGTTGCGCTTCATTTCACGTGACCCTTGGATTATCAAAATTTTGGGTGACACTCATTGCTGGTTGGTGACACTTCTAGATCCATGCTACAAGGAGAACTTTCAATCTCTTCTGTCTGAGGCAGAGAGGTGTACTAAAATGTTGCAGTACCAGAGGGCCCTTGTAGCGGAATTACTTTGAAGATTCCCATGTGAGAACGCTGGCAGCAGACGTCAGAATTTGTTGTACAACCAAGGAGTCCAAGCGAGAGAGACTATCCAGCTCAGGCAGGGGAACAATGGCCAAGTTCTGGGACAGTTTTCTCAGACTCTCCCATCGTGGCGGCAAAGAGGCAAGGGATTCTGTCACAAGAAGTGCAATGTTTGGGAAGATGGTGAGGGAGTACCTTGCAGATCGTACAAACATCATCCGTGATTCCTCTGTGCCTTTTAACTATTGGGTATCCAAGCTAGACACGTGGCATGAACTGGCTCTCTATGCCTTGGAGGTCCTGGCCTGCCGTGCTGCTAGCGTTTTGTCAGAGTGGGTTTTTAGTGCTGCTGGTGGAATTATCACAGATAAGCGCATCCGCCTGTCAGCTGAAAATGCTGACAGGCTGACTCTTATAAAAATGAACAAGGCCTGGATTGGGAAAGACTTCTGTACACCACCAAGTGAAACCAGCGAAACATAACCTCAAATACATTCTCTCTTTTGGGGAGGTGTGCATCTCTTCACAACCACACATGGGTATACGCTTCCCCATTTGATCTGTTTGTTGTTCTCCTCCTCCTTATCCTCATCCTCATCATCCAGAACCACTAGATGACCAGGGTGAACATGCTCTGTACTGTTATAGGCCAGTGATTTTTGGGCACGGGGGCTGTGAAGGCACTATTTTATTTTGCAAAAACAGGAACCCACATTGGGGAATTGGGCATTACATTAAATTGGGCCTACTTCTTAAGTCTGTCTCCTGCAATGTGTCCTTTAACTGCCACTAGATGACCAGGGTGCACGTGCTCAGTACTGTTATAGGCCAGTGAATTTTGGGCAAGTGGGCTGTGATGGCACTATATTTTAAGTCCAAAAAGGACAACACATTGGGGAATTGAATATGACATTTCTTTGGGCTTACTTCTTTACTCGGTCTCCTGCAATCTGTCCTGTACCTGCTACTAGATCACTAGGGTCAACTTGCTCTGTACGGTGCATTTTGGCCAAGACGGTGGAAGAGAATAGTTGAATATCCCGTGCAGTGAGACATTGGGCTATGCTAAGGGTGTGCTGAGCATATAATTGGCATAATGGGATAAAGAAGGATTTCTTGAAATACTGAAAATATTAATTTTCAAAATTCCTTGATGTTGTGCTTAATTTCACCAATGGTTATTAAAAGCTGACAGAGTCCCTTAAAAATACTGGAATATAAATAGCTACTAGTTGCAGACCATTGTACCAAGCAGCTGAGATGGAATTTCAATTTGGGTCATATTTTTAGTCTTAATGTTTTAGATTGTTAATTCTGATACAATATTGGACCAATCGTTGTGGTGGTTATATTATAGGATATAGTCAACATATGGATTATATTAACTCTTGCTACTGCCACAGTTCACCTGGGTGAATTGTACAATAAATAAGATTTCATCAGACTAGAATATTACATACCTTTTGTACTATTTAGTTAGAAGAACAAGCCATGTAATGCAATGATTTCCTGGCATTATGATAATTTATTTAGCTCGATTCTGTTATATGGTGAAGAAGACATTACCCCATTATTACCTTCTACGAAAGGTCACCCAATTATAATCCACTTGCTGGGAATGTGCGCTGTCCAGGGTCATGCAGAACGACTCCTGCATCCCCGTGTCATATCATGCTCTGTCATAATTATGCCACCATCCCCTGCCATCCCTGCTTAACTGCTTTGATTGCAAGATCGAATAAAATTCACATACAAAGCAGTCATCTGTCTAGGAAATATATTTCAGTGATAGCACCAGACAAGAGAGATTTCTCATTCAGATGACCCAGGCATCCAATTTATTCTGCATGAAGAACTCTAATACTAGATCTCAATTTTCTCAGTACTTCAGCCAAACTATATTTAGCTAATAGATCAAAATGGTTCTGCAGCATAACAAGATGTCAAAGGGAAATACTGTGGAAAGCTTGCAGAAAATGTCTTCCCAATAACAGCAGAGGGTCTTCTGCATTCATTCTACTAGAAGATGCCACAATGGCTGCTTTATCCGTGTCTCCTTTTTTGTGTGAATCTATCATTTCCCATTTACCGCAACTCACTGACTGACACTTGCCAAAACACCCAATTTTGCTGTGACTGTCTCAATCTTTGGAATACAATCAGAGCAAAATTTTAATTAAAAAGAGGCATAGTTTATGTAAACCCCACCACACAGTAGGAGTTCTTGTCTGATTTAGGGAGAGACTGGGGCAGAAATCAAACATCCATATTTTGCCAACAGCAATATTGGTAAGTATGGAGGTTATACACGTAGCCAGGACAGAGGAACAGAGCTACTGTGCCTCACTATTGGTGTCTCCATTGACACCATATTACTGAAACATTCTCCTCAATGTTTCTAGGAAAAGATGTATTCAAAATATGGTGTCTAAGTATGCTGCAATTCATATACATTCATATTCATATTTCATGTGAGTATATTAAATTGGAAGCATCCCAAGGTACATTATGGCCCCGTAGATTTATGTGTAGTCTTGGAGGTTGTATAGAGCATTAAAGGGAATCTCTTAGTAGGAGCAATCCTCCTAAGCCATCAATATGAGCATGCAGGTCATAGGAATCTGAATAAAATGGTACCTTGATATATGTGATCTGATGTCTTATTCCAGAGAAATCAAACATTTTCTTAAATGCAAATGAGCTGTTAAGTTCTATGAACCAGACACTGATCTCCCTGAGAATCCAGGGTGAGACATGTAATGACTGACACTTTGTTCTCGTAATGACACAGAGCTCTGTTAACAAAGATGCTCATGGTAGCCTTGCAGCTCTTAGCAGGCCTTCCACAGACAGGCTTAGCACAGCCTACTCCCTTTAGTGTGTTCCAGGGAAACCCTATCCTTCACTATATAATAAAACAATCCCAAAATAAGAGAATTAATTATAAAGTTCTTCCACATACTCACAACCGCAGTGGGGGAGTGTATCAGGAAGACAAATTTACTGAGTTTAGGACACTCCTAAGACCAATATATCATGACAGAAAAAGACGGAGTTCATGTCCAAAAATACAAAAAAACTTTATTGAATGACACAAGATACTATTAAATAACAAGCACATATATAAAAAAATACACAACAATGTAAATCAAGATAGTTGGAGATGGAGGTAGCACAAATAAAAACGGTGCAGCACTCAGGCTGATGCCTTGTACATATAAGAATATGTAACTATCACCTGCATAGTGCAGAGTAGAAGTGCAGGTAATGGCCCGGGGGGTATAAATATCACTAAGTAAAAAGTGTAAATAATGTAAATAATATGACCAGAGCCCTGTACACTGGCTCAAATCACGTCGACAATAGGCATAAATCCCCACCCAGAGTTCTTACCCACACACTGGCATCAGGACCGGACCGCACCGTCGCCCCAACGCGCGTTTCGCGTCGGCTTCTTCGGGGGGCGGTGCTGCTAACTATCTGGCGCTGTGTTTTATAAGGTCATAAGTCATATTGATGCTGTCCACCTGTAGCGGCGCATGTTCACGTGCAGTCCGGCCGGGACCTGCATTACGAGCGGCATCCAAGATGGCGCTGCGGTGCACCAGTGGGTCGAATGGCCTCACTGAGCCGCAAACGTCATCAGGCGGCGCCGCCCACAATGCCCCGGGACAAGGACGTCACTGGGCATGCGCACAGAGGATCGGGAACCATATAACTACACTGAGGAACGGCGGAATCAAATAATACCTATCTCCACAAGAACAGAACCACAAGGGAAATACTGTGAGTAAAAGTAAAGTGAAATATGTACCAAATATGTGCGCATATAATTAAATGGGACCATCGTACTATACAGATACAGTGGTACCGAGTGACCAACGAATATATGCTTATTCATATGTATTAATATGTACTAATTTAAAATAATACACAATAAATATCAAATACAAACAAACATAAAATGACTAAAATAAGAAAACCAAATACATGTGAATGAAGATTTGGTAAATAATGAAAAAATATGAATAAAAAAGAAGGAGAATTACAACAAAACAGAATATTGTGCCAATGAACATCCAACTTCTTGTATAATTCCAGGATGTCTTGTGAACTGTGACGGAACAACGTGAACAAAAGTAGGGGAAAGATTCCTCGCTCCTCAGCATGATCCACAGACCGTCTGGACCCACATCAGTAGAACAACCACAACCAAAGGCGCCATAACCTAACAAAAGGTAACTAATCAAAAAAATACAAATTAAAAAATAAAACAATAATGCACAAGGAAATAGACAGCAAACACAAACAATTTAAAAACACATACAAAACTTCTGGAGAAAAATTTATAAAAAGGAGCTGAAGCTCAGGCTCTCATTAAGGCCAGCAGGGGCCAGAGTGTTCAGTACCGCTATCCAGCGGCACTCCCTTTGAGCCAACTTTTGTTTTGCGTCACCTCCTCTAATGCCTACACGAATCCTTTCAATCCCCCATGCTTTTAAATCCTTGGGATTGCACTTGTGATGTTTCCGAAAATTTTTCGGAATCGGTTTAAGACTCTCAATATCTTCCACATCACGTGCCGCTATTATATCTCGTACATGCTCACGAATGCGAACGCGTAGCTCCCGTGATGTTAGCCCGATGTAGACAAGCTTACACGTGCACACTGCGTAGTATACAACATGTGTTGTATGGCAGGTAATATATTGATTTATTCGAAATTGCCGCCTCCCATCTGATGACGAAAAAGTGAAGTTTCTGGTAAGGTTTTTACACGCCAGACAACCACCACATGGGAAGAAGCCATTCCTTTGTCTCCCTGCCTGGAACGGGTCTAGTACCTTGGCCACATAGTGGCTATGCACAAAGATATCTTTAAAATTATTGCTCCTCCGAGCAGTCATTAGGGGTTGGTCGGACAAAAAACTGCCCAATAGGGGGTCTGTTGCAAGAACTGGCCAGTGCTTTTTAGAATTCCCCGCATCTCATCCCACTTATGGTTAAAGGTGGATATAAATCTTGGTTGTTCATCCCAAGTTTTTCCCTGTGTTTTTCGCCTCTCCACTAAGAGATCACTCCTATTAGTTTTCTTGGCCCTTAGATATCCTTTCTTTATTGTACGGCCACTGTAGCCACGCTGTCTAAACCGCTCCCCCAGGTCCACAGCCTGCCTCTCAAAAAGTGTGTCGGAGGCACAGATCCTTCGAGCCCGAAGGAACTGGCCTATGGGGATGGCTCTTATCGTGGAAGGTGGATGGGATGAGGTGGAATGCAACAAGGCATTCACCGATGTTTCCTTCCTATACATATCGGTATAGATGTAACCATTTTCCTGTACCCTACAGGGTACAGGAAAACGGTTACATCTATACCGATATGTATAGGAAGGAAACATCGGTGAATGCCTTGTTGCATTCCACCTCATCCCATCCACCTTCCACGATAAGAGCCATCCCCATAGGCCAGTTCCTTCGGGCTCGAAGGATCTGTGCCTCCGACACACTTTTTGAGAGGCAGGCTGTGGACCTGGGGGAGCGGTTTAGACAGCGTGGCTACAGTGGCCGTACAATAAAGAAAGGATATCTAAGGGCCAAGAAAACTAATAGGAGTGATCTCTTAGTGGAGAGGCGAAAAACACAGGGAAAAACTTGGGATGAACAACCAAGATTTATATCCACCTTTAACCATAAGTGGGATGAGATGCGGGGAATTCTAAAAAAGCACTGGCCAGTTCTTGCAACAGACCCCCTATTGGGCAGTTTTTTGTCCGACCAACCCCTAATGACTGCTCGGAGGAGCAATAATTTTAAAGATATCTTTGTGCATAGCCACTATGTGGCCAAGGTACTAGACCCGTTCCAGGCAGGGAGACAAAGGAATGGCTTCTTCCCATGTGGTGGTTGTCTGGCGTGTAAAAACCTTACCAGAAACTTCACTTTTTCGTCATCAGATGGGAGGCGGCAATTTCGAATAAATCAATATATTACCTGCCATACAACACATGTTGTATACTACGCAGTGTGCACGTGTAAGCTTGTCTACATCGGGCTAACATCACGGGAGCTACGCGTTCGCATTCGTGAGCATGTACGAGATATAATAGCGGCACGTGATGTGGAAGATATTGAGAGTCTTAAACCGATTCCGAAAAATTTTCGGAAACATCACAAGTGCAATCCCAAGGATTTAAAAGCATGGGGGATTGAAAGGATTCGTGTAGGCATTAGAGGAGGTGACGCAAAACAAAAGTTGGCTCAAAGGGAGTGCCGCTGGATAGCGGTACTGAACACTCTGGCCCCTGCTGGCCTTAATGAGAGCCTGAGCTTCAGCTCCTTTTTATAAATTTTTCTCCAGAAGTTTTGTATGTGTTTTTAAATTGTTTGTGTTTGCTGTCTATTTCCTTGTGCATTATTGTTTTATTTTTTAATTTGTATTTTTTTGATTAGTTACCTTTTGTTAGGTTATGGCGCCTTTGGTTGTGGTTGTTCTACTGATGTGGGTCCAGACGGTCTGTGGATCATGCTGAGGAGCGAGGAATCTTTCCCCTACTTTTGTTCACGTTGTTCCGTCACAGTTCACAAGACATCCTGGAATTATACAAGAAGTTGGATGTTCATTGGCACAATATTCTGTTTTGTTGTAATTCTCCTTCTTTTTTATTCATATTTTTTCATTATTTACCAAATCTTCATTCACATGTATTTGGTTTTCTTATTTTAGTCATTTTATGTTTGTTTGTATTTGATATTTATTGTGTATTATTTTAAATTAGTACATATTAATACATATGAATAAGCATATATTCGTTGGTCACTCGGTACCACTGTATCTGTATAGTACGATGGTCCCATTTAATTATATGCGCACATATTTGGTACATATTTCACTTTACTTTTACTCACAGTATTTCCCTTGTGGTTCTGTTCTTGTGGAGATAGGTATTATTTGATTCCGCCGTTCCTCAGTGTAGTTATATGGTTCCCGATCCTCTGTGCGCATGCCCAGTGACGTCCTTGTCCCGGGGCATTGTGGGCGGCGCCGCCTGATGACGTTTGCGGCTCAGTGAGGCCATTCGACCCACTGGTGCACCGCAGCGCCATCTTGGATGCCGCTCGTAATGCAGGTCCCGGCCGGACTGCACGTGAACATGCGCCGCTACAGGTGGACAGCATCAATATGACTTATGACCTTATAAAACACAGCGCCAGATAGTTAGCAGCACCGCCCCCCGAAGAAGCCGACGCGAAACGCGCGTTGGGGCGACGGTGCGGTCCGGTCCTGATGCCAGTGTGTGGGTAAGAACTCTGGGTGGGGATTTATGCCTATTGTCGACGTGATTTGAGCCAGTGTACAGGGCTCTGGTCATATTATTTACATTATTTACACTTTTTACTTAGTGATATTTATACCCCCCGGGCCATTACCTGCACTTCTACTCTGCACTATGCAGGTGATAGTTACATATTCTTATATGTACAAGGCATCAGCCTGAGTGCTGCACCGTTTTTATTTGTGCTACCTCCATCTCCAACTATCTTGATTTACATTGTTGTGTATTTTTTTATATATGTGCTTGTTATTTAATAGTATCTTGTGTCATTCAATAAAGTTTTTTTGTATTTTTGGACATGAACTCCGTCTTTTTCTGTCATGATACCTTCACTATATAACCCTATATAGGGAATTGGGCTTACATAGAGTCCCCTGCATTAGATTTGCAAAGTGGCTGCTGGACTGTGAAGCTGGGTGGCAAAGTGAAGGGTTGTTGAGTCGGGTCATTACCAGGAGGTCAAAGTCTGAGACAGAATTGTGAAATAGTTGAGTTGCCAAAATACAAGCCAAATACAGGAAATAAAACATCAGGATATACAGGTTACTAGGTATAAACAAAGCAACAGATCAGGATAGTAACTAAACTATAACTGGCAGATAGAATTTGCCTCAGCAGGAAGTTCTGTCTTCTCACAGTGATCTGCGTTGAACTCACTGAGCTGAACTGTGCTGAACTCAGTGACTTTTTCCGAGGTCACTGCAGCTCAGTCCGGCTGGGAATGCAGCCTCAGTGACCTGTAGTAACTTCGATGAGGTCACCGCTGCTCATTGGTGCTGCGCTCACAGCAGCTCCTTCACCAGTGAATCTCAGCCTTTTTTGCACCGTCAAGGTTGAAAACTATTAATCCCCCAGACATGGATTACGGCATGGGACAGAACATCGGACATGTGAGGGATATTGTTGTTTTTTTATTTTTTGTTTTATTACAGGAGACGATGGCTTCAATGGAATAGGTGTTAGCTGAGTATAACTGTGTTTGTTATTTTTAAATAAAAATGTAAAAGTGTGTTATATTTTATTTCAAATAAAGGACTTTATACTTGCTGTGTTTTTATTTACCATACAACCATAGGATTAGTAATGGAGAGGTGTCTTTTAGACACCTCTCCATTACTAATCCGTGGGCTTGATGTCACCAGACAATACAAAGGTGACATCAACCCCACAAATATGAACCCTACTTGCCACCGCTACAGGGCAAGAGGGAAGAGCCGAACAAAGCACCAGAATTGGCACATCTAATAGATGTGCCTTTTCTGGATGGCTGCAGCCTGCTATTTTTAGGCTGGGAGGTCAATATCCATGGCCCCTTACCAGCCTGAGAATACCAGCCCCCATCTGATTGCTTTTACAAGGCTGGTTGTACAAAATGAGGGGGACCCATGTCGTTTTTTAAAGTAATTATTTAAATAATTTAAAAAAACAGCGTGGGACCCCTCTATTCTTGATAACCAGCCTTGCTGACGCTGACATCTGAAGGATGCAGCCCACAGTTGTCAGTTTTGAAAGATTGGCTATTAAAAATACAGGGAAACCCATGCCATTTTTTTACTTATTTATAGCGCAGGTGGCGGCTGATGAATACTCCCATCCACCACTGCCTGCTCTCACTGATGCTAGCGGCAGCAAGTGTAACAGTGTAAATAAAAATGATATTTCTGAAAACCTCATCTTGTTCTGCAAAAAAAAGCTGCCGTACAGCTTAATGAGGGAAAATTAAAAAGTTATAGCGCTCAGAATAAACCTATGCAAAAATAATATTTTTTTCTATAAAGTAGTTTTTATTGCATAGGAGCGCCAAAACATAAAAGACTATATAAATGTTATATCACTGTATGGGGGTATTGGTGTACTCAGGAAAAATTGCACAACAATTTTTGGGGTCCATTTTTCCTTGCTACACTCGTGAAAATAAAATTCGGGGATAAAATAACATTTTTGTGGGAAAAATTTTATTTTTTTATTTTCACGGCTCTATGTTATAAACTTAAGTGAAACACCTGGAAGGGGGGGGGGGGTTAAAGGTGGTCACCATGCATCTGTATGCATTCCTTGTATCTACTGTAGGGTCTAGTTTCCAAAATGGTTGTCACTTGTGGTGAGTTTCCATTAGGGGCTCTCCAAACACGACATGACACCTGCAGACCATTCCATCAAAGTCTGCATTGCAAAACATCACTCCTTTCTTTCTGAGGCCTGCAGTGCACTCAGTGCAAACAGTACTTTTTCCCCATATATGGGGTATCAGCAAGATCAGGAGAAATTTTGCAACAAACCTCGGTGTCTATCTTTTCCTGATATTCTTGCAGTGGGCAGCATTTTGTCAATGTGATTATTTTACTGCTTATTTTGCTATTTTGAATTTTTAAACCAGCTTAACTTTCTCTATTGTCCCCTATCAAATTTTCACGTGTCTTTACAGGTACAATAATTTTCTGTAAGTAAGATCTAGATTAACAGATGCAAAACATTCTCAGCGTTGTCCTCAATGCAGCCGGATACAATTATCACGCCCGCTGTGCCAGTCACATAATACCAGTTACTCCAAACAAATCCCAGGCATCGTGCAGAGGTCTGTTTGCCTAATCTGAAATGTGCAGGCTAAAAATATCTATGTTACTCTGAAGAGTATAGCTCCAGGTGATGCGTACAGACAAATATAGATCTGGGATGTTCTCGCACAATGTGCAGGGACTCACCGTGAGATGAACCAGAGTGGAACAAATGGGGATAAGGAGAAGATCATTTTCTGCCACAGATCACATTTCAATATTGGATAAGGAATAATACCTAATATTAACCCAAAGTACTACCACGAACAGTGCAAAGGGCGATAAACAATACACTATAAAATGTTGAAATTAATTACTAACAAAGTTTTAATATAAGGTTGTATTACAGCTTGTGATGAGCAAGCGAGCTAAGGTGTTACCTGAGCATGCTCGTGTGCTAGTAGAGTATCTTCGGCGTGCTCAAATAATATGTTCGAGTCCCCGCGGCTGCATGTCTCGCGGCTGTTCAACTGGCGCATCACAGGCAAGGATTGCCTAGCATACAGGAAATCCCTGCACCTTATCCGAGCACGCTCGCTCTTCACTAATTACAGCAAAAAAACAAAATTAGGACCAATTCAGATTTTGCCTGAGCCATAAGATTAATATATGTACAATAATCACATCCATACGACTCCAATTACTTAATGTATGTGTTGGCAGCTCATTGTTTCAAAGTGAACCTGACAGCTGATACATGCTGGCCATCTATGGACAGAATGTATCAGGCACTGGCTGTATGATTTCAGCCAAATATGTATGTGAGGGTGATGGGGACTGCAAATGATGAAGTGGGGGGTGATGGGGACTGCAAATGATGAAGTGAGGGTGATGGGGACTGCAAATGATGATGTGGGGGTAATAGAGACTGCAAATGATGAAGTGGGGGTGATGGGGACTGCAAATGATGAAGTAGGGGGTGATGGGGACTGCAAATGATGAAGTGAGGTGATGGGGACTGCAATTGATGAAGTGGGGTGATGGGGACTGCAAATTATGTGGGGGTGGTACAGACTGCAAATGATGCTGTGGGAAGTGAGGGACGGGGAAGGTGGGGTGGGGACAGCAAAAGGTGAATTGAAGGTGGGGAGTGGGGAGAGCAAATAATGATGAATTTTGAGGGTGAAGGAATAAATGATGAACTATAATGAATTGGGGTAAGGGTTAGAGCGGGAGGTACATAGTGGGGGGCGTTGAGGATAAAGTGACTGGTAATGAATTGGGGAAAGAGTACAGGTGCTAATTAATTTATATATTAAATGGGGAAAATGGCTATTTATAGATAGTGGGAGCACAGTGGCGGATTGTAATTTGTATGTAATATGGTCCCTAAAAAAATGGTTTTGTAAATTTGGTTGGAAAAATGAGAAATCGCTGGTAAAATTTTAACCCTTATAACTTCTTAACAAAAAATAATGTTTGAAAAATTGAGCTGACGTAAAGTAGACTTGTGGAAAATGTTATTTATTAACTATTTTGTGTGACATATCTCTCTGACATAAGGGCATAAAAACAAAAAGTTTAAAAGTTTAAACATTTTGCAATTTTTTACAAATTTTCATTTTTTTTGTTTTCACAATATAAAGGAAAGTCATACTGAAGAAATTTTACATCTATCATGAAATACAGTATGTTTCGAAAAAATACTCTCCGAATCGTTGGGATCCTTTGAAGTATTCCAGAGTTATTATCACATAAAGTGACACTGGTCAGAATTGTAAACATTGGCCTGGTCATCAAGGGGTTAGGTAAAGGGGTTAAAGTGACATTTGAAAAAGACCCAGGATGGTTTGAAACATAAATAGGACTTGTCGTTCTATATCTTTCTACCCATCACTTTGGTGAAATATTGTACTGTTGCTAAATAAATATAATCATTTTAAAAATTCTCAGTGGGAGTACGGCTTATTTCCTGCTGTTTTACTTAATTTGGATTCTCCAGGTCAGCCTGCACTCCTCTCTACCAGACGCTCTATGTGCACCTTATATCTCTCTACATTTCCTTGAGGGCATACTAGTTGAACTTTGTGGAGGCCGGGACCGAGTCGCACCATGGGACTTCACACGTGCTACAGATGCAGAGGATTGAGGGGCCTAGTTCCATCAGGGTTTTCTCTACCTCCTATACCATTTCCTTTACCTTTTAACTCCTCCTCATCCTCCATCTACAAATTGTGTTCTCGTAGCACGTCGTCCATATCAGTTGCAAGCTGGAAGCACTGCAGCACTGCTTTGGTGAAGTGGCAACAGGCTCTGCTGAAATTAATTTGTTTAGGTGACAAACAGCACACCACGGCAGAGTTGTTGAAAGGTATAATATGCCAGACAGATATGTGGCTCTTACCACTGAACCCAGAGCCAGGCATGGTTTTGTGATAATGAACGAAACCTGGTAATGGCGCTGAAGCTTGGCATGCCTGGCCCACATGCTCAACGTAGGGATTCATAGGTTTCTGAAAACTTACTTAGATTTGCCTGAGCTACTTGTGAAGTTACGCCACATATGCACCCATTTCCGCAAGTCAGCTACAGCTGCTGCTGGTCTAGATGTGATGCAGCAGCACTTGCAAGTGCCAGCTCACCAACTGGTGTGCGACATGACCATGCACTGGAACTCCACATTACACATGCTGACAAGGCTCTGTGAGCAGCAAAGGGCAGTATTTGAATACCAGCTACAACATGCCTGTCGGTATTCTGGCCAGCCTCCGTACATAACAACCGACGAGTGGGCATGGCTGTATGACATCTGTGAGGTTCTACAAAACTTTCAGGAATCAACCAAGATGGTGAGTGGTGATGACACCATAATTCACGTAACCATGCCACTTCTGTGTCTACTCAAATGCTCGTTGCTCACAATTAAAGAGTAAGCTGACCTGCCCTACCCTGCCCAGCCTCATCTCATCTTCTCAGCATGGATTGGGTGATAATGATGAGAAGATTGAGGAGTAACAGAAGATGGTTGCCTGCGGTATAGAGGGCACTACTGACACCAGCTTCATCCCATCTGTTCAGTGTGAATGGGCTGAAGAGGAGGAGCCGTAGAATGAGGAGGAGATGGAGAGTCATCCTCCTGGAGGGGACAGTGAAGTCTTGCCTGTTGAGAGTCTGGCACACATGGCTGACTTTATGTCCCTCCCGATGCATTTCACGTGATCCTCGTGTTATACGCATTTTGTCCAACACTGACTACTGGTTGTTCACCCTTCTCGACCCATGCTACAAGGAGAATTTTCCATCTCTAATTCCTGCAGTGGAGAGGGCTAGTAAAATGATGCAATATCAGAAGGCCATAGTAGAACAATTGGGGCAAAAATTCCCATCTGGTAACGCTGGTGGCAGACGTCATAGATCCTTGGACAACCAAGAAATAGAGACACTGGAGACATATACTAGGTCCAACAGAGGCAGGAGAACACTATCAAAGCTCTGGAATGCTTTCATTATACCTTCCCTGTGTCCAGGCTCTTATGTGCGGGGTAAAGGAGGGAAGAGTTTTTGAAGGTGGTGAAGGAGTACCTAGCCGACCATACAATAGTCTTCCGTGATTCCTCTGTGCTGTGCATCTATTGGGTATTCAAGCTAGACAAGTGGCATGAACTGTCCCTTTTTCAGAGCAGGTTTTTAGTGCCGCTGGGAGAATAATAACAGAGACACTGGTCTGTCTGGACCTTGGTCTGTCTCTATAAGGATGTCGCTAAAAGGATAACTGCAAATATTATAGCAGAAATATGCCAGAAAAATAACCCCCTGCTATAGATGCTTAATTTTTATTTTTATCTTTCCTGATCTTCCTCACCCTGCTTTTTCTTCCTGGTATGTTCGCTGACTGCTACCCCAATTCCATCACCATCACCCAACTTTCCTGATCTTCCTCACCCTGCTTTTTCTTCCTGGTATGTTCGCTGACTGCTACCCCAATTCCATCACCATCACCCAACTTTCCTGATCTTCCTCACCCTGCTTTTTCTTCCTGGCATTTTCGCTGACTGCTACCCCAATTCCATCACCATCACCCAACTTTCCTGATCTTCCTCACCCTGCTTTTTCTTCCTGGTATGTTCGCTGACTGCTACCCCAATTCCATCACCATCACCCAACTTTCCTGATCTTCCTCACCCTGCTTTTTCTTCCTGGTATGTTCGCTGACTGCTACCCCAATTCCATCACCATCACCCAACTTTCCTGATCTTCCTCACCCTGCTTTTTCTTCCTGGTATGTTCGCTGACTGCTACCCCAATTCCATCACCATCACCCAACTTTCCTAATCTTCCTCACCCTGCTTTTTCTTCCTGGTATGTTCGCTGACTGCTACCCCAATTCCATCACCATCACCCAACTTTCCTGATCTTCCTCACTCTGCTTTTTCTTCCTGGTATGTTCGCTGACTGCTACCCCAATTCCATCACCATCACCCAACTTTCCTGATCTTCCTCACCCTGCTTTTTCTTCCTGGTATGTCCGCTGGCTGCTATAACTGTTTTTTTTTTTTTCTCCATTCCCCTGCATGTTTTCTCATTTTAATTCCTTGATGCCAATACACAGTTTTGGCTTTATCCTTCCATTTTGATCTATTTCCCCTTGCATTTTCCCTTCTGACTTCTAATTAATCCCCTCCTGTGTCTGTGACCAGTCTTCCTGCTGCCCCTCCCTCCTGATCACACCTGGCCTATTTCCTGAGCTCTTAGCCTGTTATAAATTCAGAGACACTGGTCTGTCTGGACCTTGGTCTGTCTCTATAAGGATGTCGCTAAAAGGATAACTGCAAATATTATAGCAGAAATATGCCAGAAGTGAACAGAAGGTAAGACTAACCACTGTTATTAACTGTACTAAATTTAATTCCATTTCCGCCATACTTATTCTCATCATGCTGACATTCGCTCTAACAGTTCTGGCTCCCTTGCTCCTCACTCTCCTTCGCTATCCTCAAACTCCAGCACCCCCTAACCAAGTAATAATCTCTCCTTCCCTCCTGCCTCCCCACCTGACCACCTCCGCTGACCTGCTCCTCAACCTCAGATCTCTCCTAATAACACACAAAGCAAGCCGCCCACTCTCCTTCTCCCACCTGCTCTGTCTCTCTCTGCTTCTCCTCAGTGCTGGAGACATATCTCCCAATCCTGGACCCCCACAGCTCATACCTCCCATTACTACCCCCTCCTATCGCTCCCAACCCTATATAAACACCCGAAATCTTGCCCACCTCAAATCCGTGCCCATGACGCCCACCCCTTTGCACCCTCTCTCTGGATCACTATGGAATGCCCGCTCCATCTGCAATAAACTCCACGTGATTCATGACCTCTTTACCTCTCGTAATCTTTTCTTTCTGGGCATCACCGAAACATGGCTGACACCCTCTGACACGGCCTCCCCTGCTGCACTATGTTACGGTGGCCTCCACTTCACCCACAGTCCTCGCCCTGGCAACAAACATGGTGGAGGAGTGGGCCTTCTCCTTTCTTCCAACTGTACCTTTAACCCAATCCCACCTCTACCCTCCCTTATCCTCCTCTCTTTTGAAGTCCACTCTGTCCGCATCTACTCCCCCTACAACTTCCAAATGGCCATCATATACCGACCTCCGGGCCCGACCACTGCCTTTATTGACCAATTCTCCACCTGGCTCCTTCACTTTCTCTCTGCTGACATTCCTACCATCATCATGGGTGACTTCAATATCCCCATTGACACCCACCAGTCAGCAGCCTCCAAGCTTCTGTCCCTTACTTCATCTTTTGGACTTACTCAGTGGTCCTCCTCAGCCACCCACACAGACGGACACACATTAGACCTGGTCTTCACCCATTTATGCTACCTATCTAACTTCACCACCTCCCCTCTCCCTCTATCTGACCACTATCTACTCACTTTCTCATCTCTGTCCTCCTTACCTGTCACCCATGTCCAGCACCATGCGCACCCACGCAGGAATCTCGCACACCTAGACACCCACACACTCTCTGACTCTATCCTACCACTGTCCTCTATATCCTCACTCCACGACACAGACACTGCCTCTGCTTTCTACAATGCCACTCTTGCATCAGCTATTGACACAGTTGCCCCTGTCATGCATAGCAGAGTGCGACGAACCAATAGACAACCCTGGCACAATAACATCACTAAAAAGCTTCGGCAAGTGTCCAGAATTGCAGAACGGCGTTGGAAGAAAACGCATTCACAAGATGATTTCACTGCACTCAAACAAGCAACACTGGCATTCAAATCAGCTCTCACCTCTGCTAAACAGACCTACTTCACAACCCTCGTATCTTCCTTATCCCACAACCCCAAACAGTTGTTCAACACTTTTAACTCCCTCCTCCGCCCACCACTGCCCCCTCCGACTTCCCTAATCGTTGCCGAGGACTTTGCCACGCACTTCAAAAATAAGATAGACCAAACAAGGCAAGTCTTTGTTGTCCAACCACCACAACCCCTTTGTATGAGAGACCAATGCCCAAACCCCATAACTTCACTCTCCAAAATCTCTGAAGGGGAGCTTGCTCATCTTCTCTCCAAATCGCACCTCACCACTTGTGCACTTGACCCCATCCCATCTCACCTCCTCCCCAACCTCAACACCACACTAGTCCCATCCCTAACCCATCTCTTCAACCTTTCACTAACTTCTGGTACCTTCCCCACTGCCTTCAAACATGCCACAATCACACCTATCCTCAAAAAGCCATCCCTTGACCCAAGCGCTACGTCCAGCTATCGCCCCATATCTTTGCTCCCATTTGCATCCAAACTCCTTGAGCAGCACGTCCATGCTGAACTTTCCTCTCACTTTGCATCTAACTCTCTCTTCGACAACCTACAATCTGGCTTCCGTCCCCACCATTCCACTGAGACTGCCCTGACCAAAATTACTAATGACTTACTTACAGCCAAAGCTAACAGACAATTCTCTATACTCCTCCTCCTAGACTTGTCCTCTGCCTTCGACACAGTTGACCACTGCCTCCTACTACAGATCCTCTCTTCCTTTGGGGTCAAAGACATTGCCCTATCTTGGATCTCCTCATACCTTGCCAACCGCACATTTAGCATTTCCTTCTCACATACTGCCTCTTCATCTTGCCCCCTCTCTGTTGGTGTCCCTCAAGGCTCTGTCCTAGGACCCTTACTCTTCTCAATATATACACTCGGCTTGGGACAACTCATAAGGTCCTATGGCTTCCAGTACCATCTATATGCCGATGACACTCAGATCTACCTCTCTGGCCCAGATGTCACCTCTCTGATCTCCAGAATCCCAGAGTGTCTATCAGCCATATCCTCCTTCTTCTCCTCTCGCTTCCTCAAGCTCAATGTGGACAAATCTGAACTAATTATCTTTCCTCCATCTCGCATATCTTCCCTACCTGATCTATCTATCAAAATAAATGAAATCACACTTTCCCCTGTCCCCAAAATCCGCTGCCTCGGAGTAACCCTTGACTCTGCCCTGTCCTTCAAACCGCACATCCAAGCTCTCGCCACCTCCTGTCGCCTCCAGCTCAAAAATATTTCCAGAATCCGTCCTTTCCTCAACCCACACTCTACCAAAATGCTCGTACATGCCCTAGTCATCTCCCGCCTCGACTACTGCAACATACTCCTCTGTGGCCTACCTTCTAACACTCTCGCACCCCTCCAGTCCATCCTTAACTCTGCTGCCCGACTAATTAATCTCTCTCCTCGCTACACTCCTGCTTCCCCTCTTTGCAAATCCCTTCACTGGCTCCCAATTTCTCAGCGTATCCAGTTTAAATTACTAACACTGACCTACAAAGCCATCCACAATCTTTCTCCTCCGTATATTTCCACACTAATCTCTCAATATCTTCCCTCACGTAATCTCCGGTCCTCCCAAGACCTCCTCCTCTCCTCCATGCTTATTCGCTCCTCACCCAATCGCATCCAAGACTTCTCCTGAATATCACCCATCCTCTGGAATTCAGTGCCCCAACACATCCGGTTATCCACTACTTTTGGATCCTTGAAAAGAAACCTGAAAACCCATCTCTTCAAAGAAGCTTACAGCCTGTAAAGACCACACGGCCACCTCAACACTATTGGAGCTACTGCAACCCTCGACCTACTGTCTCCTTCCCCATAATCCTGTAGAATGTAAGCCCGCAAGGGCAGGGTCCTCTTCCCTCTGTATCAGTTTGTCGTTGTTAGTTTTGTTTGCTGTAAGTGATATTTGTATTTTGATGTAACCCCTTCTGATGTACAGCACCATGGAATTAATGGTGCTATATAAATAAATAATAATAATAATAATAATAATAGGTGCATCTGCCTGTCAACTGAAAATGCTGACAGGCTGCCTCTTGCCAAAATGAATAAGGTCTAGATTTGCACAGACTTCTCAACCTCACTAGATGACAGCAGCGGAACATAAAGCCAATTCAAATGTAGGGTCTTCAGGCGGCCCTGAGGCCGGGGTCACACTCAGCATAGGGAAATACGGTTCGTTTTTTACAGGCGTAATACGCAGAATTGATCCCAAAACAGTGATCCGTATGTCAACCGTAGGCAAGGTATGGTTGCGTATTTTGCGCATGTAAACCTCCGTATGTAATCCGTATGGTATCCGTAATGCTTTTTTTTAACGCAACCTTACAAAATGGTCATTTAGCGGTTTTGAGACCTGAAATTAATTTAAATCATCAGCATAAACCTATTTAAGGCCTCTCCAACAGGTGAAACCCTCCCATATGGCCATTTTGTTGCTATACTTGTGTAGGTGTTTTGGTGGTACTTGGGCAACATGTGTGACCTCCTGCATTTCACATCAACTAAGCAGGTGTCGGGTCTTGTCACGCCACTTTGGGCAGCCATACCGCGTGATAGTTGATCCGTGAAGGAGGAGAAGAAGAATGTGGGTGCATCCACTTTTGCGGCAACACCTCACTAAAGGGCATTTTCACAGGCTCTATTCAGCTCTGAGGACACATCCGGACAAATTCTTCCAGTACTGTTGCATGACAATACCCACATTTGATATCTTGTTGGAGACAGTACGCGTGCAGGAATAACCAGGATACCAGGATGCGGAAATGCATATCCGCAGAGGAGCGTCTTCTCCGTACCTTACGGTATGTATTCACCATCCTCACATACTGTTTGTTGATGATGTTTTTTGTCCTATTTTGATTTTCCAAGCATCAGATTTAAATTATATTATCCAATTTTAACAAAATCAGATACAAATATGCAGTTAATGTTAAATGTTAGTAGTCAGTGTACATTTTGTAAGGTACACTGGAATCCTGCCTTTTTATATCCTCATATTACTTTGCTTTATTATAGTTTTTAACAAGCACTGTAACATTACTAATATTTTTTTTGGGTGTGTGCTTTCAGATTCCTGTCAACTGGATTGTCTTATGCCGGAATACATCTGGAATTTCTGATAGGGAGGTCCACTATTTCCAGCATTGTGCGTGATACATGTGTTCAAATATGGGACAAACTACATGAACTTGTGATGCCAGAGCCCAAAGGGGAGGATTGGCTGAAAATAGCCCATTGATTTACTGACTCTTTATGATTTTCCTCACTGTATTGGAGCCCTGGATTGGAAACATATCAGGGTGAGTAAGCCGCCAAACTCGGGCTCCCAATTCTACAATTATAAGCAGTTTTTCTCTGTAGTTCTGTTAGCTGTAGTTGACAGTAACTACAGGTTTATAATTGTAGATATTGTGGCCTATGGGTGAACTGGAGACTCTAGAGTCTTCAATGCGTCCATTATGGGTCGGCGGCTATGTGAAAATCTGTTGGACCTCCCACCACCACGACAACTCCCAGGCTCCAATGCTGAAGTAGTCCCTTATGTACTTGTGGCAGATGAGGCCTTCCAATTGACCAGGCATGTCATGAGGCCTTATCCCCGGCGCAACCTGGACCACCGGCGGCGGGTGTTTAATGTGAGACTAGTGGAGTGCGCCTTTGGCATTATGTGTGCCAAATGGCGTGTCCTCCAGTCTTCCATTCAGCTGAGTGAGGCAAATGTTAATGAAGTCATAAAAGCTTGTGTTGTTTTACACAACTTCACAAGAATTCATGAGTGTTCCTCAGCTGACAGTGGTGAAGGCATGTTGGCCAATGTGGGTAGGCCTACACTACAAGTCCTTCCTCAACGGTGTCCCCTTTCTGGCCTAAAAGTTAGGGATATTTATACCAATTATTTTCTTTCTCCTCAGGGTGCTACTCCCTGTAATTATTAATTTGTAATTTATTTTTTTGTTTTAATTTTTGTAAAATTTACATTTGATATGTTTTAAAATGTTTGAATTGTGTATGGTGTAATAATAATTTGTCAAACACAAAGAAATTGGCTTGTTAATGTTTGTTTATAAATGATATCATAAGCCAAAAATTTTTTTTCAACCATCATATGGCTTTTGTGGCCATTTAAACTTGGCCAAAGTGTAAAAACTTAAACAAACCACATTGCTATCACACCAGATTAAATAATTTTGGGAGATAACACAAAATTATCAACAACAAATAATTTTTTAAAGATCCTTATACGTTGGTGGAGCCAGCGGCAGTTCGGGTTGCTGCTCTTGTGGCCTTTGTTGGGCCATTGTCCTTCACCCTGTTGGTGACTTCTCTGTTGGACCTGCTCCAAAATCTGCCCATGCTCAGATTGCCCAGATGAGTACTGCCCATAAGGGTGGATACTATGGGCATCATGACGATAGTACACCTCACGTGAGTCATAACCCCTACCAATATGGCCATGTCGTCCAAACCCAGGTTGGGACCAGCCTCTAACACTGGATCTAGGCAAGTGGCCATATTGGTAAGGTTGCTGGAAGGGTGCCATTTGGTACGGTGTAGGCATTGGTGGGTTATTTTGGGGAAAGGGTTGAGGTGTAGGCATTGGTGGGTTATGTTGGGGAAAGGGTTGAGGTGTAGGCATACGTGGAGGAGGTGCTTCAGATCCCTCGAGCATGCAGTGGTTGATTTACACAAAAAGAAAAAAAAACGGCTGTAAAAAGCCGTAGCCAGCTCACCAACCAGACCATCAGATGCGGTGCACGGAAGTTCGTCCAGACCAAGACGTCCTGCAATGGCAATCTCAAAAGAACATGGATACTCCAGCTCCAGCAAGATGGGTAGGAAAAAAAAAAAATTCCTTTTTCTTTTCCTTTATATTTTATTGTAAATCCAACATGAAAGTAAAAAACAAATCCTTACAAAAGGTAGACCAAACAGGTGATTGTGAAGATATGGCTACGCGTTTCGACCGACCCAAATAGGTCTAACTCATGCCTATGCAGCCCCAAAAGTGAGCACTACACATATAGCACACACAGACCTAAGACACACCCCTCGTGTCACATGATCATTTTTAAGGTCCTGGAACCACATATATTTAAAATAATTTCTACAATACTATACAAAACATTTTAAAACATCAACAGTAATGATACATAATTTCATTTCTCCTGTTCATGCCAGCAGGGAAACGGGTATTTAGATTATAGATCCAAAAAGCCTCTCTTGTGAGCAGGCATCTTTTTAGATCCCCCGCGATATGACAGATAAACTTTCTCAATGCCGTGCACTTTCAGAGTTGTTATATCCCCATTATGTTGCATACAAAAATGTTTTGACACCATAGACATATTCCTATTTGTCATATTACGATTAGTAGCATCTCTAATATGTTCAGTTACACGTGTTTTTAGTTTTCGTGATGTACATCCTATATAGGAAATATGACATAGTGTACAATCAATCTTGTAAACCACATTTTTAGTATGACAGTTAATAAAACTATTTATTTTGTATTCTTTGGTTCCTTCTGAGTTTTGGAAAATATTACCGGGCTGCATATGTGCACATGTACTGCACGCAGTGGTACCGCACCCAAAAAAAACCTTACATTCTAAGGCCGGCGTAACACTCAGCGTAAGACAATACGGTCCGTTTTTTACGGCCGTAATACGGCCGTAATACGGAGAAATGTTCCCAAAATAGTGATCCATAGGCAGGGTGTGTCAGCGTATTTTGCGCATGGCATCCTCCGTATGTAATCCGTATGGCATCCGTACTGCGATATTTTCTCGCAGGCTTGCAAAACCGACATCTAATGGATTTATGTGCTCAAATGTTCGGGAAAACATATATACAGTATATATATATATATATGTCATTGAGACACATATATATATTCTGTATTTATATATAATTCAGCGCGATATCTGTGAAAAGCCGGTAATTCAATTGCCAGCTTTTTCTTTCTCCTTCACAAACCCGACATGATATGAGACATGGTTTACATACAGTAAACCATCTCATATCCCCTTTTTTTTTGCATATTCCACACTACTAATGTTAGTAGTGTGTATGTGCAAAATTTGGGTGCTGTAGCTGCTAAAATAAAGGGTTAAATGGCGGAAAAAGTTGGCGTGGGCTCCCGCGCAATTTTCTCCGCTAGAGCGGTAAAGCCAGTGACTGAGGACAGATATTAATAGCCAGGAGAGGGTCCATGGTTATTGGCCCCCCCGTGGCTAAAAACATCTGCCCCCAGCCACCCCAGAAAAGGCACATCTGGAAGATGCGCCTATTCTGGCACTTGGCCACTCTCTTCCCACTCCCGTGTAGCGGTGGGATATGGAGTAATGAAGGGTTAATGCCACCTTGCTATTGTAAGGTGACATTAAGCCAGATTAATAATGGAGAGGCGTCAATTATGACACCTATCCATTATTAATCCAATTGTCTGAAAGGGTTAAAAAACACACACACATTATTAAAAAGTATTTTAATGAAATAAACAAACAGGTTGTTTTAGTACTTTATTGTTCGCTCAATCATCCGGAACACCCTCGCTTGGCAAAATAATAAACCCACAATATACATACCCTCTCTGATGAACTGTCAGGTCCCACGAGGTAATCCATCTGAAGGGGTTAATTATTTTACAGGCAGGAGCTGCGCTAAAGCACTCGCTCGTGTCTGTAATCCCCGGGTGCTGAAAGGAAAGCTGAGTGATCTGTACTTACATTGAGTCGCGGTGAGGCGCCCTCTGGTGGATGAACTCGAGCGTGGGAACTTTTCCAAAGCTCCAGTTCATGAGTTCATCCACCAGAGGGCGCATCACCGCAACTCAATGTAAGTACAGATCACTCAGCTTTCATTCATTCCCCGGGGGTTACAGGCACGAGCGAGTGCTTTAGCGCAGCTCCTGCCTGTAAAATAATTAACCCCTTCAGACGGATTACCTGTCCTGTCTTCAGCGGTCACATGGTACCGTCATTAAGGTCATGAATATGCGCATATTCATTACCTTAATGAGCGCTACCATGTGACCGCTGAAGACAGGAAGGAAGACGCTGCAGAGATGCCGGGAAGTTCTGCGCCGCCCGGTGAGAGGTGAGTATGACAGGGGAGAAGTATGGGGGAGCAACGCACGCAGGGGAGAAGGATGGGGGAGCCACGCACACAGGGGAGAAGGATGGGGAAGCCACGCACGCAAGGGAGAAGGAT
Source organism: Ranitomeya variabilis (assembly GCF_051348905.1). Lineage (NCBI taxonomy): Eukaryota > Metazoa > Chordata > Amphibia > Anura > Dendrobatidae > Ranitomeya > Ranitomeya variabilis. The sequence goes on along the minus strand of NC_135233.1, from coordinate 999,082,596 downwards.
GGGGGAGCCACGCACGAAGGGGAGAAGGATGGGGGAGCCACGCACGCAGGGGAGAAGGATGGGGGAGCCAGGCATGCAGGGGAGGAGGATGGGGGAGCCACGCACGCAGGGGAGGATGGGGGAGCCACGCACGCAGGGGAGAAGGATGGGGAAGCCACGCATGCAGGGGAGAAGGATGGGGGAGCCACGCATGCAGGGGAGAAGGATGGGGGAGCCACGCAGGGGAGAAGGATGGGAGAGCCACGCACGCAGGGGAGGAGGATGGGGGAGCCAGGCACGCAGGGGAGAAGGATGGGGAGCCACGCACGCAGGGGAGGAGGATGGGGGAGCCACGCACGCAGGGGAGAAGGATGGGGGAGCCACGCACACAGGGTGGGAGGATGGGGGAGCCACGCACACAGGGTGGGAGGATGGAGTATAAATATGGAGTATAAATACTAGGCCCTATAGGGGGGGACACAGTGTGTATAGAAAGGAGAGGTCAGTGTAAAGAGCATGTACCATAAGAGGGACAGTGTGGGGGTCATATTTTGTGCAGACAATATAGTGAGGGGCAATTTTTCATTCAGGAGCATTATAATGACACTTGTATCTTTAAGGGCATCATGTGGAGACTTTCTGCAAAAGAGCGGAGAAGATGGAAGTCTGCAGAGACGGCTGTGGATGAGAAAACGCATCATGGGGTCTGGATAAGATGAAGAAAAGGAGAACGACTCCAGAGACAACGTCATCTATAAGGTACCTGGATGTAAATGTTATTTGTGATACTGACTAACTCTCATGTTTTTATTTATGTTAGGAGAATTAAAGGGGATGTCCAGGTTTGTGATGAGTCTGCAGTCATTCTTTGTGACTGCAGACTTCTGACTTCTCACAGTGCGCCCTGCAAGCTGTCAGGATTCTCTCATGCCGGCGATTTACATACATGCGGTCACGTGCTGACTAGACATGCGTGGCCCCACTCTATGAAAATGAACTGAGTGAGGCCGGGCACGTCTAGTCGGAATGTGGTCAGAAGTATACAAATCGCATGCTTGTGCTGACATGACCGTCCACCGGCCAGGGAGAATCCTAAATGTGTGCAGTGCATTAGTTGTGAGAATTCAGAAGCTGTGATGTCAGGATTCAGCTCTGCAAGTTCCAGTAGTCGTCACATGGACACTTCACTTATATGCGATTTTCATACTCATGATCCTGTGACAACGAGCTTCTCTTCTGCTTCTCTCAGTTTTTCACTGAACATTGAGAGCATTAGGGAGAGGAGCTCGTGGGTACATGACTGAGTGTGCAAATCGCATATGTCCTGGGGGGGGGGGGTTTGGGCAAACTGAATTCTTGCCCCTGGTGCCAGAAACCCTAGATACACCTCTGCTGGTATGCTACTGCGAGCGGCGATTACCGGGTTCGGTGGAGGGATGTGTGTGCACAGGCAGTGAGGCAGGGACTGTGTTTGTGTGTGGGGAGGGGGGGCGCCATTTTTCCTTTCGCCTCAGGAAGCAGAGAGGCTAGGTTCACCCCTGGGGGTATGGTACGGAGATACCGGGCCAGGCTTCGAGAAAATACCTCCTCACCATCATCCTGAGGAGCCCTGGTCAAATAATTTAAGACACCAGTGTCCACATTCCTGGGGGACCACCACGGTGCAGGAAGACTACTGTACACAAGATGAGGTGCAAACAACAGAGGGTAGATTTATTGGAGGGCAAGGGATGAAGTGAATGAAGAAGATGCAAACAGGGGTATACAATGGCAACAGACAATTTACAAGAGTTATGAACTTTAACTTTTCCGTAAAACAGCAAGGTGCTACAACTATTGCAGACTCAAAATATGTCTAACCAGCAAATGTAAACAATAAACAGGTGATAATGCTACTCTATGTATAACCTCCCTGGCCTTTACTAAGCAGGCCACACGGCTCCCGTGTACTGACTATTGAAGCCTACACTAGGCCCTAACAGGTGCACCAAACAGGAACAAACTCACGGTGATGTTGGAGAATCAGCTCCAGTCCCAGGGGGGCCCCCAGCAGTCTAATGTGGTGGTGCGCACGGCTTTCTGTCAGCTCTGTGAAGCGTGGTCTTCTCCTTGCTTCTGGATCCTAGGGATGCTCCTGGAAACTGTAAATCCCTTTCTCTGTATCTTCGTGGCTCTCTTGCAGCTATATCAGGACACAGTTCTTCTCTCTTTCAGCTATCAGCACAAAAAGTCCTCTCTCCAGCAGCCTCAGCTCACACGCTGCTCCAGCTCTACACCTGCACTCTGCACCGACTAGTTCATTACGCCGACTATTGCAGGGGAGATAAGGAGGTGCAGCCTCTTAAAGTGACAGCGTGTTCCTTACTGTCCATAACAGCACCACCCTCTTACATTTCCATTAGCTCTTTCCTTCTGCGGCCACGGCGTGAGGTCACAGCAGGCTGTGGGGAGGCCTCTAGTGGAACAGTGGGGCTGCTGCTGTGGCCAGGATCTTCAGGCATCCCTGAAGCTGGTGCATCTGTGTGTGGGGCCAGCCACTTCTTCTCCTTCCCCAACAGGATCAATTAATGGCTCCAATTCAGACCCTGTTGTCTCCCTCTCAGTGAGGTTGGATTGTGTTCTTTTATGAAAATGGAAAAATTTAATTTGAGAAATCATCTATGAGCATTCCAAACATATGTGTAATGTGGTGTGAGGTTTTTTACTTATGGTCTGAGATCCATACTGGGATCCAGAAAGGACAGCCGGTCAAAATATATACTTTCTTTTTGCCGGAACAGATGACCCACTTCTGGACCGCTTCTGCCTTTCTCTCCGGTACTGGTCCTGAATGCTGCGCCAACATCTCATAACATCTTCCACTGCAATGACAGAGGAAATTAATGTATAAGGCCATTGTGCACAGTGGTACTGGAGCGCCCCCATGGGGCCATGGGGTACTCGGTACCGGGCCCTGCGGTTCACAGGGGGATGTCAGGGGTGGCTGACTAGGTCCATGGCCCTGGGACGTCCGTGTAATAGGAAAGGTCTTTAAAGGGATAGAGTTTATGTTCATGACGCCACCTGTGGTATTCGGTCAGGGTGATCGACGCTGCTTTAAGGGGTCCACTGGGGTGATGTTATGGTAGCTAGATGGTATACCTTCCGACAGGTGAAGTATGTCCCCAGGGCTTCCCGGTGTGTAGATCGTGGATGGTGAGAGGCGCAGAGAAAAACAAGGACACAACATTGCAATCTCTTTACCTTTACTGAAGACTTCAGCATCCACAGCCCAGGGCACCAGATCACAGGGCAGGCAGAGTCCGGCCAGTTTGGAGGCAAGTCCAGAGTCCCCTTGTCCAGGTGGAAATTAGTAGCCTTCCCTTGCGCTGCAGTGTTGTAGTTCCTTACTGCCTAAGGCTTCACATAAGGTCCTCACAGATGTAATGTCTCTCTCTCTGTCCCCCGTATAGGATAGGATAAACCCGTATGACTGGTGGCTTGAGGCTGTTTATAGGGACTCTAGCACGCCCCGGCCTCCATGGGTTGCCACCATGCCTCCTGGGTGTAGGGCGGACAGGTAACCTGCAATTAGCTGTCCTGCCGGTCTCTGGAGCAAAGCATAAAGGTCCTTACTCCCTCGGTGCTCCAGCTACCGGACTTCTGCACCTCAGAAGGAGGCAGCCTGTGTAGGGCTAGTCCCCTTCTGGTATCCTCTCCTTTGCTACGACTTCCTTCACACTCGCTGCAATACAGTTATGCCTTCTGAATGTCTCTTTCTGGGAGCTGCAGCTCTGAGGGCATGCACAGCTCTGTGTCCTTTCTCCTTCTTCTCTGACAGGATCCCACCCCTGTCAGGGACCAACTAACTGAGCTGAGCTCAGCCAGCAACTTACTAACTTTCCCTACAGGCAACCAGTTTTACCTATGTGGGAAGTGACCTAATAAATAGGAGCAGGAGCTCCCCCTGGTGGCCCAGAGTGTGAAATGTGTTGCATGTTTGTGATACCCAGATGCATTTATTCTTCTTTGCCTCCAAACGTAGCATCACTCTCCCCGAGAGGAAAGCAATACCACTGCGACGACCAGGACCCTGGGGCACCGCACTACCACAAGGTGTCAGTGATGTAACAGATTGTAATATGCCCTAGTAAGCTGCATTTCTTAATAAATATCTTCAATAATCAAATTTAACACACAAATAACACAATACCATAAAAGGTTAACACCATAGAATGTAAGTTCACAAGGACAGGGTCCTCTCCCCTCTATACCAGTCTGTCATTGTAAATTTGCTTACAGTAAGCGACATCTATAAATGCTGTACATAACCCCCTTCTCATGTCCAGCACCATTAAATAAATGGTGCAATAGACATACAAATTCAGAATAAGATAAATAATAATAGTGTCAAAATATTGTTCTTACTGCAGTTTACAATATTCATTAATTGAGAAACATGAGTGTACTTACTTATTTGCCTCTGTCCCTCACGTGGCCGCTGCTCTTAATCTGGGAAAAGGATCCCACAGATGCTCCTCCAAGCAGCCTCTTTCCTTGCCCGGTTAGCGTAGTTGGAATCACGTTGGTCCCAAATTTCGGGCCTTTCTTGGACCAGGACCAGGAGCATATCCACATTTATGATGCTTTCCATGCTGCTTGCAACTCCGCGGAGGCGTGCGGCAGACTTCTGGGATGTCTGTCTGGCTTTTTCAGCTAATTAGCATGTCTGAGCTTCCTGATTGAGGGCTTGGCACACTTCCTATCACCAGGAGATGTCTGGCGTATTTTTCACAAATCACACTGCTGGTCCGTGTGTAATCCGTATTTTTTTCGCCCCCATAGACTTGCATTGGCTGATTTTTTGCGCAATACGCTGACAAACGCAGCATGCTGTGATTTTCTACGGCCGTAAAATACGGCTGCGAAATATACGCCAGATAGAAGCTGCCCCATAGAGAATCATTGGTCCGTGTGCAATGCGTCGTTTTTGCTTCTCTCATACATCTGTAAAAGTCTCTATTGTGACGCCGGCCTTACTCAAAATCTTTATAAGGTCATCAGGTGGATCAGGTGGCCTTCACTAAAAATCTTTAGAGGGTCATCAGGCGGCACTCACTCAAAATCTTTAGAGGGTCATCAAAATGTTGCTCAGCGGCAGCTCCAAAACCTGAAACATCTGGAGGAGATCTGTATGGAGGAGTGGGCTAAAATCCCTGCTGCAGTGTGTGCAAAACTTGATCAAGAACTGCAGGAAACGTCTGACCCTGTAATTGCAAACAAAGGTGTCTGTATCAAGTATTAAGTTCTGTTTTACATTGTATCAAGCACATATTTCATGCAATAAAATGCAATTTAATTATTTAGAAATCATTCAATGTGATTTTCTGGTTCGTTTTTTTAGATTCAGTCATTCATAGTTAAAGTGCGATAAAAAATACAGTAATAGACCTCTCCATTCTTTGTAGGTGGGAAAACTTGCAAAATCTGCAGTCTTGGTCCCTGGTGGTTTGCAAAGTATGTTTTTCTTTCACACAACATACCTGGCTGAGATCATACAGCCAGTGCCTAATACATTCTGTCCATGGATGGCCAGCATGTATCAGCTGTCAGGTTCACTTTGAAACAATGAGCTGCCAACACATACAGTACATTAGGTAATTGGAGTCGTATGGATGCGATTATTGTACATACATTAATCTTATGGCTCAGGCAAAGTCTGAATTGGTCCCAATTTAGTTTTTTAGCTGTAATTAGTGATGAGTGAGCGTGCTAGGATAAGGTGTAGGGATTTCCTGTATGCTAGACAATCCTTGCCTTTGTTGCAGCAGTTGAACAGCCGCGAGACATGCAGCCGCGGGGACTCAAATATATTATTCGAGCACGCCGAAGATACTCTACTAGCACACGAGCATGCTCAGGTAACACCTTATCTGAGCTCAATTGTGCAGCGCCCCAGAGTCCTGGTCGTTGCAGTACTGATGCTCCGCCACTAAGGGGAGTGATGGTACGTCTGATGGCACTTAAGGAGTTCACCTGACCAGGTATCACAGTCACACATTACACGTCACACTCTGGCCACCAGGGGGAGCAAAAGGTTCTATGTATTAGGCCACTCCTCACAATCTGGTAAAACTGGGGGCCGGATAGGAAGTTAGTCAGAAGCTGACTGGGTTGGATCCAGGCAACATCCTGTGGCAGGGGGGTGTTGCAGGGGAAGATTAGGGGGGTCTCTGTCAGGGGTGGGATCCTGACAGTGGCCTAGCGAACAGAACGTTATGGAGCCGCGCCTGCACCCGTTGCTGTGGCATCCTAAGAAAGGAAACGAAGAGATGTTTATTGTGGAGAAGTGAGAAACGAGATCGCAGCAAAAAGGAGATAAAGCCAGTAGGAGTCGTGCCTTAAGAACGTTGCAACATCCTACTGAGGCGCGTAACCGGTGGCCGGAATGCCGAGGAAGTATTGGGCTCCAAGCATTACTTCAAACAGCGGCAGGACAGTTGATTATAGGTTGGCTGTCTCACCTAAAACACCTAAGCAGACATAGGGGGCAATTGTGGGAGAGGGGCGACGCTAGGGTCCCGGAAGAACTCCAGGCCTACTCGTCATACGGGTGCATCCTATCCATATCATCTGGGGGACGGAGAAGAACATCAGAACAGATACGAGTTGTGAGAAACAACATCAGAAACAGACACAACAGTTGTGAGGACTATCCCGTGGTGCTCAGCAGGGAGGTACTACAACACACAGGCGCTAGAAGGTAGGCACTGATTTCCACCTGCAAAGGGAACTCTGGGTGTGCCTTCGGACCGGCCGGTCTCAGCCAGCCCTGTTAGCAGTACTCCGGATTGCGGATCCTGAAGCCTTCAGTAAAGAGGTAAAGAGACTGCAACCCTGTGTCCTCGTTATTCATCACGCCTTGCACCACGCACCACCATCACACCTTTCATTGGATGCCCCTTAGCAGGGTCACGGACCGGGTCTAGCCATGACAACCCCAGGACCGAGACAGAGAGGCCCGGTACCGAGTACCCCGCGGCCCTGCGTCTGGGGCCGCTCCACTTGCTCATCACGAGCTGTAATACAACCTTATATTAAACCTCTGTTGTTAATTAATTACAACATTTTATAGTGTATTGTTTTGGGTTAATATTAGGTATTTTTCCTTGTCCAATATTGAAATGTGATCTGTGGCAGAATATGATCTTCTCCTTATCCCCATTTGTTCCACTCTGGTTCATCTCACGGTGAGTCCCTGCACATTGTGCGAGAACATCCCAGATCTATATTTGCCTGTATGCATCACCTGGAGCTATACTCTTCAGAGTAACATAGATATTTTTAGCCTGCACATTTCAGATTATGCAAACAGACCTCTGCACCATGCCTGGGATTTGTTTGGAGTAACTGGTATTATATGACTGGCACAGCGGGTGTGATAATTGTATCCGGCTGCATTGAGGACAACGCTGAGAATGTTTTGCATCTGTTAATCTAGATCTTACTTACAGAAAATTATTGTACCTGTAAAGACACGTGAAGATTTGATAGGGGACAATAGAGAGAAATCGATAAGCTGGTTTAAAAATTCAAAATAGCAAAGTAAGCAGTAAAATAATCACATTGCCAACATGACGCCCGCTGGCAGGCAGTGAGGGTCTATAATCCGATGTGATGCTTTTTTAGGTTGCATAAGATTAACATGTTAGTGAAATTCAGCTATTAGCAATGGCTGCAGCATTCAGGAAGGAAAATTGTGCTACTAAATAAGGACTATACCAGTCATGTGTGTGCTGGAAATCCATTTTAGGACACTTAAACGGGTTTTGGAAATCCCTTGTCCCCGGCTGTACTTGGTTATAAAAAAACAAAATATGCATTAGTCCACCTCCCCAGGTCCAGTACTGGGTCTTCGCTGCTGCTCCTGATGTCTGCTAATGTCTGCAGCACTGTAGTCACATTGAGAGCCCTTGGGGACAGTCATCTGGGATCCCTCTCTCCAATGACTGTGAGTGATGGCAAGACGAGAGTAGCTAATCAGCAGAAGGGACGCCAGCATGGCGGCAGGGGAAAGAAAAAATAGGCAAGATGGAAACAGTGCATTCAGCAGGTGAGGAAGGAAGAAATAGCGGATCAAACATAAAGAAGAAGCAGAGAGGACAGCATCTGAATAATGCAGCCATAAGGCACCACAAAAGTGAAGCAGAGAGGCAGAAGCCAGGAACCACCAACATGATCTTCCCATACAGCAAAACATCAGGTAAGTTTTACACTGTACAACTGTCTGCCTGTAATGCAGAGACCCTTCTTTTACAGGTGACATTACTATGTGTATTATACCTGTTTTTTGTATCATCTTGTCTATGATCCCTGTGCTGTGACATCACTGTGTGTACTATCTCTGTACTGTCACATCACTGTGCCTGTTATCTCTTTACTTAAGGTACCGTCACATTAAGGCTACTTTCACACTAGCGTCGGGCTCGGCCCGTCGCTGTGCGTCGGGCCGACGTTCCCGACGCTAGCGTTGTCTCCGCCGCACAACGGAGGCAGCGGATGCATTTTTCCAGTGCATCCGCTGCCCTATTGTGAGGTGCGGGGAGGTGGGGGCGGAGTTCCGGCCGCGCATGTGCGGTCGGAAAAAGCGGACCGTCGTGAGCAAAAAACGTTACATGTAGCGTTTTTTGGTCCCGACGGTCCGCCACAACACAGCGCAACCGTCGCATGACGGTTGCGACATGTGTCAATCCGTTGCAATACGTCGCTTAACCCCTTAAGCCCCGAGGGTGGTTTGCACGTTAATGACCGGGCCAATTTTTACAATTCTGACCACTGTCCTTTTATGAGGCTATAACTCTGGAACGCTTTGACGGATCTTGGCGATTCTGACATTGTTTTCTCGTGACATATTGTACTTCATGTTAGTGGTAAAATTTATTCGATATAACTTGCGTTTATTTGTGAAAAAAATGGAAATTTAGCGAAAATTTTGAAAATTTCGCAATTTTCCAACTTTGAATTTTTATGCCCTTAAATCACAGACATATGTCACACAAAATACTTCCCACATTTCCCACACGTCTACTTTACATCAGTACAATTTTGGAACCAAAATTTTTTTTTGTGACGGAGTTATAAGGGTTAAAAGTTGACCAGCAATTTCTCATTTTTACAACACCATTTTTTTTTAGGGACCACATCTCATTTGAAGTCATTTTGAGGGGTCTATATGATAGAAAATACCCAAGTGTGACACCATTCTAAAAACTGCACCCCTCAAGGTGCTCAAAACCACATTCAAGAAGTTTATTAACCCTTCAGGTGTTTCACAGGAATTTTTGGAATGTTTAAATAAAAATGAACATTTAACTTTTTTTCACACAAAATTTATTTCAGCTCCAATTTGTTTTATTTTACCAAGGGTAACAGGAGAACATGGACCCCCAAAGTTGTTGTACAATTTGTCCTGAGTACGCTGATACCCCATATGTGGGGGTAAACCACTGTTTGGGCACATGGCAGAGCTCGGAAGGAAAGGAGCGCCATTTGACTTTTCAATGCAAAATTGACTGGAATTGAGATGGGACGCCATGTTGCGTTTGGAGAGCCCCTGATGTGCCTAAACACTGAAACCCCCTACAAGTGACACCATTTTGGAAAGTAGACCCCCTAAGGAACTTATCTAGATGTGTTTTGAGAGCTTTGAACCCCCAAGTGTTTCACTACAGATTATAATGCAGAGCCGTGAAAATAATTTTTTTTTTTTTCTCAAAAATGATTTTTTAGCCCCCAGCTTTGTATTTTTACAAGGGTAACAGAATAAATTGGACCCCAAAATTTGTTTTCCAATTTGTCCTGAGTACACTAATACCCCATATGTGGGGGGGAACCACTGTTTGGGCGCATGACAGAGCTCGAAAGGGAAGGAGCGCCATTTGGAATGCAGACTTAAATGGATTGGTCAGCAGCCGTCACGTTGCATTTGCAGAGCCCCTGATGTACCCAAACAGTACAAACCCCCCACAAGTGACCCCATATTGGAAACTAGACTTCCCAAGGAACTTATCTAGATGTGTTTTGAGAACTTTGAACCCCTAAGTGTTTCACTAAAGTGTATAGCGCAAAGCCGTGAAAATAAAAATTCTTTTTTTTTTTCACAAAAATGATTTTTTAGCCCCCAGTTTTGTATTTTCACAAGGGTATCAGGATAAATTAGACCCCAAAAGTTGTTGTCCAATTTGTCCTGAGTACGCTGATACCCCATATGTGGGGGGGAACCACTGTTTGGGCGCATGACAGAGCTCGGAAGGGAAGGAGCGCCATTTGGAATGCAGACTTAAATGGATTGGTCTGCAGGCGTCACGTTGCATTTGCCGAGCCCCTGATGTACCCAAACAGTACAAACCCCCCACAAGTGACCCCATATTGGAAACTAGACCTCCCAAGGAACTTATATAGATGTGTTGTGAGAACTTTGAACCCCCAAGTGTTTCACTATAGTTTATAACGCAGAGCCGTGAAAATAAAACATCTTTTTTTTCCCACAAAAATGATTTTTAGCCCCCCAAATTTTTATTTTCCCAAGGATAACAAGAGAACTTGGACCCCAGAAGTTGTTGTTCAATTTGTCCCGAGTACGCTGATAACCCATATGTTGGGGTAAACCCCTTTTTGGGCGCACGGGAGAGCTCGGAAGGGAAGGAGCACTGTTTTACTTGTTCAACGCAGAATTGGCTGGAATTGAGATTGGACGCCATGTCCCGTTTGGAGAGCCCCTGATGTGCCTGGACAGTGGAAACTTCCCAATTCTACCTGAAACCCTAACCCAAACACACCCCTAACCCTAATCCCAACGGTAACCCTAACCACACCCCTAGCCCTGACACACCCATAATTCTAATCCCAACCCTAATCCAAACCGTAAATGTAATCCAAACCCTAACCCTAACTTTAGCCCCAACCCTAACTTTAGCCCCAACCCTAACCCTAACTTTACCTCCAACCCTAGCCCTAACCCTAACCCTACCCCTAACCCTAAACATGACTGAAATACGTGGCACTGAAATACGTGGCACTGAAATACGTGGCACTGAAATACGTGATACGTGGCACTGAAATACGTGGCACTGAAATACGTGGCACTGAAATACATGGCACTGAAATACGTGGCACTGAAATACATGATACGTGGCACTGAAATACGTGGCACTGAAATACGTGGCACTGAAATACGTGGCACTGAAACACGTGGCACTGAAACACGTGGCACTGAAATACGTGGCACTGAAACACGTGGCACTGAAATACGTGATACGTGGCACTGAAATACGTGGCACTGAAATACGTGGTACTTAAATACGTGGCACTAAAATATGTGGCACTGAAATATGTGATACGTGGCACTGAAATACGTGACACTTAAATACGTGGCACTGAAACACGTGGCACTGAAATACGTGACACGTGACACGTGGCACTGAAATACGTGGCACTGAAATACGTGGCACTGAAATACGTGGCACTGAAATACGTGGCACTGAAATACGTGGCACTATGACTGTCAGAAAATGTTCATTAAACGGTTAGGGGTGAGGTTAGGGGTAGAGTTAAGGTTGGGGTTTGGATCCCTTTATCACCTTGATGGTGGTGGGTGGCTTTTCAGTGTGTTTTCTGTTTTTTTTTTCGATAAAAACGCATGCGTTTTTAACGCAAACGCATGTGCTTAAAAACGCAAGAAAATACTGCAGGCTGTATTTCTGAAAATGAACACATGCAGAAAAAAAACGCATGCGTTTGAAAACGCGACCAAACGCGTACAAAAAAACGCATGCGTTTTCAATGTTAAATATAGGGAAAAACGCATGTGTTTTTTTGTGCAAAAAACGCTGCAGACAAAAACGCAAGTGTGAAACCAGCGACGCTTTTTATAGCAAAAAAGTTTTTGCGTCTCCACATTTTGAGACCTATAATTTTTCCACATTTTGCTCCACAGAGTCATGTGAGGTCTTGTTTTTTGCGGGACGAGTTGACGTTTTTATTGGTAACATTTTCGGACACGTGACCATTTTTGATCACTTTTTATTCCGATTTTTGTGAGGCAGAATGACCAAAAACCTGCTATTCATGAATTTCTTTTGGGAGAGGCGTTTATACCGTTCCGCGTTTGGTAAAATTGATAAAGCAGTTTTATTCTTCAGGTCAGTACGATTACAGCGATACCTCATTTATATCATTTTTTTATGTTTTGGCGCTTTTATACGATAAAAACTATTTTATAGAAAAAATAATTATTTTGGTATCGCTTTATTCTCAGGACTATAACTTTTTTATTTTTTTGCTGATGATGCTATATGGTGGCTCGTTTTTTGCGGGACAAGATGACGTTTTCAACGGTACCATGATTATTTATATCAGTCTTTTTGATCGCGTGTTATTCCTCTTTTTGTTCGGCGGTATGGTAATAAAGCGTTGTTTTTTGCCTCGTTTTTTTTTTTTTTTCTCTTACGGTGTTTACTGAAGGGGTTAACTAGTGGGGCAGTTTTATAGGTTGGGTCGTTACGGACGCGGCGATACTAAATATGTGTACTTTTATTGTTTTGTTTTTTTTATTTAGATAAAGAAATGTATTTATGGGAATAATATATATATTTTTTTTTATTATTTATTTAGGATTTTTTTTTTTTTTTTTTTACACATGTGGAAAAATTTTTTTTTAACTTTTTTACTTTGTCCCAGGGGGGGACATTACAGATCGATGATCTGATAGTGTGCACAGCACTCTGTCAGATCTGCGATCTGCTGTGCAGGGCTGCAGGCTTACCAAGCGTCTGCTCTGAGCAGGCGCTCGGTAAGCCACCTTTCTCCCTGCAGGACCCGGATGCCGCGGCCATCTTGGATCCGGGACCTGCAGGGAGGAAGAAGGTAGGAGACCCTCGGAGCAACGCGATCACATCGCGTTGCTCCGGGGGTCTCAGGGAAGCCCGCAGGGAGCCCCCTCCCTGCGCGATGCTTCCCTATACCGCCGGTACACTGCGATCATGTTTGATCGCGGTGTGCCGGGGGTTAATGTGCCGGGGGCGGTCCGTGACCGCTCCTGGCACATAGTGCCGGATGTCAGCTGCGATAGGCAGCTGACACCCGGCCGCGATCGGCCGCGCTCCCCCCGTGAGCGCGGCCGATCGCTATGACGTACTATCCCGTCGGTGGGAATTAAGGCCCACCCCACCTCGACGGGATAGTACGTCAGATGGGATTAAGGGGTTAATGTAAGTCTATGGGGAAAAAACGCATCCTGCAAGCACTTTTGCAGGATGCGTTTTTTCGGCAAAATGACGCATTGTGGCGGATTGCAGTTAACGCTAGTGTGAAAGTAGCCTAAGCGACGCTGCAGCGATATAGACAACGATGCCGATCCCTGCAGCGTCGCTGTTTCGTCGTTGTGTGGTCGCTGGAGAGCTGTCACACAGACAGCTCTCCAGCGACCAACGATGCCGAAGTCTCCGGGTAACCAGGGTAAACATCAGGTTACTAAGCGCAGGGCCGCGCTTAGTAACCCGATGTTTACCCTGGTTACCAGTGTAAATGTAAAAAAAAAAAACACTACATACTTACACTCCGGTGTGTGTCGCGTCCCCCGGCGTCCGCTTCCCTGCACTGTGTAAGCGCCGGCCCTAAAGCAGAGCGGTGACGTCACCGCTGTGCTTTGCTTTACGGCCGGCGCTGGCACATTCAGTGCAGGAAGCTCTGAGCAGCAGGGCGTAACCGTGTGGATCCCGGGGGACGTGACAGACATCAGAAGGTGAGTATTAACTGTTTTTTTTTTTACTTTTACAATGGTAACCAGGGTAAATATCGGGTTACTAAGCGCGGCCCTGCGCTTAGTAACCCGATATTTACCCTGGTTACCATTGTAAAACATTGCTGGCATCGTTGCTTATGCTGTCAAACACAACGATACACGCCAATCTGACGACCAAATAAAGTTCTGGACCAGCGATATCACAGCAGGATCCAGATCGCTGCTGCGTGTCAAACACAACGATATCGCTATCCAGGACGCTGCAACGTCACGGATCGTTGTCGTTATCGTTGTTTTGTTGTTTTTCAGTGTGAAGGTACCTTTAGACTCTGTGTCTTATCTTCGTACTGTGTCATCATTGTGTCTATTATTCCTGTACTGTGTTCATTATCCATATACTGTTACATCACAGTATGTATTATCCCTATACTATGACATCACTGTGTGTGTTATCCCTGCACCCTGTCATGACTGTGTTTATTATTCCTGTATGCGTGGACTTTCTTTTTATGGCTGTCATTTTCTGCCCTCCCCCCACTAGTATATGGTGCCTTGGTGCTTTACACCTGTTATTCATTAAATTGCTTCATCATTATTTGTATTTATTATGAATTTAGTTTGCATGATATCTGTGTTTTGAATAAGTATTGAAGTTTATCCTTGGGACGTTATGTACTCTTTTTCTTTCTCATATCAGACATCACAAATGTGTTGTATCCCTGTACTGTGACATCACTGTGTTCATTATTCCTGTCTTGTGACATCACTGTGTGTATTATTCCAGTACTGTGAAATTCCTGAGTTTATTATCCCTTTTATAAGACACTACAAATTTTAATCAGACTAAAACAAAGGGCATTAAAAATCCTGAAGGTTAAGAATACAGAAATAGCATTTCAGGAGTATAAAGATCTAAGTAAGAAATGAAAAAAAGAAATCAAGCAAGCAAAGTTATCCACAGAGAAACAAATTGCCAGTGACATTAAAATAAATCCCACAAAAATGTATACACACATCAATGCCAAAAAGAAAAAAAAGATGGTATAGGCCCCTTAAAAGACAATAACAAGAAAATAATAGAGGACAAAGAAAAGGCTGAGTTGTTAAACAAGCACTTTTCATCTGAGTTCACCAATGAGCTAACTGTTGAAGGGATCATTCAACAAGTCAAAAATCAAAGTTCACCACCTGAAATAATCATTTTAACACATGAAGAGGTTCGCCTGCATCTGAGCAAATTAAATATTGACAAATCCTTCGGCCCAGATGGCATTCATCCATGGATACTGAAGTAATTGAGCTCAGTAGTTGACAAATCGCTGTATCTTATATTCTTTGAATCTCTTGTAACAGGGGTGGTGCCACAGGATTGGAGGATGGATGATGTGGTACTGCAGATTCTGCAAAATCCGCCCTCTGTTTTACCTGCGGATTCTCTGTGGATTTACTGCGGATTTAGTGCAGTTTTTGTGCGTATTTCACCTGCATTTTTACACCTGCGGATTCCAAGTATGGAACAGGTGTAAAACCCTGCAGAATCCGCACAAAGAATTGACATGCTGCGGAAAATAAACCACAGCGTTTCTGCGCTGAATTTTCAGCAGCATGTGCACTGCAGATTTTGTGTTCCATAGGTTTACATGGTACTGTACACCGAATGGAAAACTTCTGCGGATCAGCATGGCCACATCCACTGCAGATCTGCGCCAAATCTGCAATGTGTGCACATACCCTTACTCCTCTGGAGATGAAGAGCAATGAGTGGGAATTGTGATTTCACTGTTGCAAAGGGATTCTCAATCCTGAGCTTTTTCTTTGCCACATGGGTCTATTTGTCTCCAGTCCATGGAAGAGTTTTTCTGGGCTTTAGCCCTTATCTATGATGATCCTGACCGTATTTCCTTGGCTGTATCCAGGTGGCATAACCATTGCTAGGGGAATCATTCAGTGGAGAATTCCGCAGGTCGGCAACTGATACCAAATGGAATGACCTGGCTCTTAGAAGCCAATTTTGTCAAGGTCTTACTGAAAGACTAAAAGATGCTTTGGCAGCGTATGAAATCCCAGAGTCATTGGAGGCTGTCATTTCATTGGCTATACAGGTGGATAGATGACTGTGGGATAGATGGTTAAGACCACGTTCTCCTGAGCCTTCTTTCCGGGACAACCTGCTCAAGGGGGGACGGTCCAAGGGTGAACCTATACTTGTGGAGTTAGAGGAACCCATGCAGCTAGGAGATGCTTCCGCATTGTATGTCTCCCTGGTAATTTGCAAGAAAAATGGCATGTGTTTTTTTGTGAACAAAAGGGACATTTTATTGGGGCCTTTCCTTTGATTCCTAAGCAAAAAGAGACTTGTGTCATGGTTAGGACATGGTTAATGTCCTGTTCTCTCAGGGTTAATTTTGCTGGCCTCCCTTTGGTTATGGGAGGGGTGTTTATACTCACTCCAGACTAGGATTCCCTGTCAGCTATAAGTTCGTCTAGTCTGTGTGCCTGACCCCTGGAGTGTGTGCCCAGTTTGCAATTATCTTTCTTGCTCTCCGTGCTTTACTCTGCTTGTTTGGTTTTTTTTATTTCTGACCTCTGGCTTCCCTTCTGACAATCCCCTGTCTCACCCCTTTGGTACCTCGTGATCTCCTGGCTCTGATCTTTGCTTGTTTGACTACTCTCCTGTGTTTATAATCTCCTCTGCACCCTAGCGTCTGGCTCCGCCCCCGACCACCTCCTACTCTGTCACATGGTTCAGGTCCTGGTTGTTACCTGGTGAGTTACCTGGCATTTGCTCAGCTCCCTTGCTGCTGTGTGCAGCTCACCCTGCAGCAGTAGTACCCAGGAACTGTGACATTATAGCTGACCATACAGTCTTTTCCCTGTTGGAGAGGGTGTTAGTATGCTATGGATCCGGTACAGGCTCTCACAGGGCAGATTAATGAGCTCTCCCAGCTTATGCAGAAGCTGTCCATGGATCAGCAAGCCCTGGTCCACTTGCACCAACAGGTGTAGAGTGATGAGGCAGGTGCTTTACAGGGATCTGTTCTGTTGGGGTTCTGGGACAGGGCCCCTCTGATGTATCCCTAGCGGACTCTGAGCCACCAGTAAAGTTATATGACAGTTTTTCTGGAGATAAACAATTGTGTAGGGTCTTTAAGGAGGGATGCAAGTTGTTCTTTGAATTGCATCCCCGGGCCTCTGGAAATGAAAGGCAGAAGGTGGGGGCCATAATGTCCTTGTTAAGGGGAGCTCCACAGGCATGGGCTTTCTCTCTCTCTCTTCCTCTGCTCCTGAACTTATGTCTGTGAACCTATTCTTTGAGGCTCTGGGGCACATTTATGTTGAGCCTGACAGAGTGCGTCTGTCAGAGGATATGGTGATGAGAGTGACACAGGGGAGGCACTCCGCTGAATGGTTCTGCTCAGAATTTAGATGTTGGGCAGCCAAAGTATCTTTGATTGATGCCCAAGTTGTGACTCGTAATAAGATAGGGACAGTCAGGCTGAAAGACCCTGTTAAAATTAAGCTGTTGATTTATCTCCTCTTACTCTGGATGGAATTTCTTTCAGGACTGATGTCTTTTCTCTAAAAGTGGGTACCACTCACATGGAAAAATTAAGTTGTTTTGTTATTATTAATAATCTGCCTGCAGTACTGTACTGGGGATGCCCTGGCTGCAACGCCACAACTCTGTCATTGATTGGGTGGCGGGAGAGATCACTCAATGGGGATGTAAGGGTAATGGTCTGTGTTGTAACCTGGGACCTTTGGTTAATCCGCTAAAATCTATATTTGTGTCGTCTGTTGGTCTGGAGGGTATTCCGGCGTACCTGAAGGACTTTGAAGATGTGTTTTCCAAAAGCGAGGCTGAGGCACTTCCACCACATCGACTTTGTGATTGTGCTATTGATTTAGTCCCAGGAGCCAAATTACCCAAACTGTACAATTTGTCCAGGCCTGAGCACCAAGCCATGAAAGAGTACATCACAGAGAGCCTCCGCGAGAGAAATATTTGGTCCTCTGACTCACCCATGGCAACAGGGTTTTTCTTTATGAAGAAAAAAGATGGTGGCTTGCGACCGTGCCTCGACTTTTGAGAACTGAATAAGATTACTGTGAAGATCACGTATCCTCTTCCTCTGATTCCCGATTTATGTAATCAACTCATGGGTGCCAAATGGTTTTCTAAGCTTGACTTACGAGGGGCTTATAACCTTATAAGGATCCGGGAGGGAGATGAATGGAAAACAGCGTTTCTGACGACCGAGGGGTTGTTTGAAAATTTGGTTATGCCCTTCGGTCTCACTAACACCCCTGCTGTTTTCCAGAATTTCATTAATGTTGTTTTTTCTGACATGATTGGGTGCTATGTGGTCATTTACCTAGATGACATCTTGATATACTCAGAGGACACTCAGTCACACTTCTGCTTATCACCTGGAATCTAACACACAGACCGAACGCTCCAACCAGTCGTTGGAACAAATTTTGAGATACTTGGCCTCTTCCAGACAGGAGGACTGGTGTGAGGTATTGCCCATGGCAGAATTTGCGTTCAACTGTCGCATTAATCAGTCTACTGGCAAATCTCCCTTTCAGGTCAATTATGGGTTTGTTTCGCAGTTTGGAGAATTTTCCCTCATGGATTCAGCTTGCCCTGGTGCCGAGGGTTTGGTGCAACAGTCAAGAACCCTTTGGAGGGAGGTTCAGGGGAACATCTCCAAAGCCCAGAAGAAGTACAAACATTTTGCGGACAGGAGGAGAGGGTCAGCTCAATTATTCTAATTTACTGAGATAAGGGCGTTAGCTGTGCGGGAAAAAGTGTTGTTGTCTACCCGTAACATCAAACTTAAGATACTCTCTATGAAGTTGGGCCCCAGGTTTATTGGTCCATACAAGATTATAGAGGTGATCAAACCTGTGGCCTATAGATTACAGTTGCCCACCTCCTTCAAAATATCTAATGTCTTCCACAGGTCCCTATTAAAACCTGTGGGGACGGTTAAAGAAGATGCCTCATCCAATGTTCCGCCAGTGTTGGTAGAGGGTCAGCTGGAGTTTGAGTTAGGGCTCATCAGAATGTATGTCCGCAAGGACAGGGTCCTCTCCCCTCTGTACCAGTCTGTCATTGTAAACTTGTTTACTGTAAACGATATTTATAACCCTGTATGTAACCCCTTTCTCATGTACAGCACCATGGAATTAATGGTGCTATATAAATAAATAATAATAATAATCATTGATTCATGGTGGGTGCGCCGGAGGCTTCAGTACCTAATCCACTGGAAGGGATATTCCATTGAGGATCGGTCTGTGCACGCTGATCGACTGGTCGGGCTTTTCATGCCAGATACCCTTAGAAGCCTGGGGGTCAAGTGGCCCCCAGTTAAGAGGGGGGTACTGTCATGATTAGGACATGGTTAATATCCTGATCTCTCAGGGTTAATTTTTCTGGCCTCTCTTTGGTTATGGGAAGGGTATTTATACTCACCCCAGACTAGGATTCAATGTCAGCTATACCTTCGTCTAGTCTGTGTGCCTGACCCCTGGAGTGTGTGTCCAGTTTGCAATTGTCTTGCTTGCTCTCCATGCTTTACTCTGCTTGTTCATTCTTTTGGATTTCTGACCTCTTGCTTCCCTTCTGACAATCCCCTATGTCACCCCTTTGGTACCTCGTGATCTCCTGGCTCTGATCTTTGCTTGTTTGACTAATCTCTTACTGTATATTTATTATCTCCTCTGCACCCCGGTGTCTGGCTCCGCCCCTGACCAACTCCTACTCTGTCACATGGTTCAGGTCCTGGTTGTTACCTGGTGAGTTACCTGGTGTTTTGCTCAGCTCCCTTGCTGCTGTGTGCAGCTCTCCCCGCAGCAGTAATACCCGGGAGCTGTGACACCTTGGGAGTCAGGAGTTTGATAATCGGGGTATGTTCATCTTCAACCTGTTATTCTCGGTGTATCCTGACAGATGACGTGGTGCTAGAGAGAAGGACTGAGAGAATTTCTGTGTTTGTAGACAGTGAAGCTGGAGTCAGCATGGTTGATTCTGAGTTTGCTAGAACTCATTGGCTTGCTTGCTCTACCTTAGCTAAGCCCATTCCTATTTATGCCATCAACTCAGCACCACTTGCACAGAGAGCTTTGACGCAGATTGTACATAACATTAGACTGAAGGTGGGGTCTTTTCATTATGATGTAATTCCTTGCTATGTCCTGGAGGGTCTCCCCACTCCAATTGTACTGGGTTTACCCTGGTTGGTGAAACATAATCCGATTGTGCATTGGCAAGCCAGAGAAATTGTGGAGTAGGGAAATTACTGCCATAATAAGTGCCTAAACATTCACCTTTCTGCAGTATCTTAGGGAACCTTAACTGCGTTTTTGTCTGGCTTTGAGGATATATTTTCTGAGAATTAGTGTCAGAAGTGTCAGAATTTGCCCAACCATTGTGCATATGACTGCCCTATTAACCTGACTCCCAGAGCTAAACTACCCAAGTCCAGACTGTACAATCTGTCCGGTCCTGAGAGACAAGCCAAGAAATATTTTATTTCTGAGAGTCTTGAGAAGTGACTTATCAGACCATCTTCGCCCATGGTGGCAGGGTTCTTTTTCGTGAAAAAAAAAGATGGCAGTCTCCATGGTCCCTATTCAGGTTTCCAGGAATTGAATCTAATTACTATCCGAGATCCATATCCTCTTCCTCTGATTCCAGATTTATTCACCCAGGTAGTAGGAGCTAAGATTTTCTCCAAGTTGGATTTAAGGGGCCTATAACCTGGTTAGAATCAGGGAAGGGGATGAATGGAAAACGGCGCTCAATACCCCTGAGGGACATTTTGAGAGTCTGGTTATGCCTTTCAGTCTGACCAATGCAGAGGCAGTGTTCCAGCACTTCATCTAATATATAAATCTGAATGTGTGTGTGTATGTGTGTATGTGTGTATGTCCATGATTGGCATCTGCACCGTCGCAGCTACAGCCACAAAATTTTGCACAGTCACACGTCTGGACTCCGAGAGCATCATAGGCTATGTTGTGAGGCGAAATTTTAATCCCGCGCGTTCCAATTCACCAAACAATTTTGCCCCTATCTACATAATGGGGAAAAAGTGAAAGGAAAAGTGTTGGAGGCAAATTGACAGCTGCCAGATGTGAACAAGGGGGACTTAAAGAGTGAGAGCAATGGCGCCAAAGAGTATATATGGTACAGTTGCTAAGGTGGGGGCCCGACATGGGATACTCACCACACATGGGGATATGAACACACACACAAAATGCGCCACACACCACCACGTGCTTGAACACATAGATCACCCTCAGCACACATTTCACCAGACATACACCAACCTGGCCTCATAAAAGTCGAAACACAAAAGTCACCGCTCAAAACTCACCACGCGCAAAACTCGCCACATGCAAAACTAGGCTCACGCAAAACTCGCCACACGTGCAAAACTCACCTCATGGAAAACTCGCCACACGCAAAACTTGCAGACGCTGAATAATTGCCACATGCACAAAAGTTGCAACACATGCAAAAGTTGCCTCACACAAAACTTGCACATACTCAAAACGCACCACACATAAAACTCGCCATGCGCAAAACTTACTGCACACAACTTGCTACACCAACCTGTCACATGCAACTCGACACACAAAAAGTTGCTACACGCATGTCGCCACACAAAACTCATCTCACAAAAGTCGCTACATGCATGTAGCCACATGCAACTCAACACACACAACTTAACACGTGAAACTCGCCCTAAAACACACACAAGTCTGGTATTATCCTTCAAAAATAAAAATCTGATTAATAAGCAGACAAACTACAAGAGCAACAACTGTACCATATAGGAAATATGGCAGCTGTCAGTCACATGACCTGTCTATTAAGTGTATGTGTGAGCTAATATATACTGCCAGGGGGGAGGGCTTCCTGTTGGCTGGGGATTTATCAGGCTGCCAATTTAGCTTACAAAAACTGAGGTAAAAATACTGAGCAAATAATGTGTGAACGAGGTCTAATACAGGAGGAGATGACACACAGATATATACTACTGTATATACAGGAGGAGATGACACACAGGTATATACTATATACAGGGGAGATGACACACAGGTGTATACTATATACAGTAGGAGATGACATACAGGTATATACTATATACAGGAGGAGATGACACACACATATATACTATATACAGGGGAGATGACATACAGGTACATACTATATACAGGGGAGATGACACACAGGTATATACTATATACAGGGGAGATGACACACAGGTATATACTATATACAGGAGGAGATGACAGACAGGTTTATACTATATACAGGAGGAGATGACATACAGGTACATACCATATACAGGAGGAGATGACATACAGGTACATACTATATACAGGGGAGATGACACACAGATATATACTATATACAGGAGGAGATGACACACAGGTATATACTATATACAGAAGGAGATGACACACAGATATATACTATATACAGGAGCAGATGACACATAGGTATATACTATATACAGGAGGAGATGACATACAGGTACATACTATATACAGGAGGAGATGACTTACAGGTATATACTATAAACAGGAGGAGATGACACACGTATATACTATATACAGGAGGAGATGACATACAGGTATATACTATATAAAAGAGGAGATGACACATAGGTATATAGAGGAGGAGATGACATACAGCAGGTATATACTATATACAGGGGAGATGACATACAGGTATATACTATATACAGGAGATGACATACAGGTATATACTATATATAGGAGGAGATGACATACAGGTATATAGTATATACAGAAGAGATGACATACAGGTATATACTATATACAGGAGGAGATGACACGTAGGTATATACAATATACAGGAGGAGATGACATACAGCAGGTATATACTATTTACAGGGGAGATGACATACAGGTATATACTATATACAGGGGATGACATACAGGTGCATACTATATATAAGGGAGATGACAAACATGTATATACTGAGAGGAAAATGAGAGGTGTGAGGTGAAAATGAGGGGTGTGAGGTAAAAATGAAAAGGTGTGAGTGCAAAATGAGAGGAGTGAGGGAAAATAGTGGAGTGATTGGAAAATGACAACTGTGAGGTCGAAATGACAAGTGTTAGGGGGGAATGAGAGGAGTGAGGGGGGAATGAGAGCAGTGAGGGGGAAAATAAGAGGAGTGAGGGGGAAAATGAGAGGTGTAAGGGAGAAAATGAGAGATGTGAGGGGGAAAATGAGAGGCGTGATGGGAAAATAAGAGAAGTGAGGTGCTATAACTAACCACAGATATTTACTATGCCCAGGCAACATCGGGCTCTTCAGCTAGTAAATTATATTTTCCATCATTTGGTTTGCAGTTTTGTGGTGGTCTACCTGGATCACACTTTATTTATTAAATTTGGAGACAGATCAGGTGCATGTGAGACAGGTGCTTCAGATATTAAGGATAACAATCTTTATGGTAAACTAGAGAACTGTGTTTTCACCGTCAAGGAGGTGCAGTTTTTGGGGTACCTGTTGTAATCTTCGGGTTTTTAGATGGATCCGGAGAAGCTTTGTGCTGTACTCAATTGAGACCATCCCAAGAGTCTGAAGACATTACAGTGTTTTCTGGGTTTATTCAAAATTATTTGTTAATGGTGAAGCCCCTTACTGACGTGACAAGGAAGGGGTCAGATTTTTGTAAATGGTCGGCTGCTGCTCAGCAGGCTTTTTCCTCCTGTAACAAGGTGGCGTGGGGTGGTAGTCATGACCGAGTTCATTTAAAGTAACAGTCCACAAGCACTCCGGCCCCTTGCACATAAAACAGACAGGACAGATGCAACCCCAGGCGATTTACCTTTCCTCCACAGTCACTGCAACACA
This sequence comes from Ranitomeya variabilis, assembly GCF_051348905.1. NCBI lineage: Eukaryota > Metazoa > Chordata > Amphibia > Anura > Dendrobatidae > Ranitomeya > Ranitomeya variabilis. The sequence continues at coordinate 999,058,924 of NC_135233.1, read as the reverse complement.
GTCAATAAGGGTCCAGGAACACAATCCAAGCACAGTTGTAATCCAACAGGGAAAATGATTTATTGTAGAAAAGAAAGCTGCAATAAACTAGATAAATCTCCTGCACTTTCCCTAATAACATTAACCACCAGTATCCACGGCAGTAGCAATAGAAGAGATAGTCCACATCTGGATGCTTATAGTCCTCCGCGGGGTACTAACGCAGTCCTGGGCCCGCTTCACTGCCCAGGGGTCCAAGGCAGCATTCTCTCCCCTCCAGGGTAGTTTATGACTCCAGAAGGTGCTGAGCACCTGCCCTTGGTGAACCTGCCCGGACACTGGCTGAGGAGGAGGAACTTCCTGCTCCTTTTGGGGCTGTTAGCCCAACCTCCTGGGTTAACCCCTTCTGTCCCTGCCTCTAACATGTAAATAGCAGGTACAACACATTTCACAGTACATACATTACAAGACAATACACATCAACAGGTTACATACACGGAAACCATAACACAGTAAAACAGGGAGAGAGGGGAGACAACGAGGTCCTCCACCACCTCCTTACACTCCTTAAAGAGTTGTTTTGACACTGTACCTATACTCAGTCAACCCGATGGTTCTTAACCTTTTGTTGTAGAAGTAGATGCATTGGTGGTGGTGATTGGGGCTGTGTTATGTCACTATTTTCCAAAATATTATCCTTGCCTGAGAGAAATTATGATATAGGTAATAGGGATCTTTTGGCAATTAAATTGGTGTTCGAGGAATGGCAACATTGGTTGGAGGGGGCAGTCCATCCTTTTACTGTTATCACAGACCACAAGAACCTGTCATATCTTGAATCGGCTAAACATCTCAACCCTAGACAAGCTAGGTAGTCCCTGTTTTTTACTAGATTCAATTTTGTGGTCACCTTCTGTCCACGAGTTAAAAACACCAAGGCGGATGCTTTGTCCCGAGCTTCCCTGGTGGTGGTGACCATGTGGACCCTGCCCCAATTTTGCAGAAGGGGGTAGTCATCTCAGCCTTATACCCTGACCTGGAGGGTGAGGTGTTGAAGGCTCAGGGGGATGCCACTGCCTCCTGCCCTTCAGGGAGGTTATTTGTTCAGTGTGATTTGTGCCGTAAAGTAATTAGGGAACATAATAGCTCTGTACTTGCTGGTCATCCAGGTGGAAAGGCAACCACCGACCTCCTTTCTCATCGTTTTTGGTGGCCGGGGTTGCATCGGGATGTGGTTGGACAGGTGTCTACTTGCAGTGTTTGTTCGCATTCTAAAGTATCGCATACTTGTCTGTCTGGTCCTCTTCTTCCACTACCCATTCCTAGCAGACCATGAATTTTACTACTGACCTGCTAGTATCGGCAGGCAAGACTTTGGTTCTGGTGGTTGTAGATAGGTTCAATAAAATGGTGCATTTCATGGCTTTACCAGCACTTCCGAATGCCAGGACTTTTGCGCAGGTTTTTGTTAATAAGGTCGTGAAGCTTCATGGGGTTCACTCCAATGTTTTGTCAGATCGGGGGACCCAATTTGTTTCTAAGTTCTGGAAAGCGTTCTGTACTTGACTGGGGGTGCAGCTGTCTTTTTCCTCTGCTTTCCATCCTCAGTCTAATGGACAGACCAAGCGCACTAATCAGAATTTGGAGACTTACCTCCGAAAACCAGGAGAATTGGGCATCTTACTTACCATTGGCTGGGTTCGCTATTAATAATAATCGCCAACAGTCTACCGAGAGGTCACCATTAGTGTTGAGCATTCCGATACCGCAAGTATCGGGTATCGGCCGATACTTGCGGGTATCGGAATTCCGATACCGAGATCCGATACTTTTGTGGTATCGGGTATCGGTATCGAAACAACATTAATGTGTAAAATAAAGAATTAAAATAAAAAATATTGCTATACTCACCTCTCCGACGCAGCCTGGACCTCACCGAGGGAACCGGCAGCGTTGTTTGCTTAAAATGCGCGCTTTTACTTCCTTCCGTGACGTCACGGCTTGTGATTGGTCGCGTGCCGCCCATGTGGCCGCGACGCGACCAATCACAGCAAGCCGTGACGTAATTTTCAGGTCCTCAATGCCTAATTCTAGGCATTCATGATTTTAAAATTACGTTCCGGCTTGTGATTGGTCGCGGTCACATGGGCGACGCGACCAATCACAAGCCGTGACGTCACGGGAGGCAGGAGACGCGCGCATTTTTAAAATTACGTCACGGCTTGTGATTGGTTGCGTGCCGCCCATGTGACCGCGACGCGACCAATCACAAGCCGGAACGTAATTTTAAAATCATGAATGCCTATTTCTGCATTCAGGACCTGAAATTACGTCACGGCTTGCTGTGATTGGTCGCGTCGCGGTCACATGGGCGGCACGCAACCAATCACAAGCCGTGACGTAATTTTAAAAATGCGCGCGTCTCCTGCCTCCCGTGACGTCACGGCTTGTGATTGGTCGCGTCGCCCATGTGACCGTGACGCGACCAATCACAAGCCGGAACGTAATTTTAAAATCATGAATGCCTAGAATTAGGCATTGAGGACCTGAAAATTACGTCACAGCTTGCTGTGATTGGTCGCGTCGCGGCCACATGGGCGGCACGCGACCAATCACAAGCCGTGACGTCACGGAAGGAAGTAAAAGCGCGCATTTTAAGCAAACAACGCTGCCGGTTCCCTCGGTGAGGTCCAGGCTGCGTCAGAGGGGTGAGTATAGCAATATTTTTTTATTTTAATTCTTTATTTTACACATTAATATGGATCCCAGGGCCTGAAGGAGAGTTTCCTCTCCTTCAGACCCTGGGAACCATCAGGATACCGTCCGATACTTGAGTCCCATTGACTTGTATTGGTATCGGGTATCGGTATCGGATTAGATCCGATACTTTGCCGGTATCGGCCGATACTTTCCGACGGTATCGCTCAACACTAGTCACCATTCTTTGGTGCATACGGTTTCCGTCCACAGTTTGGTACTTTTTGTGGACTGTTTTTTCCAGCAGGACAATGCGCCATGCCACACAGCAAGCTCAATTAATGTCTGGATGAAGAACCACCACGTCAAATCCCTGTCATGGCCAGCACAAGCTCCAGACCTGAACCCCATTGAAAACATCTGGAATGTAATCAAGAGGAAGATGGATAGTCACAAGTAGTGTTGAGCGATACCTTCCGATATCGGAAAGTATCGGTATCGGAAAGTATCGGCCGATACCGTCAAAGTATCGGATCTAATCCGATACCGATACCCGATCCCAATGCAAGTCAATGGGACGAAAATATCGGAATTAAAATAAACCCTTTCTTTCCTTGTAGGTTAATTCTACATGAAGGAAAACAACTAAGAATAATGTAGGATGTATTGGGGGAGGTGGCGGAGACATTAAAGGCACAGAGGTTTAGCCCAAACAAATAGAATAGCAGGTTTTTTTGTTTTTTTTTATGACGTTCGGCGTTAGAAAGATTTTGACTATGTTATTTTTTTTTTTATTTTGTCAGATATTGATGTTTCACTACTTCCACGTCCTTCACCTTCTTTTTTACTTCTCCCACACTTTCTTCTTCATTATCCTCATCATCAGCTTCTTTGACATCAACTATCTTCACCTTATTCATCTTCTTCTTCTTCTACCTATAATTTTTTTTTTTTACATTGTTCATATTCTTTTTAATTAACTATTATCTTTTTCATATTCAACTTCTTCATCATATTCTTATTTGTGACAGGCATTCCCGTAGTTGTTATCTATAAAAGTTTGAAGATTACACCTTCCGTTCTGCCTGTCACAAAAGAGTTACATTTGTCCGCGTTCAGTTTGGCCTGCAGCATCAGGCTTTATCCAGGGGCACCACGAGGAGGAACGGACTCACCCCCATACACTGCTTAGTCTTCTTCTGCTTATAATTTAGATAATATCTTTTGCTCTGATATTTAGTCTTATGCTTAATGTTCTTCTGCTCTTTGTTCTGCAGCCTCTTGTTCTTCTGCTTCTCGGTCTCCCATGTCGTCGTCGTCTCCAGGGTCGTCGTCTCCAGGGTCGTCGTCTCCGGGGTCGTCGTCATCGGGGTGGTCTTCAGGGTCATCGTCTCCAGGGTCGTCGTCATCTCAGTGGTCGTCGTCTCTGGTGTCGTCGTCATCTTAGGGGTGGTCTTCCGGGTCGTCGTCTTTAGGGTCTTGAACTTGGAAATGTAGCAGAAGGTACAAGAAGGCTGAGAAAATGCCGAGAAACAGCTGATGGAACTGGAACTCGGATGGCTACCCGAAGGTCCAAGAGCCAATGGAACTACCGAGGACCAGCTGACGTTACTGGAACCCGGTTACTAAGCAGGAGGTACCCGTGCCTGAAAGCACTACCAAGGACCACCTGACGTTGGTGGAACTCGGATACCCAGAAGGAGGCACCTAAGCCAAAGGCTCTGCCCGGAACCAGCTGACGGTACTGGAACCCGGATGGGTAGCCGAAGGTCCAAGAGCCAATGGAACTACCGAGGACCAGCTGACGTTACTGGAACCCGGTTACTAAGCAGGAGGTACCCGTGCCTGAAAGCACTACCAAGGACCACCTGACGTTGGTGGAACTCGGATACCCAGAAGGAGGCACCTAAGCCAAAGGCTCTGCCCGGAACCAGCTGACGGTGCTGGAATCAGGATGGGGACCTATTCAAGCTTATCTTCCTAGAGCCCCAACTAGCGGTGTTGGAGCAAAGGGTCAGCAGGGGGAGCAGAGTGTAGGCCGAAGCCTGCACTGGCGGCAGCTTTGTGTCTGCGTGGCTGTTGCAGGACACGTTGCCGGCTACACAGCAGGGGAACAGCTGGCGGTGCTGAACCCCACTGACACATTGGCGAGGTGTTTTTCTCTGTGCAGCCAGCACTTCGGGGCACCAACTGGCGGCGTTAGAGCCCAGGATCTGCGGGAGGAGCAGAGTGTAGGCCGAAGCCTAATTGAACCAATGTTAAAGGTAACCTTTAACCCCCCCTCAGGTGTTACAAACTAGAAGAGCCACAGCTTATGCAGCAGTAGTGCTGCACAAGTCAAAGGTTGCTCTTTTCATTTTTCTCCTTGCACACGCTGAAAGGAACACGTATAACATTTAGGCCCTTACACAGTCAAACTGTGTTGGAGGCGAGAGTTCCCTTCGTAATGAGACGCAGCACAGATGTCAAGAATCCCACCTTGGTGCTGGGCGCAGCCTCCTGAGCGTTGTTATTTGCTGTACAGGAGTCTGCGCTGTCGTGTTATCCCTTGGCCTTGCGCTGTTAGCGCTGCCCATCTTCTGACATCATTTCATGTCGGCTGTTGCGGTTTGCGATGACCATGAATCCGAGGCACGCAGTGTCTTTACATAGTTAAAACACTGCGGGGCTGGGATTCATGGCCTGGCGCAGTACATAGGTTCGCCTCTCACACTCGGGTCCTTACACCCGCTTCAGACTGTGCGGCGTCAGCTGATCCCTTATCGCATGCCGCGGCCATGAAGACGCACAGTCCGAAGAAGGCGGAAGGAGATGAGGGACAGGTGAAGAAATGCACCGTTCATGCCCATCAATCACACCCTCGCAGTCCAAATAAATAAGACACCGAGGGGCGTTGTGTGGGGCAAGGCGGCCGCAGAGGCGCAGGCAGCCAAACAATGATGCCAGAAGACGGGCAGCGCTACCAAGGAGCTTGTTGCGTGTCAATACAAAGGAAAATCACACCTGAGGGACGTTTTAATGGTCGCAGAGGACTCATTTTAGACGTGTTAAGTTCAACATGGGCAAGGAGAATAAGTTTCTGAGTCACCTTGCACACATGCAGCATTACTGTCGTACAAGGTGGCTGTAAAACGTAGAAACACCTGGGGGAGGGGGGACAAGTTTCCTTCAATTTCAGTTCTTGTGTCTGCGTGGCTGTTGCAGGACACGTTGCTGGCTGCACAGCAGGGGAACAGCTGGCGGTGCTGAACCCCACTGACACAGTGGCTGGTGTTTTTCTCTGTGCAGCTAGCACATCTGGGCCCCAACTGGCGGTGTTAGAGCCCAGGGTCAGCAGGAGGAGGAGAGGGAGCAGAGTGTAGGCCGAAGCCTGCACTGGAGCAAGTTGAAAGGGAACCTTTAACCCCCCCCCAGGCGTTTGTAGCTGAAAGAGCCATCGTGTACAGCACTAATGCTGGAAAAGGTAAACTTAGCTCTTTTAATTATGCTCCTTGCACATGCTGAACCTAACACTTATGAAAAGTGTCCCCTCCTACCGTGATACCGTCCGGTAGGTGGAACTTTCCTTTGTGATGTGACGCAGCACAGCCGTCATTCTTACCCCCTTGGCGCCGTGCGCCGCCTCCTCAGCGTTGTTTGAATCAGTCCCGGAGCCTGCGCTGTTAGGTTAGCCCTTGGCCATGCACACATTTTGCGCTGCCCGTCTTCTGACATCATTTGGTGTCAGACTGGCTGCGCCTGTGCGGCCGCGCTGGCCGAGATCCCGCCTCGCAGTGTCGTCTAATGTAATCCCACCGCGGACCTGGGATCCGTGGCCATGCACAGTGCATATCCTCACCTCTCACTCCCCTCCCTACGGCTTCTTCAGACTGTGCGGTGTCACGGCCGTGGCATGCTATTAGGGATCAGCTGACACCGCACAGTCTGAAGAAGCCGTAGGGAGATGAGTGAGAGGTGGAGGTTCAGATATGCACTGCGCATGTCCATGGATCTCAGGCCCCAAGTGGGATTAAATCAGAAGACACTATGAGGCGGGATCTCGTCCAGCGCGGCCGCACAGGCTCAGCCAGCCTGACACCAAATGATGTCAGAAGACGGGCAGCGCAAAATGTGTGCATGGCCAAGGGCTAACCTAACAGCGCAGGCTCCGGGACTGATTCAAACAACGCTGAGGAGGCGGCGCACGGCGCCAAGGGGGTAAGAATGACGGCTGTGCTGCGTCACATCACAAAGGAAAGTTCCACCTACCGGACGGTATCACGGTAGGAGGGGACACTTTTCATAAGTGTTAGGTTCAGCATGTGCAAGGAGCACCACGAAAAGAGGCACTTTTTCCCTTTGCATCATTACTGCTGCACAAGGTGGCTCCTTCAGTAACAAACGCCTGGGGGGGGGGGACAGGTTCCCTTAACTTAAACTTGTTGTGCCTACGTGGCGGTCGCAGGTCACGTTGCCGTATACACAGCAGGGGAACAGCTGGCGGTGCTGAACCCCACTAACACATTGGCGAGGTGTTTGGCTCTGTGCGTACAGCACTTCTGGACAGCAACTAGCGGTGTTGGAGCCCAGGGACAGGAGGAGGAGGAGGAGGTGGGGGAGATAGGAGGGATTGCCACACACACAGCTGGGGAACAGCTGACGTTACTGAACCCCAATAACAGAGGAGGGACTGTTGGGACTGTGCGTACAGCACTACCAGGCAACAACTAGCGGTGTTGGAGCCCAGGGACAGGAGGAGGAGGTGGGGGAGATAGGAGGGATTGCCACACACACAGCAGGGGAACAGCTGACGTTACTGAACCCCAATAACAGAGGAGGGACTGTTGGGACTGTGCGTACAGCACTACCAGGCAACAACTAGCGGTGTTGGAGCCCAGGGACAGGAGGAGGAGGTGGGGGAGATAGGAGGGATTGCCACACACACAGCAGGGGAACAGCTGACGTTACTGAACCCCAATAACAGAGGAGGGACTGTTGGGACTGTGCGTACAGCACTACCAGGCAACAACTAGCGGTGTTGGAGCCCAGGGACAGGAGGAGGAGGTGGGGGAGATAGGAGGGATTGCCACACACACAGCAGGGGAACAGCTGACGTTACTGAACCCCAATAACAGAGGAGGGACTGTTGGGACTGTGCGTACAGCACTACCAGGCAACAACTAGCGGTGTTGGAGCCCAGGGACAGGAGGAGGAGGAGGAGGTGGGGGAGATAGGAGGGATTGCCACACACACAGCTGGGGAACAGCTGACGTTAGTGAACCCCAATAACAGAGGAAGGACTGTTGGGACTGTGCGTACAGCACTACAAGGCAACAACTAGCAGTGTTGGAGCCCAGGGACAGGAGGAGGAGGTGGGGGAGATAGGAGGGATTGCCACACACACAGCAGGGGAACAGCTGACGTTACTGAACCCCAATAACAGAGGAGGGACTGTTGGGACTGTGCGTACAGCACTACCAGGCAACAACTAGCGGTGTTGGAGCCCAGGGACAGGAGGAGGAGGTGGGGGAGATAGGAGGGATTGCCACACACGCAGCAGGGGAACAGCTGACGTTACTGAACCCCAATAACAGAGGAGGGACTGTTGGGACTGTGCGTACAGCACTACCAGGCAACAACTAGCGGTGTTGGAGCCCAGGGACAGGAGGAGGAGGAGGTGGGGGAGATAGGAGGGATTGCCACACACACAGCAGGGGAACAGCTGACGTTACTGAACCCCAATAACAGAGGAGGGACTGTTGGGACTGTGCGTACAGCACTACCAGGCAACAACTAGCGGTGTTGGAGCCCAGGGACAGGAGGAGGAGGTGGGGGAGATAGGAGGGATTGCCACACACACAGCAGGAGAACAGCTGACGTTACTGAACCCCAATAACAGAGGAGGGACTGTTGGGACTGTGCGTACAGCACTACCAGGCAACAACTAGCGGTGTTGGAGCCCAGGGACAGGAGGAGGAGGAGGAGGAGGTGGGGGAGATAGGAGGGATTGCCACACACACAGCAGGGGAACAGCTGACGTTACTGAACCCCAATAACAGAGGAGGGACTGTTGGGACTGTGCGTACAGCACTACCAGGCAACAACTAGTGGTGTTGGAGCCCAGGGACAGGAGGAGGAGGTGGGGGAGATAGGAGGGATTGCCACACACACAGCAGGGGAACAGCTGACGTTAGTGAACCCCAATAACAGAGGAGGGACTGTTGGGACTGTGCGTACAGCACTACCAGGCAACAACTAGCGGTGTTGGAGCCCAGGGACAGGAGGAGGAGGTGGGGGAGATAAGAGGGATTGCCACACACACAGCAGGGGAACAGCTGACGTTACTGAACCCCAATAACAGAGGAGGGACTGTTGGGACTGTGCGTACAGCACTACCAGGCAACAACTAGCGGTGTTGGAGCCCAGGGACAGGAGGAGGAGGAGGAGGTGGGGGAGATAGGAGGGATTGCCACACACACAGCTGGGGAACAGCTGACGTTACTGAACCCCAATAACAGAGGAGGGACTGTTGGGACTGTGCGTACAGCACTACCAGGCAACAACTAGCAGTGTTGGAGCCCAGGGACAGGAGGAGGAGGTGGGGGAGATAGGAGGGATTGCCACACACACAGCAGGGGAACAGCTGACGTTACTGAACCCCAATAACAGAGGAGGGACTGTTGGGACTGTGCGTACAGCACTACCAGGCAACAACTAGCGGTGTTGGAGCCCAGGGACAGGAGGAGGAGGTGGGGGAGATAGGAGGGATTGCCACACACACAGCAGGGGAACAGATGACGTTACTGAACCCCAATAACAGAGGAGGGACTGTTGGGACTGTGCGTACAGCACTACCAGGCAACAACTAGCGGTGTTGGAGCCCAGGGACAGGAGGAGGAGGTGGGGGAGATAGGAGGGATTGCCACACACACAGCAGGGGAACAGCTGACGTTACTGAACCCCAATAACAGAGGAGGGACTGTTGGGACTGTGCGTACAGCACTACCAGGCAACAACTAGCGGTGTTGGAGCCCAGGGACAGGAGGAGGAGGTGGGGGAGATAGGAGGGATTGCCACACACACAGCATGGGAACAGCTGACGTTACTGAACCCCAATAACAGAGGAGGGACTGTTGGGACTGTGCGTACAGCACTACCAGGCAACAACTAGCGGTGTTGGAGCCCAGGGACAGCAGGAGAAGCAGACGAACACAATGTAGGCCGAAGCCTGATTGGAGAAAGTCGAAAGGGAACCTTTAACCCCCCCCCCCAAGGCGTTTGTAGCTGAAAGAGCCAGCTTGTGCAGCAAAAAAGATGCAAAAGGAAAAGGTGGCTCTTTTCATTATGCTCCTTGCAAACACAGAACTAAACACTTATAAAATGTGTCCCCTGAAACCGTGAGACCGTCCCGGAGGTGGGACTTTCCTTCGTAATATGACGCAGCACAGCTGTCATTCCTACCCCCTTGGCGCCGTGCCCTGGCTCCTCAGCGTTGTTTGAATCTGTCCCGGAGCCTGCGCTGTTATGTTATCCCTTGGCCAGGCACACTTAGCGCTGCCCATCTTCTGACATCATTTGGTGTCAGGCTGGCTGCGCCTGTGCGGCCGTGCTGGGCGAGATCCCGCCTCGCAGTGTCGTCTAATGTAATCCCACCGCGGGCCTGGGATCCGTGGCCATGCGCAGTGCATATCCTCGCCTCTCACTCCCCTCCCTACGGTTTCTTCAGACTGTGCGGCGTCACGGCCGTGGCATGCTATTAGGGATCAGCTGACGGCGCACAGTCTGAAGAAGGCGTAGGGAGATGAGTGAGAGGCGGAGGTTCAGATATGCACTGCGCATGTCCATGGATCTCAGGCCCCCAGTGGGATGAAATCAGAAGACAATGCGAGGTGGGCTCTCGGCCAGCGCGGCCGCACAGGCGCAGCCAGCCTGACACCAATTGATGTCAGAAGATGGGCAGCGCTAAGTGTGCCTGGCCAAGGGATAACATAACAGCGCAGGCTCCGGGACAGATTCAAACAACACTGAGGAGCCGGGGCACGGCACCAAGGGGGTAGGAATGACAGCTGTGCTGCGTCATATTACAAAGAAAAGTCCCACCTCCGGGACGGTTTTACGGTATCAGTGGACACATTTTATAAGTGTTAAGTTCTGCGTGTGCAAGGAGCTAAACAAAAATAGCTACCTTTTCCTTGTGCAGCATTACTGCTGCACAAGGTGGCTCTTTCAGTAACAAACGCCTTGGGGGGGGGGGACAGGTTCCTTTACATTTCGGTTGTTGTGTCAGCGTGGCGGTCGCAGGACACATTGCCGGCTACACAGCTGGGGATCAGCTGACGTTACTGAAACCCAATAACACTGGGTCGTATGTTTTGACTGTGCAGACGGCACTTCTGAGCCTCAACTGGCGGTGTTGGAGCCCAGGAATTTAAGTTCAGGTGGGAGAAAGATGAACACAACAGGAGACCTGGATAACGTAGACAGTCACCTAATTATTTAATCAGGAAGAGGAGTGGCAAATTCCTGCGAGATCCAGGCCTTGTTCATTTTCAGGAAAGTAAGCCGGTCAACGTTATCGGAGGATAGTCGCATGCGACGGTCAGTTAGTACACCACCTGCAGCACTAAAGACGCGTTCCGATAATACACTAGCCGCAGGGCAAGCCAGCACCTCCAATGCATACTGGCTTAGCTCTGGCCATGTATCCAGCTTTGAGACCCAAAACTTGAAAGGTGAAGAGCCGTCTGGGAGTACAGCAAGAGGGCAAGACATGTAGTCTGTCACCATCTGACGGAACCGTTGCCTCCTGCTGACTGGAGCCGTCTGTGATGGTGTTGACTTTTGTGGCGGGCACAGAAAACTGTGCCACAGTTGGGCCATACTGCTCTTGCCTTGGGCAGAGGCACTGCTTCTGCTCCCTCTTTGTGCAGAGCCTCCACCACTGCCTGGACGCACTGAGCTGCTTTGTAATGCACTAGCAGCACTTCTCTCACTTGGAATGGAGAAGATGATGGAATTCACCAGTGTGTCTTGGTACTCCCGCATTTTTCGCTCCCGGTTCAACGGTGTGATGAGGCTTTCTACGTTGTCCCGGTAGCGAGGATCGAGGAGGGTGAACACCCAATATTCAGACATGTTGAGAATGTGGGCGATGCGGCGGTCGTTTCTCAGGCACTGCAGCATGTAATCCACCATGTGCTGCAGACTGCCAACTGCCCAAGAAACGCTGTCCCCTGCTGGAGGCGTGATCTCTGCCCGCTCGTCATCACCCCACCCTCGCTGTACACACTGAGTACTGGACAATTGTGTAACTCCCTCCTCTGGACAGATGTCTTCCTCCTCCATTGACTCCTCCTCATCCTCCTCACAAACTGTCCCCTGCCTACGCGTTTGTGAGGAACCACGTGGCGCTGACTGTCCAGAAGATGATGGAAATGCTGAATCCTCATCCTCCACCTCTTCCACAACATCATCCCTTAGCGCTTGCAGTGATTTTTCAAGCAGGCAGATAAGGGGGACAGTCATGCTGACTAGTGCATCATCTGCACTCGCCATCCGCGTGGAATAATCGAAGGGACGCAAAACCTGGCAGACGTCCTTCATAGTGGCCCACTCTGTGGTTGTGAAGTCTGAACAGCGCGGATTGCGACTTCTTTGCGCCTGATGCAGCTGGTACTCCATTACAGCTTGCTGCTGCTCACACAACCGCTCCAACATATGTAACGTGGAATTCCACCTGGTAGGTAGGTCACATATGATGCGATGTTCCGGCAGGTGGTGTCGGCGCTGCAGAGCCGCAATGCGCGCTTTTGCCGTGCTGGAACGCCGCAAGTGAGCACACTCTAGGCGGACCTTGTGCAGCAGTGCATCAAGATCCGGATAGTCCCTCAAAAAACTCTGCACGACCAAATTGAGCACATGTACCAGACATGGAATGTGAGTGAGGTTGCCGAGGCCCAGAGCTGCCACCAGATTTCGGCCATTATCACACACTACCATGCCTGGCTGGAGATTCGCTGGCACAAACCACACATCGCTCTCCTGCTTGATGGCATTCCAGAGCTCCTGCGCTGTGTGGCTTCGATTCCCCAAAGAAATTAATTTCAAGACGGCCTGTTGACGTTTGGCCACGGCTGTGCTCATGTCGGTCGTAACAGGTAAACGTTCATCACGGGTCCATGTGGAGGTGGACTGTGATGGCTCCTGCAGCGATGATTCTGAGGAACTGGTGTAAGAGGAGGAGTCAATGCGTACAGAATGGATTCCTGCAATCCTTGGAGTGGGCAGGACACGTCCTGCGCCACTCGCATGATCTGTATCCGGCTCAACGACATTAACCCAATGGGCAGTGAGGGAAAGGTATCGCCCCTGTCCATGTTGACTGGTCCACGCATTGGTGGTGAGGTGGACCTTGCTACTGACGGTGTTCAGTAGCGCGTGTTTTATGTGTCCCTCCACATGCTTGTGCAGGGCAGGGACGGCTTGCCTGCTGAAGTAAAAGCGGCTGGGCACATTGTACTGTGGGACTGCCAATGACATCAAGTCACGGAAGCTGTCAGTCTCCACCAGCCTGAATGACAGCATTTCCAGTGACAGAAGTTTGGCAATGCCTGCAGTCAGAGCCTGTGTTCGTGGGTGATTTGACGAGAAAGGCCGCCTTTTCTCCCATGCCTGTACTACCAATGGCTGTACACTGGGCTGGGAGTGTGTGGATGACTGGGAACGTGGTGCTGCGGGTGAAATTACAGCGGGTCTGTGGACAACAGGGCCAGAGGTTCTTCCACGGCGATCCTGGGAGGAAGCCGAACCAGCTGCGTGTGAGCTGGAGGAAGAGGCAACACGAGCTGAAGAAGTGGTAGCTGCCGCTGTTGGTTGGCCTAGCTCTTCAGTGTGTTTTTCTAACTCCGCCGCGTGCCTGTTGCGCACATGTTTCCACATGTTGGAGGTATTGAGGTTGCTGACATTTCGACCTCTTTTTACTTTGTGATGATGCAGCGCCCCAGAGTCCTGGTCGTTGCAGTACTGTGGCTCCGCCACTAAGGGGAGCCATGGTGCGTTCGATGGCACTGAAGGAGTTCCTCCAATCAGGTATCACAGACACCAATATGTTTCACAGCTGGGCCTCCGGGGGGAGCTAAGGGTGCTATTCATTAGGCCACTCCCCACCATAGTGGGTAAACTGGGGGTCAGGCAGGAAGTTAGTAGAGAAAGCTGACTGGATCGAACGAAGCAACACCTAGTGAGAGAGGGTGTTGTGGAGGAAGAGACAGTAGGGTCTCTGCCAGGGGTGGGATCCTGGCAGAGGCTTGGCATTGAAAGAACGTAACGGGACCGTGCCTGCTCAGAATAGCGGCGGTGCCCTAAGAAAGGATTAGAAGCGAGATAGATTGTGCTGAGTGAGAAACGAAATCAAGCAGAAGGAGAATACCAGCAGGGGTTTTGTTGAAAGAGGCAGCACCTTGCTGAGGCGCATTACCGGTGGCCGGAACACCGAGGGAGTGGAATAATATACAGCTTTAAGCCATACTCCAAACAGCGGCAGGACAGTCAGTCTCAGGCGGGCTGTCTACCACATATCACCTATGAAGTCTTGGGGGGCAATTGCGGGAGAGGGGCGTCTCTAGGGTCCCGGAAGAACTCCAGGCCTACCTGACAAACGGGTGCCGTTCTTACTGTAACATCAGGAAGGGACGGAAGATTAGCAGAAGATCAGTTAATCGAGTTGTGAGGGAACTTAAGAAACAGACACAACAGTTGTGGGGTACTTTCCGTAAGCACAGCAGGGAAGGACTACAACACAAAGCGCTAAGAAGGAAGGCACTGATTTCCACCTGTGAGGAGAACTCTGGAAGTGCCATTGGACCGGCCGGACTTGCGCAGCCTGGTGGACCGGATTCTGGACTGAGGCCCGAGAGATCTCCAGTAAAGAGGTAAAGAGACTGCAACCTGGTGTCCTCGTTATTTACCGCGACCTGCACCCCACAACTGCACCGCTACACCACCGTTAACAGCACCTATTTGCAACGGACGTCCCCCACTGACAGACAGGGCCACGGACCGGGTCTAGCCACCGTGACAACCCCAGGACTGAGATCCCAGAGGCCCGGCTCCGGGTACCCCTCGGCCCTGCGGCGGTGCGGGGGCGCTCCACAACTTGGCGTCACGAACAGGATCTACTTAAGCCTGAGGAATCAGGTCATGTGTGCCTTGGAACTGTGATTTATTGTGCTTGGACTGTACTTTATTGCAAAGACTGTGCTGTGTCACTTGCCGCCAAAAGTTCGCGCCAAAACCGCCGCCATTACAGCGCTAAGGAGAGCGCAGGAGAAGAAGAAGGGCGTGGAAGTGGGCGTGAACAAGCTGAAGAGCGCGAAAGACAATGGCCGCCCAGTCTAAATATCTCGGCCCCTTGAGGACGTGTCCGTCAGCAGCCGAGATCCGCCTCCTGATCCTCAATGGTGGGCAGAGACAAAGAAAACAAAACCGCCCACGAAGGAGAGAGCAGGAAAAGGACCAGGAAGAAGAAGTGAGCGACATGGAGGACGCCATGGCGACCCGCCCGGAGCCGGAGCGTGGGGTCGGAGCAGAGGACTCCCCCAGCCACCCGGAGGGGCACCGCAACCAGGCCTCCACCGCTGATGCTGAATTCCTGCAGGCCGGAGTGGACGAGCTCAGCGACCGACCCCGGCGGACGCAGCTGAGCACCGAGGCCGGGTGGAAGAAGGCCATCATCAGGAGCCTCACCGGACATCTGTCGGCAGCCTCATCTGGTCCGGAGCAGGGAAGAAGTCCCAGCGCTCCGAAGCTGGAAAGCAAGGCCCTGCCGGAAAGCGAGGTGCTGCAAGCAGAGATGACAGCGTCGCAGAACAAGGCCCTGCAACCAGCGTTCCAGACCCCAGCGGAGACGGAGCAGACCGGCACCGGAGGAACCGCATCTGAAGCAGGTAGGAAGAGCCACCCTGCCCTGACGACCGACACCACCCCAGCGACTGCTAGTGCCACAGCTGCTGACTCTGTTCCAGTGACTGATCTTGCAGCAGCCGCTACCTCTGCTGCAGCAGATGCCCATACTCAAGCTGCGCAGACCTCCATCGCTGCGCATGATTTAATCATACATGAAAGACGGATTAACGGCGTTTGTCCAGCACTGGGTGTAACCCTGGACCTCACTTTGCCCAGGCCAAGAAGGGTTAAGTGCCAGGTGCAGCCCTGGAAGCCGTCCAACTAAGCCTCGGAAACCTGAAACTGTAAATAGGTAACTGTTTATTTCCTTGCTGTTTTGCTGCTAAAACCCGTTCTGGGTTAACTCTTAAAGGGATCCCTTTGTTTACCCGGGGTCACTATTGTTGTTTTCTTGAAGTTTTGCACAAAGTTACACAAACTGCGAAATCATGG
This sequence comes from Ranitomeya variabilis, assembly GCF_051348905.1. NCBI lineage: Eukaryota > Metazoa > Chordata > Amphibia > Anura > Dendrobatidae > Ranitomeya > Ranitomeya variabilis. The sequence goes on along the minus strand of NC_135233.1, from coordinate 999,042,874 downwards.
ACTGTGCATGATTTGAACTTTCTTGTAAATAGTTTGCACCTTCTTAAAGGTGCTTCCTACTGGTTTTGTTTAAAGACATTTTGCGAAGATACCATTCCGGAGCCTTTGCATGGACTGGTAGGCTGAGAAGAAGAGCTACCTCAGAAAGACTTGATCTCCTCTTAAAGGGGAGGTTAGAATGGAACTTGAAAGTGATACTGTTTTAGAACAGTAATGTCAAGATAATGCTTTGAAGGAAATGTAACTGTTTTTCATGGAAAAGTTATGTGTGTTTAATTTGTTTAAAATGTGAAACCTAGATAATGTTCTTTGAAGAGAAAGATGTAGAAAGCCCGTAGGGGTAGATGTAGAGTTCCGTTTAACTAAAAGTAAAGAAGTAATAACGAAGGTGAGGATAGAAGGTAAACCCTGCGTCCCCATAGAAAGTTAGTTCGTTACTAAGGACAGAAAGTAGACCCGTAGGGGTTAGTGAGTGAGTCCTTATAGGAGCCAAGCAGAGTGTGCTCCATGCTCTCAAATTGAAAGGAATGTTATGTCTATACTATGTATAGTAGAGAAAGGCAGTAGGCCCTGGCTGAACGGGGCGGTCCTGTAAAAGAAAGGAGAGGCAGTAGGTCTGGTGCCATAGGGACAGGCGGTCCTGCAGGTTCAAAGTAGGAGAATGTGAAGTTACCTTGCCCTGTAATGTGATTATAGGAAGGCCTTTGATAAACTAAGAGTGTATGTTTCTTAAAGGCAATGTTAATTTATTGTTCCAGCATTTGCACTTAGTAGAATACCCGGTTGGGTAATGAGAGTTAATTGTAGCCTGTTGCTATGATATTTGATTATGTTTTGTAACGTTAAAGTGTCCTCACCTCCCATAAAGGGAAGCCTGTTCAAGTATGCTTATTGTTTTGCACTCAACAAATTTGTATGTCTTTTTGCTAAACTGTATTGTTGTTTTCTTCCCAGTCCCGGAGTACTGTGTTTAACCAGGGGGGAGTGCAGCGCCCCAGAGTCCTGGTCGTTGCAGTACTGTGGCTCCGCCACTAAGGGGAGCCATGGTGCGTTCGATGGCACTGAAGGAGTTCCTCCAATCAGGTATCACAGACACCAATATGTTTCACAGCTGGGCCTCCGGGGGGAGCTAAGGGTGCTATTCATTAGGCCACTCCCCACCATAGTGGGTAAACTGGGGGTCAGGCAGGAAGTTAGTAGAGAAAGCTGACTGGATCGAACGAAGCAACACCTAGTGAGAGAGGGTGTTGTGGAGGAAGAGACAGTAGGGTCTCTGCCAGGGGTGGGATCCTGGCAGAGGCTTGGCATTGAAAGAACGTAACGGGACCGTGCCTGCTCAGAATAGCGGCGGTGCCCTAAGAAAGGATTAGAAGCGAGATAGATTGTGCTGAGTGAGAAACGAAATCAAGCAGAAGGAGAATACCAGCAGGGGTTTTGTTGAAAGAGGCAGCACCTTGCTGAGGCGCATTACCGGTGGCCGGAACGCCGAGGGAGTGGAATAATATACAGCTTTAAGCCATACTCCAAACAGCGGCAGGACAGTCAGTCTCAGGCGGGCTGTCTACCACATATCACCTATGAAGTCTTGGGGGGCAATTGCGGGAGAGGGGCGTCTCTAGGGTCCCGGAAGAACTCCAGGCCTACCTGACAAACGGGTGCCGTTCTTACTGTAACATCAGGAAGGGACGGAAGATTAGCAGAAGATCAGTTAATCGAGTTGTGAGGGAACTTAAGAAACAGACACAACAGTTGTGGGGTACTTTCCGTAAGCACAGCAGGGAAGGACTACAACACAAAGCGCTAAGAAGGAAGGCACTGATTTCCACCTGTGAGGAGAACTCTGGAAGTGCCATTGGACCGGCCGGACTTGCGCAGCCTGGTGGACCGGATTCTGGACTGAGGACCGAGAGATCTCCAGTAAAGAGGTAAAGAGACTGCAACCTGGTGTCCTCGTTATTTACCGTGACCTGCACCCCACAACTGCACCGCTACACCACCGTTAACAGCACCTATTTGCAACGGACGTCCCCCACTGACAGACAGGGCCACGGACCGGGTCTAGCCACCGTGACAACCCCAGGACTGAGATCCCAGAGGCCCGGCTCCGGGTACCCCTCGGCCCTGCGGCGGTGCGGGGGCGCTCCACAATGACACACCTTGCATTTGACATAGCAAATGTCATCTGCAACTGTGTCAAAAAAGGACCAGGCACTGCAAGTCTTGGGAGCGCCCTTTTTGGCTTTTGGAAGAGACATGCTCCTAACGGGTGCCAAAGCGGAGGCTGCAGGATCCGCAGTCTTCCCCCTCCCTCTCCCTCTTTGGGCCGTACGGGGAATCTCTTCCTCAGAGCTGCTCCCACCACCTTCCTGTCCCTCACGCCAAGATGGGTCAAGGACCTCATCATCTACACTACCCTCTGCCCCCAACTGCTCCTCCTGGGTACTCTCAGCAGCAGAGCACGCACCAGAAAGTGGCACCTGAGTGTCATCATCAGCGGATGCGGCCTGCGATGTGGTGACCGGAAGCACTGGCCCACCCGCCTCTTCAGAGGAAGAGAGAAAAAGCTGTTGGGCATCACTGCACCCTGCCTCTTCTTCCATTTCTCCAATGCTGCTTGGCTGGCCCCCTGTTTCCAAGCCAAGAGATTCAGAGAACAGAAGTAGAGACGGCTCCTGTCCTGGGCTCTCTGTCTGCCTGGGCAATTTGGCAGGTGGTGAAGAGACAGATGGCTGCTCTCCAGTGCTCTGTGTCTGAGAGTATGTGGCACTAATTGAAGTTGATGCATTAGCTGCCATCCATCCAACAACGGCTTCAATTTGGTCTTCACGCAGCAGCGGTGTACGGCGCTCTGCGACAAAGCTGCGCATGAAAGACTGTTCCCTGGTGAAAGTGGGTGCTGATGTGTCACCAGTGCCCGCAGCAGGCACAGAATCCCCACGTCCTCTCCCTGCTCCGCGCCCACGCCCACGCCCACGTGCCTTACTCACTGCCTTCTTCATCTTGGTTGACTGATAAAGATAAGCAGAAAAGTACTAACGGCTTTGTGTGCTTATTCCTGAACAACTCCTAACAGGTATAAGAAACACTAATTTTCTAAAGTGTGGACTAGACTTTAATATGAGCTAATGTGGCCTACACAAATGTTAAGTGGTGTCACCGGTGTGTTTGGTGAACTTTATTATTTATTTATTTTTGGGGGACTGAACTGACAACAGAGAGAGCTGCAGTCACACGGAGACCGTGCAGACAGCCGTAAACGGCGCTGCAAGGCCCAAAAACCCTCCTCTACTTTATCCTATGTAGTGTTTTTCCACAAGTTAGCTGGAGACGGGTGGAAAGACACTAATAGGAATTTTTTGAAAAAATGTGCAGCAGCCTGCACTACTTAAAACAAAAGGAAAATTGATTTTACGGTATGACGCAGTGAAGAACCCTGAGCTGGAGACAACCAGGCTATGGCTGCTCACAGACTACAGGGCGAGCTGCAGTCACACGGAGACCGTGCAGACAGCCGTAAACGGCGCTGCAAGGCCCAAAAACCCTCCTCTACGTTATCCTATGTAGTGTTTTTCCACAAGTTAGCTGGAGACGGGTGGAAAGACACTAATAGGAATTTTTTGAAAAAATGTGCAGCAGCCTGCACTACTTAAAACAAAAGGAAAATTGATTTTACGGTATGACGCAGTGAAGAACCCTGAGCTGGAGACAACCAGGCTATGGCTGCTCACAGACTACAGGGCGAGCTGCAGTCACACGGAGACCGTGCAGACAGCCGTAAACGGCGCTGCAAGGCCCAAAAACCCTCCTCTACTTTATCCTATGTAGTGTTTTTCCACAAGTTAGCTGGATACGGGTGGAAAGTCACTAATAGGAATTATTAGAATAAATGAGCAGCAGACTACACTACTTGAAAAAAAAAAAAAAAAAAAAAAAACCAGTATGAGGCAATGAACCACCCTCCCTGAACTGAATACAACCAGCTATGGATGGCCTATGGCTGCACTCAGACTAGAGAGTGGGCTGCACTCACACACACACACACACAGACCTTGCAGATCGCTGTGAAAACAGCGCTACAAGGCAAAAGCAAGGTGAATAGTAGGTGAACACAGCGGTTGCTAAATTAGCCTTTGAAAAGCACAAAGAAGCAAATCGCTATCTCTAAACTGGCCCTCAGTCAGCAAACAGCGTCCTGTCACTAACTGAATTCACAGCAGAGTGAGCGCAAAATGGCGCCAGCGACTTTTAAACTGCATCATGACATTGTTTCAGCAGCCAATCACAGCCATGCCAGTAGTTTCATGCCCTCCATGCTGAACAGGATGTGCCCACACTTGGAATCATTCTCATTGGCTGAATTTGTGCAGTTTGAATCTGGGAACTTCCGATTCCGGTATCCGATACGCGGCAAGTATCGGAATCCCGGTATCGGAATTCCGATACCGCAAGTATCGGCCGATACCCGATACTTGCGGTATCGGAATGCTCAACACTAGTCACAAGCCATTAAACAAAGAAGAACGGTGAACCGCTTACATTTTTGTACCAGGAGTGGCATAAGGTCACCCAAAAGCAGTGTGAAAGACTGGTGGAAAGCATGCCAAGACGCATGAAAGCTGCGATTAAAAATCATGGTTATTCCACAACATATTGATTTCTGAACTCTTCCTGAGTTAAAACATTAGTATTGTTGTTTCTAAATGACTATGAACTTGTTTTTTTTTTATTATTATTATTTGAGGTCTGCAAGCAATGCAATTTTTTGTTATTTTGACCATTTCTCATTTTCAGAAAATAAATACAAAATTTATTGTTTGGGAATTCGGAGACATGTTGTCAGTAGTTTATAGAATAAAAGACCAATTTACATTTTACTCAAAATTATACCTATAAGGCTATGTTCACACGGTGCGGTTTTTGCTGCGGATCCGCAGCGGAATTGCACTGCGGATCCGCAGCAGTTTTCCATGTAGGTTACAGTACAATGTAACCCAATGGAAAACAGGACCCGCTGTGCCGACGATCCTTTTTTCCACAGGCAAATCCGCAGCGGTTTTGCCTGCAGAAAAAAGAAGTACCATGTCAATTCTTTCTGCGGATTCCGCAGCGGGTTTCCAGCAGCCCCAATAGGAAACTGCATTTGGAAACCCGCAGTGGAATCCGCAGAAGAAAAAGGATCAAAAACCGCAGCTAAAATCAGCGCTGAATTTAGCTGCGGTTTTTCAAAACAGGACCTGAAAAAAAAAGGATGAAAAAAAGGAACGTGTGAACGTAGCCTAAGGCCGGCATCACACTGGCACATTGCATCCGATGCAAGAGCATTGGATGCGATATGCTAATGACACTCAGCTCCTGCTCGCAGCAGAGCAGGAGCCGAGTGTCATGCGTCTGTGCTCCGATTCTCTCGCACAGGGAGAATTGGAGCACAACTGCGGAGGAGGCGGAGAAATGAATTTCTCCATCTCCTCCACTGCTGGGGTCCGCTTATAATGCACATCACTCGGATGATATCCTAGTGATGTGCGTTGTCTCACTCGCACCCATAGGCTTATATGGGTGCGAGTGAGCCGAGAGTTTTCCTCGGTCCGAGACAATCGCAGCATGCTGCGATTGTCTCGGACCGAGGAAAAGTCGACTGGTGGGAGCTGCCCCAAAGCTTAACATTGGTCCGAGTGCAATGCGATTTTTTATCGCATTGCACTCGGCCGTTTAAAACGCCAGTGTGACGCCGGCCTAAAGAGAAAAATCAGACAAACTGAAAATTTTGCAGTGGTCTCTTAATTTTTGCCAGAGTTGTGTATGAACATGTAATCTTTCCATGTATAGTAGCAGTAAGGGTATGTTTCCACGTTCAGTTTTGCTTCAGGCTTTGGTCAGGATTTTATGCAGGTAAAATCCTGACCAAAACTGCACCTGAGGTCACTGGCAGGTCACCTGCGGTGTACCTGCGTGTTTTGCTCATAGTAGCAACATGCTGCGTTTCGAAAAAACGCACCACGCATGCGTTTTCGCGGCAAAAACGCATGCGTTTTTTAACGCATAGTGGAGTCTGGATTTCATGAAATCCCTTCCACTATGCTGTAACATCTGGACGCTGCGTTTTTGACGCTGCGGAAAAACGCAGCGTCAAAAACGCAGCGTTTCCTGAACGTGGAAACATACCCTTAGTTGGATCCCTGGAATTAATTCCACCTGTGGGCCCTAGACACCTCAGGCTGCCATCACACTAGCAGTATTTGGTCAGTATTTTACATCAGTATTTGTAAGCCAAAACCAGGAGTGGGTGATAAATGCAGAAGTGGTGACGTGTTTCTATTTTTCCTCTAATTGTTCCACTCCTGGCTTTGGCTTACAAATACTGATGTAAAATACTGACCAAATACTACTAGTGTGACGGCAGCCTCAGTCCGAGTACAGATGAGAGTGGGTTTTTTTCCAAACTGAATCTGGGCATTAGAAAAGTGTTTTCAAGTTGATGGGTGCCCATAAAAACTTGAACTCCATATTGAACCACAATGTAGTAATCAATATTTATGGATAGATTTCAATTCTTTAAAGAAGCCTTCCCATGAAGGCTATTTTTTTTTTTATAAATCTGGCTATGTGAGGGCTTATTTTTTGCGGGACGAGTTGTACTTTTGAACGACATCATTGGTTTTACCATGTCGTGTACTAGAAAATGGGAAAAAAATTCCAAGTGCGGTGAAATTGCAAAAAAAGTGCAATCCCACACTTGTTTTTTGTTTGGCTTTTTTACTAGATGCTAAAACTGACCTTCCTTTGGAATTCTCCACATCATTACGAGTTCATAGACACCTAACATGTCTAGGTTCTCTTTTATCTAAGTGGTGAAAAAAAATTCCAAACTTTGCTAAAAAAAAAATTGCGCCATATTCCGATACCTGTAGCGTCTCCATTTTTCATGATCTGGGGTCGGATGATGGCTTATTTTTTGCGTGCCAAGCTGGCATTTTTAATGATACCATTTTTGCAGATATGTTCTTTTGATCGCCTGTTATTGCATTTTAATGCAATGTCGCAGCGACCAAAAAACGTAATTCTGGCGTTTCGAATTTTTTTCTTGCTGCGCCGTTTAGCGATCAGGTTAATCCTTTTTTTTTTTTATAGAGCGGGCGATTCTGAAAGCGGCGATACCAAATATGTGTAGGTTTGATTTTTTTTTATTGATTTATTTTGAATGGGGCGAAAGGGGGGTGATTTAAACTTTTATATTTTTATTTTTTTTCACATTTTTTTTCACATTTTTTTTAACTTGTGCTATGCTTCAATAGCCTCCATGGGAGGCTAGAAGCTGGCACAACTCGATCGGCTCTGCTACATAGCAGCGATCATCAGATGGTGTCGGTTGCTGACAGCGGCATTTAACTAGTTAATAGCGGCGGGTGAATCGCGATTTCACCCACTGCTATTGCGGGCGCATGTCAGCTGTTCAAAACATCCCGTCCGAGGTCAGAAAGGGATTAATATACTCACCTACAGCTGCTTTCTCCGGGTCACAAGGGTGTCAAGTCCCCCTGGAAGTCTTGGAGTTAGATGGTCACGATGATAATGAATCACAGTCCTCTTTAAAGATGTAACCAATGACTAGGCCTAGATTGCTGGCACTTCCAAACTTAGGCCAGTCTCACACGTCCAGATAATTCCGGTACCAGAGAAATCGGTACCGGAGTTGTCCGTGTCTGTGTGCTCACATGGCACATCAGTGTGGCACACATGCGGCAGCCATGTGCCACCCGTGTGCTGACTGAGGACCACACGGACCATGCAGGAGACAGCGCTACAGTTAAGGGCTGTGCCCTGCTTTTGGTGCTGAAGCCAGCATTCATTCCTTCTCCCCAGCAGCATTCACTGGAGAGAAGGAATTAAAAATCAAGGTTTTTTTTATTTTTTTTGTTTAAAATAAAGTTCGGGGTCACCTTCCGCCTCCCACCCCGCGCGCGCCCGCCCGCTTGCATTGAAATACCCAGCTCCCGCGATGCCTCCTCTCAGCGCCGGCAACTTGTCCTGTGTGAGCAATGGGAGGTGGAGCCGCATATTCATCACTGTAATGAGCAGTACCACGTGACCGCTCACACAGGACAGGCTGCCGGCGCTGAGAGGAGGCAACGCGGGAGCTGGGTGAGTATTTCTCTGCAAGCGGCGGGTGCACGGGGGGTGGGAGGCGGGAGGTGACCCCAAACTTTATTTTAAACAAAAAAAAATTAAAAAATCCTTGATTTTTCATTCCTTCTCTCCAGCGAATGCTGCTGGGGAGAAAGGAATGAATGCCGGCTTCAGCACCAAAAGCAGGGGACAGCGCTTACTGTAGCACTGTTTCTCCTGCGGCGGTACGTGCACACGGAGGAGAGTGCACACTCTTCTCCGTGTGCACGTGTGCTGGACGCTTTGCCGACCGTGCTGCCGGAGAAACGTGGACATGTCTCCGTGTTTTGCACACGGACACACGGTCCGCAAAAAACCACTGACATCTGCAGAGACACATTGATTTTAATGTGTCTACATGTGTCAGTGTCTCCGGTACATGAGGAAACTGTCACCACACGTACCGGAGCCACTGACGTGTGAAACAGCCCTCAGTTAGATCTTACAAATAACGGAAGCATATGCCAATTTTCAAAAAACTAATCATATTTTATTAAACATAAATATTACAATATACATTACAAATATTGAGATACATATACAAAAAAGCTGCGAGCCCGGGGTATTGCTATCTAATCAAAAATAAATGTATGAGTTATAGGTCAATCCCAAAATGAATAGATAAGGTGCATATTACACATAGATCAATTATGATCAGGATATTCCAAGGAGAATAAATTGGCTAATGGCTATTTAATTAAAAAAATGGTCAAATCCTTAGAAAAACCTGAGAATATCATAAGCCAACCTGTTTCATAATCATGTTGTTCATATATTAACACTAAGCTACTACAAACGGTAAATGGTATATTGTGCAAAGAAAATGCGCAAGTGCCTAGAATGAGATAAATGCTCAACTTAAGGCCAGTCTCACATGTCCAGATAATTCCGGTACCGGAAAAATCGGTACCGGAGTTATCCGTGTCCGTGTGTCTGTGAGCTCACGTGGCACATCAGTGTGGCACACGTGCGGCAGCCGTGTGCCACCCGTGTGCCGACTGGGTACCACACGGACCGTGCAGGAGACAGCGCTCGAGATTAGCGCTGTCCCCTGCTTCTGGTGCTGAAGCCAGAATTCATTCCCTCTGCCCAGCAGCGTTCGCTGGAGAGAAGGAATGAAAAATCATTGTTTGTTTGTTTTTTGTGTTTAAAATAAAGATCCTTGTCACCACCTCCCTCCCACCACCTGTGTGCCAGCCCGCTGGAAATAAAATACTCACCCGGCTCCCTCAATGCTTCCTCTCAGCGCCGCAACTTCTTCCTGTATGAGCGGTCACGTGGTACTGCTCATTACAGTGATGAATATGTGGCTCCACAAAACAATGATTTTTCATTCCTTCTCTCCAGCGAACGCTGCTGGAGAGAAGAAATGAATGGCGGCTTCAGCACCACGCTGGGGGGGACAGCGCTTACTGTAGCGCTGTCTCCTGCACGGCACACGGACTGCACACGGACAGCATCCGTGTGCGGTATGTGTTTTACACGGACCCATTGACTTTAATCCGTGCGCTCCCACGAACACTGACATGTCTCCGTGTTTTGCACACGGACACACGGTCCGCAAAAAATCAATGACATCTGCAGAGACACATTGATTTTAATGTGTCTACGTGTGTCAGTGTCTCCAGTACGTGAGAAAACTGACACCACACGTACCGGAGCCACTGAGGTGTGAAACTGGCCTAAGGAAGAGTAAACTTGCAAAGTGCACATGTAAGATATTGATCAGTCATTCTCTCATAACCCATTAAAGTGGTTAGTGCTCAATATATACAGCATATAAAATATATATACAGGCTGCACAGATCCACTGGGTGAAGGTTGATATGCAGCAAATAGTTAACATCCAGTGCCTCTTTGGAGCTGCAACTCCTTGATTTAGGGTATGTGCACACGTTGCGGATTTTGCTGTGGATCTGCAGCGGATTGGCCTCTGCGGATTCACAGCAGTTTTCCCTGAGTTTACAGTACCATGTAAACCTATGGAAAAAAAATCCGCAGTGCACATGCTGCAGAAAAAAATGCATGTTTTTAGTGTGTATTGTATTGTAATATTTATGTTTAATAAAATTTGATTTGTTTTTTTTTAAATTGGCATATGCCTCTTTAAAGATGGTGTGATTCATGTCCTAATTTAAATGGATTTCCCTTTTCTTCAGTGCTGAGATGGTTAATAACTCTTTCCATGCTGGTTGAGACCATACAGCCTGGTTGTTCTCAGTTGCAACTGCTTACCCCTTTCCTCTATATGCACAGGCTCTAGGCATTTAGTCCCTGCCCATGAAAGATTCATCTTCCTGTGCTGTGTGCTAAAGCTAAGTCATTGAAGCTTGGAGTTGTGGTCTTCTGTAGTTTGCTATTGTATGTCTGTGTTTATCACCTGTTCCGTTATCATTTTGTTTATTCAGCCTTGTCCCTATCCCCCTCACTATTGTTGGTTAGTGCTTTTGTATGATAGAAGTTTTCTGTTATCCCTGTCTTGTCTTTGTGTCTGGTTCATTTCTGTCCCATGCCTCATGAAGTGGGAAGGGGACAGATTATGGCTTTTACAGGAGCATAGTAAGGTTGGAGACCCAGGCCTCTCTGGGTACCCCCAGTACAGGGATAGTTAGGGTCCCAGCTCCAGAGACAGGTCTTTCTTTCTGAAGACCATCAGAGCATGACATTTTCACTGGCCTCACATTTTTTGAATATTGTTATGGATCCTGTTGCTGTTATTACAAAACAATTGCAGGGTCTGTTTCTTGAACTGTCAGACCTGCAGTCTAGGGTCTCACAGCAGCAGTCTGTTGGTCTGGCGGGCAATCAGGCTGAATCGGAACCTGAGGTGGACCTCCAGGATAGGTTTTCTGGGGGACGAGATAAATTTGTGGTATTCGTGAAGCATGCAAGCAGGGCCGTATTTAGAGTTTCAGCTGCCCTAGGCACTTTTAGTGCTGCCTCCCCCATTGGTGAGTATGACACTATCAACAGTGACTTTGGCAAAAATCGCTGATGTGAAAGTAGCCTTTTGCAGCAGATCCGGCAGTTTTTCCGCATCTGCCATGTAATGGATCACTTACAGCAACTACATTCGGCTTCATTCATTCCCTATGGGACTTGTGGACATGTGTGGCAATTGCCGCGATTCGGCAAATGCGGTACTTGCAGCAATGGAAAAAATACTGCTAGCAGTGTTTTTTTGTCTCACCACAAGTGCAAAACCGCAAGTGCCACACATGTCCACAAGTAGCCATCACTTCCTGTCCCTGCACCTTGCTAGCTCATCCTAACCATCCCTCTGACCTACAACTACAATATAAAGCTTTAGAAAAACAATTTATTAACTGCCAAATTCCTATGATAATGAGGGCCCCAGGCCACGGCGTAGACTGGTTCGGGCAATCTCCGGGTCTCCATCCTCTCTGTGCACACCCTCAGTCCCTGCCTCACTGCCTTTGCACAGACCTCCCTCCACCAGACCCGGTAATCACTGCTCGCAGGAGCTTACCAGCAGAGGTGTATCTAGGGTTTCTGGCACCAGGGGCAAGAATTCATTTTGGTGCCCCCCCCTTCCAAGGACATATGCGATTTGCACACTTAGTCATGTAGCCACGAGCTGCTCTCCCTAATGCTCTCAATGATCAGTGAAAAACAGAGAAGCAGAAGAGAAGATCGTTGTCACAGGACCACTATTATGAAAATCACATATGAGTGAAGTGTCCATGTGATGACTGCTGGAACCTGCAGAGCTGAATCCTGACATCGCAGGCCACTGAATTCTCACAACTAATGCACTGCACACTTTTAGGATTCTCCCTTGCCGGTGGGCAGTCATGTCAGCATAAGCATGCGATTTGTTTACTTCTGACCACATTCCGACTAGACGTGCCCAGCCTCACTCAGTTTATTTTTTCATTCAGTGAGGCCACACATGTCTAGTCGGAATGAGACTGCATGTATGTAAATCGCCAGCCCGACAGAATCCTGACAGTGTGCAGTGCGCACTGTGGGAACTCAGAAGTCTGCAGTCACAAAGAATGACTGCAGACTCATTGCAAACCTGGACATTCCCTTTAATGCTCCTAACATAAATAAAAACATGAGTTAGCATCACAAATAACATTTACTTCCTGGTACCGTATAGATGATGTTGTCTCTGGAGCCGATCTCCTTCTTTTCTTCATCTTGTCCAGACCCCATAATGAGTTTTCTCATCCACAGCTCATCTCTGCAGACTTCCATCTTCTCCGCTCTTTTGCAGAAAATCTCCACATGATGCCCTTAAAGATATAAGTGTCATTATAATGCTCCTGAATAAAAAATTGCCCCTCACTATATTGTCTGCACAAAATATGACCCCCACTCTGTCCCTCTTATGGTACATGCTCTTTACACTGACCTCTCCTTTCCATACCGCCCCCCTCTTCACACTGTCCTCTCATTCTGTGTCCCCCCTATAGGGCTCAGTCTCTATACTGTACTCTCTCATCACACTCCCCCTCCTTGGTATACTGTCCCCTCCTGGCTGTGCCCTTACACTGTCCCTCCATGCTACGCCCCCACTACTCAGTTTCTATTCTGTGCCCACTCACTTTTCTGCCCCCACTCACTTTTCTGCCTCCTCACACTATTCCCCTCCCTCCTCATACTGCCTCCTCTCACATCCCCCCTGTTCACCATACTGTCTCCTCATATGTTTACCCCCTCACTTTCTATACTGCCTGCTCACCTGACTCCCCATACTGTGTCTGCACACATCCAATCACCCTAACTCCCCGTACTCTGTCCACATCCATTTTTCACATCGCTACTCATACTGTTTCCGCATACATTCCCCCGTTCGCTCCCCATACTGTCTGAACCCATCCCCTCATATTGTTTCCTCATATATGCCCTCCATTCCCCAATACTGTTTCCTCATACATGCCCCCCATTCCCCCATACTGTTTCCTCATACATGCCCCCATTCCCCAGTACTGTTTCCTCATACATGCCCCCCATTCCCCCATACTGTTTCCTCATACATGCCCCCATTCCCCAGTACTGTTTCCTCATACATGCCCCCCATTCCCCTGTACTGTTTCCTCATACATGCCCCCATTCCCCGTACTGTTTCCTCATACATGCCCCCCATTCCCCCATACTGTTTCCTCATACATGCCCCCCATTCCCCTGTACTGTTTCCTCATACATGCCCCCATTCCCCTGTACTGTTTGCTCATACATGCCCCCATTCCCCCTTACTGTTTCCTCATACATGCCCCCCATTCCCCAAACTGTTTCCTCATACATGCCCCCATTCCCCCATACTGTTTCCTCATACATGCCACAAATTTCCCATACGGTTTCCTCATACATGCCCCCATTCCCCTGTACTGTTTCCTCATACATGCCCCCATTCCCCCATACTGTTTCCTCATACATGCCCCCATTCCCCTGTACTGTTTCCTCATACATGCCCCCATTCCCCCATACTGTTTCCTCATACATGCCCCCATTCCCCCGTACTGTTTCCTCATACATTCCCCCCATTCCCCCCACTGTTTCCTCATACATGCCCCCCATTCCCCTGTACTGTTTCCTCATACATGCCCCCATTCCCCTGTACTGTTTGCTCATACATGCCCCCATTCCCCCTTACTGTTTCCTCATACATGCCCCCCATTCCCCAAACTGTTTCCTCATACATGCCCCCATTCCCCCATACTGTTTCCTCATACATGCCACAAATTCCCCATACTGTTTCCTCATACATGCCCCCATTCCCCTGTACTGTTTCCTCATACATGCCCCCATTCCCCCATACTGTTTCCTCATACATGCCCCCATTCCCCCGTACTGTTTCCTCATACATTCCCCCCATTCCCCCCACTGTTTCCTCATACATGCCCCCCATTCCCCTTACTGTTTCCTCATACATGCCCACATTCCCCTGTACTCTTTGCTCATATATGCCCCCATTCCCCCATACTGTTTCCTCATACATGCCCCCCATTCCCCAAACTGTTTCCTCATACATGCCCCCCATTCCCCCATACTGTTTCCTCATACATGCCCCCATTCCCCCATACTGCTTCCTCATACAAGGCCCCATTCCCCCATACTGTTTCCTCATACATGCCCCCCATTCCGCCATACTGTTTCCTCATACATGCCCCCCATTCCCCATACTGTTTCCTCATACATGCCCCCCATTGCCCTGTACTGTTTCCTCATATATGCCCCCATTCCCCTGTACTGTTTCCTCATACATGCCCCCATTCCCCTGTACTGTTTCCTCATACATGCCCCCAATCCCCCGTACTGTTTCCTCATACATGCCCCCCATTCCCCCATACTGTTTCCTCATACATGCCCCCATTCCCCCATACTGTTTCCTCATACATGCCCTCATTCCCCTGTACTGTTTCCTCATACATTCCCCCATTCCCCATACTGTTTCCTCATACATGCCCCCATTCCCCTGTACTGTTTCCTCATACATTCCCCCCATTCCTCTGTACTGTTTCCTCATACATGCCCCATTCCCCATACTGTTTCCTCATACATGCCCCCTGTTATGATTTTCCCAATGGCAGGGAAATCAAAATAACAACGGACTAGCTCTCGGGTGATGGGAACTAAAGTGACCGTGACCTGAACCTGACACGACACTGGAAGTAGCCGGGGAGTGTTTCCTACGATGCCCTAGACACCACGCGCCAGCCGGAGATCTAACTACCCCTATCAGAGGAATATACAGGCCTGCCTTACCTCCAGAGATGAACCCCAAAAGGAGATAGCAGCCCCCCCACAGATATTGACGGTGAGTCAAGAGGAAAAGACATACGTAGGATGAACAGCAGATTTAGCACAGTGAGGTCCGCTTACTAAATAGCAGAAGTACAGGAAAGAGTCACTTCACGGTCAACTTCAAAACACTACTCAAAAACACCATCCTGAAATTACTTTAAAACTCCAGTGACAACTCATGCCACTGGAGTGGCAATTTCAGTCCACGAGAGCTTCCAGCTACAGAGAGTCACATTGCAAATAGCTGGACAAAAATAGCATAAACTAGAAACAAAATTCAACTTAGCTGAACAGGATCTTGAGGCAGGAGAATGCAACAGAATGCTACTGATACATTGTTGGCCGGCATCAGACCAGCAGCCAAGCAGCCTTAAATAGGAAACTCCCCTAATGGGTGTCAACAGGTGATCAAGGATAGAAGAAGGCAAATAAGTGGTACTACCATAAAACACCACCGGGGGAGCCCACAAACAGAATTCACAACAGTACCCCCCCCTTAAGGAGGGGGCACCGAACCCTCACCAGAACCACCAGGGCGATCTGGATGAGCACTATGAAATGCACGAACCAAATCAGGAGCATGAACATCAGATGCTGTCACCCAAGAATTATCCTCCTGACCATAGCCTTTCCACTTAACCAGATACTGAAGTTTCCGTCTGGAAACACGGGAGTCCAAGATCTTTTCCACCACATACTCCAACTCACCCTCAACCAGCACAGGAGCAGGAGGATCAGCAGACGGAACAACCGGCACCTCATACCTCCGCAACAATGACCGATGAAAAACATTATGAATAGTAAAAGATGCTGGGAGGTCCAAACGAAAGGACACAGGATTGAGAACCTCCAGAATCCTATAAGGGCCGATAAACCGAGGCTTAAACTTAGGAGACGAGACCTTCATAGGAACAAATCGAGAAGACAACCAAACCAGGTCCCCAACACAAAGACGAGGACCGACACGCCGATGACGATTAGTGAACTGTTGAGTCTTCTCCTGGGACAACTTCAGATTGTCCACAACCTGTCCCCAAATCTGATGCATTCTATCAACCACAGCATCTACTCCAGGGCAATCCGAAGACTCCAATTGACCGGACGAAAAGCGAGGGTGAAACCCTGAATTACAAAAAAAT
Source organism: Ranitomeya variabilis (assembly GCF_051348905.1). NCBI lineage: Eukaryota > Metazoa > Chordata > Amphibia > Anura > Dendrobatidae > Ranitomeya > Ranitomeya variabilis. Next base: position 999,026,798 of record NC_135233.1, on the reverse strand, counting down.
GGAGAAACCAAAGTGGCAGAACTGGCCCGATTGTTAAGGGCAAACTCTGCCAATGGCAAAAAATCAAGCCAATCGTCCTGATCAGCGGACACAAAACACCTCAAGTAAGTCTCCAAGGTCTGATTAGTACGCTCAGTCTGGCCATTAGTCTGAGGATGGAATGCAGACGAAAAAGACAAGTCGATGCCCATCCTGGCACAGAACGCCCGCCAAAATCTAGACACAAACTGAGTACCCCTGTCAGACACTATATTCTCAGGAATACCATGCAAACGCACAACATTCTGAAAAAATAGAGGGACCAGCTCAGAGGAGGAGGGCAATTTGGGCAAAGGTACCAAGTGAACCATCTTGGAAAAACGGTCACACACCACCCAGATGACGGACATCCTACGAGAAACAGGAAGGTCAGAAATAAAGTCCATAGAGATGTGCGTCCAAGGCCTCTTAGGAATAGGCAAGGGCAACAACAACCCGCTGGCCCGGGAACAGCAGGGCTTAGCCCGAGCACAAACATCACAAGACTGCACAAAAATACGTACATCTCGAGACAAGGAAGGCCACCAGAAGGACCTAGACACCAGATCCCTGGTGCCAAAAATTCCAGGATGACCTGCCAACGTGGAAGAGTGAACCTCCGAAATAACTCTACTGGTCCAGTCATCAGGGACAAACAGTCTACCAGGCGGACAGCGATCAGGCCTATCCACCTGAAACTCCTGCAAAGAGGGCCGCAGGTCTGGGGAGACAGCTGACAATATCACCCCATCCTTCAGGATGCCAGTAGGTTCGGAATCACCAGGCGAGTCAGGCTCAAAACTCCTAGAGAGGGCATCCGCCCTCACATTCTTAGACCCAGGCAGATATGAAACCACAAAGTTAAATCGAGAGAAAAACAACGACCAGCGCGCCTGTCTAGGATTCAGACGCCTGGCTGACTCAAGATAAATTAGATTTTTGTGGTCAGTCAAGACCACCACCTGACATCCTTCACGGCATCAGAGAGACCTTCTCTGAAATTAGCTGCTAGAGCGCACTCATTCCATTTAGTAAGCACCGACCATTTACGAAATTTTTGGCAGTATATCTCAGCTTCATCTTGCCCTTGGGAAAGAGCTATCAAGGCTTTCTCAGCCAAAATCTCTAAATTAGGTTCTTCATAAAGCAACCCCAAAGCCAGAAAAAACGCATCTACATTTAATAACGCAGGATCCCCTGGCGACAATGCAAATGCCCAACTTTGTGGGTCACCCCGCAATAGAGAAATAACAATTTTAACCTGTTGCGCAGGATCACCAGCAGAGTGAGATTTCAGAGACAAAAACAATTTACAATTCTCTCTGAAATTCAAAAAACAGGATCTGTCTCCGGTAAAAAATTCAGGCATAGGGATCTTAGGTTCAGACATTGGAGCACGTATAACAAAATCTTGTAAGTTCTGGACCTTTGTAGCCAGGTTATTCAGACCTGCAACCAAACTCTGTGGATCCATGATTCAAACAGGTGTAACCAAAGCCATTCAGAGATTAAGAGGAGAGGAAAAAAAAAAAAAAAAAAGGCTGAAGACTGCAGTTTAAGCAAGGAGTACAAATAAGCACTAAGGTGCACTTTCCAAACACAGAAGGAAAAAAAACCTTTTCATATCCTTTCCTGCTTTAGTGCATAGTTTTAACACATGTTGTGGCCGGCCAAACTGTTATGATTTTCCCAATGGCAGGGAAATCAAAATAACAACGGACTAGCTCTCGGGTGATGGGAACTAAAGTGACCGTGACCTGAACCTGACACGACACTGGAAGTAGCCGGGGAGTGTTTCCTACGATGCCCTAGACACCACGCGCCAGCCGGAGATCTAACTACCCCTATCAGAGGAATATACAGGCCTGCCTTACCTCCAGAGATGAACCCCAAAAGGAGATAGCAGCCCCCCCACAGATATTGACGGTGAGTCAAGAGGAAAAGACATACGTAGGATGAACAGCAGATTTAGCACAGTGAGGTCCGCTTACTAGATAGCAGAAGTACAGGAAAGAGTCACTTCACGGTCAACTTCAAAACACTACTCAAAAACACCATCCTGAAATTACTTTAAAACTCCAGTGACAACTCATGCCACTGGAGTGGCAATTTCAGTCCACGAGAGCTTCCAGCTACAGAGAGTCACATTGCAAATAGCTGGACAAAAATAGCATAAACTAGAAACAAAATTCAACTTAGCTGAACAGGATCTTGAGGCAGGAGAATGCAACAGAATGCTACTGATACATTGTTGGCCGGCATCAGACCAGCAGCCAAGCAGCCTTAAATAGGAAACTCCCCTAATGGGTGTCAACAGGTGATCAAGGATAGAAGAAGGCAAATAAGTGGTACTACCATAAAACACCACCGGGGGAGCCCACAAACAGAATTCACAACAGCCCCCCATTCCCCCGTACTGTTTCCTCATACATGCCCCCATTCCCCTGTACTGTTTCCTCATACATTCCCCCCATTCCTCTGTACTGTTTCCTCATACATGCCCCATTCCCCATACTGTTTCCTCATACATGCCCCCCATTCCCCCGTACTGTTTCCTCATACATGCCCCCATTCCCCTGTACTGTTTCCTTATACATTCCCCCATTACCCATACTGTTTCCTCATACATGCCCCCATTCCCCTGTACTGTTTCCTCATACATGCCCCCCATTCCTCCGTACTGTTTCTTCATACATGCCCCCCATTCCCCCGTACTGTTTCCGCATAATGCCCCCCATTCCCCATACTGTTTCCTCATACATACCCCCCATTCCCCCATACTGTTTCCTCATACATGCCCCCATTCCCCTGTACTGTTTCCCAATCTCACTCTTTGCTCTTCATTTTGTGTCCTCAAATCTCCCCCTCACATTAAATCCCTCCATCCCCACTCCAATTGTCCCCACACATAATAAATCCCCCATCTCCACTCCAATTCTCCCCGCACATAATAAATAACTCCATCTCCACTCAAATTGTCCCCCATGCACTTAATCTTCGGTGTCTTCTGCTTCACTGGAGCACTTAACACCAGTGTTCGCCTCTGCAGCGCGAGTGAGTGACGTCAGCAGTGTGATCACATGATCTGATCACGCTGTTCACGTCGCTCTGACCCGGCAGTCAGAGCCTTAATTGTACTCACTTCTGTAAGATGCGAGTACAATTTATCCCTGGGCAGGGGCAGACACTAACAGCTTGGGGCCCCTGTGCAAGAAATGTGTCTGGGCCCCCCTCCTTTTATGGTGACAAAGCTATATATATATATATAGCCACACACACATACATGTGTATATATTACATACCGTATATACCCGAGTATAAGCCCATAATTTTGCCACAAAAAACTGGGTAAGCTTATCGACTCGAGCATAAGCTGGGTATGTATTGTCCCCTCATCCCTATCCTGGTGTGTGTGGTTCCCCCGTCTTGTCCTGCGTGACTCCCCCTGTTGTATGCATGGCTCCCCCCAGTCCCATCTTGTATACATGGCTCCCCCATCCTCCCATCCTGTATGCATGGCCCGGCTCCCCCATCCTACCATCCTGTATGTATGGCTCGGCTCCCCCGCTTCCATCTTGTATGCATGGCTCCCCCATCCTCCTATCTTGTATGCATGGCTCGGCTCCCCCATCCTGCCATCCTGTATGCATGGCTCGGCTCCCCCATCCTCCCATCCTGCATGCATGACTCGGCTCCCCCATCCTCCCATCCTGTACTTATGGCTCGGCTCCCCCATCCTCCCATCCTGCATGCATGGCTCGGCTCCCCCATCCTCCCATCCTGTCTGCATGGCTCGGCTCCCCCATCGTACCATCCTGTATGCATGGCCCGGCTCCCCCATCCTACCATCCTGTATGTATGGCTCGGCTCCCCCGCTTCCATCTTGTATGCATGGCTCCCCCATCCTCCTATCTTGTATGCATGGCTCCCCCATCCTCCTATCTTGTATGCATGGCTCGGCTCCCCCATCCTCCCATCCTGCATGCATGACTCGGCTCCTCCATCCTCCCATCCTGTACTTATGGCTCGGCTCCCCCATCCTCCCATCCTGCATGCATGGCTCGGCTCCCCCATCCTGCCATCCTGTATGCATGGCTCGGCTCCCCCATCCTCCCATCCTGCATGCATGACTCGGCTCCCCCATCCTCCCATCCTGTACTTATGGCTCGGCTCCCCCATCCTCCCATCCTGCATGCATGGCTCGGCTCCCCCATCCTCCCATCCTGTCTGCATGGCTCGGCTCCCCCATCCTCCCATCCTGTATGCATGGCTCGGCTCCACCATCATCCCATCTTGCATGCATGGTTCAGTTCCCCCATCCTCCCATCCTGTATGCATGTCTTCCCCATCCTGTATGCATGGCTCCCCCATCCTCTATGCATGGTTCCCCCATCTTGTATGCGTGGCTCCCCCATCCTCCCACCCTGTATGCATGGCTTCCCCATCCTCCCACCCTGTATGCATGACTCCCCCCTCCTCCCTCCCTGTATGCATGGCCCCCCTCCTCCCACCCTGTATGCATGGCTCCCCCCTTCTTTCCACCCTATATGCATGGCTCCCCCATTATCCCATCCTGTATGCATGGCTTCCCCTTCCTCCCACCCCGTATGCATGTCTCCCCATCCTCCCACCCTGTATGCATGGCTCCCCCAGCCTCCCACCCTGTATGCAGGGCTTCCCCATCCTCCCACCCTGTATGCATGGCTCCCCCATCCTCCCACCCTGTATGCATGGCTCCCCCATCCTCCCATCGTGTATGCATGGCTCCCCCATCCTCCCATCCTGTATGCATGGCTCCCCATCCTCCCATCCTATATGCATGGCTCTCCCATCCTGTGCATGGGTCCCCCATCCTCTATGCATGGCTCCCCATCCTCCTATCCTGTATGCATGGCTCCCCATCCTCCCATCCTGTATGCATGGCTCCCCCATCCTCCCACCCTGTATGCATGGCTCCCCCATCCTCCCATCCTGAATGCATTGCTCCCCCATCCTCCCATCCTGTATGCATGGCTCCCCCAATCTCCCACCCTGTATGCATGGCTCCCCCATCTTCCCATCCTGTATGCATGGCTTCCCCTTCCTCCCACCCCGTATGCATGTCTCCCCATCCTCCCACCCTGTATGCATGGCTCCCCCAGCCTCCAACCCTGTATGCATGGCTCCCCATCCTCCCACCCTGTATGCATGGCTCCCCCATCCTCCCATCGTGTATGCATGGCTCCCCCATCCTCCCATCCTGTATGCATGGCTCCCCATCCTCCCATCCTATATGCATGGCTCTCCCATCCTGTGCATGGGTCCCCCATCCTCTATGCATGGCTCCCCCATCCTCCCATCCTGAATGCATTGCTCCCCCATCCTCCCATCCTGTATGCATGGCTCCCCCAATCTCCCACCCTGTATGCATGGCTCCCCCATCCTCCCATCCTGTATGCATGGCTTCCCCTTCCTCCCACCCCGTATGCATGTCTCCCCATCCTCCCACCCTGTATGCATGGCTCCCCCAGCCTCCCACCGTGTATGCAGGGCTCCCCCATCCTCCCACCCTGTATGCATGGCTCCCCCATCCTCCCATCGTGTATGCATGGCTCCCCCATCCTCCCATCCTGTATGCATGGCTCCCCATCCTCCCATCCTGTATGCATGGCTCTCCCATCCTGTGCATGGGTCCCCCATCCTGTATGCATGGCTCCCCATCCTCCCATCCTGTATGCATGGCTCCCCCATCCTCCCATCCTGTATGCATGGCTCCCCCATCCTGCTATCCTGTATGCATGGCTCCCCCATCCTCCCATCCTGTATGCATGGCTCCCCCATCCTCCCATCCTGTATACATGACTCCCCCATCCTCCCATCCTGTATGGGTGCGGGTGGTTGAACCCGGACTTTATAAAAAAAACTTGCGCAAGTGCACCCCCCGCATCCTGGCGCCCTAGGCACGTGCCCTTAAGTGCCTAGTGGCAAATACGGCCCTGCATGCAAGCTTTATTTTAGGCTTTGTCCCCATTCATCTGGGAGTGAGGAGCAATGGGTTGAGATTGTTATTTCTCTCCTTCAAGGAAATCCTCAATCCTGGGCTTGTTCACTTCCATCAGACTCACTGTCTTTCTGGTCAGGTTGATGGGTTTTTTGAGGCTGTAGGCCTCGTGTATGATGATCATTGGCTTCAGTCATTGCTCTTTACACAGTGAGCGGCGGCTCTGAGCATGCCCTTGCACATTGACTGACATCTATCTCTGCGGTGTATCAGTGCAAAGCTGGTTGTTAGTCAATGTGAAGGGCATCCTTACAGCCACTGCTCACTGTGTACAGAGCAGAAACTGAAAGCTATGCATCTATAACTGAAAAGCTGGCAGGAGGAATACAGTTAATTTCCTCCTGGCAGCCAGACTTTAGAATGCTAGTAACCTGAAGATTAACCCCATATCTGACACCAGGTGTTTTGCTGCTTAATCTGAGATAAGATTATTGTAATGTCAAAGTCCTTGATTCCAGTGATCTTTCACTTACTGGGCTGATTGCTGTAATTTTTATAAAATTATTGTTTTATTAGCAGATGACTATCACTAGAGGACTACATAGTAAACCTGCTGCCATGTATTCCTCCATATTCATGATTTCTGTATAACTCCACCCACACCACGGCTGATTGGCAGCTTTCTACATATGCAGAATGTAAACAGAAAGCTGCCAATCAGTGTTGTGGGCAGGGTTATACAAAGTTCAGAATACAGAGAACTGCTATATCTGCAACAGCTTAAACAGTGATTCTACCAAAAGCGCAGGAAGCAGCCCAGTGAGTGATTACATCACTGGATTCAGGGTCTCTGCCTCTATGTTATGCTGCTCTTAGATGTGGTAGAGAAACCTAGTTAAAGTTTCCTTTTAAAGTCATTTGACTTTCTCTGCTGATTCTGTGCATGTTTCTATAGTAGTCCTGGGAGATACAGTTCACTGTTGTTCTGTCCGTTGCCCCCAAATACAAAGAGTTCCCCTTCATAAAAGCCAGAGCCAACCCAGCAAGACAATGTTTAGTACATTTCTTCTGTCTATATTTTTTATTCTATGTTATTGCTCATGCTGTATTATATTGTCCATTTTGTGACATCTTTGTATAATTTTATAAACACTGCCTACTTTTTGGATTAAATATATAAAACCGAATAGCTCCATTTCTTTTGCTCTATAAACTGTACCCCTGAACCCATAACAGGTGTCTATCTGGCATGTATAAACGATTGCTGGTAGCAGCTAGTACCTTTTGTTATTGTGGAGACTGGCAGTGGGCATACCGGAGTGGGTGTATATATAAAGTCACCGGTAAAGTGCTGGAGTGGAGATGTTTCACTGGGCTTAATGGCGTCAGTGATGTACAGCAAAGAGATTTTCCTCAAGCACATTAAGTGCTGTGAGGGGTTAACAGCTAATTAATGTGCTGGGTTTTTGTGGACAACCATAGAGCAGGTGAGAGGTTGTACACCTTACCTTTACCCCCCAGTGGGATTGCTTTCTCCCATACCTACTGTTCTCAATTAGAGAAGTCCCACAGGCCTTTACGGGGTTCTCACCATTCGAGCCATTTTATGGATGGCACCCTCGAGGACTTCTGGACATTGCAAAGGAGACCTGGGCGTAGGTTACACCCCACCGAACCGTCATCAAACATGTGGCCCAAATGCAGGACAGGATAGGGACGAACATCCAATCGTATACCTGAGTATGAAACTCTCCTCCTGTGTAAACAACTATGCCATCGTAGAGAAAGTCTGCTTGGCCATCAAGTAGGCAATTGAAACCCTGAGATACTACCTGGTAGGCAGGAAGTTCAGATCATGTGCCCGCCTCTGAGATGGATCAGGGAAGAGAATGGGAAGAATGCCCAGGTGACTAGGTGGTTTGCTCCAGGATTTTAATTTTCATGTCCAGCACAGGACAGGGAAGCTGCATGGGAACGCAGATGCCCTGTCCAGACTACCCTGCTTAGCGAGTTAAGGTGCCAAAACCACCAGCTTTGGGCAGAGGGGAGAATATGTGACAAAGTCACTGGTAAAGGGCTGGAGGGCATCAGTGATGTAAAACCCAGAATTTTTCCTACAGCACATTAAGTGCCGTGAGGGGTTAACAGCTAATTTGTTTAATGGGCTGGATTTTTGTGGACCATCATAGAGCGGGTGGGAGGTTGTCCACCTAATTTCCACTCCAGAGTGTGGTCTGGGGCTTAAGTAGCTGGCCTCCAGAGGCAGTAGGGGTTCAGTGTCTGGAGAGGAACACGCTAGAAAAGTGTTTGTATTTTATGCTAAAACCTGAACCATGGACCTTGCTAGCTCAGAGTGGGCTGATGCCCACTAGCAGAAGGACTGTGCTTAGTGCTACCATTTTGTCTTGCCCAAAGGGCTGTGTTTACTTTTTCGAGCTTGGTTTATGCTGCACCTAAAAAACCAAGGACGCTCTTAAAGAGAGTGTTCCCTTGTCTACCTCCTTGTACAGCTGAGTGAGCCAATCTACCACAGTATACATATATACATATGCAAACAGTGAGTAAAATAAGTATTTGATACACTGATGATTTTGCAAGTTTCCCCACCTACAAAGAATCGAAAAGTCTGTAATTTTTATCATAGGTACTAGTGATGAGCGTGTATACTCATTGCTCAGGTTTTCCCGAGCATGCTCTGGTGTCCTCCGAGTATTTTGGTGTGCTCGGAAATTTCGTTTTTCTCTACACATGTGCATGATTTGCGGCTAGACAGCCTGAATACATGTGAGGATTCCCTAACAAACAGGCAACCCCCACATGTATTCAGACTGTCCAGCAGCCGCAAATCATGCAGCTGTGTCGACAAAAGCTAAATCTCCGAGCATGCCAAAATACTCGGAGGACACCCAAGCATGCTCAGAAAAACCCAAGCAACGAGTATACTCACTCATTACTAATAGGTACACTTCAACTATGAGAGACAGAATCTTAAAAAATAATCCAGAAAATCACATTGTATGATTTTTACATAATTAATTAACATTTTATTGCATGAAATGATTTGCAATTACAGAGGTGAGACGACTCCTGTAGTTCTTGACCAAGTTTTCACACACTGCAGCAGGGATTTTGGCCAACTCCTCCATACAGATCTTTTAAGTTTTGGGGCTGTCAATGAGCAACATTGACTTTCATCTCCCTCCAATGATTTTCTATTGGATTCAGATCTGGAGACTGTCTATACCACTCCAGGACCTTGAAATGCTTCTTATGGAGCTACTCCTTAGTTGCCCTGGCTATGTATTTTGGGTCATTGTCATGCTGGAAGACCCAGCCACTACCCATCTTCAATGCTCTTAGTGAGGGAAGGAGGTTGCTAGTCAAAATCTCATGATATGTGACCCTATCCATCCTCCCTTTAATACGGTGCAGTCGTCCTGTCCCCTTTGCAGAAATGCACCTCAAAGTATGATGTTTCCTCTACCATGCTTTGCGATTGGGAAGGTGTTCTTAGGGCTGTACTCATCCTTCTCATACTCCAAACATGGCAAGTGATGTTAATACCAGAAAGTTCTATTTTTGTCTTCTGACCACTTGACCTTTTCCTATGCCTCCTCTGGATCATCCAGTGGGCCACTGGTAAACTTCAAACAGGTCTGGACACGTGTTGGCATGAGCAGGGAGACCTTGCCTGCCACGCATTATTTTAATCCATGACGGCGTAGTGTGTTACCAGGTCTTCCTGTGTAGTTCTGAGCTAATTTCTGATCTTTCTCAGAATCATCCTTACCTCACGAGTTAAGATTTTGCATAGAGCCCCAGACCAAGGAAGACTGACAGTCATCTTGTGTTTTTTCCATTTTCTAATAATTGTGTCAACAGTTGTTGCCTTCTCACCAAGCTGCTGGCCTATTGTCCTGTAGCCCTTCCCAGCCTTGTGTAGGTCTACAATTTTGTCCATGGTGTCCTTAGACATCTCTTTGGTCTTTGCCATGGCGGAGAGGTTGGAGTACGATTGAGTGTGTGGGCAGGTATCTTTTATGCAGATAATGAGTTTAAACAGGTGCAATTAATACAGGTAATGAGTGCAGAGTAAGGCTGCTTTCACATTTCCGGACGAGGGCTTTACGGAGGGCTGTGTAGTTCCTCCGTTAAGCCCCACCCACTGCCGAGCCTCTTCCTTTAGCTCCGCCTACATCGGCATGCGTCCTGCATACCCTATCTTTAACATTGGGTACGCAGGCCATGCAGATGTATGTGGATGCCTCCACATGTGTTGTTTTGTCGCTGCGCTGACCTTCGTCAAACGCAACATGTTGCATTTTGTTGCCGTTGGTCATTTTTTTCTCATTAATGTACACTCTGCACCCCATGTTGACAAAAAAAAACAGAAATATAGAAAATTTTGCAAAAATTACTACATTTCTGTTTTTTCAGTCAAGATGGGGTGCAGAGTGTGCATTAATGAAAAAAAAGAACCTTTTTGAATTTACCAAATGGCGGCAATGAAACAAAGAGTGAAAAGTTTAAAGGGGTCTGAATGCTTTCCGTACCCACTGTATATATCAACATCACCAGACAGATAATTGGCTAATTAGTCATATTACTAATATGAATGGACACCAAAAATTGTTCAATAAAAACATATTTTATTATTAAAACATGGAAAAAAGCTGTCCACAACAGAAAAAGTAGAGAACGTAGAGGGGATACAGTTCACATAGAAACGTATAAGTGGGTATGCAAACCAATGGTATTCACCTTGTCTCATGTAACAAGGAAATGGTATTGAGGATGAATTCCACACATAAATACATATCTCATGATAAATCAAAGTGGATAAATAAATAACCTAATCATGGGTAGATATCACCATAAGATTCAATAACATACATATATATGGGAGAAGAGAGAATATATTACCACATATGGGAACCCAAGCATTCCAATGTACGTTTTGCCTGGTGGCTTTCTCAAGGAGTGCAGATCCCCAGGCACTGTGCTTAGGACACACATGCAATCCTGTCATCTTAATGAGACTGCGCACTATCCTAAAGTATCCCCAGCCAATGGCTGGGAGACTCTTATTATATAAGGCACCTCCACCTTTTGTGAAGTGCCTGTCCAACATTGTAAGTTTGTTCTTAACACTCTTGTTAGTTCTCAGGTCCCAGTGGTCGTATTTCTGTATACCTGCCTGTTTATCAGTTGTGCCTACCTGTCAATCAGCCATGTCCGCTTGCCTGTCTATCTGCCATGCCCGTCTGCCATTCTATATACTGTGCCACCTGCCTGGCTACCTGCCATGCATGCCTGCCTGTCTATGAGCTGTGCCCACCTGCCTGTCTATCAGCCGTGCCAGCCTGCCTTTAATTCAGCAGTGCCAGCCTGCTTGCAAATCAGCCATACCCACCTATGCTTGCAAAGTCTACCATCCCTGGCTGTTCTTGCCTCCTGTCCCTTGGGGGCCAGCTGCCATCTACATGAGGCAGGTCCTGGTTTAGCACCTGTTCCCGCTTTCCTCATTTCTCCTCGGATTGTGGTATCATCATCCAGACTTGGTGAGGCACCTAGTCACACCCCTCCAAGCTTTCCTTGGATCATGGCACATTGGTCCCACTACCCAGTCCATTACAATGCATTACAATGCAGTCCATTACAGTGCCTTCCAAAAGTATTCGGCTCCCTGGAACTTTTCAACCTTTTCCCACATATCATGCTTCAAACATAAAGATACCAAATGTAAATTTTTGGTGAAAAATCAACAACAAGTGGAACACAATTGTGAAGTTGAACGAAATTTAAAATTTTTGTGGAAATTCAAAAACTGACAAGTGGGGCGTGCAATATTATTACTTTACTTTCAGTGCAGCAAACTCACTCCAGAAGTTCATTGTTCAAATAAAACATAAAAATGATCAATGTAAATCAGAATGAATTTCCCAGAGGGATCTCCTCCCAGAACTGGACTAAAGCATCCACCAACTCCTGAACAGTCTGTGGTGCAATGTGACGTTGGTGGATGGTGCAAGACATGATATCCCAGATGTGTTCAAACGGATTCAGGTCTGGGGAATGGGCGGGCCAGTCCATAGCTTCAATGCCTTCATCTTGCAGGAACTGCTGACACACTCCAGCCACATGAGGTCTGGCATTGTCCTGCATTAGGAGGAACTCAGGGCCAACCGCACCAGCATATGGTCTCACAAGTGGTCTGAGGATCTCATCTCGGTACCTAATGGCAGTCACCTCTGGTGAGCACATGGAGGGCTGTGTGGCCCTCCAAAGAAATGCCACCCCACACCATTACTGACCCACTGCCAAACCAGTCATGCTGGAGGATGTTGCAGGCAGCAGATCGCTCTCCATGGCGTCTCCAGACTCTGTCTTGTCTGTCACATGTGCTCAGTGAGAACCTGCTTTCATCTGTAAAGAGCACACGGCGCCAGTGGCGAATTTGCCAATCATGGTGTTCTGTGGCAAATGCCAATCGTCCTGTACGGTGTTGGGCTGTGAGCACAACCCCCATCTGTGCACGTCGGGCACTCAGACCATCCTCATGGAGTCGGTTTCTAACCGTTTGTGCAGACACATGCACATTTGTTGCCTGATGGAGGTCATTTTGCAGGGCTCTAGCAGTGCTCCTCCTATTTCTCTTTGCACAAAGGCTAAGGCAGCAGTGCTGCTGGGTTGTTTCCCTCCTACAGCCCCCTCCATGTCTCCTGGTGTACTGGCCTGGCTCCTGATAGCGCCTCCAGCCTCTGGACACTACGCTGACAGACACAGCAAACCTTGCCACAGCTCGCATTCATGTGCCATCCTTGAAGAGCTGCACTACCTGAGCCACTTGTGTGGGTTGTAGAGTCCGTCTCATGCTACCATGAGTGTGAAAGCACAACCAACATTCAAAACTGACCAAAACATCAGCCACAAAGCATTGGTACTGAGATGTGGTCTGTGGTCCCACCTGCAGAACCACTCCTTTATTGAGTGGGTCTTGATAATTGCCAATACTTTCCATCAGTTGTCTATTCCATTTGCACAACATCATGTGAAATTGATTGTCAATCAGTGTTGCTTCCAAAGTGGACAGTTTGATTTCACAGAAGTTTGATTTACTTGGAGTTATATACTGTTGTTTAAGTGTTCCCTTTATTTTTTTTGAACAGTGTATATATTCCATACACTGGAGTCAGAGGTGTATATACTATACGAAAATATATAACCAAAACTAATATTTACAATACCTTTATTTAAATAAAAAAATAGGATTAAAAACTGACACAACACCCAAACCCCTCTTTGTGGGAGTGGGTCAATAAAAACCTGGCCCGATGATTAGAGGGCAATGGGTGGGAGCAAAATATTGGAGTATAGACTCTACGCGTCCCTAATATGCTCCCTGCCTGTCTGCGGAGGTTGGCACCCTCTTGGGCGCAATGTGGCGCCCCCGCTCCTCGACGGCTAGCCCTATAAGCCCTGCCGGTCCCTCAACTAATATGAAAGTGCTATACTACTGTGGATAACCCTAAGTTGCCCACACCTCAGGGCTCAGAGATACTATACACAAATCGATGCCAGGTGGTAATTCACCAAAGTGTCCCGGTAAAGAATGCCTGGTCTGACCGTACACAACCCCTAACCATATATACCCGACCTACTCAAATGGCTAGTACACCCTCCAGAGTCCCTAATCGGACCACCCTGCCTACCAGCGGAGGTTGGCACCCTCTTGAGCGCAAAGTGGCGCCCCCGCTCCTCGGCGGCTGTCCCTGTTGGCCCTGGCTGAATCCCTACAAAAAATTGGGGATCCTATAAATGTGGTGGTGCCTAGGGGGCTACACTAGTGAACCACGATAGCGGGTAGATACATCTCGGTACAACCAAGATTAAAGCCAAAATTGATATAAAACACATAAACCAGGCAGTCAGAAACCAGGGTATTTTTATACAACCCACCAGATTTAGTTGCAACTATTTCACAAAACAGGGGGGAGGTGTGATAACTCCACTCCCCAAATATACGCAGATGCAGGTATACTTATAGTAGCATTTTAGCCCGGTTCAGATACATCTTATATTCAAAGCTGTATAGTAGTTATTGATGTACGCAAAATAAAACTTAGTGCAAATCCATACCCTATTTATGAATCCACAAATGGTGAAAAACCAGTAAACAAACAATTAAAAAGCACTGATACACTTATCTGTGTTCAGGTCTCGCCTCTACGCGTTTCCCCCCCATGATATGGTTCCTCAGGAGGCATATGGGAAAAAGACATTCCGTGTGCTTAAACCACATCAGAGATACGTGCTGTGCCTGATTGCACAAGGGGGCGCCACATTGCGTCCAAGAGGGTGCCAACCTCCGCAAACAGGCAGGGAGCATATTAGGGACGCGTAGAGTCTATACTCCACTATTTTGCTCCCTCCCATTGCCCTCTAATCATCGGGCCAGGTTTTTATTGACCCACTCCCACAAAGAGGGGTTTGGGTGTTGTGTCAGTTTTTAATCCTATTTTTTTATTTAAATAAAGGTATTGTAAATATTAGTTTTGGTTATATATTTTTGTGGATACTAATTTTGGACTATCAGATATTATACTTCTCTCGTATATACTATACGCTCACTGTGAGTTCCATAAGAACTGGCCTATTACTAGAAACAGCTGCAGCCATGTCCATTGTTTATCAGTCAGTTGCATAATTGTCCTGACAACTAATGGCAGTGGTGGGATCTGTGGGATCTCCCGCGCTGTGCACCTTGACAAAATAGTGGCAACGGTGGAATCTACATGACCTCTCGGTTGTTATCCTTGACAAACTGGTGGCAGCGGTGAGATCTGCATGATCTCCCTGGCGGTGGTCCTTGACAAATCGGGGGCAGCGGTGGGATCTGCATGATCTCCTCACTGAACCAAGTAACAACATCTACATGGACTGATGCAAGGTATGTTTCAATCACTAGAGTTTCTCTTTTTTTTCCCCCTTTTTTCTCCACACTCGTGCTGGCCTCAGCAGTGGGAGCTTGAGATGAAATATAAGAAAATATACTTCAATATAAAATGATTTGCACTTCTATGACCCATTATTTTTAAAATGGCTGGTATTTTCATTCTTATATCTTGCAAAGAACACACAAATATGTTAAAAAACATAGTACAGGAGGAAGAAGAAATGGAAAGAGACTTTACCTCCCAGTTGTTCCCGTAAATGATTGTTACACTCCGCTGCCTCGGGCTCCACCATCGCACATTGTAATTTACACTGCGTAATAAGACGTGTTGGGTCGACACAAACACTTCACAATGACAGAGCACGGATAACAGCTAGAAGAGTATGTCCCAATAGATTAAAACATAACCTTTACTTTAGAATATTAAAATAGAACAAACAATGTACAACAAACTAATAAAGTGCTCACGCCGAAAACTGTGCTCGAGATAAAAAACTGGTTTGGTCTCACCAATTGTGGACGAAGGATCCCCACATGGATGAATAGGGTAATCCTAGGGAGGGTCCAAACTGTAGGGTGATAGAAGGGGACAGGGACCTGTCTCTAATCCCCTGTCGTGCCCCAGCAAAAACTCCTGTCCTTACAAGGACAGGCCCAAGTATGCCCTACTATGGACACCCCCCACCAAATATGATGTAGTTAACGCCTCACAATGACAGAGCACTCATAAGTTTACTTCTTGCTACAAACTGAGTTCTGTTTTCTGTGAACTATGAAAATTTGAAAACTGCAATTTTTGTATGACAGAAAGAACATTTTTTAGATGAATTTTTCACCCTAAATGTATTTTTCTTATTATTATATTGTCTACTGTATAGCAAACATACCCAAGATAGATTCAGATGCAGCTCAAAGTCTATTGAGGACCTGTGCCAAATAGTATATGCCTAAATAATTCCACTATACACAGCCTATATGCCAGTGCCATATAAGGACCTAAAAACAAGGCTCAGGTGATTGCCTCTCAAATCTGTTTGTAAAGAGGAGATATACTTAAGTTGGTGATGTACTCTTTAATTATAGAAATGATGCAGTGGACCTTAGTGGTAAAATGGTTTGCCTACTCAATGACTAATGAATACATACTGAGGAGACAATTAAAAAAAAAGATTATTCATGAGGAGGCAACATGCCTGATGGTTATAGGCAACCTCACAAGAGTCAGCTAGCCTGATGGTTATAGACAATGTCAGAAAGGCAACAAGGTTGATGATTACAGATAATCTCACAAGAGGCAACAAGCCTGATGGTTATAGACAATTGCATAACAGGCAACATGTTTGATGGTTAAAGACAATCTCACAAAAGGCAGCAAAAGTAGATAGTTGGTACTTACACCAACCATGAGCTTACATTACATTACCTTGCTGGTAAACTCTTCATCAGTTGTTCCTTTAATCCATCACAGTTTCTGCATCACTCCTGCTCCGGCACAGCATTGTCTCTCAGTCAGGGCAGTATTTAGAGTTTCTGCTGCCCTAGGCACTTTTAGTGCTGCCTCACCCTTTGGTGAGTATGACACTATCAGCAGTGACTTTGGCAAAAATCGCTGATGTGAAAGTCGCCTTTTGCAGCAGATCCGGCAGTTTTTCCGCATTTGCTATGTAACGGATCACTTACGGCAGCTACGTTCGGCCTCATTCATTCCCTATGGGACCTCTGGACATGTGCGGCACTTGCCGCGATTCGGCAAATGCGGTACTTGCAGCAATGGAAAAAACACTGCTAGCAGTGTTTTTTGTCTCACCGCAAGTGCAAAACCGCAAGTGCCGCACATGTTCGAAAGTAGCCATCACTTCCTGTCCCTGCACCTTGCTAGCTCATCCTAACCATCCCTCTGCCCTACAACTACACTATAAAGCTTTAGAAAAACAATTTATTAACTGCCATATTCCTATGATAATGAAGGCTCCAGGCTACGTCGTAGACTGGGACAGGCAGTCTCCGGGTCTCCATCCTCTCTGTGCACACCCTCAGTCCCTGCCTCACTGCCTGTGCACAGACATCCCTCCACCGGACCCGGTAATCACCGCTCGCAGTAGCATACCGGCAGAGGTGTATCTAGGGTTTCTGGCACCAGGGGCAAGAATTCATTTTGGTGCCCCCCCTCCCAAGAACATATGTGATTTGCACAGTTAGTCATGTACCCACGAGCTGCTCTCCCTAATGCTCTCAATGTTCAGTGAAAAACAGAGAAGCAGAAGAGAAGCTCGTTGTCACAGGACCACAAGTATGAAAATCACATATGAGTGAAGTGTCCATGTGATGACTGCTGAAACCTGCAGAGCTGAATCCTGACATCGCAGGCTACTGAATTCTCACAACTAATGCACTGCACACTTTTAGGATTCTCGCTTGCCGGTGGACAGTCATGTCAGCCTAAGCATGCGATTTGTATACTTCTGACCACATTCTGACTAGACGTGCCCAGCCTCACTCAGTTCATTTTCATTGAGTGAGGCCACACATGTCTAGTTGGCACGTGACTGCATGTACGTAAATCGCCAGCACGACAGAATCCTGACAGTATGCAGTGTGCACTGTGGGAAATCAGAAGTCTGCAGTCACAAAGAATAACTGCAGACTCATTACAAACCTGGACATTCCCTTTAATGCTCCTAACATAAATAAAAACATGAGAGTTAGTTAGCATCACAAATAACATTTACATCCAGGTACCGTATAGATGATGTCGTCTCTGGAGCTGTTCTTCTTTTCTTCATCTTGTCCAGACCCCATGATGAGTTTTCTCATCCACAGCTCGTCTCTGCAGACTTCCATCTTCTCTGCTCTTTTGCAGAAAATCTCCACATGTTGCCCTTAAAGATATGTGTCATTATAATGCTCCTGAATAAAAAATTGCCCCTCACTATATTGTCTGTACAAAATATGACCCCCACATTGTCCCTCTTATGGTACATGCTCTTCACACTGACCTCTCCTTTCCATACTGGGCCCCTGTTCACACTGTCCTCTCACACTGTGTCCCCCCTATAGGGCCCAGAATTTATACTGTACTCTCTCATCAAACTCCCCCTACTTGGTATACTGTCCCCTCCTGGCTGTGCCCTTACACTGTCCCTCCATGCTATGCCCCCACTACTCAGTTTCTATTCTGTGCCCACTCACTTTTCTGCCCCACTGACTTTTCTGCCCCCATACTGCCTACTCACACTATTCCCCTCCCTCCTCATACTGTCTCCTCTCACATCCCCCCTGTTCACCACACTGTCTCCTCATATATTTACCCCTGCACTTTACTGCCTGCTCACCTGACTCCCCATACAGTGTCTGCACATATCCCATTACCCTCACACCCCATACTCTGTCCACATCCATTTTTCACATCGCTACTCACACTGTGTCCACATACATTCCCCCGTTCGCTCCCCGCACTGTCTGAACCCATCCACCCATATTGTTTCCTCATATTTGCCCCCCATTCCCCCATACTGTTTCCTCATACATGCCCCCCATTCCCTCTTACTGTTTCCTCATACATGCCCCTCCATTCCCCCGTACTATTTCCTCATACATGCCCCACATTCCCCCTGTTTCCTCATACATGCCCCCCACACCTCTGTACCGTTTCCTCATGCACGCCCCCCATTCCCCCGTTCTGTTTCCTCATACATGCCCCCATTCCCCCGTACTGTTTCCTCATACATGCCCTCATTCCCCCATACTGTTTCCTAATACATGCCCCCCATTCCCCAGTACTGTTTCCTCATACATGCCCCCATTCCCCTGTACTGTTTCCTCATACATGCCCCCATCCTCCCATCCTGTATGCATGACTCCCCCATCCTGTATGCATGGCTCCCCCATACTCCCATCCTGTATGCATGGCTCCCCCATCCTCCCACCCAGCATGCATAGCTCCCCCATCCTCCCATACTGTATGTATGGCTCCCGCATCCTCCCACCCTGTATCCATGGCTCCCCATCCTCCCAACCTTGTATGCATGGCTCCCCCATCCTGTATGCATGGCTCCCCATCTTCCCACCCTGTATGCATGGCTCCCCCATCCTCCCACCCTATATGCATGGCTCCCCCATCCTCCCACCCTATATGCATGGCTCCCCCTTCCTCCCACCCTGCATGCATGGCTCCCCCATCCTCCCAACCTGTATGCATGGCTTCATCCTCCCATCCTGTATGCATAGCTGCCCCATCCTCCCATCCTGTATGCATAGCTCCTCCATCCTCCCATCCTGCATGCATGGCTACATCCTCCCATCCTGTATGCATGGCTCTTACATCCACCAACCCTGTATGCATGGCTCCCCTATCCTCCCACCTGTATGCATGGCTCCCCCATCCTGTATACATGGGTCCCCCATCCTCCCAACCTGTATGCATGGCTCCCCATCCAGCCATCCTGTATGCATGGCTCCATCCTCCCATCCTGTATGCATGGCTCTCCCATCCTATATGCATGGCTCCCCCATCCTCCCACCCTGTATGCCTGGCTCCCCCATCCTCCCATACTGTATGCATGGCTCGTCCATCCTCCCACCCTGTATGCATGGCTCCCCCATCCTCCCACCCTGTATGCATGGCTCCCCCATCCTTCCATCCTGTATGCATGGCTTCCCCATCCTCCCACACTGTATGCAAGGCTCCCCCATCATCCCATCCTGTTTGCATGGCTACATCCACCCATCCTGTATGGATGGCTCCCCCATCCTCCCACCATGTATGCATGGCTCCCCCATCCTCCCACCCTGTGTGCATGGCTCTCCCATCCACCCACCCTGTATGCATGGCTCTCCCATCCACCCACCCTGTATGCATGGCTCCCCCATCCTCCAAACCTGTATGCATGGCTCCCCCATCCTCCCAACCTGTATGCATGGCTCCACCATCCTGTATGCATGGGTCCCCCATCCTCCCATCCTGTATGCATGGCTCCCCATTCCTCCCATCCTGTATGCATGGTTCCAACCTCCCATCCTGAATGCATGGCTCCCCCATCCACTCACCCTGTATGCATGGTTCCCCCATCCTCCCACCCTGTATGCATTGCTCCCCCATTCTCCCATCCTGTATGCATGTCTTCCCCATCCTCCCACCCTGTATGCATGTCTCCCCCACCTTCCATCATTTATGCATGGCTTCTTCATCCTCCCACCCTGTATACATGGCTCCCCCATGCTCCCACCCTGTATTCATGGCTCCCCCATCCTCCCATCCTGTGTGCATGGCTCCATCCACCCATCCTGTATGCATGGCTCCCCCATCCTCCCACCCTGTATGCATTGCTCCCCTATCTTCCCACCTTGTATGCATGGCTCCTCCATCCTTCCATCCTGTATGCATGGCTCCCCCATCCTCCCACCCTGTATGCATGGCTCCCCCATCCTCCCACCCTGTATGCATGGCTCCCCATCCTCTCATCCTGTATGCATGGCTCCCCAATCCGCCCACCCTGTATGCTTGGCTCCCCCATCCTCCCACCCTGTATGCATGGCTCCCCCATCCTCCCACCCTGTATGCATAGCTCCCCCATCCCCTCATCCTGTATGCATGGCTCACCCATCCTCACACCCTCTGTGCATGGCTCCCCCATTCTCCCATCCTGTATGAATGGCTTCCCCATCCTCCTACCCTGTATGCATGGCTCCACATCCTCGCATCCTGTATGCATTGCTCCCCCATCCTCCCACCCTGTATGCATGGCTCCCCAATCCTCCCACCCTGCATGCATGGCTCCCCCCTCCTCCCTCCATGCATGGCTCCCCTATCCTCCCATCCTGTATGCATGGCTCTCCCATGCTCCCACCCTGTATGCACAGCTCCCCCATCCTCCCACTCTGTATGCATGGCTCCCCCATCCCCCATCCTGTAGGCATGGCTCCCCCATCCTCCCACCCTGTAGGCATGGCTCCCCCCTCGTCCTACCCTGTATGCATGGCTCCCACATTCCCACATCCTGTTTGCATGGCTTCCCCATCCTCCCACCCTGTATTCATGGCTCCCCCTTCCTCCCACCCTGTATTCATGGCTCCCCCTCCTCCCACCCTCTATACATGGCTCCCCCCTCCTTACACCCTGTAGGCATGGCTCCCCCATTCTCGCATCCTGTATGCATGGCATCCCCATCCTCCCACGCTGAATGCATGGCTCCCCCATCCTGTATGAATGGCTCCCCCATCCTCCCACCCTGTATGCATGGCTCTCCCCTCCTCCCACCCTGTAGGCACGTCTCTCCCAACCTCCAAGCCAGTATGCATGGCTCCCCCATCCTCTCACCCTGTATGCATAGCTCCCCCATCTGTTATGATCTGGTGACCTGGGAGCCGCATGAGACTTTCTCAGGAGTAGGTGGAACCTATACTGACCACAATCCCTAAACTGACACCGCAACTAGAAGTAGCCGTGGGATGTACCTAACAATCCTAGACACCTCGACACAGCCGGAGGACTAAATACCCCTATAGATGGAAATGGGAATCCTATCTTGCCTCAGAGCAGAACCCCAAAGGATAGACAGCCCCCCACAAATATTGACTGTGAGTATTAGAGGAAAGACACACGCAGGCAGAAAACAGGGTTTAGCAAAAGAGGCCACTCTAGCTAAATAGAAAAGGATAGGACAGAATGCTAAGCGGTCAGTAATAAAACCCTGAAAATATCCACAGCAGATAATACAAAAATTCCACCATCTAACTAAAGACATGGAATGTATATCTGCATCTCCTGAGAATCCAACTTGACTGGAAAAATCCTGGCACAGTCAAAGCTGGACAAGAAAAAACAATGAATAGCACTGATCTGTAGAGCACACAGAATGTGTGCTGCAGAAACAAAAAACAGACACTTATCTTTGCTGAATTGGCAGCAGGGCAGGAGGAACCAGACTGAGATCCAAACCTTCCAAGAACAATGGCCAACTGGCAAGGACTAATGAATCCTGCAACCTTGAATACCCCAGTCAGCACTGCAATCAGCAGGGACACCTGCCCAGGATTGCAACCCAGGGACAACTGTATTACCACCAACAACCACCGGAGGGAACCCAAGAGCAGAATTCACAACACCCATCCTCCCATCCTGCATGCATGGCTCCCCCATCCTCCCACCCTGTATGCATGGCTCCCCATCCTCCCACCCTGTATGCATGGCTCCCCCATCCTCCCATCCTGTATGCATGGCTCCCCATCCTCCCACCCTGTATGCGTGGTTCCCCCATCCTCCCACCCTGTATGCATGGCTCCCCCATTCTTCCATCCTGTATGCATGGCTTCCCCATCCTACCCTGTATGCATGGCTCCCCCATCCTCCCACCCTGTAGGCATGGCTCCTCATCCTCTTGTCCTGTATGCATGGCTCCATCAACCCATCCTGTATGCATGGATCCCCCGTCCTCCCACCCTATATGCATTCCTGCCCCATCCTCCCACACTGTATGCATGGCTCCCCCTTCCTCCCACCCGGTATGCATGGCTCCCCCATCCTCCCATCCTGTATGCATGGCTCCCCATCCTCCCACTCTGTATGCATGGCTCCCCCATTATCCCACCCTGTATGCATGGCCCCCCATCCTCCAAATCTGTATGCATGGCTCCCCCATCCTCCCACCCTGTATGCATGGCACTCCCATTCTCCTATCCTGTATGCATGACTTCCCCATCCTCCCATCCTGTATGCATGGCTCACCCATCCTCCCATCCTGTATGCATGGCTCCCCCATCCGGTAGGCATGGCTCCCCATCCTCCCACTCTGTATGCATGGCTCCCCCATCCTCCCACCCTGTATGCAATGCCCCCCATCCTCCCATCTTGTATGCATGGCTCCCCCATCCTCTCACCCTGTTTGCATGGTTCCCCCATCCTCCCACCCTGTATGCATGGCTCCTCCAACCTTCCATCCTGTATGCATGGCTTCCCCATCCTCCTACCCTGTATGCATGGCTCCCCATCCTCTCATCCTGTATGCATGGCTTCCCCCGTCCTCCCACCCTATATGCATTCGTGCCCCATCCTCCCACACTGTATGCATGTCTCCCCCTTCCTCCCACCCTGTATGCATGGCTCCCTCATCCTTCCACTCTGTATGCATGGCTCCCCCATCCTCCCACCATGTATGCATAGCCCCCCATCCTCCTATCCTGTGTGCATGGCTCCCCCATCCTCCCACTCTGTCTGCATGGCTGCTACATTCTCCCACCCTGTATGCATGGCTCCTACATTCTCCCACCCTGTATGCATGGCTTCCCCATCCTCCCACCCTGTATGCATGGCTCCCTCATCCTCCCACCCTGTATGCATGTCTCCCCCCCTCTACCCACCCTGTATGCATGGCTCCCCCATCCTACCATCCTGTATGCATGGCTCCCCCATCCTCCCATCCTGTATGCATTGCTCCCTCATCCTCCCACCCTGTATGCATGGCTCCCCCATCCTCCCACCCTGTATGCATGGCTCCCCCATCCTGTATGCATGGCTCCCCCATCTTGTATGCGTGGCTCCCCCATCCTCCCACCCTGTATGCATGGCTCACTCATCCTCCCATCCTGTATGCATGGCTCCCCCATCCTCCCACCCTGTATGCATGGCTCCCCCCCGTCCTCCCAACCTGTATGCATGACTCCCCCGTCCTTCCATCCTGTATGCATGGCTCCCCCATCCTCCCACCCTGTATGCATGGCTCCCTGTTGTGAATTCTGCTCTTGGGCTCCCTCCGGTGGTTGTAAGTGGTAGCGCTGCTGTCTCTGAATCGCAGCATTTATCAGGTGTGTTCACTTTTTGCAATTTTGACTGGGCTATTTAGTCTTGCTTCACCCTTTAGTGAGTGCCAGTTGTCCATTGTTCCTGGAGGATTCACATCCCTGCCTGGTCTCTTCTGCTTTGCAGTTCATTTCAACAAAGATAAGTTCTGGCCTTGATTTTTGCTGTCCACATGCTGTGGCCTTATTGTTCAGTTCTTTTCCATGTTTTTGTCTTGTCCAGCTTGGTCTGTATAAGGATTTGTTTAGCCAAGCTGGTATCTCTGGAGATGCAGATATACCCTCCATATCTTTAGTTAGCTGTGGAGATTTTGTATTTTCTGTGGTGGATATTTTCTAGTGTTTTAATACTGACCGCATAGTACTCTGTCCTATCCTTTCTATTTAGCTAGAAGTGGCCTCCTTTTCTAAATTCTCATTTCAGTCTGTGTATGTTTTTTTCCCTCTCCTCTCACAGTCAATATTTGTGGGGGGCTGTCTATCCTTTGGGGATTTTCTCTGAGGCAAGATAGTTTTCCCTTTTCTATCTCTAGGGGTAATTAGTCCTCCGGCTGTGTCGAGATGTCTAGGGAGCGCTAGGTACATTCCACGGCTACTTCTAGTTGCGGTGTTAAGTTCAGGGTCTGCGGTCAGTACAGGTACCACCTTCTCCAGAGTACGTCTCATGCTGCTCTTAGGCCACCAGATCATAACAGCTCCCCCATTCTCCCACCCTGTATGCATGGCTCCCCCATCTTCCCTCCCTGTATGCATGTCTCCCCCACTCCACCAACCCTGTATGCATGGCTCCCCCCGTCATCCCAACCTGTATGAATGGCTCCCCCATCCTTCCTTCCTGTATGCATGGCTCCCCCATCCTCCCACCCTGTATGCATGGCTCCCCCGTTCTCCCATCCTGTATGCATGGCTCCCCCCATCCTCCCACCCTGTATGCATGGCTCCCCCAACCTCCCACCCTGTATGCATGGCTCCCCCATTCTCCCATCTTGTATGCATGGCTCCCCCATCCTCCCACCCTGTATGCATGGCTCCCACCATCCTCCCAACCTGTTTGCGTGGCTCCCCCATCCTCCCACCCTGTATGCATGGCTCCCTCATCCTCCCATCCTGTATGCATGGCTCCCCCATCCTCCCACCCTGTATGCATGGCTCCCCCATCCTCCCACCCTGTATGCATGACTCCCCCCTCCTCCCACCCTGTATGCATGGCTCCCCCCTCCTCCCAACCTGTATGCATGGCTCCCCCCTCCTCCCATCCTGTATGCATGGCTTCCCCATCCTCCCACCCTGTTTGCATGGCTCCCCCATCCTCCCATCCTGTATGCATTACTCTCCCATCCTCCCACCCTGTATGAATGGCTCCCCCTCTCCTCCCAACCTGTATGCTTGGCTACCCCGTCCTTCCATCCTGTATGAATGTCTCCCCCATCTTCCCACCCTGTATGCATGTCTCCCCCATCTTCCCACCCTGTATGCATGCCTCCCTCATTCCCCCATCCTGTATGCATGGTTTCCCCATCCTCCCACCCTGTATGCATGTTTCCCCCCTCCTCCCACCCTGTATTCATGGCTCAACCATTCTCCCATTCTCTATGCATGGCTTCCCCATCCTCCCACCCTGTATGCATGGCTCTCCATCCTGTATGCATGGCTCCCCCATCCTCCCACCCTGTATGCATGGCTCCCCCCTCATCCCACCCTGTATGTATGGCTCCCCCATCCTGTATGCATGGCTCCCCCCTCCGCCCATCCTGTATTCACTGCTCCCCCATCCTCCCACCCTGTATGCATGGCTCCCCCATCCTCCCACCCTGTATACATGGCTCCCTCATCCTGTATGCATGGCTCCCCCATCTTGTATGCCGTGCTCTCCGATCCTCCCACCCTGTATGCATGGCACCCCCATCCTCCCATCCCGCATGCATGGCTCCTCCATCCTCCCCCGTCCTCCCCCTTCCTGCCCCATCCTCCCATCATGTATGCATGGCTCCCCCATCCTCCCATTCTGTATGCATGGCTCTCCCATCCACTCACCCTGTATGCATGGCTCCCCCATTCTCCCACCCTGTATGCATAACTCCTTCCTCCTCCCTCCCTGTATGCATGGCCCCCCTCCTCCCACCCTGTATGCATGGCTTCCCCATCCTCCCTGTTATGACCCCAATGGCAGAGGGTCTCAAAAGTACATACCAAGTCTGCAAACATAAAAAAAACAGCTCATAGGGCAGTGGTAACTGGGCTAACCGTATATCTAATCCTAGCACCACAAATAGCAGCAGCCGGGGAACGTGCCTACGTTGGTTCTAGACGTCTCGCGCCAGCCGGAGAACTAACTAACCCTAGAAGGGAAAAGATAGACCTTTCTTGCCTCCAGAGAAAAGACCCCAAAAGTTGGATACAAGCCCCCCACAAATAATAACGGTGAGGTAAGGAGAAAAGACAAACGTAAGAATGAACTAGATATTTAGCAAAGAGAGGCCCACTGACTAATAGCAGAATATAGTAAGATGACTTATACGGTCAGCAAAAACCCTATCAAAATTTCCACGCTGGATATTCAAGAACCCCCGAACCGTCTAACGGCCCGGGGGGAGAATACCAGCCCCCTAGAGCTTCCAGCAAAATCAGGAATCACATTTAGTACAAGCTGGACAGAAAATAAGAGCCATACAAATAACCAAAAAACATGGAAGCACGACTTAGCTTAGTTTAGCAAGAACCAGGACCAGCAGACAGGAGCAAACAGAAAGGATCTGATTACAACGATGCCAGGCACTGGACTGGGAATCCAGGAAGCTTATATAACAACACCCCTGGACTAACGACCCAGGTGGGTGCCAAACTGAGAAAGACAATCCCAGAGTCATATCACCAGTGACCACAAGAGGGAGCCAAAAAAGTCTAATTCACAACAGTACCCCCCCCCTTTAAGGAGGGGTCACCGAACCCTCACCAAGACCACCAGGGCGATCAGGATGAGCAGCGTGAAAGGCACGAACTAAGTCGGCCGCATGCACATCAGAGGCAGCCACCCAGGAATTATCCTCCTGACCATAGCCCTTCCACTTGACCAGATACTGAAGCCTCCGCCTGGAGAGACGAGAATCCAAGATCTTCTCCACCACGTACTCCAACTCGCCCTCAACCAAGACCAGAGCAGGAGGCTCAACAGAAGGAACCACAGGTACAACGTACCGCCGCAACA
Organism: Ranitomeya variabilis; assembly: GCF_051348905.1. Taxonomy (NCBI): domain Eukaryota; kingdom Metazoa; phylum Chordata; class Amphibia; order Anura; family Dendrobatidae; genus Ranitomeya; species Ranitomeya variabilis. Next base: position 998,999,846 of record NC_135233.1, on the reverse strand, counting down.
AAGACCTATGGAACACGTTGTGAATGGCAAACGACACCGGAAGATCCAAGCGAAAGGACACAGGATTAAGGATTTCCAATATCTTGTAAGGACCGATGAAGCTAGGCTTAAATTTAGGAGAGGAGACCTTCATAGGAACAAATCGAGAAGACAGCCATACCAAATCCCCAACACGAAGTCGGGGACCCACACCGCGGCGGCGGTTGGCAAAACGCTGAGCCTTCTCCTGTGACAACTTCAAGTTGTCCACCACATGATTCCAGATCTGCTGCAACCTATCCACCACGGAATCTACCCCAGGACAGTCAGAAGGCTCCACATGTCCCGAGGAAAAACGGGGATGGAAACCAGAGTTGCAAAAAAAAGGCGAAACCAAAGTAGCGGAACTAGCCCGATTATTAAGGGCAAACTCAGCCAACGGCAAGAAGGTCACCCAATCATCCTGATCTGCAGAAACAAAACACCTCAAATAAGCCTCCAGAGTCTGATTAGTTCGCTCCATTTGTCCATTAGTCTGAGGATGAAAGGCAGACGAAAACGACAAATCAATGCCCATCTTAGCACAAAAGGATCGCCAGAACCTGGAAACAAACTGGGATCCTCTGTCAGACACAATATTCTCAGGAATGCCGTGTAAACGAACCACATTCTGAAAGAACAAAGGAACCAGATTGGAAGAGGAAGGCAGCTTAGGCAAAGAAACCAAATGGACCATCTTGGAAAAGCGATCACATACCACCCAGATGACAGACATGCACTGAGACACCGGAAGATCTGAAATGAAATCCATGGAAATGTGTGTCCAAGGCCTCTTCGGGACAGGCAAGGGCAAGAGCAACCCGCTGGCACGAGAACAGCAAGGCTTAGCTCGAGCACAAGTCCCACAGGACTGCACAAATGACCGCACATCCCGTGACAAGGAAGGCCACCAAAAGGACCTAGCCACCAGATCTCTGGTGCCAAAAATTCCCGGATGCCCTGCCAACACCAAGGAATGAACCTCGGAAATGACTCTGCTGGTCCACTTATCAGGAACAAACAGTCTGTCAGGTGGACAAGAGTCAGGTCTACCAGCCTGAAATCTCTGCAACACACGTCGCAAATCCGGAGAAATGGCTGACAAGATAACTCCCTCTTTAAGAATACCAACTGGTTCTACGACTCCAGGAGAGTCAGGCACAAAGCTCCTTGAAAGAGCATCAGCCTTCACATTCTTTGAACCTGGTAAATACGAGACCACAAAGTCAAAACGGGAGAAAAACAATGACCAGCGGGCCTGTCTAGGATTCAGGCGTTTAGCAGACTCGAGATACATCAGATTTTTGTGATCAGTCAAGACCACCACACGATGCTTAGCACCCTCGAACCAATGACGCCACTCCTCAAATGCCCACTTCATGGCTAACAACTCCCGATTGCCAACATCATAATTCCGCTCAGCAGGCGAAAACTTCCTAGAGAAAAAGGCACATGGTCTCATTACAGAGCAACCAGGGCCTCTCTGCGACAAAACGGCCCCTGCCCCAATCTCAGAAGCATCCACTTCAACCTGAAAGGGCAGTGAGACATCAGGCTGGCACAAAACAGGCGCCGAAGTAAACCGGCGCTTCAACTCTTGGAAAGCTTCCACGGCTGCAGGAGCCCAGTTAGCAACATCAGAACCTTTCTTGGTCATATCCGTCAAAGGTTTAACAACGCTAGAAAAATTAGCGATAAAACGACAGTAGAAGTTAGCAAAACCCAAGAACTTCTGAAGACTTTTAACTGACGTGGGCTGAGCCCAATCATGAATAGCTCGGACCTTGACTGGGTCCATCTCCACCGCAGAAGGGGAAAAAATAAACCCCAAAAAGGGAACCTTCTGTACTCCAAAGAGACACTTTGAGCCCTTAACAAACAAAGCATGCTCATGCAAAACCTGAAATACCATCCTGACCTGCTCTACATGCGAGTCCCAATCATCAGAAAAAAACAGAATATCATCCAGATAAACAATCATAAATTTATCCAGATACTTCCGGAAAATATCATGCATAAAGGACTGAAACACTGAAGGAGCATTAGAGAGCCCAAAAGGCATCACCAAGTACTCAAAATGACCTTCGGGCGTATTAAATGCAGTTTTCCATTCATCTCCCTGCTTAATGCGCACAAGGTTGTACGCACCACGAAGATCTATCTTGGTGAACCACTTGGCACCTTTAATCCGGGCAAACAAGTCCGACAACAGAGGCAAAGGATACTGAAATTTAACAGTGATTTTATTCAGAAGCCGATAGTCAATACAAGGTCTCAAAGATCCGTCCTTCTTGGCCACAAAAAAGAATCCCGCACCAAGAGGGGAAGAGGATGGACGGATATGCCCCTTCTCCAGAGACTCCTTGATATACGAACGCATTGCGGTATGCTCAGGTACAGACAGATTAAATAGTCTTCCCTTAGGAAATTTACTACCTGGAATCAAATCTATGGCGCAGTCACAGTCCCTATGAGGAGGCAGAGCACTGGACCTGGACTCGCTGAATACATCCTGATAATCAGACAAATACTCAGGAACTTCCGAAGGAGTAGAGGAAGCAATAGACACCGGCGGGGAATCACCATGAATTCCCTGACAGCCCCAACTTGACACAGACATTGCCTTCCAATCCAAGACTGGATTATGGGTCTGTAACCATGGCAGACCCAAAACGACCAAATCATGCATTTTATGCAGAACAAGAAAACGAATCACCTCCCGATGTTCAGGAGTCATGCACATGGTTACCTGTGTCCAAAACTGCGGTTTATTTTCCGCCAAAGGCGTAGCATCAATACCTCTAAGAGGGATAGGATTTACCAAAGGCTCAAGAACAAAACCACAGCGCTTGGCAAATGACAGATCCATAAGACTCAGGGCAGCACCTGAATCCACAAACGCCATAACAGGGTAGGAAGACAATGAGCAAATTAAAGTCACAGACAAAATAAATTTAGGTTGCAAATTACCAATGGCGACAGGGCTAACAACCCTTGTTAGGCGTTTAGAGCATGCTGATATAACATGTGTAGAATCACCACAGTAAAAACACAACCCATTCTGACGTCTATGATTTTTCCGTTCATTTCTAGTCTGAATTCTATCACATTGCATTAAATCAGGTGTTTGTTCAGACAACACCACCAGAGGATTAGCAGTTTTGCGCTCCCGCAAACGCCGGTCAATTTGAATAGCCAGCGCCATGGAATCATTCAGACTTGTAGGAATGGAGAAACCCACCATCACATTCTTAATGGCTTCAGAAAGGCCATTTCTGAAATTTGCGGCCAGAGCACACTCATTCCACTGAGTAAGCACGGACCATTTCCGAAATTTTTGGCAATACACTTCAGCTTCATCCTGGCCCTGAGAAATAGCCAGCAAGGCTTTTTCTGCCTGAATTTCAAGATTGGGTTCCTCGTAAAGCAATCCGAGCGCCAGAAAAAACGCATCAATATTTGCCAATGCCGGATCTCCTGGCGCTAGCGAGAAGGCCCAATCCTGAGGGTCGCCCCGTAAGAAAGAGTTAACAATTTTAACTTGCTGAGCTGAGTCTCCAGATGAACGGGGTCTCAGAGATAGAAACAATTTACAATTATTCCTGAAATTCCTAAACTTGAATCGGTCTCCAGAGAATAGTTCAGGAATTGGTATTTTAGGTTCAGACATTGGACTACTGGTAACAAAATCTTGTATGCCCTGCACACGAGCAGCAAGCTGATCCACACTTGTAATCAAGGTCTGGACATTCATGTCTGCAGCAAGCACAAGCCACTCAGAGGTAAAGGGGAGGAACAAAGAGAGGAAAAAAAAAAAACTCAGAATTTCCTTTCTTATTATCCCACTTCTGCAATGCATTAAACATTCAACTTTGGCCTGGCATACTGTTATGACCCCAATGGCAGAGGGTCTCAAAAGTACATACCAAGTCTGCAAACATAAAAAACCAGCTCATAGGGCAGTGGTAACTGGGCTAACCGTATATCTAATCCTAGCACCACAAATAGCAGCAGCCGGGGAACGTGCCTACGTTGGTTCTAGACGTCTCGCGCCAGCCGGAGAACTAACTAACCCTAGAAGGGAAAAGATAGACCTTTCTTGCCTCCAGAGAAAAGACCCCAAAAGTTGGATACAAGCCCCCCACAAATAATAACGGTGAGGTAAGGAGAAAAGACAAACGTAAGAATGAACTAGATATTTAGCAAAGAGAGGCCCACTGACTAATAGCAGAATATAGTAAGATGACTTATACGGTCAGCAAAAACCCTATCAAAATTTCCACGCTGGATATTCAAGAACCCCCGAACCGTCTAACGGCCCGGGGGGAGAATACCAGCCCCCTAGAGCTTCCAGCAAAATCAGGAATCACATTTAGTACAAGCTGGACAGAAAATAAGAGCCATACAAATAACCAAAAAACATGGAAGCACGACTTAGCTTAGTTTAGCAAGAACCAGGACCAGCAGACAGGAGCAAACAGAAAGGATCTGATTACAACGATGCCAGGCACTGGACTGGGAATCCAGGAAGCTTATATAACAACACCCCTGGACTAACGACCCAGGTGGGTGCCAAACTGAGAAAAACAATCCCAGAGTCATATCACCAGTGACCACAAGAGGGAGCCAAAAAAGTCTAATTCACAACACCTCCCACCCTGTATGCATGACTCCTGTTGTGAATTCCATTCTCGGACTCCCTCCTGTGGTCATGAATGGTACTTTGGTTAGTTCTGCTCTTGGACTCCCTCTGGTGGCTTTGAGCGGAACTGCTGGTCACTGAGGTTGGCTTTGTCAGCTGCTCTCGTTTATTGCTATGCTGACTTCCCTATTAAACTCCACTCAGATCGTTACTTCATGCCAGCTGTCAATGTTTCAGTATTGGTTCAGATCCGTCTTGGACTTCTCTGAGGACCTGTCTACTCCAGCAGAAGCTAAGTCTTTGCTAGTTCATTTGTTGTTACTGCTTCCTGAATATATTTCTTAGTACTGCTAATTTCTAGTCCAGCTTGCTATCATGATATTCCCTTGCTAGCTGGAAGCTCTGGGGTGCAGAGTGGCACCTCCACACCGTGAGTCGGTGTGGGGAGTCTTTTTGCTTACTCTGCGTGGTTTTTTGTAGTCTTTTGTGCTGACCGCATAGTTCCCTTTTCTATCCTCTGACTATTTAGTGAAGTCTGGCCTCCTTTGCTAAAACCTGTTTCATTCCTGTGTTTGTGACTTTCCTCTTAACTCACAGTCAATATATGTGGGGGGCTGCCTTTACCTTTGGGGAATTTCTCTGAGGCAAGGTTAGGCTTCTATTTCTATCTTTAGGGGTAGTTAGCTCTTAGGCTGTTAAGAGGCGTCTAGGGAGAGTTAGGTACGCTCCACGGCTATTTCTAGTGCGTGTGATAGGAGTAGGGTTTGCGGTCAGCAGAGTTCCCACTTTCCCAGAGCTTGTTCCGATTACTAGTTTACTCATCAGGTCATTCCGGGTGCTCCTAACCACCAGGTCCATAACAGTACAGCTGGCCAACAAAGTTTTAATGCATCTCAAAAGAGGGATAAGAGAAGTTCTGAACCCATTTTTTTTTTCTTTGCAGTGTGTTTTGTCTCTCTTTTCCCCTTAATCTCTGGGTGGTTCAGGACTCAGGTGTAGATATGGATATTCAAGGTCTGTCCTCTTGTGTGGATCATCTCACTGCAAGAGTACAAAGCATTCAAGATTATGTAGTTCAGATTCCGATGTTAGAGCCTAGAATTCCAATTCCTGATTTGTTTTCTGGGGATAGATCTAAGTTTCTGAATTTCAAAAATAATTGTAAACTGTTTCTTGCTTTGAAACCCCGATCCTCTGGTGACCCCATTCAGCAAGTAAAAATTATTATTTCTTTGTTGCGTGGCGACCCTCAAGACTGGGCATTCTCCCTTGCGCCAGGAGATCCTGCATTGCTTAATGTAGATGCGTTTTTTCTGGCGCTTGGATTGCTTTATGACGAACCGAATTCAGTGGATCAGGCAGAGAAAATCTTGCTAGCTTTGTGTCAGGGTCAGGATGAAGCAGAGATATATTGTCAGAAGTTTAGAAAATGGTCTGTGCTTACTCAATGGAATGAGTGTGCCCTGGCAGCAATTTTTAGAAAGGGTCTTTCTGAAGCCCTTAAGGATGTTATGGTGGGATTCCCCACGCCTGCTGGTCTGAATGAATCAATGTCCTTGGCCATCCAAATTGATCGGCGTTTGCGTGAGCGCAAAATTGTGCACCATTTGGCGGTGTCCTCTGAGCAGAGGCCTGAGCTTATGCAATGTGATAGAACTTTGACCAGAACTGAACGGCAAGAACACAGACTCATGCTATCTCTGATTGTCCTAAGCGCACTAAGCGGTTCGCTAGGTCTGTCACCATTGGTACTGTACAGCCTAAATTTCTTTTGTCTGTTACTCTGATGTGCTCTTTGTCATCCTACTCGGTTATGGCATTTGTGGATTCAGGCGCTGCCCTGAATTTGATGGACTTGGAGTTTGCCAGGCGCTGTGGTTTTTTCTTGGAGCCTTTGCAGTATCCTATTCCATTAAGGGGAATTGATGCCACGCCGTTGGCCAAGAATAAACCTCAGTACTGGACTCAGTTGACCATGTGCATGGCTCCTGCACATCAGGAAGATATTCGCTTTTTGGTGTTGCATAATTTGCATGATGTGGTCGTGTTGGGTTTGCCTTGGCTACAGGTTCATAATCCAGTATTGGATTGGAAATCAATGTCTGTGTCTGGTTGGGGTTGTCAAGGGGTACATGGCGATGTTCCGTTGGTGTCAATTTCTGCTTCCACTCCTTCTGAAGTTCCTGAGTTTCTGTCGGATTACCAGGATGTATTTGATGAACCCAAATCCAGTGTCCTACCCCCTCATAGGGATTGTGATTGTGCTATAAATTTGATTCCTGGTAGTAAGTTTCATAAGGGCCGACTTTTCAATTTATCTGTGCCAGAGCACGCCGCTATGCGGAGTTATATAAAGGAGTCCTTGGAGAAAGGGCATATTCGCCCGTCGTCGTCACCGTTGGGAGCAGGGTTCTTTTTTGTGGCCAAGAAGGATGGTTCTCTGAGACCCTGTATAGATTACCGCCTTCTCAATAAGATCACGGTCAAATTTCAGTACCCTTTGCCTCTGCTGTCTGATTTGTTTGCTCGGATTAAGGGGGCTAGTTGGTTCACCAAGATAGATCTTCGAGGGGCGTATAACCTTGTGCGTATTAAACAGGGTGATGAATGGAAAACAGCATTTAATACGCCCGAGGGCCATTTTGAGTACCTGGTAATGCCATTCGGGCTTTCAAATGCTCCATCTGTGTTTCAGTCCTTTATGCATGACATCTTCCGAAAGTATCTGGATGGATTCATGATTGTATATTTGGATGATATTTTGGTCTTTTCGGATGATTGGGAGTCTCATGTGAGACAGGTCGGAATGGTATTCCAGGTCCTTCGTGCTAATTCCTTGTTTGTGAAGGGGTCTAAATGTCTCTTCGGAGTTCAGAAGGTTTCCTTTTTGGGCTTCATTTTTTCCCCTTCTACTATCAAGATGGACCCTGTTAAAGTTCAGGCCATTTATGATTGGACTCAACCTACATCTGTGAAGAGCCTCCAGAAATTCCTGGGCTTTGCTAATTTTTACCGTCGCTTCATCGCTAATTTTTCTAGTGTGGTTAAACCTTTGACTGATTTGACAAAGAAAGGTGCTGATGTGGTGAATTGGTCCTCTGCGGCCGTTGAGGCTTTTCAGGAGCTGAAACGTCATTTTTCTTCGGCCCCTGTGTTGCGTCAGCCAGATGTTTCGCTCCCTTTTCAGGTCGAGGTTGATGCTTCTGAGATTGGAGCAGGGGCTGTTTTGTCTCAAAAAAGTTCTGATGGCTCTGTGATGAAGCCATGTGCCTTCTTTTCTAGAAAGTTTTCGCCTGCTGAGTGTAATTATGATGTTGGCAATCGGGAGCTGCTAGCTATGAAGTGGGCATTCGAGGAGTGGCGACATTGGCTTGAGGGAGCCAAGCACCGCGTGGTGGTCTTGACGGATCACAAAAATCTGACTCATCTCGAGTCTGCCAAGCGGTTGAATCCTAGACAGGCTCGATGGTCGCTGTTTTTCTCCCGTTTCGATTTTGTGGTCTCATACCTTCCAGGTTCTAAGAATGTGAAGGCGGATGCCCTTTCTAGGAGTTTTGTGCCTGATTCTCCGGGAGTCCCTGAGCCGGCTGGTATTCTCAAAGAGGGGGTAATTTTGTCTGCCATCTCCCCT